>NC_048311.1:28253183-28934508 GCF_013100865.1 Trachemys scripta elegans
CAGACCAGGCCTGGTGCTCCCCTTCCCCTCCTGCTGCAGCAGCTCCCAGAGTGCGCCCGTTGGGTGCTGTGCAAGCTGTGGGAGCCCCTGGTGAGACCCCCAGAGTGCGGGGCAGCTGTGCCCAAGCCTCGACGTCGTGGACCGCGAGGTAAATGGCGCTGGGTGGTCATGGCCCAGCTCATGGATTGAGGGGCGTGATGGAGGGAAATTGCCTTCCCCCCCCCGTGCGAAATCCCAGCAGCGGGGTGCGAAGGTGGTTAAAGCTCTCGAAATCGTGGGGGAAATCACCGGTCATCACACGGTACCTGATGCAAACTGTAGAGAAAATAAGTCCGAGAGGAGAGGGGGAGAAATAGCATCGCTCCTTTCCTTGCTGCCACCTTCCCTGGTTGGGTATGGCGGCTTGTTTGCAAAATTCTTAGCAGCGGGCAGGAAGGTGGGAACAGGTTGCTAGAAGATGTCACATTGCTTAAGTGGTCGTGCAAACTGGAGATGTATGGAAGAGATAGCAAAGGAAACTTGTTCCGGTGGCTGGGAAAGTTGACTGGCTGAGTAAGATACGTATAGTGATATATCAGTCCAACTGCTAACAAGGGTTGGGAACCTGTTTAGTATGAGGCAAATAGCGCAGGATTGTAATATATGTAGTATAACGATACTTAAATCACAGAACATATAGATGAGGAAGTGAGGGCAACCTACCCTTAGATGGAAAATTATTGAATGATGAGTAACGCAAAGGGTCTCACATATCACTGACGGGTGGTTTGTAGGGCTGGCCCGGGATGGGACAGTTCATAGCCCTGGTACCTCTGGGCTTGCCGCATCCATTCGGAATGTAAAAAAATTGTTTGAGCTCTGCCACCTCTTTCATTACAAATTGGAATTGTTTATATATAGTGATTTATTTGTACAATTTCTAGTGGGAACAGCAAACCATGGACTACTTGTAAAGCATTGTAATTAGCATAATCTTGCAGTGTAATGTAGAAAATTTTTATTATTTTAAAATTTAGGTAGAAATTAATGATAACAGGAACCCTTGGCTCACTGCATTTCCAATTTCAGTTCGGTTTAATACCAATACCAACATTAGTATATGCATTTACAAATTTCAGTTCAGCACAAATGGAACACCAGATTAGAATGTTACATGATAGTGTATGTTGCATAAAAATAGTTGAAGGAAAACAAGAGGGAGGAAAAATACATTTTCCTCTTGATATGAAGTGTTATTGAATGTTAGAGCCGGGAGATAGATGGTATGTGAGGGAGGAGACTTTCCCTCTCAGCTGAAGATGTAAACAGGTAAATAGTGCATTGGATTATAAAACCTCAATCCTCCAAAGATATCTGTGCATGTACTTAAGTTTATTCACTGTCAATGGACCCAAAGGCTAGTGGGACTTGGGGTGTCTAATGTTAAGTACGTACATAGGCCTCAATTCTACAAACACCTACATTTAGCAATGATCATGCTAACTGCAGCCTAAAATATATAGAGAAAGTGTAAAATGCAATCTCCTGAATGGGAAACTAATGAATTTATAAATCATGGGATAGATAATTTGGAGGAAAGACATTTGTATGGCTCTCTCCAAACCCTGTAGTAAATTACTGTTTTTAAAAATGTACAACTGAGTGTTGTATTTTAGCTGTATCTTCTTGTCCCAAATAACTTTTTATCAAAATATTGTTTGTAATATTGTTCTTCCTGCTTTCCACATTGTTTTCATTTGTAAGTGGTATCTTGTCACTGACTTCCAAGCAGGAAAAGATATTTTTGGATGAATATTAGCTTGTTTAATAGCTTTTAGGGAGTAATAAGATGGGTTTATTTATGACCTGTATCTTGCCAAATGCTTTTTTTATGTGTGGGTTATTGTTCTCCCTCCAATAAGCATTCCAAAATCAAACAAGCATATTGTTTGAGAAACTTATCCTGAGTGTTAGCTCTTTGCAAAGATCTGCTATTTTGTGTGTGTGTGTGTGTATGAATTTAATGCTAATGAAATAGCCATATTGTTGTTTGTTTTTTTTAGATAGCTCAAAAAGTGAGTATTTGCATTTAGACATTAAGTAGATTAATATTAATCTATAGAACAATGAGGTTTTATATAATTTTGCAGGTTGGCTGTTAAGTGCACAATGAGTAGTGAAGAGGAAACATGGGAGAAGTTGGATGCGGAATTTGATCACTATGTTGTAGATATGAAGCCGTTTGTGTTAAAATTACCACATAAATCAGGTAAACTGTGCTACGAATTTGCATGTAAATAAACATAACAGTCAGAAATACTCTAGTTTTACTACAGAATCTTGGTATATTATGAATCTCGAGTGTAAAATAATAACATCTGTATGCATTTATAATGCATTCTGCTAAATAACAAATCAAGTACCACAAACCTAATGTTGCAGAGTGCATCATCATATGTGCACAACTTTTAAAGTTGATTTTTAGGTTATCTTTTAAGCACCTTTTTGTTAATACTGTTTGTTCAAGCTCATCCTTCTTATTTTGATGACGTAAATGTACTTTTGCATAAATATATTAATTCCTGTATTTTCCAATTAATGAATTCAGTGGAAATTAAAACTAAAATAGGCTTTGTCTTGGAGATTATGCCATTTATAAAATTGCAAGCATTTTTTTAGAGACCAATCTGTCAAGATACAATTATGTTCATAAAAGAAATAAATCCAGCACTGGAACTTTTTAAACTAATAGTACAAGTATCAGCTAAGGAGTGATGTTTTATGAGCTAAGCGATTACTTTATTTTAATAATATGAGAGAGTTGTGTTGGAAAATTGTTCCTCACACCTAAAACATGCTATTATATAGCGTTTCACAGAGTTCAGTCTTTTCTCCTTTCATGGTCAGCATGTACTTGGGGACATTGGGAGGGTATGGCTTGCAGCACTTTCAGTAGACTGCTGATACTTAACTTTACTTCTCTATTGTACATAAACCAGCTAGTGCTGCCAAACACTTGGCTCAGTGTCTCTCTTGGATGAGTTGGGGGCATTGAGTTTCAACCAGCTAGTTGTCATCCATTTGGATAAGACTGAGATGCTGCTGGTAATGTTGGGGATAAGCAACTAGAAATTATGGTGAAGATTATATTTGTTGAGGATATGTGCCTGCTGTTTGTAGCTAGAGTTTGCACGTTTAGGCTGTTGTTGGGTAGCAAGCTGATGTTAGAATATCACAAACCACAGTGTTGAGGAGGGTTTTAACTCCTATATGCCTGACTAGGAGACTGAGACTCTCTTTTGGATGTGAACCTTACTACTTTGATCTTAGAAAGTTTAGATTACTGCAGTGTGCATGGGACTGTACTCTAGGTCAACTCGGAAATTGAAGCTGGTTCAGAAAGCAAGATAAACTACTAAGTGATATAGTTCTCTGGGAGTACATAACACTAGTTGTCCATGATCTGACTGCACAGGTTCTCTATAAGTTTCCAAATTGAATTTAAAGTATATGTTTTGAGCTGTATAGCATGGAAGTATTTCTATGGCACTCTTCTTAAAGTTAGTATAGAATTCAATTTTCTTTTTCTGTGATATTGTAGTGGATAAAATATTTTTCCATTTGTGTTTTGTTTGACCTGAAGTTCCTTTCCATGAAAAATATACACATCCTTGTAAAATTTCATGTTCTACCTTAAAACTTCCTTTGTGCAAAACTTAAATTCTTGGTTGAAGAGAGAGAGGTCTACAAAGTTATGCTGTGGTTCTTTCATAACTTCTGCTGTTCTTAAGTTTGTTCTGTTTTCTAAGAGAGTCTATTGTAATGGAATGTATTTTTCTAGAACGTCAGAGATGTGCGCTCTGGATTAAAAAACTCTGCGAGCCCTCAGGAGCAGGTGCAGGAATTATGGGTAGAAAGAATCGGAACTTGTATGCAAAATTGTTGCTGCATATGCTGAAACGAGGAATTCTAGAAGGCCCTTTTACACATAAACCCGAACCTGGAATATTGAAAACCTTGCCGTCATATATGGTGGGTATTCATTTCATTTTTATGGAGAACAAACTTGAGTAGTTCATAAATGTAGTTTAAAAATTATATATTTAAGTATTCACTTTTGGTTACAGATGGAATCAAATTCTGCAGTGATTTCAGTGGAATTGCAAGGAGTGAATGTTGGCCTACAACTTGTACCCTGGTTCCATTAATAATTTGTAACTGGAGTTGGCAAACAGATTTCTAGGTCTTTGTGAATTTTTTGTGTGACCTGTTTTGTTTTCTTCTTCAAATAAAATAGAAGTTCAGAAAGTGTGGAAACATGCCTTTTTGATGATATCTGATTAGTTGCTAACTGATATTTACAGATAACTTAAAATATATTTAAAGGGACATAGTCAATATTTTCAAAGCTAGACTTAAACTTCAAATTGGTATTGTGAAAGGAAAGAGAGTCTTGTGCTTGAAGCTTAGGGCTGGTGTATTCCTGGCTTTGTTACAGACTTAGATGGGTAAATCAATTAAATACTCTACATGTATGTTTAAAAAAAAGTGTATATGGGGATAATGGCTCACATGGGCATTGTGGAGGGTAGGGCCTGACTTTTAGAAATTCTGAACATTCTACTGCTCCCATTGACTTCAGCACTTCTGAAAATCAGTTCTTTAATTTATTAGTATTGTAAAATGCATTTAGCTTTTTGGATGAAAGACATTACTCAGTGGTATTGCTACCCAATTTTTGGTTTTGAAGGGTTCTTTGAATTTTATATATGTTTGGATTAAACAATAATAAATTGATTATTAGATTGAAAAAATATTGATTATTTTCTATACTAAACTAACCATCTCTGATCTCTTAGGCCATCAAAAGTATTTTTTTTCCTGTTTGTTCTTTCCTCTTCCCTCCCCAACTTTAATGCCAAAAACTTAAAACAATTAATGTTTTAGAACAATGTTTTAAATGTTTCAAAACAATGTTCTCTCTGCGTGTTGAGGATGGCTTCATGATGAGCAGGGTCCCAAGGTAATGGGGATGCTGGGGTTGAAGTATTGGGCTGTGAATCTTACTATTGGAAGAGGCAACTGGGTCTGGATCATAAGGTGCTGGATTAGTGCAGGAAGGTTGGTCCCTAACATGGTATGTAGCTAAGCCTGATCCCACTCTTCAGAGCTAGTTAGCAATTTATGACACTGTTCATAGAACAGTTTTGTTAGCTATCAGTATCAATAATACAGGCTGTGCAAAGATGTTCTGTGGTAATAAGTGCTATGTAAACTTACGACTATTTCCCTTATATCCAGGACTCGATATTCTTGCCCTCCTATTTTAAGCATGCATTCATTGAACTTATTGGCAAACTCCCTTTGACTTTACTGGGAATGGAATTGCATTCTTTATGCTGCTACCAAACCAGCAAGCAAGTGATGATGATGATAAAGAAGGGTGCATATATTCCTGTTTTTTTTTTTTTTTTTTTTTTTTTTGGTCTAGATCTTACAATGTTAATCTTTTCTGACTAACTGGATCTTTAATTTTTTTAAAATATAGTCAATCTATTTTGATGAACCAAATTCAACGAGAGCACAGAGTGGTAGCCCAGAAGCTTTACCTGACTGGGTCATGGGAGAACTAGGAACAAGTGAATTGAAATTGGAGGAATCATGGAAATTCTCTTCTAGAGAGGAGTCAGCTTTGGTAGCATCACCACTTGCTCACAGGTAAGAATTCAAAATCTGATCTATAAATAATGCTTATTAACGTGGAATTGGACATAATCTTACTATAAAGTGCTAGTTTTTTGTGTATAATAACATGTTAAAAAAAATTAAGGTTACAAAGTCAGTCACTCAAAAGTTTGGAAATGTCAGAATTAAGGTTGCCTGTACAATGTTAATTTGGCCCTTTGTGAGCAAGCACCATGATAGTCTTTAATTACATGATCACAAACTATTTTTCCTCCTCCACTGCTACAATTAAATTTTCCTGCCCTCTCCTCTATCCCACTCTCTGGCTTCTGCAATCCTCCCTCTCCTTCCCCTTCCTTCGCCAGGTATTCAAATCACTCTGTTTCCTCTTCCTCCTTGTACCCTGAGCATTGAGAAACACAGGAGAGAATCTCCTTGTTTTCAGTTCCTGTGCCTGGCTTCACCATGGTTTCTACAGCCAAGAAGAGCAATTGCAGGGAAAAGCCTGCCCTCTGCAGGAGCCCTGGACTCAGAGCATGTTCAGTGCAGACTCTTAGGAAATTTAGCAGCCAAACTCTAACAAGTCTCTACTGAGCTGGTGCAAACTGAAACGTTTGAGAAGCTTATAATTTGGCTATATTTGGGCAGTTTGATGGAGATCACAGAGATGGCAAAAGGTACATCCCTCACACCAGTGTGTCCCTTTCTGCCAATTTTAAGTCCCTGATCCAAAGCATTGAGGTGCTAGAACTTCTCAGCAAAATGATTTCATGTGGGCAAAATAATTTATTTTTCCTAATCTTGCTCAGAGAAACAGTTGAACGGTTTTTGCTGAAGTAAAAAAAAAAAAAAAAAAAAAAAACCCAACATTCAACCTGAAGCTGACAGCCAGCAAGGAAAATTTCAGCCTGAATGGTTAAAGTTTTTTATAAGCAACTGAAAGCAGGGTCTTATAATAGAAAGTGTTCGTCAACCTTAACTATAGGTGGAGATTGACTAGTTGACTTTTGCAGGAAACTTTTTAATATAATCAGTTTAGGAGCTTTGGGAACAGCTCGCTGAATTACAGTCAGATCTCCAGATCGACACTTGCAGTTGCTGAGAGTATTGATCAGCTATCAGATCTCTGGGTGCCTAACCTGACTTTCCTTAATGAATTAAATATAAAACTTACATTCCTCTTTTAGCAAATTGGTTATCTTAGCAAATGTGATATTTTGATTAGAAATGTCTTTTGGATTTGTTTTATTGATACAGTCTTTGTTAGAAAAATATATTTACTTAAATTTCCCTTATATTTAATTCATGCATGTAAGGAAGCATGCTATTCTGGGCTGTATTCTTCTTCAAACTGCAAATTCTTCTGCAGTCTTCCCTAAATCTGTAGCTTTTCCTCTAACCATACATATGAGGATGAGGTAATATTTGAGATGTCAACTGGTGTAGTTTTATCTCCTCCAGTTGATCCAGCACAAATTAATAAATATAAAACCCGCTAAACAAACAGAAAAGTGCACAAGAAACTTTTATTTCACACGTGTATTTTTATAGTGAATAATTTATTGCAAATTGGAACTGAAGTTTAATGCTGCCTCATAAATTTTACAACCACTTCTACTTGTCCTTTGAAAAACCTCTTTTAATCTTAAAAGATTTTTCCCTCTTAGTGTGTTTTTGATCACTTTATAAAAACTTCCTTTACTTAGACCTTTTTGTATGTGAGGCATTTCTAATGACATTTTAGATTATGCTGTTTGTGTGCTAGCCCTTTTTTATTTTTTATTATTAAAGATGCAGTCTTTTTGAAGTCTTTTTCTTGGGGCTCTGTTAAGCAGCTCTTTCGTGTATAAATCCTGTGTTAGACTTTAGAACATCCTCCTGTGTTCTGCTAGCAGACATTTTCTATCAGTGCAGTAGTTCAAAGGTGGCTATGCTCTGATATCAAAGATTGGCCACAATTTTCAAGTCTGGATACTTACAATTAGGAGTGAAATCCTGACTCCATTGACTTCAGTGGGTGTTTAGCCATTGATTTCAGTAGGGCAATGATTTCACACTAGATACCCAATTTTCAGAGGCACTGAACACCCACATTGTTTATATTTAGATGATTAACTGTTGATTTAGGTGCTCAATGTTAGGCACAACCAAATTTGACATTTTTGCTATAAGATTTCAATATTATACCTCTCATTCATTTGCACACCACTGAGCCTTTGGTTTTTAAATCCATTATTTTTCTCTCATCTTACCCAAATGTTTTTGCCTGTGGAGGCTACTTTTTTTAATCCAGGCTCAATTTGATAGGTGAGGAGTAAAACTTTCAAAAGTCTTATTGAAAGTCTATAGAAAAGTAAACATGATTTTTGGCTCCTATGTCAGTCACTTAAAGGGACTAAACATTTTACCAGATGGCTTCACTTCCTTCTAACAGTGACTTAAAATTCGGGAATGTCTTAATATCCATTAAACCTGAGATAACACATATATCACATTTGATACTCTTAGTTGGTCTTTCGGTTGCCTTCACTCATGTTCACTGATATGGACTTCTTATCTTGAGTGTAGATGCCAAGCATAGATGTAGAATATCAGTAGTTGCCATGAGAGTACCGGCCCTACCATGTTACTCTTCTAGGTTTTGTCATACATCTTGACACTTTTTCCCAAAAAGAAATGTCTAAATAGCAAAGGAAAATAAAATACATATGGCTTGATTAACCTTTTAGGCTTGGCCACCCTTGAATATGGGGTGGTGTGTAGCTGTGCCACCCTAAAAATAGAACTAGAAAGACTTTGTGCTTTAGAGATGCCTCTCCGAGACACGATTCCTCTTTAGCTCCCCTTTTATTTTGAGAGTGGAGTTGAATAGGGGTTGAAATATGTTGCATTAGCACTGTACAAGATGCAGCATACTCCTCCCCTCTTGCATCCAACCAACTCTGGTAGTCAACGTGTGAGGGATGTGGGCTGGAGCCATACCTCCATCTACTATCAGCCCTCCTTTCCCCCCCTCCTTTTCTCTTTCCTCTGACTTGCTTGCAGGGAGGAATATCAGGGAACACAACCCCTTCTCTCTACCCATATCTGGACCCAAAGTCCAGATAGGTCCTATGCAACTGCATGGGGATGTGTGGTGGTGGAGAGTCGTTACCTCATTTTACTCTCCTGTGTTCTATATAACACTAAGATATTTTTCTAGACCATAGTTGGCAGCTATTGTGACTACTAAGAAGACAGATGTTGGATCTGGTATCTGAGAATCCCTCTAAAGTTCCATATAGTCTGTTAAGTGATTGTAAAAATGACACCCCCTTACTCATTAGATCTGGTCTCTGCGTGTATTCAGCTATCTGCTTGCTTGCTTACTTACTTACTATATCTGCTTACTTTAGAGGGGGGAAACCTTTTACTACTGTTATCCCTGCAGAATCAACCCAGTTCAGGCTGTATGAAACTGTTGCTTTTTATGACTTGCACATCAGCAGAAGAATTGTTAACTAAATTCTATGTGCCAGGCTATCTGCACAGATTATGCATCTAGTTAAGCCTGTGCAACCACAGGGAACAGAGTTGCACAGATGACACTGAGGAGTGGGGAGGTGTGGAAGGTCTAGGTTGGATATTAGGAAATACTGTTTCACTAGGAGGGTGGTGAAGCACTGGAATGGGTTACCTAAGGAGGTGGTGGAATCTCCATCCTTAGAGGTTTTTAAGGCCCGGCTTGACAAAGCCCTGGCTGGGATGATTATGTTGGTGTTGGTCCTGCTTTGAGCGGGGGATTGGACTAGAACCTCCTGAGGTCTCTTCCAACCCTAATCTTCTATGATTCTATGATATCCTCCGAGGACAACAGGGTTGCATGGATGTAACTAAAGAGCAGCATTTGGTCTTGGAATCTTTATAGCAAGTGAAGATACATGATGCAATAAGAGCATAACATAATTTTCAGATCTCAGGCTGTGTTTGCCATGATGGTAAATAAATAAGCCTCATTCTACTTCTAAATTGAGCAAATTCAGTATTAAAATTGTGACAGTAAATGTGGAACTCCATTATGACATTTTTTTCAAAGCCACTTTTCAGAGTAGAATTGCACTTTCATAGAAGATTAGGGTTAGAAGAGCCATCTAGTCCAAACCTCTGCTTAAAGCAGGATCAACCCCAACTAAATCAACCCTACCCTCCAGCCTATCTACCTCTCCTTCCAGCTTAGTGTCATCTGCGAACTTGCTGAGGGTGAAATCCATCCCATCATTCAGATCATTAATGAAGATGTAGAACAAAACCAGCCCCATGACCAACCACTGAGGCAATCCGCTTGATACCGGCTGCCAACTAGACATCGAGCTGTTGATCACTACCCGTTGAGCTAGCCAGCTTTCTATCCACCTGGTAGGCTATTCATTCAGACTATACTTCTTTAACTTGCTGGCAAGAATACTGTGGGAGACCATATCAAAAGCTTTGCTAAAGTCAAGGTATATCACATCCATCGCTTTCCCCATATCCACAGAGCCAGTTATCTTGTTATAGAAGGCAATCAGGTTGGTCAGGCGCCCTTATGAATCCATGTTGACTGTTCCTGATCACCTTCCCCTCTTCCAAGTGCTTTAAATACATGTTGTCCTGTAAAGCATGATCATGGACGATGTTCTTTGGCAGTGTAGCGTTAGTCTGCAGCTAGTGGCTAGCAGGCAATCAAAAGCACAAGATACTCACTTCTAGAAGTGGGTACTCGTTCAAAGAACACATCTGTTTTGTGTGGGGGGAAAACTTTAATTTGTGCATTAAATTTTTGAAGAGGAATAAAAATGGAGGAGAAAACCTGGGTTACTTTTACGCTTGGTAGTTCTTCTGAGTTACGTGTTAAAGTCATAAAGAGAGAGTTTCCAATTCACATAAACTGAATACAAAAGAGAAAATATTTAAAATATTTGAGCTATGCAAGGGGTAAGGAAGGGCCAAATGGAGCTTTATCTGTAAAAAGAAACAATATTTCATGGGAAGAGTTGATGTAAAATGTGTCTTTATTACTTTGTTAGCTCTTTGGGGCAGGGACCATGTCTTCCTTTGTTTTTATAGTGGTGAACATGCTGTCAGTGCTCAGTAAATAAATATTAAAAGTGTGAACCTTTTCCAGTGTGTTTCTTGGTGCCTCTGCAATTTATTGTAATGGCCAGCAGATGGCGAACTTCTTCCATTCTATGTAATAAGGCAAAACCTACTTTTCTTTGTACTGGAGAATGTGATCTATGTGGATAAGCAGTATGTTTTAGCTTTGATTAATATTCTGTTATCCTACTATTGGTAATTTAATTCTTACAGGTAGACTGTAGCAGTTTCTGAAGACATTTTAAAAATAAGCCATTTATTTCAAAGAAAGATGTTTATGAATTATGGTTTTGAGAGCAACTAAAACTCAGGTTTGAGTAACATAACCCAAGATTACCACCTCCCTTTTAAAAATCAGAGTAAAAGAGCACTTGTTGGCCTGCTGTACTCTGTTATTTTTGTACTGTTTGTGTATATGCTATTTTGCTTATGGAAATGGCTGTTTTTCCTAGGAACCTACTTACCTGTTACATTTGTAAAATAAATGCAGATTGTCAGATTTTTTTTTTTTTTTTCCTGCCAGAGTGGGATTGGGTAATGCTGGACTTGATGGGACAAGAGAGGTCTTCATTTCAAAAATTGGGAGGGTAGATTTAAACTAGTATTGTATAGTTAGATTTTAATAGAAATCTGACCTTTCAAACTGAATTAGTAGATTATGCCTTAAAACCAATCCTGTTGTGTTGCACCACTCCAGGAGGAACCCACATTTTCTCCCACCTGGTTCCTAGTAGGAAATCATTTGCTACTCTCCTTTATCAGTAGAAAATTACTTCCTCTTTCCATGCCAGCCCACTGTCCTGGCTGGCGTCTGGGGGTGATGAAGTTGGAATCAAGGCTGCGGCCACTCCATGTCCACTTGCATTGGCACCCTTGTCTACTACTTCCAGAGGTGAACAGGGAAGACTACAAAGGAACTCCCCCTTATGTCCTGTATGGTTTGATTAAGGCTAAGCAACAGTCCCACTTAGAGCCCTTTTCAAGCTTCTACTTATAAAACTCAGCAATGCTGCTTCTTTTTTAAGGTCCTCTTAAAAATAACAAAGAGGTGCCTAAGTATATCTGAACACACTTTTCCAGTTTTAAAATACTTGAGTAATCTTTTGTGGGTAAGACTGAACATGACATCTGTTTTTTTTTGTTTTTGTTTTTGTTTTTAAACCTGAAGCTTTATCTAGCCATCACATAACCTGAAAAGAAACAGCCTGTATTGAGATGAAGTATAGATTTACATACAGATAAAGATTTGTTGTCTTGCAATATAAAATAAATCCTGGCAGAATAAAATTCTGTTAAGGGTAGGAATGTTATGACTCACTGGAGACAATCTTTGCATTTTTATATTCCTTTTGTTCTTTTTCCTCCTAGTTTTTGTTTATCCAAACCATTCACTGCACTGCAATCACTATTGTTTATCCTCACACTTTATTGATATTTACTGATGCCAGAAGAAAGGTACGCTCCAGTTGGTACATTTCAGTGTTCCCTGCTCCTTAGATGAAAGCTCGGACTGTTTTCCTCATGGAAAGTTGGTTTGTGTTTCAATTTTCATAGAAGTGACTAATTTATACTGTACATCCAACAATTGTCTCTCTCTTCATAAACACTTAATTCATCTCAGCATCTCTTGGCATAACTCACAGCTGAATTTTTTGCTGGGAGGGAAAGAATGTAAGGTATTTTAATAGTCTGACTTGACTTTAATAGTACATGGCTATTTATTAGTAGGTACATTCATTAAGGGGATATATTTTTATCTTAATGTGAATGGATTTGCACTGTACATAGATTCTTCTCTATAACCTCAAACTTATGGCCAAAGACAGGCTTATAATTCTTTCTCCCAGATCCTCTTCTTTACTTCTATTCTCCATTATGATCTAGATTATAGCCATTCTCGAGCCCATAACATGAGACTTACTTTCATCTCTCCCTTTCCTTCACATATACAATTCTGACACTTTTTACTCCACATGTTTGTTCTAAAAATACACCCTGTCCTTTTCTTCTCTGGTGGACAAAGTTCTTGTCAATGCCCTAATCATCTTGTTGCTTAAATACTGCTGTCTTGTCCTTTTCAGGACTATCCCTACCCCGTCCAGTCAATGAGGCTGACATGAAATGAAACTCGCAAAACATTTCTGGCCTATTGCTTTGACCATGTTACTTTCCACTCCTACCCTTTAAATTACTGGTTCCCCATGAAACTCAACATTAATTTCAAACTTCTTGTCTTTGCCTTCTAGATCTTACAGTGGTCAGTATGTGCTTATGTTTCTGACCTGCTCTCTTGTAGCTTTTCCTCCACTCTTGTGCTCTGTAGTGATGCCAGCCTCAATACTTGTTTCTTTTCCTTCTCTTACAGTTCCCATACCTTATTCTGTGCTTCCCTTTATGTTTAGAATGCCTGCCTCAAAATTGTTTACCAAATAACCTACTTCACTGCATTCGGGTCTATTCTAAAATCTGACATCTGTTGTCTTGACTATGAGAAATAAGAGGAGGAAAGATAAGAGCCCTTAAAGTTTGCACAATCCTTGGTGTATAACCACTGATCTTGCTATTTTCACCTTTTTTCTTCCTTTCCCCCATGTGCCTGCTCTGTGGCCCTCACTTGAATTTAAATGTTATAGTCCATGTGTTTATTTGTGAGCTGCCTCAGTTCTTCAGTGTGGCTAGTGCTAATGCTAGGGCCTAGAAATAGCCACGCAAGCAGAGTTCCATCTTATGGATTCATTTATCCTCAATGATAGTAAGGAATCAAACAAGATTGTAAGCTCTTGGGGGTAGGGATTGCTTCTCCCTGTGTGTTCATACATTACCTGGCACAGTGGGGCCCTGATCTTGATTGCAGCCTCTGGGCACTACTGCAATATCAAAAGGTTATTCCTCCCTGTGGTATTTAGACCTTATCCTGGAAATATACATACTATTTTAAAGAAGAGTGTTTTTTCTATGTGTCTTTTTCCTAATTTCCTGTTTATATTTTTTCTCCCAATCTATAGTCCAGGTATCTAATCTTGCAGTGATAAGAACACTGCAGCACATTGTTTTGTAGGTTTTCTAGTATAATAACCTTTTGAAAGAGCAACTTTTATTTCAGCACACATACAAGATCTGTATTGATACTCTAGGCATTCCCATGGCAAGAAGTCATGAGCTATAGAAGTTGGGTTATATGCGTTTTAAAAAGCAGAGGCTATTGTTACTTTAAGCTGACATCATTTGTGACATGGGCCATATGGGAGCTCTGTAATAGACAGTACATCCATTTCTAACTTGTTTTCATAATCTATTTAACAAATAAAAGAAAATCTAATGTTTAATATTTAAATAATGTTTAATTTTTAAACAAAGGGGTTTTTGTTGTTTTAATCCATTATTAAAACAGGATAGAAATTTTGCCTACAGCTCTCTATGAAGGACTTCCATAATGCAAGTGTCATAAATGATGATGTTTTTGGTCACCATTATGTAGAAGGTTCATACAGTAACTGTGATTTAAAGTCTCTATTTTCAAATAAATTTGACTGTGTTTTTCACCTTTTAAACTTTCATACTGCTGGATGACTAAAACAGGAACATTTTTATCTTTCATGATAGAATTAAATCTTTTTTTAATGTATTTATAACTCTTGAATCATAATTAAGAAACAAATGTAAGCACTACATTTTTTGTGCAAAGAAATGACTGATTATAAAACTAGGCATTTAAAGTCTAACTATTATGATTCTAGCAACCTGGTAAAATGTTATGAAAAAAATATGATTTAACAAATGTTAGGGGCACAATTAAAATATTTTGATTACCCTAATATCTTGTCTGGGGCAGAACAATTTGATGGGTAATAGTTTCAAGAAAAGGACCATGTTTATTGTGAGATGTTGATTGTAGTTTAAAAGTTCTATTTGTCTTGTTTGGCTCCTGCTTCATATTGTACTGCAGGAAATGGTGGTAATGAATAAGTATGGGGTGTGCATCTTTTCTTGGTTAGTGATGAATTAGTGTCTGACTGCTGTTAGTGGGCCCTCTGTTGCTTAGTATTCTGTTTTTCTAGTATAGAGGTACTGACTACCTTGTTAAAAATGCCATGCTACTCTTTGCAGGAGTAACAGTAATACATTGCAGTTATCAGACAAAACTGTGTAAAGGACATGCAAAGGCCCAATGTACCACTTCTCTTAAGAAGTGTTGCACAGGCCTTCTGAACCGTGGGGGAGGGGGAAGAGTGAGCAGGAAGAATTTCACTAGCAGTTTCATTTTAGGGTCTCAAAAGACTTCCCAAATGTTAATTAAGCTGCTATTCAACCTTAATTCAGCCCCCTTGTGCATATGCATTGTGATAGTTTTAATTAAATGAACACATGCTATTTTTTTTTCCAGAGGACTCCTGCCTCAATGAGTGCTCTGAACACAGAATTATTAATTTTCTCGTGGACTTTTCTATGGCATTCTCCACTATATTAGCTGAGTGCTTCATAAACAGAAATGAATCTGTTTTCACAAGACCCCTGTGAGATGAGGCAGTATTATTTATCTCCATTTCACAGATGGAGAACTGAGGCTAAGAAATATTAAGGTAAAAAGACACCTAGGACCTAATTTTTCAGAGTACTTAGCATTATATAGCACTTCATATGATCGGAGGGTAGCTGCCATTGACTTTATTTGCAATTGTGAGTGCTCAGCCCTTTTGTCAATCAGACTGCAGGATGTCAAGTTGAGCATCCGGTATGTGAGGCATACACAATTAATGACCACGTCTGAAAAGTTTGTCTTAAGTGACTTGACTGACATCATGTAGGAACTCTGTGGCAGAAGCAAGAATAGAAATCGGTTCTCCAGGGCAGCATTCAACTGTCTTCACCATGAGACTGCCCTTTCTCTTCCTGCACTACCCTGCCTCATTCACTGCATACCTTCCGAGCTTCTGTAACAAATCAGGTAGGGATACTACAGACAAAACAGCCCTTATTCAGCTCCAGAGGAGGTCCATCATTCACACTGAATGAAGCAGGGGTCCTGTGGAAAAATTAGTATGCGATCATGTAATTAAAGACTGTATCATAAAGCACACACACAGGGGGCTGAATTAAGTTTACACTCTTCTTCCTCTTATGTGGCATCTCCATTACTGGAGGTTTGTAACCATGATAGCCCATTCTGTATGATCCTCTGCTACTCAATTTGTGGATAAATAATCCTTTTGATCCACCATTTATACCATCTCATCTGTCCAAGATCATCTTTTTCTGCTTAGTGTTTTTCTGTCGTCCGCTTTCTCTTCCAGTACCCATAACGTGTATTGACTGCTGAACCTCTTAGATTCAATTTGCAGGGCAAATTTTATCTTTCTTTTCATAAGATTTCTGACTAGCATTTGCTGAGTTTCAGTCATCTCCAATACTGTTTTGTTGGTTACTTGGTCTATCCATGATATATTTTCAGATTTCTTATATAACACCATAATTCAAAGGATTGTAATTTCTTTATTATCAATATTTTGGGAGTCCGTGTTTCATAACTGTAATTTAACACAGACCAAATGTAAGATTTTAAGAGTTGGAATTTAGTCTTCACATTTATGTCCCTTCTCGCAGGGCTCTGGAGCTGTGCTTCGGCTCCAGGCAAAAACCTGCAGCTCCACTGCTCTGGAGCTGCTCCGCGCTCCAGCTCTGGGCTCCGCTGCAAAGCCCTGCCTTTTCATCAGATATTTAGGTTAAGGCAACCTTAATGCTGGCATTTCCTAGCTTTTGAGTGCTTGACTTTGCAACTGTAGTAATATTCTTTTTAAATAATTTTTTGGTGTGTAATTTCCTAGGTTTTGAAAGAGGAAACTGAACATACAAATTCCATCATGTGGCATCATATTAACACCCACATGGGTAATCTGCAGGGTTGGAATCTTTAGCTCCACCACGCAGACCTCTCTCACGTGAGCTAAGGGGGTAACTGATAGCAGGTAGAAAAGTCTGTGCCACGAGCACACTCCCTTCCAGAGCCTGGAATAGAGCCCAAGACTTCTGAGTCTCACCATTCCTTTAAAAAGAACAGGAGTACTTGTGGCACCTTAGAGACTAACAAATTTATTTAACCATTCCTTTGTTATCAGCAAATATCTGTGAAACCCACTAGCAGAGTGTCCCATCTCCATCCCAAGTGATTGTCTAAACAGCATAAATATTCTTTTGTCAGCTATCACATTTAACATTTGGGTTTGGGGAACTGTGTGCTTCCTGCTCATCAAAGAACTGAAACAATGTTCTTGAGGCACTGAATTACCAGCTGTTGGGCTCTGACTAGAGCTGAACTGCCAGTGCCATCAGGAGTTAAAAATCTTGACAAACTAGCGGAACTCTAACCTGTGTCTGGTGTAAGAGATCTGAGACCAAAGAGCAGGGATCCAGTCAAGTGATACCTTCAAAGAAGAATAACGGATGGTGTGTAATTTCCCTTCCATGTTGGATGAAATGATTTTTATGTATGGTTTTATCAAGCCCTTTGATCCTTCTGATGAAATGTGCTATGAACGGAAGATAATTGTCATATCACTGTGACCCTACTCGTGACATCAACTGAAAATTATCTCACCAATACTACAAGCTGCTTCATAATATAGCCTTTCTGTTTCTGAATATTATTCCACTGCCATAAATGCTTTAGTCATCATTAATTATGTGGAGCCTTTTCTTATTTTTCCCTTGAACTTAGGAAATTGTTCCAAAGTTATTACTTTGTCTATCATGTAGAGACCCAGGAATTTGATAGGTATCTTCAATGTACAATGCACAATATAATTATCAGTTTAGGGTGGGATTTTCCAAAAGCACCTAGGGGCATTAGGAGCACAAGTCTAATTGAAGCTGTGTGCATGATGTTAGAATTCTAATGATCTATATTATCAACAATTCACTTCCAAATAAGTTTTTCCCCCTCAAACTTTAGGCTATGTCTTCTGATGTTAAAAACACTATCCCTGGAGCAAAATCTGGGTATTTTTAGAAAATGCAATCTTTTAATTTCACAAAATAAAACCTAACTGTACGGGGCCAGTGCAAATCTTCTTTAGGAATAAATGGATTAAAATGTACACAATTGTAAAGAATAAAATTCCAGCTAAATTAATAATTGTCGTATCACCCAACATTCTTATCTATATAACAAAGAGAAACAAAGAAAACATGTTGAAATAACATAGCATTACATGGTATGTTAAATATTGTGAATTTATTTTTGAAGAGTATTTGAGAAATTTATTAATCTCTCCACTGTTTTTAAAATGCTTCAATGTAGATGCTACAAAAACACCATTTCCCCTCTTATTCGGTTAACCAATTTATTTTTAATCTGCATAACCTCATATAGTATTTTCTCCTGTATCTATTACTTTAAAAATATTTTGAGATCAAGATATCTGTCCACTGTGTTGTTAGATGTGAATTCTTTATATTCTGGTTGTTACTGTTTTGTGACAACAGGGAAAGATACAAGTATAATGGGAAGCTAGCGTTAAGGTCACATTCTATGAGTCCACCTCACCGGTCAGATGAGGACAACTGTGCCATGCAGACGCCTGTAAGATACTTTTTTACTTTTTTGTAATAAATTTGATCTTGTTTCAGTGAATTATTTTTATGTAGCCCCATAAAATTGTCATTTCTAATTGTAAAAGTCATCCCTGTGTGCGGGCAGAGAAATGTAGCAAACAGTGGGAAGGACTGAAGCTCACCAAAGTCTGTGCTCTGCAGTTGCCAAAAAAAAAATTTACATTGGTTACTTGCACTTTGTCCTAGGTGGATGACCCTGATTAAGTGCAGAACAAGGCTGGTCAGCTGCATTGTTCCCATTAAACAATTTAGCAAATTAACCGCTGTTGATGCCATCTTGTATTTTTCAATCATAGATTAAAGAAAACTGCTGAGGCTTTTTTGGCTGCATTTAATGATAGTTGACCTTTTGAAGGACTGAATTTTGGACTGATTGTTTTATCCAGTATCAGACAACCAGCATTGTGGCTTAGCAAGAGAGACTAAACAGACTTTATATAGAATCTTTTATCGTCCCAAATATTTGGTGATGATATGTCAATTAAAAGCAATTTAAAAACAAAAGTTCTTGCTAATAAATGTATACAGTTGTCAATATATATGCTATTTCCCTTCATAAATGTGATATCTCTAGACTGTAGGTGGTATCATATGCCATATGTAATTGACATGTTTTTCAATTTAGTAGAGGTGCTAGACACTTTAAAAAAGTGTCTTATTGACCAGTATTTGCTTTATTTGAAGCAAAATAAGTGTTTAATATGAAACACTATTTTATAAAAGAAAAGGATGGTCTTACATTGAAGACTCTGGGCTGGGATTTAGGAGATCTGGATCCTGTACCTAGCTGTGCCACAAGCTTCCTGTGTGACTTTTGGCAAGTCACGCCATCTTATTTTGCTTTCCTTCATTATCTCAGGGTTGTCTACACAGTGCCTTAAGTTTCCACAAGAGTGATGTAAATTTTAGTCTGCACTAACATGTTGCATACTAACTGGCCTTTGTGGACCCTGCTGGAGCGCACTAACAGTTCCTTTAGTGTGTGTTAGTGTAGTCCAGTTTCAATCAGTACTATGTTAGTGTGCACTAGGGAACTTCTAGTGCACACCAGAATGTGGGCCAGTTAGTGTGCAACATGCTAGTGCAGACTGAATTTACACCTCCCTTGTGTGACTAAAGCTCCGTGTAGCCAAGCCTTCAGATACTACTGTGACAAGTGCCATAGAAAAGCTTATAAATAAAATAATTCTTTTTAGCTTTGCTAAACAGTTTGGCTGTTTTGGCTGCCTGGAACAAATAGTGTGGTATAGTCTATAATGTGCATAATTCAGTCCCAGGTAGAGGAATTAGGGAGTTTACTTAAGAAGTAACAAACTCCCTCAATTGTGCGCTCATTCCTTGAACTAAAAGCTCCGTTCTCTACATGGTTATGGTGTCTGAATGAGAACACATTTTCGAACAATGAGAAGCTTGCATGCGATCTTAAAAACTTCTAGTTAAAAAAACCTAATGAGACAAAATAATTCATGCTTCCGTGCATTGTTTTTTTAACTACTGTAGTTTACTACAATTAAACTTCTATTATAGAACTGAAATAGAAATGTCTGGAATATTTTTTTCTAAGTCTTTTTAATGCATTAAATAAAATAATTAGTTACTGTTATGCTACAGTGAAACCCATTGTGAAAGACACTTGTAGCCTAAAGCAATCACCAGTCACTGCTCAGTGTTGGAAACTGCTTTTCTGGTCTGGAGCTGGTCTGCTGCTCCTCTTGGCTCTGGTGGTGGCTGTTCTGCCCAGTATCACCACTCTCTTCTATACTACAGTTCACTATCTTCAGCCTTCCTCTATTTTGTGGCTGGTCAATGTGCTTGTTCCCCATCACAGGTAGTCCCACCCAGCTCTGTTTTGGGGTATTGCTAGGCATACATCAATTCCTTGCAGAAAGGCGGATTTTGGTCTCATCTTATAAATTCAGTCCCTGTGAAGGAGGTTACCACAGACAGGGAAAAAAATTATGTTCCATGAAAAATTTTGAGGTTCTAAAATTTTGTTTCCCTTCCACCATGGAATGAAACTGAGACCTTTTGAAACTTTTCATGAAAACTGTGAGAGAAACTCAGACACCCCAGCATAGGAATATCGTAATAGCTGGGGCATTCACCTGGGATGTGGAAGATTCAGGTTTAAGTCATTGCCCTGAATAGGACAGAGCAGGGACTTGAACATGCATGTCTCAGGTATGTGCCCTCACCACTAGTCTATTAGCTATTCTGGGGTGGGTTTTTCTATCTCTGATGTTGATTAGAAATTCCATTCTGAGAAACCATCCCAAGAAAAGTTTAGTGAAAATGGATATGTTTCCATGAAAAGTTTAAGTTTTGACAGAAAATGCTAATTTGACAGAAAAATGTTTTATTGAAAAATTCCCAGCCAGCTTTAGTCACCACTCTGGAAACCTGCCTGGCGGGAGGAGGGGTATGTGGGGGGAGAGGAGGGTGTGTTCTTTCCGCTTTTATAATGCAGTTATATTTGTTGTTTTGTTATATTTTGAGGCTATGGAAAGGGAGCAACATTAGGCACAAATTATCTAGCAACAGGTAGGTGGTGGAGCTACCTGAATTGAAGCCAAGAGGAGCAGCAGCCCAATTCCAGACTGATGGTTTCTTGGGGGAAAAGTGAGTTTTCAAGGGGGACCAAAACTCTTCTTTCTTTTGATATGGCACCGTATTTTTTTTCCTTTGAGGGCAGTATGGTTCAACTAAAAGTTTCTTTAAATTCTATATCGGTCCGCTCTTCTAATATCTCCATTTTCATATTCCAGGGAGATCAACACAAAAAACCCATTTCTTTGGACGACAGTGATCTTGAAGTTCGTCTCAATAGTTGGAATCTTGGGGTAAAATAAACAGTGTATTTATTTATTGGCTTTAAATGAAAGCTGTCTGGTAATTTAGTCTGTTTCTGAAATAGTAAACAATAACTTGGCCATTCCTTTTAGAGATGGAAACAAGTTGGAAGCAATCATGACACTTTGAAAGATAAATCATGAATAAACGTCATTTTGAGAAGAAACTGTTAAAAAACACCTCTCTATATATTATTATTTTTTAAGGGATACTGGCATAGGCTCAACACTTCTACCTTGGTGTAAATCCAGTGATTTGCATAAATCCCTTGTGAAGCAGCATGCATTATTGAGTCTAATATTCTTGTACAGTCATGGCTTCCTAACATATTTGTAAATACTGTACTTTGTTACAACGTTGAATGTTGACATAACTTATCTCACAAGCTAAAGTAAAATATCTTTCATCACATAAATTAAATCTGAAAGAGAATACTTCATTCTGGAAATGAGATCGGATGGAGTTCTCCCTCCACCAAGTTCCACAGACAACCTCAGCATATATATTTATTGGATGTTGGCAGTAATGGATGATAGGGCTCTCTGTGCTTTATTTCCACTTTTATCATTAGGAGGACTTTAATTGGGCTTAAAACATTTAGATAGGACATTAACATTTTAAAATATTCCAGCCAGTATATTTTCAGTCTGTTATCTCTCCTTAGGACACAGACATATTTTTAATAGTATTTTAATGTGCTGTGTGTTTTTGGTATTACAATCTACATGAGGCAAATACAGTTAGACAATTAATGTATTTCTTATAAATAGGACGAAAGGAGTTGTTTGTTAAAATCAATTCAATATTGTATTTAAAATATTCTGTATTTTTTCATACATTTGTATGTGCATACAGATTTAGCACATCAGGTTTGATCTTTTTCTGTTGATCTTTAGCAATTAATTCAAGTTTTCTAGACTTGAACAAGTTTAGATTCTACTTTGATTTAAGATAGCTACCATATTGAGATTTTTCTCTCTTCATTCCTTCAGTTACACTCCTCACTATCTCATCACTCATCAGTATGGAACCTGAACAGCAGGGATTTGATAAAATCCCTACTCTTTATAGCAATATTCTCTCATGATATTTTGTCTAATCCTTCTCCAATTTTATTAGGATTATGGATCTAGTCTAGTGGATCTAGAATCATCCAGTTTTCATCCATGTGAATAGATTTTTTTTTCCCTCACTCTTTTTCTTTTTTCATCAGTTTTTCCACTTTGTATTTATTTCTGTGGAGCCAGATTCTCAGAAGATTGTTTGGATACTTATTGTACAGAAGTATAATTAGTGTATAGGTTTTGTCTGAGTAAGGATTTGAAGATTGGGTTCAGTGTTCTGGAGTGGTGGTGGACACTCCACACTTAATACTGAAGCTTCTTCATATAAACCCATGACTTTCCCAAAAAGAAGTCAATCCCCCTGAAATTTCCGATGTTGTATCTCATCCCAGAGTAGAGTTTTCTAGAGAGTTTGGAAGAAATTGGGAAAGGAATGTTACAGTTACAACGTTTGAAGAATTTTTCTGTCATTCAGTTTTCAAAAAATTTTCTAATATTTTTTTGACTTGTATCTTCAAAATTGCTATAAATGTGTTTGACCTTGCTGAGGTGCCATTTGCAATTCTAAATTATTTTCTTTTTTTGAGGAGTTTGGGATTATTTCAGGAACAATGAAGATATAAGAGCTGTTTGGGTGTGTACAGTGCAATATTTAAAAAAAGCATAAAAATTCAAAAGTTGCTCATATAAAATGGACCTTTCATTAACTCCAGGCTTTGCTACAGCAGCCTAGACTGAGCAAGAGGTGTGGGAATTACTGGGTAAGTGATGGAGGAGGGAGTGGGAGACTGTTGGATGTATGGAGATGGGATGAAGAAGAGCACGGAGGGCTAGGGAATAGAAAAGGGGCATGAAAGGGGAACAGGGGAAAGCGAACACTGAACTGCAAGTGACTGGCAGAGGCACAGGAAATATGCTTCCTATTAAAAGATCCATTTCCAATATTACTATAGCATCAGATCATTACTCATGTAAAAAAATCATGGCCAAGATGTTCAGAAGTGACTAGTGATTTTTGGTATCTGTTCTTGGCTGCCCAACTTGACACCTTAAAGGGGCCTGATTTTCATAAAGTACCAAGCACCACCCTCTGAAAAACAGGCCCCTTTAAGGTATCTCCTACTGGGCATTGAAAAATTGAGATACTCCAAATTGCTCATTGCTTTTGAAAATCTTGGCCTACACAGTTATGTAAATCTGCTGCACGATATAACCCATCATATCACTAAACAGATCAGTGATTCATAAAAATGTTCGTCTACTCCACCAACAAAATCATGCAATGAGTAAACTTACAGATCTCTGAAAAATTAATATATTCTGAGAGTATATTCATTTGAAAATCTTTCCTGCGTGGTTAAGAAACAATATACTCAATAGTATACCTCACACATTTCCATTACGAAACAGGAAACGTTAAGGTTGAAAGGCTGTAATAATATGATGTGGTGAAAGTAAGCATTGAAGGATTATACTGCATCGAGGTACTGAGTGTTCATTTAACCTTTTTTTTTCTTGATGTAAATCTGTAACTTTTTGGTAGAGGTGGAGGGCATGGAGGTAGGAATGTTAGCTGGGTTCAGCTGAAACACACTTTCAACCTGAACACTTTGTTTAAAATGTTGTTTATTTGGGTTAAGATAACGTTTTTCTAGTCTATCTTCCATTTGGTCAAATGTCCGAATGCTGCTTATTTTTCTTATGCTGTGTCCAACATGGATGGACATAACCGTATTTAGAAATCTTGGCCAGTGTTTTGCATTCATGGTGTATGGTTTTCTTCAGTAAAAATGTAAGCGATAACAGAGAACTTCTGTTTTTTTGCTTCTTTTTCACAGTATTATCTCTCATGCTTTGGTGCCTGTTGACATTCTAAATGTAAATTGCACACTTGCTTTTCTTCTTCCCAGAAGAGCAAAAGCTTGACCTTGAGCCAGTTCACTAGCTCTCTGCCTGCTTGTTCCAAATCTAAAGGAGAGATGAACGAAAGGGTCCTAGATGCACCTTCTTGGCCCTGAGAGCAACTCAACTTGTATACAGCGATAAAAGATCAATTTCTACCATTTTAAGACTTCTCTGAAAAACACATTTTTAAAAGATTCTAAATTACATACCGTGAAATTACCTGAATACTAAACTTCCAAACAGCCTTTTCAGTAGTAGTCAATGCTACACAATAAATTCCTTGCAGGGGACAATAACAAGAACTTAACAGGCATTTGCAGACTATTGAGAAGTGCATTGTATGAATATCTAGCTAGATTAGATTACAAAAATGTGAACGTTTTTTAAACGTGTTAAGTATTTGAATAGTTGGGGAACTTCATTCTCTGGATGTTTAACAAGTTATAATTTAGGGCTGTCAATCGCAGTTAGCTCATGTGATTAACTAAAAACAATTAATTGCAACTAATCCCAGTTTTAATCGCACTGTTAAACAATAGAATATCAATAACAAATAATAGAATTTACTAAATATTTTGGATGTTTTTCTACATTTTCATATATATTGTATTCTGTGTTGTAACTGACATCAAAAAGTGTACAAAACCAAAACAATGTAAAACCTCAGAGCCTACAAGGAGATAATGCTGCTCTTTTAGGATCATAGAAGATTGGGATTGGAAGAGACCTCAGGAGGTCATCTAGTCCAATCCCCTGCTCAAAGCAGCACCAACCCGAACTAAATCATCCCAGGCACGGCTGTGTCAAGCCGGCCCTTTAAAACCTCTAAAGATGGAGATTCCACCACCTCCCTAGGTAACCCATTCCAGTGCTTCACCACCCTCCTAGTGAAATAGTTTTTCCTAATATCCAACCTAGACCTCCTCCACTGCAACTTGAGACCATTGCTCTTTGTTCTGTCATCTGCCACACTGAGAACAGCCTAGCTCCATCCTCTTTGGAACCCCCCTTCAGGTAATTGAAGGCTGCTATCAAATCCCCCCCTCTCTCTTCTCTTCTGCAGACTAAATATGTCCAGTTCCCTCAGCCTCTCCTCGTAAGTCATGTGTCCCAGCCCCCTAATCATTTTCGTTGCCCTCCGCTGGACTCTCCAATTTGTCCACATCCTTTCTGTAGTGGGGAGCCCAAAACTGGACGCAGTACTCCAGATGTGGCCTCACCAGTGCTGAATAGAGGGGAATAATCACTTCCCTCGATCTGCTGGCAATGCTCCTACTTTTGTAGCCGGCATTGCAAGGTATTTATGTGCCAGATATGCTAAACATTCATTTGGCCCTTTTTTCCTCCGGCCACCATTCCAGAGGACATGTTTCCATGCTGATGAGACTCGTTAAAAATAATGCGTTAATTAAATTTGTGACTGAACTCCCTGGGGGGAGAATTGTTTGTCCCCCTGTTCTCTTTTACCTGCATTCTGCCATATATTTCATGTTGTAGTCGTCTCGGATGAAGACCCAGGACATGTATTCATTTTAGGAACACTTTCACTGCAGATTTGACAAAACGCAAAGAAGGTACCAATGTGAGGTTTCTACAGATAGCTATAGCACTCGACCCAAGATTTAAGAATCTCAGGTGCCTTCCAAAATCTGATTGGGATGGGGTGTGGAGCATGCTTTCAGAAATCTTAAAAGAGCAACACTCCGATGCGGAAACTTCAGAACCTGAACCACCAAAGAAGAAAATCAACCTTCTGCTAGTGACATCTGACTCAGATAATGAAAATCAACATGCGTTGGTCCACACTGCTTTGGATTGTTATCGAGTAGAACCCATGATCAGCATGGATGCAGGTGCCCTTGAATGGTGGTTGAAGCATGAAGGAACATATGAATCTTTAGCACATTTGGCACATAAATACCTTGTGACGCCGGTTATGACAGTGCCATGAGAATGCCTGTTCTCACTTTCAGGTGACGTTAACAAGAAGTGGGCAGCATTATCTCCTGTAAATGTGAACAAACTTGTTTGTTTTAACTATTGGCTGAACAAGAAGTAGGACTGAATGGACTTGCAGGCTCTAAAATTTTACATTTTTTATTTTTGAATGCAGTTTATTTTGTACATAATTCTACATTCGTAAGTTCAACTTTCAGGATAAAGAGATTGCACTATAGTACTTGTATGAGGTGAATTGCAAAATACTATTTCTTTTGGTTTTTACAGTGCAAATACTTATAATAAAAAATAACTATTAAGTGAGCACTGTACACTTTGTATTCTGTGGTGTAATTGAAATCAATATATTTGAAAATGTAGAAAACATCCAAAAATATTTAAATAAATGGTATTCCATTATTGTTTAACAGTGTGATTAATTGCGATTAATTTTTTAATTGCGCGATAAATTTTTTTAATTGCTTGACAGCCCTAGTTATAATTATAATTTCTGATATTAACTAGGGGCAAAATGTAGTTTTTTTACCTCTAGGCGTGGCGTAGGAAACTAAATATTTCCTCCACATAAACCTGTAGGAATATAATCTAATAATCTTTTCTTTGTGGTGGGGAACTGGAAATTCTTATTAACTGACCGGTCATCTTTTGGACAGTGCTAAAGACAGAATGTTTCCTTGAAAGTTTGTTTAATTTGATATGCTAACTGATCTCTTAATGCCGATTCAGTTATAACACCCACAATAAGATTGGTACCAAAGCAAAGGAATTTCCAGGGCTGCCTGGGGTGGGGGGCAAGTGGGGCAGTTACCACGGGCCCCACAGGGGCCCCCATGAGAATATAGTATTCTATAGTATTGCAACTTTTTTTTATGGAAGGAGCCCCCAAAATTGCTTTGCCCCAAGCCCCCTGAATCCTCTGGGCAGCCCTGGGAATTTCTGGGAATTCTGAGTGTAAAATGGAGGATTATTGGTCTAGGACTTATCAAAAGGAAGTAATAGTGGCAGATATTGTATATACAACTTTACACTTACATTAAATACATTTACCTTTCAGGGCTGTTCTGAGGATTATTTGATATATTTTAAAAGCATTTTACAAATAAAGTGTGTAGAAGTGCTCAATATTATAATACATGTTTCAGAAAAGATATTTGAAAGACTTCTTATTTCATATGGTTGCATACAGGCTTTCTAACATTAGGCCTGGCAACATAAGAAGAATAAACAAACAAACGAAAACACAACAACATAATGAAGCCCAGACAATCTCATTCTCCAACTCTAATATATGAGAACATATTTAATCTCTCCACAAATAGATTAGCATATTTGTTCTTTCGCAGTCATGGCATGTGGGGCAGTACAGAAGATGCTGCGGTACTGGAAATGCCATCTTTTGGATGATGCAGGTTCCTTCTTTTCAGCTCTTATGGCTCCATACATGAAATAGATTCCAAAGGTGTAATTGGCTAATATACCCCATTTCTATTTAAAGAAAAATAAAGATAATAAAGAACTATTCTGTGGTACACACAAGTTGAGGAATGTGACCACACAGCCATTGCACTATTGGTACCCTGTCATTCTTTTATTACATGTTTTAAGGATACCCTGAATATGAGGCCCTATATACAATCAAAGTCTTATTCTGTTTATTCGTGAAATCTAACATTTCCCTTCGATTGGCTCTTGAAAGATTGTGTACATTTTCTTCACTCAAAACCATAATACTCCTCTGTAAAACATTTGAGAAATTACAGGTGGATAAAGACCTGCTTTTTCTTTTTCTCATTCTTATGGGGTTTTAAGTAGGGCCTAAATAAATAAATATTACAGTATTCGATGCGCTTAAATTTATATGTCCTCTGAAATAATCTTTCTCTGAATGTCTCTCTTTAAGATAGATCCACAAGTCAAGAGTGCTTTATGGCACTTCAGTACCAAAGCAGATTTAAATCACTCTCATGGGGTGGCAGTCAGGAAGCATAATGGACACCAGTGTGTATTCTTAAATGTCTAGTGGGAGGAAAGCAAGAAATCATTGGCTTGCGAGAGCTGGCAATATGTTTTGGCTTGCAATTGTAGCTTGAGAAGAAGAGTGAGACTGCTGGAAGCTTTCCAAAAAAACAATAACTTTTGCTTTAGTGTACATAGTGTATTTCCTATTCTAAATCTTCCTTCACCTTGAATTACCTTGATAAAAAATACTTCCAAATACTTTATGAAATGCATTTCCGTATGCTCAATATTTCTTTTAGAGAAGTTTGAATATTATTCTTCCTTTATCAGGTCAATTTACAAATAGAGTAACTCCCAGTCATCTGTGTTTGTATAAATGCTACTACCCAGGGCCAGCATGCTTGCTTTGTGGCATTATACTGAGAGATCAGAGTTCTGATCCTGAGCATGTTCTCTTTTCCACAGAGGAACATGCTCAGTTCTTGGGAGGACTGAAATGAAAAGATTCCTATTTCCACTGCTGCCATCTTTGTGCCATCTAGGCACCAACAAGCAAAATCTTATACTGTGCCCTGCAAACCACTTGAAGGAATAGGTTTCAGAGGTGTTAGAAAGCACCCTGCTGCTTCCCACAAAGAGTTTAACTTAATGAGCTGACATAGAGAATGACCCAGAAAATAATTCCCATTTCAGCGCGTACACACACACACACACACACACACACACACACACACACACACACACACACACACACACACACACACACACACACACACACACACACACACACGTTATCCCTTAAGTAACTGGCACCCAGACCATTTATGGTTTTGCAGAACATAACGAACACCTTAGACTGCACAGGAAAGTGAATAGGAAGCAGGAATGGAGCACAAAGTAAGTGCTGGTGTGGCATGTCTAACAGCTTTCCCCATTAACAGTCCAAGTTACTTGCATTCTACCCCTTTTTGAAAGTACCGCCAGGTTGCGCATCCTGCAGTAATCTTGAGACTGTAAAGAAATGGATCACTGTGGTGTGAGAATTGCTTCAGAGAAGGAAAATGGCCTTATCTGATGCAGCTGTTTTCTGAGAGTCCATTCACAATGGGCCTGAGGTCTGATTTTTCCAAGGAGGAATCATTGACAGTATAAGGAAAGTATCCTCATCTCTGTCTTATCAACATATAAGTTCTGAGTATATGTAAAAATAAGATCAATAAATAAAGGCCTGATGCTGAGCTGCTAAGTGCTTGTAACTTCTTGTTTCTGGTTAAGTCAAGTCTAATCTGGTAGTCTGAATTCTTATCTAGATTTTTGAGTGTTAGTACAGTTTTAGCAGATTTGCCTTTTTATTTGTTGTGTCTAGTTATATGGGAAGAATATGGAATTTAGAATGTGTTTTGCAATAGTACATTTATAAGGTCAGATCTCAAATTTAACACTGCTTCCAAATATTGTCGTGTATGTTTTTTGATTCATGGGCCTGATTGACTCTACTTTTATTTTTTAACGTGTGATTATGTATTTTTATTGCAGAATATTGCTTCTTATCAGAACTATCATGAAATGCTTTGTTTAGGGAAGTCAGTGTTTATGATTTCTGAACCAAATGGAGAGATTAATGCTTAACAAGTATTATGATATGAAAGCTTCAAAGTATCTTTATGATATCAACAATGTCTTCCTCTACAAGAAAAATATTTAAACATCTATTGTGTCAAAAAGTGTCACATTGCTGAGCATAACCGTTTTGTTGCTTCTTGCTAGTAACACTATTGCCCCATTTGTCTTAGAGCATACTTGAATATCCCTATCACACATTAAATTATTTTAGCTCTTTAGATTCTAGTCATGTTTGGACACATTTGAAAAGTAGGCTTTTGATCTTGATAAATTTTGCCTTTCATAAATGGAACACTAATGTAAGATGACTTTTAAATACATTATAATAGTCTCTTTCTGAGCCTTTATTGAGTTTTATCTAAATTGATATGGGACTGTCCTTGATTAAGTTTTGCTGCCTTGAAGTTGAATTAGTCATGCAGAAAAAAAAATCTACTGTATTGCTGTTTTGAAGGAAAAAAGTTTTCCTTCTGTAAGATTAGTTGAGTTCAAATCTCCAATTATGTTGCAGCTACTTTGAACTCGTTTTGTCATATTTGTAATTTAATTTAGAATCTGTTAAAAATATTTTTTTTTAATTCTAGAGTATACAGCAGCCTAAAGACCGTAGGTATTCTATCACAAATTTTAATATACATTGCGAGTGATCAGACCTTGTTTTTAGTTTTGTTTTAAAAAAATTGCTTATCGATTGAGAGTAAAATAATTTATGAAGCAAACTTCTTTTCCTTTAAATTAAATGTAACTGTTTATATTACCTTTGGAAATTTTTTATTCCTTTTCTCTGATGTAAGCAAAGTTGTTGGTTAACTTTCTAGAGTGAAAAGAATTCCTGTGTGAGAGAATCTATATGGACAATAAAACATCAATGTGAGAAATAATATTTATACAGTATAACTGAACTAGTATTAACAAATGGATACTTTTGTAACTTCTTTCATCCAGAGCCCCGAAGGCAATTTGTAAACACTGAAATAGGCTTCACCATATCCCTGAGATAGCATTTCATCTACCACTGAGTGGAGCCAGTTCTGAAGTATGCTATGGTGGCTCTTTGATGTGTGATGGAAATACAACGCAATAGTTCAGGAAAGGAAATGCACACAAATATTGTATCCAATTGAAATTGGAAGAGAATTTTAGTGAGGCAAGGTATGCTTTGATTATTTTTTTTGCATTGGAATTTATCCAACTAAAAATGGATTAACTCCCAACGTTTATCAAACGTACTATGCCATGGGATCTTTAATAAAAAGTGCTCAGGACCTTGATTTTAAGTCTCATCCCAAAGAGTTTCTCGTGTAAGATTCTCTTATAATAAAGAATTAAAAAGGACTGCCTAAGAAATTCTTTGGTCAGTGATTTACATTACATTTTCTTAGGTTGGACGGTGGAAGAAAGGGATAGAAAAATGACTTAGGATCCACTGCTTAATTTTTTTTCTTCTTGGAGAAACTAAACATAAATTGCTTGAGTCCAGCAAGACTATTTCCTGGGTTCCTCAAAGTAATTAGCTGGAAAGGGATGTGAGGCTTTTCATTCTTCCTGGGGATAAATGTGTTTCTCTGCAATGCTTATAGAGCTCATAATTAAACAGGTGTTCCTAGTGGGGCAGCATTTAGAGTAGTGGACTAGTCTAATTGTTTTATATTTGAAATAATTATAAATATAATTATTGTACTATGTATATAGAATACAATAGGTATGATAATTAAGTGATTAACATAATTTTCTTTTCAAATTTATGCTAAAATGTTAGTGAATTGATTCTTTCAGAAAACCCATCTAAAATGAAATGTTCTTGCTGCTTTACAGCATGTGTAAAACCACATTATAAAGTGCCTAGTCTGATCAGTAAAATGAAGTCCTCTGATATGAGAACCATCCATTAAATTCTGTAATAGCTGGACTAATGTTTAATAATTTCTTTACTTCAATATATTTTTTATTTCTTCATATTTTCAAAAATCTGGGCAAGATTTTCAAAAATAAGTAGTGGTTTTGGTTGTCCCAGGTTTTGAGTGCCCAAATGGAGATGTCTGAAAGTGTCCTTGTTTTCAGAAGTGGGAGCTCTGCATTTTCTGAAAATTATGCTCCTTTAAGGTGTATGAAATTGGGACTCAAAATCAATTTTGAAAATCTAAAGGTCCATCAATGGCTATTAGCCAGGATGGGCAGAGATTGTGGTCCCTAACCTCTGTCTGCCAGAGGTTGGGAATGAGCGACAGGGGATGGATCACTTGATGGTTCTGTTTCTTCCCTCGGGCATCTGGCATTGGCCACTGTCGGAAGACAGCATACTGGGCTAGATGGACCTTTAGTCTGATCGTTCTTCTGTGAAACCTGATCCATAATCTCTTGCTTTCCATCTGGGCAGGACTGTAGAAACAGTGGACCAAAGTCAGCCCTGCCGAATGTGGACACAATTTCCGTTCAAGTCCATTGCACTTGCACCCTCTTTTCTAGAAGGAGTAATTTGGGCTGAATGCGCTTAGTCCTGGGAGTTTGGGGGCTAGGGCACTGTGTATTTCTTTCTCTAGAGACCCTTCTGGCTGTGGTAGAGGGGCAGCATTGACTGGCTGCCAAAGGAGATCTGTGCATCAAAAATCTATCTATCTTTGTCCAGAAGGAATATAGCTGTCCTACAGGTTTAAAGTAGATAAAATTATGGCAAATTCTTGGGTGGCTTCAGCAGTAGTGCAATGTATGCCGGAAGTTTCTTGGGTACTTGGCTCAGATCTTCCTTCTTGTCTCTCTATTCCAGTTAAACTCGACTGTTTCTGTACAAGTCACGTCCTTTCTTTTGTTTGTTTTTTGTAGCTTCTCTCTGTTGCTTATTGTAAACATACCTACTGTATATATTGTGATGTTGGAGGGCAGCACCACTGTAAAAACTTTCCCACAGTGAACTCCAAGTGGTGGTGTGCCTTCAAAAAATAAATTCAACTTTCATGCTGACAAACAGTTTTCAAGTCCTTTAATGTCCTTCCTCCAAGAGTGCAGCAGCAATCTTAGAGTGTACTTCACTACAAATCACAATGTTAGATAAGAATGTCCATACTTAAATTTCCTAAAACTATTCAGCATTTGTTTCTGTAGCAAACATGCTGGCTGACTGGGTTTGTTAGATTAAAGTAAGAACTCAGGTCAAGGTTCAGTTTAGTTGTTTACCATTTCAAAATCGTAAGTGTTCTTAACTCTTTCATGTGTGTTTTTCCATCCTTGTTTTGAAAACCAAACATATTTTTCTCTTTGAAGAAGCTTACAGGGAAATGTGCAGCAAGCTTGCTGATTCAAATGTTTTTTTCCTAAATCTTAAAAGTTGCCTTTCAATTCTAGTATTGAACTGCAATAAGTCCTGTATTATTTTAGTTTTCAAAGTATTCCTTAATAAGTGGCTTCCAAAGAACAAAATATGATGCAGGGGAGGAGCGGGAAGATTGAGTCCTGATATGTAGCCATTTCTGTGATATTTGCTGTTTAAAAGGAATAGGGACCCTGGTTATAATTTTATATATTTAGGGTTAGATTGAGCCTCATGCTAAACTTCGTATAAGGAATGGTGTGCAGCTGTGCCTAACCAGGAGAAGCCCTGTGGAAGGAGCTGATGCTCAGAATCACATTTCCTTTCCTGCTTCCTCTTTGCTTTTGCGGGCAGTCTCCTTAGTGCAGTTTAATTCCTCCACCATGCCAGCTCCACTTTGTTGGCTAATGCATTACAGGGACGGAGCCTTGGTTCCATCCACTGGCTTCCCCTGTCTTTCCCCTCCCTACCCACCTGCCTGAGGTAGTGGGAAGTGGAGGACTACTGGATGCATAAGCTTGCGGTAATGCAGTATGTGTGTACACATGTGTGCTTACTTCACTTTACTGTCCTGCATGACCATCTAGGGTGGGGTAATATTCCAGGCATTAAATAGAAATTCCAGAGCAAAACCCAAATTAAATATGTACTGTTTTTTTTTTACAACAGTATCTTGCCATAGGAAGTAAAAAATAAAAATAAATATGTAATCATTTATATACATGTTGGTATACAAATATTTAGCAAAAACATTGAACAGTGTCCGCTGGTTTTATGTGGGGTTTATTTGCAGCTATGGTTCTCTGTTCTAATTGTCATATTAATGACTTAAAGTGGATGAGTAAGGTTTCACAGTATCGCTGATACCTTTTGACAACAGTGTCCAGATTAGAACAAAAATGTTGGTTTGTATAAGGTAATTGGAGCCTGAATTAGTGAGTGGAAGCCTTTTTTAAAAAAAAATTTATGTTGAGCGGCTTTGGTTCAGGCCCATATGTAGTAGGTCACTGCTATATTAAGAGGTGTAAAAACACATTTTAGTAAATGGATGAAACATGCCATGAAAAGTTTTTACCCGATTTAACGTGTCTTTTGTTTATAGAAGTATAAAAAGTAATTTCAATACCCAGTGAAATACAGAACATATCTTTTTAAAGGTTATAAACTGGAGTGTGATAGCGCACAACAAGGTAAAGTGGATTATCTTTATCAGCTGATCAAACAGAAAACAACTTTTCGAATCAAGTGTGTTGTGGGTTGACATTTTTCCTGAAGCATGTATCGGTTGCTTTAAATTATAGGTATTAGTGGATATAGAGCTGAAAGTGTTATGGAAAATCCAGCTGAAATTTGACAGTTTGACTGAATTGCTCTTTCTTGCTGATGTGCTGATTTTCTGCCCTGCCCCACAGCTCTACTAATTTTGAGAAAGGGGGATAGTTTCCATAGTTTTTTCCCCCTCTTTGTTCTGAGTGTTTTTTAAACTTGGGGGCTCAAGTGTTTTAAGGTGACCAAACTAAATTTCACAAAACAAAACGTGCTCTGTTGCCTGTATAATTGTTTGACTGACTAATGGGCAGAACAGAAGAATCCAAAATCTTTTCTACAAAAAAATGTTTGAAAAGTCAGTTTGTACTAAGGGTATTTGCAAATGAGAGTTAAACTGTATGTCAAGTAAAGATGTATTTTACTTGCTTCATAGCCAAAAAAATTGTCATGTGATTTACTATTCGACACATGGCAAACCTTCTACATCCTACATATGTGGTTTGATTTGTCTTCGACCTTTGACTTCTTATTTTTAAATTTGCATGTTTCTCACAAATACAAGTCCCCCCGCCCCCTTTTTGGGGCACTCTTCACTGTGATATTCCTCCTTTAATGTGGTCTAATTTTGAGAACAAGAAGTTTTGCAGAAGACTAGCATGAAAGGAATGAATGTTGAGGCATTAAATGTTTACAGATCATTTTAAGTGGGTTTAATCCACAACAAGTAACAAAGTGGGAACATTTAACTTCAAAGCACATCTGGCTGCTGTTACAAAATCAGAAAATGTAAGACTTAGGCCATAGAACGTATTAGAGCCACATTTCCCCCCCCCCTCCTTTTGTAAACAACTAGCATATACCTTCCTTATTCAAAGTGATGCTGAAATTAAGCAAGGCTGAAAATTACTGTGTTTCATGCCCAAATAAATTATGTCAATTGGTTGTAAATCTTTAACAACTTTTATCTTTAAAAAGCTAAGAAAAATTGTTTACAATTTATGTGAAAAGTGTGGGACGTTTAAAAAGCACTTACACCCTTGAAGCCTGATCCTGCATTCCTAGTTTCCTCATAACTTTCCTTGAGGTTAACTGAAGCTTACAGTATGTAGGTTCAGCCCCCCCCCCCCCAATAGCTATGGGGCCAAGAGTGCCTTATCCCTTGGAATCTATGGAGGGCTCTCTGCTCAATCCTAGATCCATGCTGGTGGGGAGGATTTGGCAGGGTGAGGTTATGGATAGGGACAAGACATTATGAAGAAGCAGAAAATTATGGCTTCAAAGTTTGTCTCTGGAGCTGCAGCTTTTGTCTTTCCCTCTCCTGCTCCTTCTATTAAGTTTTCGTTTTTTTTAACTTCTGTGCTTGCTCATTTTTCATTTCTCCTCATCCTTCAGTCTCCTCCTGCTTTCCTTTTCTTTCTCCCTTGTTTTCTCTCACTTTCTCTACCACATTAATTTCATTTGATCGCCTTTCCCTACACCAAGGATACGATGGTCTCTTTTGTTCACCTTTGTCTGTTCATATCTGCTGTCAACCCAATATAAATCGGTAGTTTCATTGGTAATTTTTAAGGTGATGGTGTCCCTTCAATTCCATTATGCTGGAATATTTTTGGAAAGCCCTGACTGCACTTATTTAAATGTATAATCATGGTTTTTATGATGAAAATGGATAGCAAGGAAATAATGTCCTCATTATTTTAATAAGTGGATGTGGTCATTGTAAAAAGTTGAACTTTGATTTTTCTTTCTGAAATACAGTGATGCACATTAAATAATACAGGAAACTTTGTTTAAAAGAAGGTCTGGTTGGTCTGCTATAATAAATTCTTGCAAGGTAAATAGTGATGGGTTATTTAGAAAAAGGCTTTAATTTTTTAAATTATCGGCTTGGCTATAATGATGATCTTGAATGTATATAGTACCTTTCATCCAAATGGAACCTAGAATGTTTAAAAACGTTACTGTGTGTGTAAAATATGCTGACATTGCACATCTTTGAACTATAGCCACCTCTGGGGTGATATATGACAACTCTTCAGCAGCACATAAGAATACAACATAATATTTTAGGACAGGAAAGAAGAATACTGTGTCAGATTGAAATTACAGAGAGATTAAGCCTCCTTCTTTCATTTCTAAATTCAAAAAAGTGGCAAGCACTCTTGATATATTTCGTATTTGCCATGCCTGATAGATCAGTTTAATCTTCTCTAAAAATAAAGGACTTAATGTTGTAAGACGTGTATTGCAATCACATTTTCATTTCAAATCTTCATACCACATTTGACAGATTATATTCTTGAAAGCATTTCCTGGATGTTATGCATTCTGTGTGATGTGATGTTTGAATCTCATAATTAGAGAAAATTAAGTGAGATATAGCTGTCTGATAGAGGAAGTGGTTTGTGCACAGTGTTTCAAATGCAGTTCTTAAAGTTTGTGATTGAAAGGGCCACTGTAATTATACAGTACTTTTAATGAATTTTTCTTTTTACAATGAGTTCCATGTATGATCGTTGTTTGTGTAGTCATATTGTAGTCAATTATATTTTTTGGAAAAAACACTACGCTGAATTTTTCTCTCAGCTTAACCGGTGGAAAGCCAGATTAACTCCACGGAAGCTAACAAAGTATATTTGCATTTACATCTACTTTTGTAAAATTTGGCTATAGTTTTTAAAAGTTATTTTATAAGAAATAATGATGAAAAGCTATGTCACATGATCAGTAATCTGCTGTTGTATAATGTCTTGTTTTCCAGCTAGAAAATCCAAGATATTTGCGAGAGAAGCCCATACCTCTGTCTCTGGTAGGTGTTATATTCCCTTGATGATTTATGGAGGTAGACTACATGTTGCCTTTTATATTTTTCACTTGAGAATGATTCTCCTCAAGGTAATGCTTTGAAATTTAAATATGATCTTTCTCATTCAATAGATGACACCCAAAATGGGCTTGGGAAAAATTAGCACTTTTCGGGATGAACAGTCACTGTTTCGCATGCACGAAAAAGAGGTAAGATACTTCTCAAGTATCTGGATCTTTAAATATCCTAAAAAAAAATTTCTTTCTAGTGAAATAAGTGATGGTTTGATCAGCAATCTCTGTTCTTTTGAAGAAGAGAGGGTATGTAATAAAAACAGTATATGTATAGCAGTGTAACTATGGATACGCTGGAAACCTTGCTTAAGACAATATACTTCAAGGTCACTGAGTTTGTGCTAAGCAAATAATTTATTTTACAACAATTTAGGAAAAAAATTACACCCTCAATATTTAAAGAAAAACTGTACATTGGTAGCCCTTAAAAATGTCAATTAATTTCCTTTGGTCCTGCAAACACTTACACATTATTAATTTTACCCGTGTGATTAGTCCTGTTAAATTACAGTATAATACAGATTCTAGTAACTGTATCTGTTTGACTTCAGTAGAATTTGCCAGTGTTCTGAAGGGCGACCACTCTATGTTAATTCATGTCAGTACATGCAAAATATGTGCTTTTGGAAATTTATGTATAGCATAAACATCAACAGCTTCCTTCTTCCTTTCCCTAACTCCCACCAAACTATCCTGTGAAACTGAGGAATGATATCTGGAATATACTGGAAGGCTGAAGGAGAAAGGTGTCATGGGATGTGGGAAGTGGACAAGAGACCTAGGCTGTAAGAATTATTTTTGAAAATATGTAATGTATTAAATAATGTATCACTTCCTATGAACATAAATTAGGGGTATAATGGATTCTGGTGTCATGAACAAAGCACTCAAGCTTTGCTCTTATCGCTGATATCTTCACCAGAGCCTTTGGATGGAATTTACAGTCTTATTATGTACAATGTGGGGCACATTATTCCTTGTACTGTAAAACCAAATCCTTTAATACTGTAACAGGGAAATCTTTTTATGACATGCTTGTACCTATATTATTGTGACATCTTTGCCATTCCATCTGTACCTATTCTATTTCACTGATGCATGTTAGCAACTTGGAGACTAGGCAAATACTGTGCATTCTATTATGCTCTGTCAGCCTAAGAAGCTGCTAGACTAGCAATTTGAAAATATTCCGAGGGTTAAACTTCCAAACCTTCAGCTAAGAGTTTGAGATCCATAAAACATGTACATTACTTCAGCCTAAATATCCCACAGTTCTGTTCTCGTGTTGTTGTTTTGTTTGTGGGAGGTTACAGTATTCAATTTTCATCGATCAGGCCATGCATCAGATGATACAGACATGGTGTGTGAGATAAAAGTAGCAGGCTGCAAATTTTATTCATTAAAATAACATACTGGGGTGCGTGGGAGGGCAACTGTCTCCTCTACCTTACCCCTTTGCCCTCGAGCTATCAGGCAATTATTTGAGTCCAGTGTGGGATAGTTGAGTTTGCTGATCCTATGCCTAACCTCTGGATAGCCTGTAACTGGGAATTTGACACTTCAGCTGGAATCCCAAACCATTTGTGTGTGGGATGAGAAATGCAGATGGAGGTGACTCAGTCTATGTGAGACTCAATTACCCGCTGCCCTGAGAACAACTGGGTTAGATGCCATTGGCTTCCTGGATGCTGTGCTTGTGTTTACACTTAGCCTGCCAGCACTGGATGCTGACTGCTAGTTGAACCATTTTTATAATTTTCCATTTTAAATTCTAACTAACCAAACAGGTCCTCAGGCTGGCACGGGGAGAGTTTTAAAAAGCAAACAAATAATCTCCCCTTCCACTCTATTGGATATTGGCCTATTTTATGCAATGGGAAAATCCCTTCCTCTTCCTGACCCTGAAAAGGCAATCTGGGTAGGACCAGGGGCTTCTAGCCAGGCAACTACAAAACAGGGTGAGTTTGGGCGAGTGCATGCTTTGTGGGCTGGCTTGTAGCTCACATCCAGGAGAGGGCCTCTTATTCCCCCAGAGGGAGGAGCTGCATGAACCCGTCAGCTGCTCCTGCCTGCCCTGAACAGGTCAATCAGAGCTTGAGAGGTATCACTGTGATACTGCCCAGGGGTACTCAGGCACCTTGCTACCACCTCTGCTTAACTTGGGGAAGCCTTGTCTGTACCTTCCAGGGGTCAGCTCCCTAACTGTCCCAGTCACGGGCAACACAAGCGCTCCCCTCTCAGGCCACGTGGACTCTGCTATCCCTCATGCAGGCGAACGATAGGCACACTCCAACCTCTGAGTCCTCTGAGTGTCACCCCATGGTGTCCAGCTCCTTATCCACTGAACACTCACAGAATTATTACACCTGCTCACAAAGGAACAGTGCAGTACAACTTACTAGTTATACCTTAGACCCCATCTCTGCTTAACACACAACACTTACATATGTGTATAGTGAAAACAAGACTAAGTTTATTTAACAAAGAACAGAGAGTCAAATGATAGCAAACAGAAACATTGGAAACAAAGGGTGACATATAATATCAGAACATACATTTTAGAGCCTAAACTCAACTAAGAAGATGTCCTCTTGTCTAATAAGGTACTATTTACCTCAAAGTCTTTCTCAGAGCATTTTTCAGGATGGCTGAGACTCTTTTCATGAGATTAGCCCACTGGCTACTTGCCTTCCCAGATGAAGGATAGAATCAAGGATGCCAAAGCATCTTTCTGCACCCCAGATATATCAGACCAGTCCTTTATTTCTTCACTTATAAAACAGGATTTTCACCTTGCTGTTTACCTATTCCTGTTAATTTTCCTTCTGAAGTCTCCTCAGTTTCTTCATTAGCATTTGATTCAGTATGCTAATTGTTTTCTATTGTAAGACACAATACACAATGGTTGGCTAGGGAGATAAATGTCTCCTACCTCCTATTCTAGTGGAGTCTGTCTCAAGGCACGTTACCTGTGCATGACCTGCCTTATATAAGTATATGTATGTGTGTGTATATATACATAATCTCCGTACATATTATCCATGCATACATTTCTCAAAAATTTTGATGACCACTGTGACACAGGCTTTCAGGAGAAATCTTCCATGACACTCTTTGGTGAACTAGAATGTAAATACCAGACCCAGGGATGCCTATAACCTTTATGCACCCCTGTTCCCTCTGCCAGTTGCCATCAAGAGGTCCTTGGGTCACAATCACCTACCCCTGTTCATGCTTTTCCTGTGTGCCTAGGAAGGCACACTTTCTATGTGTCCCCACCCTCCAGACCCTGAAAAGAGCCCTACCGTGTCCATCTCCTGCTGGTCCAACAGAAAATCTCACCCCTTGTTTGGTGGCGGGGGCATTTCTTAATGACACTATAATAAATAAGATATTGATTGTTAACCAGTGATGTCTAGAACCTTAGCTGGTGTAAATCCTGTTTTTCTCAACTATGTTTCTTTTATTATCCTTCATCAGAAATGGCTGGCATTTTGTGAGATGATAGGAGATGTTTTGTGTCCAGGTCTTTTCATGTTATATCAAAGGAAAAAAACAAAATATTTTGTTATCATAATGGTAGTTTGCATATGTTAGATCCACCTGCTTTTTACTCCAGTTTTGATTCCACATTATTTTTGGACGTTTATTATTGAATGCTGTTCTAGTAATTTTTTCTTTAGAATATGTTACGTGAATAATTAAGAGGAAATGGTCACTTTTAATTATGTCTTGCATGTAGTGAGATCTTTGGTTTTTAAGATGACATTGTGGTACTGGAATAAATATCTGAATGCTACCATGTTTGAGCACTGAAAGAGAGAAAGCTGTGAACCTGTTCATTTATTGCATCTAAGATTCATTTTGAATTATTTTTTTTGTGGGTTTTGTGGGTTTCCAAACCCTGGGTTTGTGTGTGTGCGCTCTACATGGCGTGCTTTTATTTTTTGTGTCTTCTCTGAGAAGTTTGAAAATGCATTGTGAATTGGTGGGTAGCTTGAAATGTGTCCTGTAAACATCCTGGCCCAAAAAAGAATTGACTCTTTTGCTAAGTAACCCCATGATAATTGTTTTGTGATACCCTCCCTCCCAACCCCCATGCAGTAATGCTCCTTACAAACAGTACAGCAGAACTCTTATTATATGACTAGAATGATGGGCGTGAAACCTACTCTGCATATACAATTTTTTTTCAAAGCAATGTATTCAAATCTGAGAACACCACTTTCATCTGACTAAAATAAATACCCTTGAAAATGTGATGATTTTTGGTTAACTTTTAAAAATCTGCACATTTGTACTTTATAGCCTTTTTTTTAATAAAATGTTTGTCTTTCTTCCCTCATCCCCTTTTTAAAATTCATATTTTATGTATTTTACCTTAACATGCCAAATCCTGCTTGTCTTAACAAATCTTAGTAGTCCTATTGATGTTGTTATATTTTATTCATTTATTTTGAGTTTATAAAATATCAGTCTACTCTATGCTCTGGGCTCTCTTGTGTAAAGACTGTCTCTATAAAATAAATACCTTGTATTTTGTAGCAAGCTGCTCAGCTCACCATAATAATTACGTGAGCATCAGACAAAAACAGTAAATATAATTAAACAAATTGCCCCCATTCAGCACTCCTTCCCCAAATTCATAAGTAAAAAGATGGGCCTTGCACATTGTCCAGAAAGTTAATTTCTCTAGAGCCAGTGGACCAAGTTGGGGGAAAGCAAATTCCATGACATGTTTAAAAAATGCAAAACAAAAAAAGATTTACACATACTTAATTTTAAATATATAAACTACATTGTTGTAAGATTAAAGCACAGTACGTAATTCAGTAAACTACCCATAAATACTTAAAACTGCATAGAACTCCAAATCTATTAGCCAGAGTTGGAAAGGATAGGGCCATCATCTGCAAACAATTAGTCCTCCCGCCCTTTGATAGTGGATGTGTTTATAAGAACAATAAAACTTAGAAATGTCTTAACTTTATATGTACATGAAGGCTAATCCTAAAGACAATCAGTAGAAAAAAAAAAAATCTTTGGCCTAGACATGAGGAAGAGCAAGGCTGGGTGGCAACACTTCCATGACTAATGAGGGAATTAATCTGAAAAGCTGCTCCCTATCAACAACTACTAGTCCAACTCGATACTCAATCACACTGAGCAGGCTTGTGTAGACGTCACTTTTCCTGCCTTGCCTAGTCCTTTGGATTGGCAGTATTCAAAACCACCAGTTGTGCCAGGACATGGTAAGACAGGGTTTCATTAAAGGTAGAATAGAAAATAATAATAATAATAATTAATCAGAAGCACACTTATGTCAGCTGAGTAATATTGTGAACTGCAGATAGCAGGAATTCACACTAAGAGCCTCTGTAAAACACTCAACAAGTGATTCTGTTGAAATTGCAAAGTCTCCTGCAAACCACACAGTGGGGGATCCAGTCCCTTTTGCTAATGGTACTGTACTGTGGGCTATTTTTAACTTGAAAGGTTATAGAAAGTATTTCACAATCACCATATGCTTACTATTAACCAGGAGGCTTAAATGTGTTTTCTTCTTAGTTGGACTGTGAAGCTCAATTAAAAGTGAGGCCTTTTCATTTAGAGTATGGAAATATATTAACAGAAAAGTAGTGCTGTACAAAGGAAAGTTTTTCTAAAGATTTAGCTTTTTTTCAACTTCTTTGTGGTAAAAGGGGAGAGCATTAAATAAAATAACTGTGGTTTTTTGCTTTTAACCTTTAGCCCTTCATTCATAAACCTTCCCTGCACCTGTTTTAATTTTCTAATGCCAAACACATGGCCATTTTCAATGATAACCACATCACAGAGTTGTTCAAATATGAGCATCATCAGGCAGTGGTTTGTAGTAGTTTTTCCCCCAATGCTTCTGACATGGATTAAACCATTTGGGAAACTGTCATCACTGAAAAATCTTGGATTCAAACAAGGAAGAGGCAACAAAACAAGGGCAGATCAGTTTTCAGCAGTTCAGAGCAACTGAGAACAGATGGCAGGAATGGTTCATCTTGAGGAATAGGCAAGCTCCCTTTGAACTTCACCTCCACCCATCCTGAATGCCACCCACCCATAGAGTGAAAAAAGGAGTGAAGTCCTTATTTATGTTTTTCAAAAACACAAAACTGACTATGTTGTTAAGATTTGATTTTGAACATCTTGTGGAGTAGAAAACAAATCTATTTATATGAATCTACTATTTTAGTGGTTGTGGGTAGCCCCCAATCAATTTACTTGACATAAAATACTTCATTTTGGAATTACTTTGTGTTTCTTTAAAGGGCTTCTTCGGTTCCATATTTTTTCAGTTTCACATTTTTATTCTTTGCTAGATCATTTTTTATCTTTGTTACCTTTATCATCTCTCTACAGTAGATTTTTTTCCCCAGTAAGCAAAGTATCTAAACTCAATAAATGCTCAACAGATCTACTCATGGCTTGATTGTAGATGAGGCAATTATTGAAGGCTATGCAGGGTGTAACAACTATGTTATGAAACTTGATATGTGACTTGTGAGACAAGGAAGGGAAATATGCAGTGTAGTTGTCGCCATGTTGGTTCCAGGATATAAAGCTACATCTACACTGCACACCTTACAAAAGCGCATCTCTGCCGCTGCAGTTGCCCCATTGTAAGTTGCACTGTGTAGCCGCTCTTTATCACCGGGAGAGAGCTCTCTCTGACATTTTTATAGTTAAATGTCTACAGGGTTTGAGATGTTGACAATGGAGTAACTCTGTCACCTTGTGGACACTTTGACCTGCGTTTTGAGGATGGTAGAGTCCATCCCTCATTCAAGAGGGAGAGAGAAGAAATGGGTTGAAAGGTGAGTAGAAATGGAGGACTATACCTACAGAAACTGGGACTCAGATTAAAGAGAACAGCTAAAATAAAAATGTCAAGTTAAAGAAGCGAGGGAATTATAGAAGAAAAATGAACAAAGCATTTTAGAAAGATGAAAATGGTAGAAAAATAATTCAAGGAAAACGGACATTGAACAAGAATGAAGGGAAAAAATGCATCAAGCAGTGGGGAAGGCTGGCTGGAGGACCCAGATACTGGGACTCTGGTCTTAAATCTGGCAGTGTGATTCACCAGTCTGGCTTCTCCTTTCATTAGTTTTATGAAGTGGTCAGTGTGAATGAACTTTATAAAGGTTTTGATTCTTCCTCTTAATAGCTTTATTCCATGGGAAAATATTTAAACATACGAATTAGACATTTAATGCATCCTTGATTAAGAGCAATTAATAAAAACTAATTTGATGACAGCATTCTAAAGGATGACTCTTGTAATTAACCTGAGCTTTTAAAAATGTAAAATTAAAATGGCTATGCTTAGGGCTACATCACGGAGTAGACATTTTTCTCTTCATTAAAATTGGATATTTTTGCCAAAAATGTTTATAAACTGTGTCAGTATTGTTTTCCTATAATGGGGTGGGTGTGCATATATATGTGTGTTGTGTGGGTTTTTTATCGATATATATATATAAACCCACACAACACACATGAGGAACCTTAAGAGCCCGGAGCCTGGGCAAAAAGGTTTAAGCCAATCTTTGTTGCTGTATTGTTTATATTTGTGTTAATAAAACCAAGCTCCAACAAGGGGCTGAGTTTGGACTCTCCCTAATATGTGAACTGTGTTAGAGAGCAGGTTAGGAAAGGCATCTGCTCACATGAGGTTTGCAAGGCTCTCTTCAATTCAAAGGTAAAGAAAGTCTTTGAAAATACAATATAAATGTGATTCAGGCCCCAATCACCAATCTTTCATGAACTTTGTTTATTCTTAAAAGGAAAAGAATTTTTTGTAGGAGAGGAAAAAAGCATTGCGCTTTGTGTTTCATCACAAACTACTAAACAGTTTATTAAGAGTATTTTTTTAGCTTCTTAGTGTGTTAACCTGTATTCATTTATGAAGAAATGTAGCTGGGGTAGAAAATCATTGCACAGGGTTAAATTTTCTATATGTACATTCTGCACATAAATTACACAACTGTAAAACACCTGGAATCTCATATCAGTTGCTGATAATTAGGGGCCCTAAATCTATGCATAGACTTGTTAACTCATTTACAACTCCCATTGTGTTCATATTCAAATAATTTTACAACCACAAACTTCATTCTTTGTTGCTTGCTTAAATCATAAATAGAGACATATAGTACCAGTCCTGCACTACTTTTTCTGTTTATCTTCTCTGTATAGCTTATATATTTTTGCATTACAATAATTATTTGTTTTACAGTAGCACCTGGAATATCCTACCAAGATCAGGGGCCCATTTTCTATGCACTGTTCATGTGCATTAAGACTGTTCCTGCACTTTAGACCTTAGTCTAAATAGACAATTCAGACAAAGAGTGAGATCCATGAAATATTATTTCTGCTATTTTACAGATGGTGAACTGAAAGACACTGGGGTTAAGTGATCCATAAATAGTCTGTGGCAGCGCTGGCAGTTAAACCCAGATCTTCCAAGCCCCAATACGGTTCTTTCCTCATACATGGACATTCAAATTAGGAGAATCATCATGCAGTGGCTTACATACATACATTATAATCTCCATTATTGAATACTTCTGTTTCACCTGTGGGTGGGGAAAGCCTGAGGATGGCAGAAAGTAACATATTCAGAGGCATTCCCTCCTCCTTTCCTGTGTCTCTTCACAGTATCCACATGAGAGGTGCCTTACTCCTGCAGACCTTATGAAATGTACAGGAGTAGGATGAGTGCCTAAGTCTCCTGATGAGCTTTAAGAACTTGTTGAAGGGGCCCGCTCGAGCCCCCACAAAGCTTTAGAGTGCTCTTCAGGGGCCACCTTCTATGAAAGATTTAGGAAGCTTGCTTATTCCAGACAAACCTAAATCGAATAGTTTGACCCCTGGCTTTGGAATTCATTTTGGTTTTTAATCCAAAATAGCTCAAATCCAAAGATTGAGAGGGCTCATTGTGAGGCTCATCGTTTTCCACAAGCACCTGAAAACGGTATGGGGGGAATTGTGATTTCAGGGGTGGGGAATTTTTAAAGGGCCGGGGATTTGTGGGGGTTATATTAAATTGCTGTTCTTATGATGTATTTTTTTCAGGACTTGTCTACATGTGGAGTTGCACTGGTTTAAATTAAGATGTTATTTTAAACTCTTTTAGTTAAGCCAGTGAAAAAGGCTGTGTGGACACTCTTATTTCAATTTAAACTAGACTTACTTAGGTCATATCTACACTACAAAATTATGTCAACCTAACTTACGTTGGCATACAGCCATTACAGTTATTAAATTGCTTGTGTGTGTGAGAACACTTGGCTCCTTGTATCGGCGGTGCATGTCCTCACAAGGAGTACTTGTATCAATTGTATTGTCAGTGTGGGGCATTCTGTGATAGCCCGTGAAAGCCTGGAATAGTTGACATAAGCAATGTGATGTGTGCACTGACACTGCGTCAACCTAATTATATTTACTGTGACTCTACACCAGAGGGGCAGGTGGTGTTACTAAATGGGCATAGAGAGACACTTACATTGGCAGGAGCCAGATTTAAATGAAGACACTTCCACAGCTACCTAGATGCAACTCAACTTACATGATGTGTTGAGCAGGCCTTACATTTACCTTACGTCTAATTAGGAATAAACAATGTACACCAAAATAAAAATGCCTGTATAGGGTTTCTACTAGTTTAGTTTATTTTAAATTCATACAAGAGTGTGAGCAGACCAGGCCAAAGTACGTAAAAAGTATATGGATGGCTGGGTGCCCTTTTTTAGAATTTCTATAATGCAGAATCAATAAATTATTGACTCCTATTTAGGCATTTAATGGGGCTGATGATCATACTTAGGCGTGTCCAATTCTGCTGGGTCTAGTAAAAGGAGTGGGAGGGGAGTTGTTGTGAAGCCTGTTATGGCTTACGGATGGGTTGATCTGTATTTTTTCCAATGTGCATTACTTTGCACTTATTAATATTGAATTTCATCAGCCATTTTGTTGCTCAGTCACCCAGTTTTATGAGATCCTTTTGTAACTCTTTTCAGTCAGCTTTGGACTTAACCATCTTGAGCAATTTTGAAATGTCTGCAAACTTTGCCACCTCACTGCTTATCCCCTTTTCCAGATCATTTATGAAAATGTTGAACATTGCAGGTCCCACTACAGATTCTTGTGGGACTCCACTGTTTACCTCTTTCCACTGTAAAAATTAACCATTTATTCCTGCCCTTTGTTTCCTATCTTTTAGACAGTTACTGATGTATGAGAGGACCTTCCCTCTTATCCCATGACTATTAACTTTGCTTAAGAGCCTTTTGGTGTGGAATCTTGTCAAAGCTTTCTAAAAGTCCAAGTACATTATAGCAATTAGATCACCTTTGTCCACATGCTTGCTGACACCCTCAAAGCATTCAGATGGATAGGGGAGGCATGATTTCCCTTTACAAAACCATATCTCTTGTTCATGTGATTTCTGACTAGGGTGACAAGAGGGCCCAATTTTATAGGGACAGTCTCGATATTTGGGGCTTTTTCTTATATAGGCACCAATTACCTTCTTACCCCCGTCCCGATTTTTCACATTTGCCATCTGTCACCCTATTTCTGACCCACTAAGTTTCTACAAAACTTTACTTACAAAAGTAGTCCCATTGACTTCAAAGTCACGAAATCTAATTTTTATTTACTTTAACCCTTCAATGTTGATCTTAGTAAGACCAAAAACTTATTTTAGTAGTAGATTGGCATGGCACTGAAATAATAGAGCTACAGGCAATGTACAGCCGGGACGAGAAACATTTTTCCAAACTGACTTTGTAACTTTTATAATTTACTAATATTGATACTGCTGGTATTAGATTTCTTAACAATGCTGTATGTGCCACATATGTGCCATTTACTTTCCATCTGCAATATAGTTTTTCTATAATAAAAAAAATGGAGTGGAAATTCTGAGATGAATTGCAATGTAATGGTGTATGTGTGGAAAATGTGTGAAAAATGAATGTAAGTTTGATGTTTTAGTAGATACCGAGATGGCTGGAATTGAACAAAGACTCAGAGATTGATGAAATACACATTAGAAAACAATGAATCATATTTGTGAACAAAAAGCAAATGTGTGGGTTTCAAGTGTACATATATTTTGGTGCATAGAAACTGGGTTTATTTATTTATTATTACAGTTTATTTTCTAATTTCTGCTACATAGAGAAATCATTGGGATTTCTGTTGCTTAATTAATGTTTGGGGTGACAGATGATACAGTAACTCCTCACTTAAAGTCGTCCTAGTTAAAGTTGTTTTGTTGATCAATTAGGGAACATGCTCGTTTAAAGTTGTGCAGTGCTCCCTTCTAACGTCTTGGCAGCCGCCTGCCTTGTCCACTGCTTGCAGGAAGAGCAGTCTGTTGCAGCTAGCTGGTGGGGGCTTGGAACCAGGGTGGACCGACAGCCCCCCATCAGCTCCCCGCTCCCCTAAGTTCCCTGTGCAGCAGCTGCCAGCATGCTAGCAATTGCAGCTATCCCTCCCCGCACCACTGCCATGTGCTGCTCCTGCCCTCCGCCTTGGAGCTGCTCCCTGAGCCTTCTGCTTGCTGTGCAGGGGGGGCTAATGTTAGAGTGTCCTCCTCCCCCCTGAAGGACCCGCCGCAGAATTGCTGCCGAAGACCCGGAGCGCCGAAGGACCCCCCCCCACTGCCGAATTTCCGCCGAAGGCAGCAAAATGCTGCCCCCCCAAATCCTGATGCCCTAGGCCACCGCCTAGGTTGCTTAAATGGAAGCGCCGGCCCTGCCTGCTCTTACACCCCCCCCCATACCCCTTCTTCTCCATATAGAGCAGGGTAGGGACTGGGAGAGAGACAGAGAGCGAGCCTGGGGCAGCAGCTGCTCTCTCAACTTCCTGATCCACTTAAAAAGACAATGCACTTAAGAGTGGGTCAGCTTACTTAAAGGGGCAGTGTGTATCTCTCTCTCTCACACACACAAGGTGTATGTCTGTCTCTGTCTGCTGTGCTATCTCCCCTCCCCTCCATTCCTGCTGCCTTGTAGAATGTGGGGTTACATTAACAACAAGGTCTTAACCCTTGAGGGCTCAGCTGAGTGCTAGTTCATCATTTAGCACAGGGGTTCTCAAACTGGGGGTCAGGACCCCTCAGGGGGTCATGAGGTTATTACATGGGGGGGTCACGAGCTGTCACCCTCCACCCCAAACCCCGCTTTGCCTCCAGCATTTCTAATGGTGTTAAATATATAATAAAGTATTTTTTTTATTTATATGGGGGGGGGTCGCACTGAGAGGTTTGCTATGTGAAAGGGGTCACCAGTACAAAAGTTTGAGAACCACTGATTTAGCAGCAAGACATTCCTGGGAAATATCCCACCCTCTTCCACCCTCTAACTTCACCACCTCAACCAAGCTTCACAATCATCATAGTTGTGAACAGTTAAGTATTAAATTGTTTGTTTAAAACCTATACTTGTGTGTGTATGTCTGTCTGTCTATCTATCTATCTATTTTTTTGTCTGGTGAAAAACATTTCCCTGGAATCTAACCTCCCCTATTTACATTATTTTTATGTAATTCTTATGGAGAAATTGGATTCGCTTACCATCATTTCGCTTAAAGTCGCATTTTTCAGGAACATAACTACCATGTTAAGCGAGGAGTTACTGTAACTTGATTTAGGTAGTGGGATAATTGTCTGTTTGCCTCTCCACTCACTATGGCTTTGATCCTGCATGGGGCTGAGCATGCACAAATGCCAGTCGCTTCAATGGGAGTTGAGGGAACTGAGCACTTTGCAGAATTGAGTCCAATTGGAACTTTTCACTTAGGCCCTGATCCTGCAGTCTGGACTGATTTTTTTCCTCTGTCACCATTTGAAGCCAATAAAATTCTGTGTGGGCACAAGATTCCGCCTGGATGAATCAACTTTCAGGATTGGAACTTTAAGCACTAAAGAGGATGCAATTTTTTGCATTTTAGAGCTCTGTTTTTTTTTCTGTTTATCAAGATTTGCTACTGTATGTGAACTTTGACAGTTAAACATTTCAGGCTTTTTGGCACTTACTGATCCTCAAGTGTCTTCGCTACAAGTGTTAGAGAATGTTCATGATGTATAAGAAGTGGGACAGTTGTCACTCCAAATAAAACTACTGAATGTTCTTTCACTGCAGCATTGAAGAATTCCTTAAAATATTTAATATGATGTGCTATTGTGAATAAAATTACTTTAAGTGACTAAATTTGATCAGGGACAAAACTAATCATTCACTTAAAAAAATTTTCCCTCAAAGTTGAAATCTATGACAATATTAAAAATATTTTCTTTTTTGAAAGACATGAAACGGATCTCCATGTAAATTGCGAAGTGACAATGGCTCTAAATTTTTAATTAATTTATAACTACAAAAAGATGTAAAATCTGTGTTCAAACCAGTGCCTAAAGGATTTTGAGAAATATACTAGAGACTTTCTTGTTGGGGAAAATAAGTGACAGACTGAAAACATCAACTTTAGAGCAAACACTTTTATATTGGGACATTTAAAAATAATGTCCTGTTAATTCATAATTTGAGTGGCTATCACATTGTTTATAGCGTAAGCATGTCCTTTACAAAAATTTTAACACTGAAAAACATCCATATAAATAATGAATATATGAGGCCTTTACCTTGTGAATTAACAATGAACATTTTAAACCTTCAAAAATTTTCCTAGTGAAATTTTAATTTTCTTATTTTAATTTCCTGGTGAAAACTATAAATTATTAAAATGCAATTATATAGAAAAGGAGTTGCATACGAAGCCACTCTTTTTATTGTGATTTTGGAATGTACTTAAAATTGCTTAATTGCAGTTTTATTTTTGTTGAGATATGGCACCAGTCTTGCAAAAACTGACACATATGCTTAATTTTATGAATTGCTCCATCCATGTAGGTAGAACCGGTGGTTCTCAACATGTGTCCTGTGGGCTGCTTGCAGCCCAATCAGCACACAACTGCGGCCCATGTGACATCCTCAGGAAAATACAGGTAGTATTGGATGTGGCCCACAATGGTAAATAGGTTGAGAACCACTGAGGTAGACTCTTAGATGTGTGAAGCTTTTCTATCTATGCAATTTGAATTGTAGGGTTAAGCCCAAAGCTAGATATCTACGATTTCCAAATGACAATTACCAAAAATTATTTCTACAACAGAAGTATGTATTTTAAGTAATGTAATTTTAATTTCTTCCTATATCTAACATTATAGTACCATGTGAGTTCTGTCCGTAAGTGAAATAATGTGTGGAGTTTTTTTTTAAATTGTACTGATACTTTTGATATCACTTGAAAAACAACAAGAAAAATGCCCCAGGTTAATGCAAATTCCAGATGGAAAAGCTGTTTTTATTGTGCATTATGTTCTATTAGGAAGAAAATTATTTATGACTTCCTTTAATTTGTAGAATGTGTTTGAAAATCTGATAGTTTTATAAATTTAAAACGAGTAGAAATGTAGGCAAAAAAAAAATCTGTGCTCCCTAAAAGAATCATTTTTGGAAAATTCAAACACGACAATGGAGAAGCACAGTATCCTTGACACAGAGAAAAAAAGTAATTTTTGCATATAGCAAAAAACAATTCATATGCCAAACTCAGATTACTTGTTTATATAGAAACCTAGATTCATCAAATGGAATGAGTCAAACCTCTGAGAGGTGCCCCACTTGTTTAGTGATTAGATACTTTGGGGGCCCAGGAGGAAAGGATGTGTTGTTATTAGGCTTGATCATCCTGTTACATAAAGTCAAGGAAGTTAAGTTTTTAGCTGTGAAGGAAACCTGACTTTTCACCAGAGTATGATCTTTGTCAAGGATACCTTCATCTTGTTCCTTGATAAATTATTTGCAAAGTAGTTTGGTGTGGCAATGTAAGCTTTATTGTAGTCATTCATTCCACTGCTGGTGCAGCTTAGACATACTGTAGTTTTTAACCTCTGAGGAATTTTAAGATGAGATATTATATGTAAAATCATCTACAGTGAAGCAGTCCCCCTCTTTAAATCTTGAGATTTTTCTCCTGTTATTCTTCAGACAGCTTTATCCTAAATAGCTTAGGCAAAGGACACAGGCTGTGGACCTTCTTATAACTCTTGCAGAGAGCAGCTTTTTTTTGCTTAAGGCCTAAAGATCAGTCAGCTCTCATGTACAAAGCGCCCTTAGAGCGCCATGGTGGAGTTGCAAAGAAGTCAGCTCCACTGCACTTTAAGCTAAGGCCTGTGCTGTGGTCATGGTTGAGATTTTGTTCCTGACGTACATGAGTCTCACTTTCACTGCAGTTCTGTGTGTTGTTGTTCATTTTTCTGTTAATGTCTTGCCTCTTTTAGGCTTCAGGATGTTTCAGGTCTTATATTTCTGTTGGAAAGAATACAGTCAGAGTGATAAATTAACTTATGCCAGAAAAGGAGGTATTTTGTTAAAAGGGAAAAAAGTGTGTGCCACACCAAAATAATCTCCTATCTATCTTCACCCTCCTCCCCCCCCCCCCAATAAAGACCACTAATTTGTATTTTCTGCTTGAAATCCCTTTAAGATTAAGTGGCAGTACTGCTCTACAAAATCCTTTACTTAACAGTGAAAAGGGATGGTTTTAGCTCTTGCTTTATATAAAAAACATTTTATCTATCTATATATTTCCTTGCAAGTCATTATTCATGTATACATTATCTCACGGACAGACATAATGGGTTATAAGAAAGGATATGTGATTAATTTGAAAATGAGGAACTTTGTTTTGCTATTCTCTTGTATTTTATGAGTGCATCATTGTGGAAGTGGAGAGGGTAACTATATTTTGTAATGTCAACAGTTCAGTACTAAGAATTTAAGAGAAATTCATGCATCGATAAACTATACTCTAATTGCATAAACTTATGAAAAATAAACCAGGATAAATAAAGGTTTTATCGGTTTCCTTTTTCTGCCAGTGGCTTTCTGTGTGACTTTTGGCAAGTCAGTCATTCTGTCCTGCCTCAGTTTATTTTCGGGAATAAAATGAGGACAATTATCCTTACTCATCTTCATTGTTTAAAAATAAGGGAGTGGGGTACAAACTTATTTTGTAAATATAAAATAATAAAACCTTGAAAGTGTTTCAGAATGTGCAGACAGTAGTTTAAATAAATATATAATATACCTAATTCTACTTGATAATTTGATGCAGAGAAAGTTTGACCTTTTGTCGCTAGCATCAGTTCACATTTCAACAAATTTTGCCATATATGTTTGTTACATACAGTCATGATAGCTAAGGAGAGTAGGTAACGAATTGCCACAGAAAATATATTATAATTGCGTTTCCCCATAGGATACTACAACCTCTGCACATTCTTCACTACAGGCCCTGTAGGAAATAGATTCTTGTTCACTTTCATCACCATACTGTATTTTCTGTGAAGTACATATACAAGTTTAAAGTTCTTAGGATGAAATCATGTCCCCATTGAAATCAACAGGAGTTTTGCTGTTGACTTCAGTGGAGCTAGGATTTCAGCTTAATATCCTTAATATATGGTAATTGTTCCTTTCTTTCCATTTCATGGAAACATAAAGATGAGGTGGGCAGCAGCATAGATTTTGAGATTAGTGGGGCATCAGTCTGCCACAAGAAGCGAAAAACGGAATGTAGTAACTACTGTACATGATGTTACACTGTTTGGAGGCATAATTTTAGAAGTGTGAAAATAGTATCTAATACTAAATAATGGAGACTTCCAATCATCTATAACTTAAAAAGATTCTCTACTCGATAAAATCTGTTGTTCAAGAGAAGTGCAGTGCAGTACTTCTACAATGATTCAACATTTGAATTATCCAGATGAAACACTATATGTGCAATGGATTCTTGTTTACTATAACTTAGCTCCATGTATTAAGAGTTGAGTAAATGGCATTCAGTAGGAAGTTTACTAATTACATGGTAAAGAATGAAGTTTTATTATGTTTCATTTATATGATTATTAATCATTGTGGATTAATAATTCCTTTTTTGTCTTGGTGTTATGCAGGTGTTGAAAATTTTGTCTTGAGATAAAAAAAATAAGTTGCCCTACTTTATTTGTTCTAACTTTGAAGTTAGAATTTCCAGTTCACCCCTCACCCCACCCTATACCCACACACACACTCACTGAAAAAAATCTGGCGAGTGAACGTAGAGTTTTGGCAGATATCCCAAAAATACTGATCTACATTAAACCTTCAAGATGCCACCTCTGGCCTGAAGGTGATTAGTCCAGTGAAGACAAGCAAACAGTGATCAATAGGAGTTCAAAGTATCTCTGAGCCCCAGGCACAAAATAACATGGCTGATCTGCATAGTGATATGTTTATATATCAGATAATTAAACAGATCAAACAGATTGTACTACTTCTGCAAATTCATGTGAAAAAAAAATAGTGGCAGGATAAATGCTGGGATTGTGACATATGAAAAATTTGGGAAGCACCTAGATAACTGATATTTATGGCAGTAATAGGATGGCCACTAAGAGGTTTAGATTATGAGCTGCATTACTAAAGATTTCTGAAACTGCCTTTCTGAAAATGCAGACAAAGTGGGTGAGGTAACGTCTTTTATTGGACCAACTTCTGTTGGTGAGAGAGAGACCAGCTTTCAAGCTTACACAGAACTCCTACATTTCTGAAAAGGCTTTACAGTGGTGTGATGACATAATTGTTTGCTGTTGATGAGTTTTTGAAAATAGGAAGAAAGGAAAGTCTGACTCGGCACTTAAAAGCTGTTCTGTTGGTATCACCCTCCATAGCTTTAAATAACAGGGGCAGCACAGATGTTTGACATCAGTAATGTTTACATGGCCTTAGGGTTTAATTGCTTCATAGTCTCTGTGAGGAGAATAAACAATGACAGAAACCTAAAGGAATGATATTCAGGCTGTGGCAATGGATAAATTTCACACTTCATTGCAAACTTTTCAGCTATGGATAAATATCTACTCAAAAATTAAGTTCTTTTTCTGTCTCAGGGATAGTGCATCATGTACTTTCTGTTCTAAACTACCTCTTAATTAGGATTAAGGAGATGAATCCATATGTAAGCTGTTAGTGTACACGGACATCAGTACATAAACCAACAATTGCTTTTCTGATGAAGATGAATGCACTGAGGTCTAAATTGTTCTCATCTGCTTTCTTTCTGAAACACATGAAAGGGTTACCATGACGTTGTTTGTATCATATTTTGTGTTTGCAATATATATTAGACCTATAAAATATAACACAATTTAAGACATAGAAACTGCTGGTAGATGAGAGGAGCTGGCACAGAAATACTGTCAGCTATCACCAGTTTAATTTAGTGATAGGAGATTAACATGCTAGTAAGTAAAAGTTGCCGTTAACTTGACTCATTTAAGCGCATTTTATATTTCAGAGATATTCCTTTCTTTGAGATAGTTAAGAGTATTTGAAATGTAGGGGGAAAGCCCCTTCCCTTGCCCCAACCTGCCTCACACGTGCTTAGCCCAGATTGCATCCCAAGACACTGGGATGCAAGCTGCAGGGAAGGCTCTGGTCCTGGCCCTGCATAGCAGTGACTCATGGCCAGGACTGCAAAGAGGAGGATGAGCCCTGTCCACAAGGTGCTTCTGAACAGTTCCTTCCCATGGATGGTTCCACATTCCTGGCTGGTGAGTGACAGAGTAGGGCCGTGACAGCAGAGCTGCAAAGGGCTCCCTGCCTGGCTGTGGGGCTGGTGACAGCCAACTCCTGCAGGTGTAAGGTGTGGGGAGGTCTGAGCACAGACCCTGCTGCTGAACAGTTTGTGCTCATGGACGGAGTCATTCAGTAGCAGGTTGGTCTCCCCGTAGCCAGGGACTCATCCTACTCTCTGGAGTCCTGGCCAGGGGTGTTTGCTCTGCCTCCCGAGGGTCTCAGCCTTCCCTGCAGTTTGCACCTCCTGGAATCAGGTGTTACTGGCCCTGTGGTAATGCAGGGAGCCCTCTGCAGCTCCGCTCTCATGTTCCCTCTCCCTCATTCCTATGACTGCAGGGCTGGTGCCACCCAGGCTGCACGACACCTGTTAGCAATTGATTTTTTTTTCTGGTTAATTTCAATGTTGTGCCAAAATAGAGGTTTGCCAACAAATATAAATTGAATCCTGCCAAACCTATCTATATGACTGCCCTGTTCGCCATTACGTCAATCTTTGTGTCACCCTTCAATTTTATATTTACTACCAAATCATTGATGAAACTGTGTCAAGGTAAAAGTTCATCCCGACTCTAAGGGTTTGCCCCAGGCATATGCACAATTTAAAATCCTATTCAAGCCTTTAGAATAGGACATAAGTAGGACTTAAGTGGTGTCTAATCTTTGTACTGGTCCACTATGCATCTCTATGTAAGGGAAAAGCTGTCAGTAATTCAAAAAATTAAATATTTTTAGGTTTATCACATTAAATAGTTGAGTTAATGGTTTCAAAATGGCTGTGGAAGATAATACAGCTGTACTTATGCCTCATGGACATAGAACTGAGTATCAAACTCATAATCTTAAATATTATGACCACAATTTTTCCAACAAGTCAATGAGTGCAGGATTAGTCTAACTTCAAAGATAAACTTTAAAAAACACTCTTTCCCGGCAAAAGAAAATCCTGATACCCCTAATTATTAAAATATATGCCTCCTTAAAAACTTGTTAATTAAATATTTGAAACATAGGTTCCCTGTTTTACTTGTGTCTCTGATGTAGAGTTCCCCAGTTTCTGGTGATGACATCACACATGGTGTCAGCAGAGCAGGCAGGGCTTCATAGTCTCTGTGAATTTTAAAAAGTACCTAAGGGAGTCAGGCACCCTTCTGCCAATGAGAGTTGGGCATCTAACTTTTGAAAATCCCACCTTGTCTGAACAGTTTGGATAATGTCTTTATTTGTTGTAAATGAAATGGAGAATGCTGAGTATTTGGGACTTGTCAGGTAAGAATAGTTTAACCATTTTGTCTAAAATGGAAAAGGATTTGGAAATTTTAATCTACCTAAGGTATTTAAAATATTTCTATCCTTGAGTAATAAGCCTTCTCTCTCTTATCCTAAGCAAGCATTTTACGAGTTTTTCGTACCGTATCTCTGGATACATTCATTAGCTAGTCCTCTTCAGATGAAGTTTAGAATCCTTTTCTGCATAGTAGTGCCAGGTCCTGTTACACTGGAAAGGAAACTCTGCTGGAATTAGTACACTAGGCTACAATGCACTCTTGCTAATTGGGGAACACTAGTTGCCAGTGAGAGAGCCTGTTTAACATATATATGGAACAAGTGCATATTATGAAATGTCTAAGCATTTGATTGTCTTGAGAATACCAGAGTCTGTGATACCTGGAAAATCAGGGAAATAGATTTCCTTTCCTTTGGATTAGACATCAGTCCACCCATCTGTGTTGAAAAGAGTTGGCTCTGTTGGCAAAAGACTTGGAGATGTTTTCTAGTATAGTAGCTTGCATAGGACTTCAGACCTATTTTGGGCTTTGGGTTAGATGTCCTTCTTAGGCATAGTATAGTTAGATGTATTGGTACTTAAATGTGGAGAATCCTTGATGGAAGGACTTGCTGCACTTGCCTCTCCTACTTTCAACTGTGGCCAGGATCTATTGCCCATAGGGTTTTCTTGTTAAATTCAGTGCAATAAAGTTGTGATCTTTTAGTATGTGGATGTTTTCTATATACATTTACAAAAATATCTGTATTCGTATATCTACATGTTATAATGAAGTGATAGCAGCGTGTTTGTATTCAATATGTATATTTATATACATAAAATAAAATCAGATCAATGCTTGAAATATTGTGTTGATTTAAACCAAAGAAAATACAGAAAAATAAATGTAATGAATTAATAATTTGATTCTTTGTCCCGGGGTGCTCCACTCACTGCCAGTATGGTGCCTCCTCCTGATCACTCTGGGGATTAGCTCTGGAGGCCAATGCCCCGTCCACAGTTTGCATGCCATCACTCTGGTCTGCAGCTCCTCTCGCTCCAGGACCTGCAACATCTTCTTTGTCACTTAGCCCTTTGGCTTGGTCACTCAGTCAGTCCATCAACAGTCCTAGGCGGTCTTCCCATTCACTGCCCCAGTGCCACTCCCTCAAGGGCTGGTGAGGGAACCTGGGACTGCCCTTTAATTCAGGTTCCTGTCCAGGGACCCTCAGTTCAACAGTTCTGGGCTTCCTCTCTCTGCCCTCAATGCTCCTTCCCTGGGCTGCTTCCTACACTCTGGTTTCACTTCTCTGTCTAGGTGTACTAGCTCCAAGAACCCTCTTCCCAGGGAGTGACTGCCTTTATTCTGCAGCTTCCCCAGTCTGTAGCCCCCTTCTGGCTTTATAGGTCCCACCTGTTCCTGCACAGATGAGCCTGTTCCTAATTAGCTGCCTCCAGCCAAAAGACCCCCATTTGAAGCCTAATTAGCTGATTGGGTCCACCTGGCGCAATTTTGCTCTTGCAAGGCTAATGTGGGGATCTCAATCATATTCTTTTATATAATACAGTTTATCCATCATGTCGTAACCACAAGAGGCCAAATCTGTGGGTCCAGCCAAGCTGTGGGTGGAGGGAACGTGGCTGGGATCCTGTATTCAGTTGGCTGAGGAGAGTCGTGGCAATTCAGCATCTCTTAGAACAGCTTAAATGTTGGTCTAAGTTGTGCTAGTGGGAACAGTCCAGTAGAGAACATTCTGCTGGCCAGCCATTGCCACCCAGGACCCAGCCTGATGTGTCACTTATGAACAGCAGAGGTTGTAGGGCTGACTATGTTGGGGTCAGCTTTCTGGCTGCATTGATCCCTAACCAACAGAAGTAACTAGTTTTAAATGGGAGAGCTACAGTATGGTCCAAAGTATCATTAGTCATTTTAGAAAGTTATTTGGTAAACACAAAAGAGCTATGATACATGGAGATATAATTCTGACAATACTTTTCAAAGGCCATAATAAAAATGTATGAGAGATTTAAATTATCATCTTATCTTAGGTGAACAACTTGGCCTGTTTACAATGAACAGCAATATCATTGATATGTTACATGGAAGCTTTTAAATAAACTACAATAAACAAATAAAAAGGCAAAAACAAGATGTTTCCAGCTTGCTGATTTGCCAGCAATAATCTTAATGATTTTGTAAGTAAAAGAATCTTTAAAAAAGGAAGTTTGTACAGAATATAAAATATGTGAATAATAGAAACCTACAAAAATAAACATGAGTGAGAGCTGAAGGACATCCTTTGTATAAATTGGAGAAACACCTGGCTAATAAATAAAAGAGCTTTTAGCATGATTTATGTGCATTATCACAAATATTAAAACTTTTTTTTCCACGCTGTTTTGTTTAAAAATATAATTTTAGCTTTTTGGACAGTAATTGTTTTTCACCAGCTGAAATCTTCTACAATTTTTTAAACAGTGGGTGCAGATTGAAACTGTTACTGTTTGTATGAAATAAATGGTATGAAAACACTTCAAAAAACTGTACCTGGATTTTTTGTGTATCATTTATCGAGTAGAACCCCTCTGCTCCCCCAAGCAAAAAATTAGTTTTCTAATTATGGAAAGTAAATAATCACTGAAGGGCCTTAATATAATTTTATTCTGAAAGTCAATTAATAACTATGAGCTACTTTTTCCTTTAAAGCTGGAGATGAAAACAAAAATAATGGAAGCTAAATTTCATGAAGAAAAGCTTAAATTACAGCAGAAGCATGATGCTGATGTTCAGAAGGTAAGAAATGTTTGGATGTTACTTCTGAGGGATGTACAGTACAAGAATCTGTATAATATTGAATATGATCCTAATAAATAATTCAGAGCTGAATTTAATTTCTTTAGCTTTTTCAGATTAACATTCATTTTGCTTTAAAATAAGATTTTGTTGTTTGTTGCAGTTTGCAAAAATTGATTTGAAAGGGAGATCTCCAATACTGGCATGAACTTGGAAAAGGAAAATGTCTCTGTGAAAAGTTATTTAATGTGCTACGTGATGATATTGCAGATATGGGTGTTTGAAGAACAAATTTTTGCTTCACAACCCAGCAACTTCTGTGGCTTCATTTGATGGTGAAAGTGTCAACCTGTGATTTTGTCATTAACTAAGAGCATCATCTGATTATTTTTCTTGAAACTCCAGCTTTAACTCTAGGATTCTGTTTGAAAATTTGTATTCATTGGCTTTTATTAGTTTTAGTGTAAAGTTCAGTGCCACTTAAACATTTTCTTTTTATTTTAATTGTTTAAATGAGTCTACCAAATGCGTTTTCTTATCCGTATGGTAACAGTACTTGGTTTTACTATTTTATTTTTGACACTGTGCTTGAAAAAGTAGGCTGTTTTAATAAATAGATTTGCAAACTGTTGAACACTTACAATTCAGCTTAACTTAGTTTATCAAACTGTTATTTTACTTTTGATTCTGCACAGCAATAAAATATCACTTCATAATGGTTACTTTGGGCTATGTAGGATTTCTTCTGTCTGTGTTGCAAAGCATCACTTTGCAACTGATTAAAAAGACTGTCACTGCCTATATTGTTTATCTTAGTATCATGTTTTTTATCGTGTTTTTACATAAGGTCACATCCTCTGAGGTACTAAGTGCTTCTTCCAAGGTGCTGATTGTCCTTAATTCCCATGGAGTTACTGGGAGTTGAGTGCTCAATACCTCACAGGATGAGGTTCATGGGGCCTTATCCTAATTTAGGCTTTACTGAGTGTCTCAGTTTTGTTTTTCAAAACTGAGTCACAGACTTGGAGGAAGTCAGTTGACACAACACTATGACACATCAAAGACTCCTATAAAGGATGTTAATATTTGGTCAGGTGCATATTTGACTCATCTGTTCTGAAAGCTTGTAAGTGTAACTGGCTAGTGAAGTTGAGAGTCTAAAGGAAACAGCTTTGTAAGAATAAGAAATAGTTGAGATGCCTTCTCATCTCCTTAGTTGTTGTTTTTTTCAAACTGCTGTCAAGATTCCATCTTTTGAAGTTGTTTTATCATGTTGGGTATGTTTTAGAAGAAGTTAAATAGTGTTGCATTAATCCTTTAATCACAAGACCATTTAATGTAGGTGAGAGTAACATTCTGTTTTGGGGTGGCAGCGTTCTGCTTGATGGGAGTTTTTAGAATTACTATAACATTAAAACATTTTAAACATAAATGTTAAGTTTAACAATCGGTTTATAATATTCATTAAAATAGTGTCTTAAACTGCAGCCAGAAGCATAACAACTTACATAAATATACATCTTTTTATTTTAATATTAAGATTAGACAATACTATCAATTTAGTTTGTCTGTACAATTTCAGTGGTAAGTATATTTTTATAAATACAGAGGTGTTTGCATTTTTATAAATACAAATACTTATATAGGATTGTCTTTTGCTGTCAACATAGCAAGACAACTTATGTTGTTTAAATCTTTTTTATGAGAATGTGGAAAGAAAAAAGAGTAAAATATTTTTTTAAAATAATCTTGATGGTTTAAGGAAAGGAAGGAAGTCCAGATGAGAGACTTCCATATCCCTACATATCTATGGCTTTCCTTCTGTGGCTTGCCTCCAACAGTAGTGCTTTCTTGGGATGGCCAGATTCATTCAGTGGAGGGAGGGAAGAAGGTTGAGATACCAGTGCAAGGAGTTGGTGGGGGTAAAGATCAGCAAAGGTGGGAAATTAGCAAATTATGCTAATGAGTCTGATAGGCTCAAAGTACTCGACTGGACAGAGAGAACTGGTGATTTTCTGAAGAATGAGAGTATGGAGATATAATGTTTATGTATAATCAAAGAGTGGTTATGGACAATGAAGATAGACAAAAAGTTGTCTTTGCCTTTGGATTGTAGATTCCATTGTACATAGAACACATAGTAAATCTCCATTATAGAGTACTGTCTTTGGCTTGAAAGACCCACAAAACATAGTAAAGGAATTGCAAGCAAATATATAAATGGTTTCAGAGGTAAGGTAATGGGGAGAGGGAGTTTTTAATGAGATATTAAGGGTACAGGCAGATGTATTGCTGGGAGTGAAAAAGAAAACAACTGAATACTATTAAAAGTGTCAGACATGGAGAGGAAGTTGGAGTGGGTCATCAATGCGCACCCTATATCCCCATAGAGAATGTAGTACTACCAAAAAACAGGGTAAGGACCGAAAATACTGTCCTTTCTTTTACTTTTGGAATAGCCAATTATATATTTTTGAGTGACACAGCAGGGTCACTTGGTAAGATGTCTTACAGTATTTTAAAAGAAAAGAAAAGAATTGTTTACTCACTGAATGCCGAAGTGTTAATTCATTTATAAAGAAAACATTGCATCTTACATTTTCTTCTGTGTGTTTGTGTTCTTTGGTGGGATCCCATAGGGATTAATTGAGCATTTATCAATAAAATATATGTTCACATTCTTGGATTGTCTTCAAAACTGTTAAATTTACTGTTACACCATTATTATATTGTATTGGGGCTGAAACAAAGATGCGGGGTCTAGTGGTTGGAGCAGTAGTCAGAGTTGGGGAGTCAATCCAAGGGTCCGAGCCGGAGTCAGAATTGGGAGTCGAGCTAAAGGTTGTATCCAGAGTCAGAGAATCAAGCCTTTGTCAGTGTAACATTTTCTCTTCACTTTTTCTTTGTTTATAAGGACATTTACACTAAAATAGTATTTTTGTTGCTGAGAAGTTAATCACCTGCTGTTGCCTGCTTCCCATCTAAATTCATCCTCTGTTTATAACCATTGCAGTTAGTTACTGTGGAAATGATAATTTCACACTTTTCATTACTTCCATGAGGCCAAAGCATCTCTTGACTACTACTCTTTTATAGATACAAAACTCTTCCACTGTTATATATCCACATATATGATATTGTTCTTTGGTTGTGGGTTATATTTTTCTTTTCAATCACAGGTTTGTTAAAGTGTTGTGAATTTCTACTACAGATTTTGGATAGAAAGAATAATGAAACTGAGGTATTGAAGACCCTCTACAAAACTAAACAGAATGAAGCTGAGGAGACTATTAGGAAGCTAGAGAAGAAAGGTGATACTACGAGAGAACTTTTTTTGCTTTCTATTTTTGTGTGGTGGTACTATATACATGAAAGACTAAGGGCCACATTTTACCTTTAGGTGCACATGTTTAACTCCTGTTGAATTTCAGTAGGAGTTGTGCGCATAAGTTTGTGGGCAAAGATTGGCCATAATTTTTCATTTGACTAGGATGCTCATTTGATTCCCTTTGCGCTCCATTTTCCATACTACATTTTTCAAGAGACAGAGTGTTCTTGTTAGGTTTAGTACTTACTGGTTTTTGAGGGGTCTAAAATACTACATAAACAGTGTTTCTTGTGATAGAAATACTTTGAGATCTCAAATCCCAATCAGAAGTAGAAAGTTTAGTGGCACATGAATTCTAAAACTAATTTAAAATAATCAGTTTGGAACCTTGTAACAAGTTCAAGATTAGTTTTAAGCTCTGGGTGGAGAATTGAGCAACTTATTTATTCAGTGTATTTAGTCCAGCCCTACTTTTTGGTTTATTTAAATCTTTATTTCAAGAATTTTGAAAAGTGACTAGTGATTTTGAGTGCCTCAATATTTGGGAGCCCAATGTGACATATCTTTAAGGGGCCTGATTTTCAGAGGGTAGATGCCCAGCTTCTTTTGAAAATTAGGATCTTTTCAGGTGCTTTAGTTGGGCACTCAAAATCACTAGTCACTTTTCAAAATTCTTAGAGAATTGCATGTAAACTACTATTGTTTTTCTGCTGTTCTGGTACACTTAAGAAAAATTGGCAGCACATAAAATCTTGATGCAAGGTATTTAGAGTTGCAATATTTTTATATTTTCTTTAGGTTCTTAATTTTCTTATGTTACATACTTACTGAAGGTTTTACAGAATTCTATATATTCATGTTTTCACAGAGAGAGAAAAAAAGTCACCAGGAAATATTTTATAAGTAAACAAAACCACAATGGAAAGAGAACATCCCATATTTGTTTAAATATCCAGTTTTATGGCATGGAATTTAATGTTACATTTGTAAGGAAGTTATCACACAAACAAAATAATTTTTTAAAGCACAAAAATATCAGAAAGTGATATCAGAAAGGAAGACTGGAGTTATCTGATTGCATTTGTTGCCAATATTGGAAGAAGGCATCTCTTGAATTGGTTTATTTTCTTATTTTTTTTGACAGTTCAGACCCTTGTTCGCGAGTCACAAGTCGTCAGAGAGACTAAGGAAAAGCAGATTATGGAGTTAAAGAAGTTGTGTGAGCAAAGCACAGATTCTTTGAACAATGACTGGGAGAAAAGGGTAATGGATAACACTTTATTTGCTTTAAATCTGAAGTTTTCATTCAATAGAAATGTAGAAAGATCAAATGTACAATTCATCATATTGATAATGATTAATTTTAAAAAATTAAAAGGGACACATGCTACTTCTGAAATTATTTTTCTGTATTCTCTGTGCTCACTTTTAGAGTAACGCTGCCAGTTTTTCTTAATATATTTTTCACCTAAAATAGATCTTTGTAAATTTGACCTTCTACAAAATTTTGCCATTTTAATTTGTATCCATCACCATCACTACAGCTAGTCCTCCAAAACATACGAGCAAATCCCAGTCTTTCTTTGGAAGCTATCTGCAAGCCCTGTCTTTTCCTTTTGACAAACCCATTTGCCTGGGTATACAAGGAAGGTGTCCTGTCGCATTCTTCTGGTGACAGTTTACCTGATGTGGATTTTTTATCTGTTGAACTGTGGCTGCCCACAGCCACAATGACTCTTTCGAACAGCTATTTGTGCAGGGACACTTAAATTGTTCAATAAAAGTTTTATTTACTTTTAGGCTTAAGGCATCATCATTGTGTGCTGAGACAGATGTATCACAGTACAGCTCCAGCCTTGCCACAATATTGTTGAGACAGTGTGCTGTTAACCCACTGGAGAGGGAGGAAGGTTGCCCCAAAGTCAAGGTGCCTCCCTTCCAGAGAGGATGTGGTTAATTTTATGTCTTGGCACCTGGACCTATGAGCCAAAGGCCTTGTTCGTTTTTCTTCTTGCTTTGGAAGAGAACTTGCTCATACATTTTGTTTTTCCCAATAGCAAAGAACCTGAAGCAAGAATGCTCAATGTTTTGTTTCTTACAAAAACAGTATTTTGACCCCGAGTTCATCATACTTGCTCTGCATGGACAGTTAACTAGCAAGTGCTATGCCCAAAGCTGCCATTGTTATCAATGATACAAGTACACAAACAAGGATGCAAACAAAAATGCTATGTTAATTTAAAATCCACTAAAAACACAGGAGTGGTGTAAAGGCACCATTTACCCCTTGGGGAAAAAAGTGATAGTCCAGTGTTCTAAGACAATACAATAAAGATGGATAGGTAGAATATTTTATAGTGTACATGAAAGTTATTTCATTTTGTCCTTCTCAAGTCCTTTTTTTCCTTTGAATAGACGTTAACCTTTGCAAACTCACATCATTACTGTCCTTTGTTGTATAAGGAGCCAAGTTGTTGACAGGAGACTCAGCATATTTTGCTGATGTAGTGTTGTAGAAGAAACTAGAGGCTGTTTCCAGCATGATTTAGAGTAAAAAAAACATGTTGCTTCGTGTAACATTTACTTTAAAAAAATGTAATCAGGTGTTCTCTGATTGTGTGCTTACTGAAAAGGTCTTTTTTTCATCTGTCCCAAATTTTTAATAAAGAAGACCTAGATAGCCATAAAATAAAGTTCTTTTTCTCCTGATAGTAAATATTGAGCCAATGATAAAATCATGTTAGTTGCTTTCATTGTGTGGAGTTCCATGCATTGTTTGGGTAAGAAGTAACTGCTACAAGGACAGGTTTCAAAGTAGCAGCCGTGTTAGTCTGTATCCGCAAAAAGAACAGGAGTCCTTGTGGCACCTTAGAGACTAACAAATTTATTTCAGCATAAACTTTCGTGGGCTACAGCTCACTTCTTCAGATGCATAGAGTGAAACACACAGACAGAAGATACTGTCCTATAATGGGTATCCATTAATTTTTTTAAACTTTTTTTTAACATTTTAATATTCCTGCATGTAAGGATTGGTACTTTTTAATTTCTACTTTCAGATTATTTTTAAAAGCATGCTAATGACAATTCAGTTTCTTGCAATTGAAAAATAGATTAATTTTTCCAGCACTGACTTTCCCCCTCTATACAGTTTTAATATTTTCATTCTGACAGTTCTGGGGACTTACATTGTCCCTGTTCACAGTAGACTTGATGAAAAGGTGGTCCTGAAGAATATCATCACTGCATAAATTTGCATAAAAATCATAAGATCAGCATTTCCAGTATGTTTCAGGCACCTGACAAGGAGACTGACCACTGCTGTGGTGTTTTTATTTAAAAAATAAATATATATAAATTAATATGGTTTTAACAGATTTCAAAGTGTTATTACCCACATTTGTGTGACATTGCATGTTCTTTAGGTCATTATCGTGAGTGAAATGGGCATGTTTGAAACCTGAGCAACACACTGTAATGGTTCATACCATCAATCTGCCAGACAGGATCTGGCCAGTTTGACATAAAATTATTGCCAAGGTGCCTTGTTAATCAATTTAGATTTGAAGGTCCAAATTTTTAAATATATTTAGGTGCTTAGGAGGCTAAATCCTATTGAAGCCCTTTTTAAGATGAGATTTTTGCTTTTAAATCAGTTAGGTGTTGCAATGCTGATGGCAGCAACTCCTTAATACCTCTGGGGGCTCTAGCTCTTAACCCAGAAATGGATGCACTTAGTGTTAAAATGGAAGTACACCTCACTCTGATATAACGCTGTCCTCGGGAACCAAAAAATCTTACCACGTTATAGGTGAAACCGTGTTATATTGAACTTGCTTTGATCTGTCGGAGCACGCAGCCCCGCCCCCCCCGGAACCCTGCTTTACTGTGTTATACCCGAATTCGTGTTATATCGGGTCGCGTTATATTGGGGTAGAGGTGTAATGTGTTGGGCGGTATAGTGTGGTAGCTCAGACTGGCGTCACAGATAACACTCTCTAATTCAGGTAAGTGGATAGTTTTGTTTCCAGGGTCCCCAGTCTCCTACATTTTGAGACGTACTGTTAGAAGAAGGAAAGAGCAAATTATTTGTATAGTAGAAAATTTACGAAGTTTGTACATTAGTAAGTGGTTCAATTTCAACATTAAAATGAATACAAGATCAACAAAATTAATGGCAAAAACTACAAATATATTTTCAATGTTCTGTAAAAGGTAAATATAAATTGGTTGGTGTATTCATATTTAAGATTCTTTCCTTTTTAGTTCTGTAACAGTGACACAGAAAATCTTATCATGTATTAATAAGGGGGGAAATGATAAGGTTTTTATTCTAAAGGTCAGAAAAGTCAGCTGTACAGTTTTATAAGTCACTCAATAGCCTGGTGATATTTTTTTTAAATATAGCTCCATAATGCTGTGGCAGAAATGGAAAAGGAAAAATTTGATCTTCAGAAGAAACACACAGAAAATATCCAAGAACTGCTTGAGGACACAAATGCACGTCTTAGTAAAATGGAGACAGAGTACTTGGCACAGACAAAGGCAACTGTAAGTTTTTTATATCCAGATCATGACCACAAATATGAATTGCAATGTTCAGGTTTTGTGCACCTGTGCATTTTGGAATGCTCATTTTTCTTAAGACATAGTGTATCAGAAAGTATTGGGGAAAAAGTTCAGATAAGAATTATTTTTATTTTGTCCCTCCACAAAAGTGTGCATAAAGACTGTGGGGCTGAAAAACATTTTTGACAGACTTACACTACCATGCTACAATGCTCTGACATTGCTTCATCAAAGAGATAGTAGAAGTAACACTATTTCATTTCAAATGTCTAGGCAGTTATTTTTTTCAACAGAGTCAGATTAGAAATGATTGAATCTCACTTCCCTGCTTCTTTTAACAAAAGAAAAATTGTGAATTCTAGGGTTTCTGAAAGGTGCTGGATTGGTAGCACTGGAAGCTAAAATCCAGTGCAATGTGGACAGTTCCAATGCAAAATTCTTCAGACTTAACCATTAATATGCCTTTGATCTGGAGGGAGGATAATCTTTAGGAATGAAGATGATTCAGTCTCCATCTTTATTTAGTCCTTGGTTTATCTGCTGAGACTAATAACAACTGTATTTTTTGGGATGGAGGTTGTTAATTGAAGTTACTCATTGATAAGGAATGTGACTGAGAGCGCCCTTTCATTACAGTAGGCAACCAACTTTCTTTTCTTTAACTGGAAAAAAAAGACTGAGTACATACTGTAAATGCTTTATGAAAATGTTTCCTATTATTAATTTTACTTTCTCACCATTCCTCCTTCTATCTACTGCTTTTCCCAATTCATGAAGCTGAACTTTTCCTCTTATTTTCCAGTTCTATTGGTTTACGCCCAAATAAGGTGGTTGACACTTTGTCTATGAAAGTCTTGAGAATTATCATTTTGCTCAGCTACTCCTGTTGTCCTATAAGCATAACCATAATCTGTTGTTGTTGTTTGATAATGCTTAATGTGTCCAAGTCATTTTATTACTGCTTTATGTCAGGGATTTTGTATGTGTGGTCCTTAAGAGTGTTGTTAAGAATTACTACACTAGAACAAACAAATATTAAATGAAAAGCTTCTATTTTGACATTACCTATTTTTTTCAGTTAGCATAATGAGTCCATATAATGCAGAGAGTATAGAAATAGCGGGATCCTTTTTCAGGATACATCTTTTAACGGTAGGTATTCCAGAAGTCATCACACATCTCCCTGTAATTGCTCATCTTTAGAGATCCACCATCACTGTTACAATCTTTTCAGTGGAAAGCCTGGGCGAAACTCACTGAAATCCATTAATGCAGCTACCTCATGAATATGCTCAGAGATGTAAGTGGGTACTTTTAAGGGCATGTCTACACTACATGTAGCGGGCTGCAAGTTGTGACATAACTAAAATTTCTTCTTATAAATTCTTAATATTAAATTCCAAAGTCCTACTCCTTTTAACTGTGCCTCTATGATGCTGTGAGGAAGGCAAAAAGGCCCACCAGGCCTCTGCCAATTTGGTCCAATGGGGAAAAGTTCCTCCTGATCACAGAACAGGCAATCAATGAGACCCACAGCATCCTGAAAATATGGCTTCTAAACTATGACAACAGGGAGGGAGGAGAGGGCAGGGCAGCTAAAGGGCGAAAGAAGCCTCAAAAGACCAAGAAAAGGTTTAAAGTGAGGGCCAATCAGCTCCTGGTTAACCAATGAGAGCTGGAGAGCTCATAGAATCATAGAAGATTAGGGTTGGAAGAGACCTCAGGAGGTCATCTAGTCCAACCCCCGGCTCAAAGCAGAACCAATCCCAACTAAATCATGCCAGCTGGGCCTTAAAAACCTCCAAAGATGGAGATTCCACCACCTCCCTAGGTAACCTATTCCAGTGCTTTACCACCCTTCTAGTGAAATAGTTTTTCCTAATATCCAACCTAGACCTCCTCCACTGCAACTTGAGACCATTGCTCCTTGTTCTGTCATCTGCCACCACTGAGAACAGCCTAGCTCCATCCTCTTTGGAACCCCGTCTTCAGGTAGTTGACGGTTATCAAATCCCCCCTCTCTCATCTCTTCTGCAGACTAAATATGTCCAGTTCCCTCAGCCTCTCCTCATAAATCATGTGCCCCAGCTCCCTAATAATTTTCGTTGCCCTCCACTGGACTCTCTCCAATTTGTCCACATCCTTACTGTAGTGGGGGGCCCAAAACTCGATGCAATACCCCAAATGTGGCCTCACCAGTGCTGAATAGAGGGGAATAATCACTTCCCTCAATCTGCTGGCAATGCTTCTACTAATGCAGCCCAATATGCCTTCTTGGCAACAAGGGCACACTGCTGACTCATAGCCAGCTTCTCATCCATTGTAATCCCAGGTCCTTTTCTGCCGAACTGCCGCTTAGCCAGTCGGACCCCAGCCTATAGTAGTGAATGGGACCCTATCCCTATCTTCCAGCGTATCTACCTCTCCGCGCAGCTTAGTGTCATCTGTGAACTTGCTGAGGGTGCAATCCATCCCATCATCCAGATCATTAATGAAGATGTTGAACAAAACCGGCCCCAGGACCGACCCCTGGGGCACTCCACTTGATACCGGCTGCCAACTAGACATCGAGCCATTAATCACTACCTATTGAGCCCGACGATCTAGCGAGCTTTCTATCCACTTTATCGTCCATTCATCCAATCCATACTACTTTAACTTGCTGGCAAGAATACTGTGGGAGACTATATCAAAAGCTTTGCTAAAGTCAAGGTATATCACGTTCACTGCTTTCCCCTCATCCACAGAGCCCGTTATCTCATCATAGAAGGCAATCAGGTTGGTCAGGCATGACTTGCCCTTGTTGAATCCATGTTGACTGTTCCTGATCACCTTCCTCTCCTCCAAGTGCTTCAAAATGGATTCCTTGAGGACCTGCTCCATGATTTTTCCAGGGACTGAGATGAGGCTGACTGGTCTGTAGTTCACCGGATTCTCCTTCTTCCCTTTTTTAAAGATGGGCACTATATTTGTCTTTTTCCAGTCACGTGGGACCTCCCCCGATTGCCATGAGTTTTCAGAGATAATGGCTCTGCAATCACATCCGCCAACTCCCTGAGGACCCTCGGATGCATTAGGTCCAGACCCATGGACTTGTGCATGTCCAGCTTTTCTAAATAGTCCTTGACCTGTTCTTTCACCACTGAGGGCAGCTCACCTCCTCCCCATACTGTGCTGTCCAGTGCAGCAGTCTGGGAGCTAATCTTGTCTGTGAAGACCGAGGCAAAAAAAGCATTGAGTACTTCAGCTTTATCCACATCATCTGTCACTAGGTTGCCTCCCCCACTCAGTAAGGTGGAGAGTGCGAGCCTTGCACTGTGCTTCTACCCCTTCTTTCCTGGTCCAGTCAATATCCCTGCACGGTCAAGGGTGTGTGTGTGTGTGGGGGGGGTGTCGGGGAGGAGGCAATCCTTGGCTACACGCCAGCCACATTGTGCTGGTCCACCATCTCAAATGGCCCATTTAGCTGGTGGTCTGGGAGAATCTCTCTTTGGAGTACTGTACGTACTATTACTTAATCCTCTGAAGTGGAGCTCTGTACAGGCAATATACAATGAAAGAGGTTGCTTCTTTAGAGCCTTTGGTTATAGATTTTGAATATGTAGAAGGAACTATACATTTGGGGTGGTAGTTTTATAACCATGCCTCAAATGTTCAGCTCCATGGGGGAGCATGTGTGTGGAAGCAACAGTTGCTTCTTTTGAGAGGGTACTCATTTTGTCATTAAGGATAGTGCCCACCTAGAAGTGTGGAATTATACAGGCAGTGTATTGGAAGACCAGCAGTTATTGGGGGTAACCTTTCTTTGCTCAGTCTAGCAGTGATAGACAATCCTCCAAGGAAAGAAGCAGTAGGCAACTAACCTTCACCTAGATGTGTTCTAACACACTTGGAGAAGAAAAGAGTTCATTCTGAATTCCACATAAATTCTTACAAACCTCAAGGGAACTCCCTGTGTATCGTTAAAATACTAAAAGGCAGATAATTTGAAAGTCAGTTGTGAACTGTATTTACTATACACTGTATACACAGTTTATAAAGTAAATATTTGTTAGCAAAAATCAACAAGTCCCTTTCAAAGAGGTATCTTGTACTTTTGTCATCAAGATGAGACATTAAAGAAAAGTGATAGTTTGAATGAGCTAAAGGGCAACGTCAAACAAACTTTATTCTGTCATTAATGAATGTTGAATTGAAAAATTAGCATTCAGACCTTGTCATAGGCAACAGTAAATACGGAGAAAAATGGACACAGTCTGTCAGCAGGATTGAATTTAAGAACCATCAAAAGCAGACAGATCTTGCTGAGCAGCTCCTGATTTAATAATTAAACAAGGTAGAGTTCAAGGCATGGCTTAAGATGAAAGACTAGACTGTCACTGAAAATTAGTTTCTCTTTTTTTGTTGTTTTAGATTTTTTTCATTTTTCATGGCGTTTCATACTGTCAGGAGTGCCATTTATTGTGAACAAGTGAATTGGCTGAATGATATAACTCTTGTCAATGTTATAATACAAGTGTTTCCCCCACTAAAACAAACACTTATTTATTGGAAAAAAATATATACTTTGGATGCAGATAGCAATGGTTATGAAGTGTGAGTGTGATTTAGCATCAATAATTATAAAACACTGAAGCAAGAATGGCTTACTAGCTATGGAAACATTTTATGAAAATTTATGAAAAGGGGTTTTTGGTAGTAGTTTTATTACATAAGTAGCCATCTCTCTCTCTCTCTCTCTCTCTCTCTCTCTCTCATATATTTTCAGCCATCTCTGCCATAGACCTTACTTTACCATTATCCATAGCAGTTGTCCTGTGGTAAGTGTATATGTAGGAGGATATTTGGGAAAAAGAGAAGGACTGGGAATGTGTGCACACCATGCAAGTGATTAATTGCAAGATGAGTTAATGGTCTAAATCATCCAAGTCAGCAGAGTCATTCTGGACTTACATCTGTGCAACTCAGAGAAGAATGTTTGGGGGAGGGGTTTGGGGTATGTAATATTGCTGAGTCAGCCAACTTGAAGTCCTGAAGATTGATGTCTTCTCCTAGAAGCTGAATCTCACCTGTGTAATCCAACCAGCCACTTCAAAGAGTTGAAAGCATAGTGTTGCTCCTTAAATTATTTCCCCCCCAAGAACACTCATGCTGTATATTTTACTAGACTGTGACTATTTATGGTAATGGGCACTTAATAGTTATATCTCATAATTTGTGATATTCCGTAGTAAGAAATATGCTGTGCTGCTAAAAGGCATCTTCACCTCCTAACATTTTACATAATAATTTGGGTGAATATTGATGCTTAATCTTGACTGAGTTTTTTTTATTTATTGTTGTTAAGATACAGAGGAAGTCACAGTCCCTAACCTGAGGAGTTTACAGTGTAAATTAAATGGATAATTCAAAATGCATTGAGAGACCCAGAGGATGGCTCTGATTTAGCGCTTTTGTGTCTTCTTTTTAAACATTTGGGTGATAGTGTTTTCCACTGACATGGGTTAGTGTTTGTCATGTTAAAAATGTTTTGGGAGGGACATGCTTCATAAGTGAAAATGCAAGAAGAGGGAATTCCTTATGGATGGGTGACAGTAATTTCAAATTATAAATCTGTAGAGAAAACTCCTAAGGAGGGCCAAAACAAGTCAATAGTTTTGGAAGATCCTTGATGACTCTTGTTTGTAAATTGAGAGTGAAATCCGCCCATAGGGTATAATATGAATACCCGCTGTGGTTAGATTAGTGCACAAATCTAGATTGCGAAAACATTCACAATTAATTGGACAGAGTTCAATATAACCTTATGCTTAAAGGGCCAAATTCTGAGCTCAGATGTAGCTGCTTCTTTGACAACTGTTTTAGATCCTGATCTTGCATTAGACTCCCTATGGACAGCCTCCAGATGCAACATCCATGTAGTCCAGGAGGTCTAGTGACCCATACTGTACAGTGCACATTTCAGCTGCTGGATTATGGGGGGAATGCCCACAGTACACAGCCTATCAGCCACAGTAGAGGATTCAGGGATATTCTTAAATATGCTCTTCATTAAGGAGCATACTGACCAAAATACTGACTGGATGAAGGATGGCCCCTCTTATTAATACTACATGTACATAATAAAAATATCAACTGTTTTCATGCTATTTATAAAAGATATTACCCTGATTTGAAACTACGACTGTATCTTCTTCTAAAATTTACAACCATCAATGCAGATTTTCCATATTAATTGTAACACAGTTTCATTGCATGCTACAAGCTTTTTAGGGGATTGGCTTTGTTGTGCCCCAATTGACAGCTTAAGTTATCTTTGAAGGCACTGTTTTCATTGGCAATTAAGTTGATAATTTTTTTTCTTGCCAAATTTCCCCCAGCTGGCAAAGTGGGATATCTTCCTTATTTTATCATATGGTTCAATCTATTGGGTACAGGATGTCTGAAAGCTGCTGTTTGTCAAAAACAAGATAGTAATCTCCACTAGCTACATGACAAATCCTGTAACTTAAAAGTAAAATATACTTGAATTTCTTTGTTGTCTAAACAAACCAGACCCTGCAGCTGGCTTTGCATTGATGGAAAGAGTCTCTTTTAAAATGCAACACAAGTGTATGGTTAAGTTTGGTGTGTTTGAGAAAATATTTTAGACTGTTTTGCAAAGCTTGAATAATGCTATTCTGATTGCATGAGTGTGTCAGAAATGTCTCCAGGCACATTTAAATATACTACAAAACTTGAATGGAGTTGACAGATGTTTGTGTTTTTACTATCCTTTAACAGAGGGTGAAAATATTCTTCCACTTCCTCTCCCTTCCCCCACCTCCAAACCTTTGTTAATATAAAAATAACTTTGATTTGAACATCCTGAAAAAGCAGTTGTCTTATTTTCCCACCTCTGCCTTCTCAGGAATTCTATTCTCATTTCCTTATACACTGAGATTACTTTAGGAAAGAATGGAGAAGAGAAAAAGTATATATTCTTTGGAATTCTCAGATATTTTTATTTTAAATGCTGAATGTTGTGAAATTGTGTTTAACACAAAAATGTTCAGTGTACATTTATAATTTATTGAAAAGGGATTTGTTATAAGGAGATGTAAATATAGAGGGAAGCTGGCAGGGAATGCCTGTGTTCTAGGCCTGATCCTGATTACTATGTCCCCTTGAGCCAGGGTATCTCTCTCTGTGTGCTTCCAATTTCCCATTTTTAAAATGGGGATAATACCACCTACTTCATGGAGTGATGTTTGTATTTGTGAATGGTGTTTGTTAATATTTGTAAATTGATATGAAGACTTACTAAAAATGTGTCAAGCATTATTGAATATTGTAATACATATATCATAATCAGTCCTCTTAATAGCCCCCTAATTTATAGCATGCCACACTTATCAGTATATCTCAAAATATCTCATACACATATGTGAGCACGTTTACTCAGATGCACAAAGAAACAGTCTTTTATGTATGGAAAATGTCTTTTATCAGCTGCTGTATCAAGTTATTTTTGCAGTCTCTTGGATATGACACTAAAAGAGACTTACTGCAAATAATGAACAACTCCTGAATTCTTCAATTCTTTGGTACCTCAGTATATTTATTGGGAACAGGCATTGGCCATGATTTCATTTTAGTAACTGAATAAGTATTTTATTACAGTAAACATTTGGTGCCAATATAACGTACAAATTAAATGAATTGGATTCCATAACAACATTATAAAGGCTTTATCTGAGCAACTGACTTGTTTGTTCTTGAAAGGGACTACAAATAAAGAAAATATATATATGTTTCCTGGTATTAGTCTTGAAAGTTTCTTTTTTGGGCTCTGTCTTACATGCAGGCTGTCTATATTGTCATTGATCATAGTGTTGTTTGTTTCTGACAGGTATGAAGTAGTTCAAGATACATTACCCTCAATAACAATTTTTTCTTTAAACTGTTTGTTTTGCTTCATATTATAAAAACTTTATTCTACAGAAATCTAGTGCGAGTATTGTTCCAGTTTGGGCCTGGGGGCAGAGGTCACACTTTTTACTTTGTTTGAAACATGTATATTTTGAAAGCTTTGATACATTATAGAATTTACTGTCCTGACTGATGACAGCTTTGCTTTTATAACTCTTGTTTTTCTGGACCACCAGAGAACTGCAGTTGCTCTAGGCTGTTGAATAACAACAGGAGTGTGCACTAATTTATTCTTAACAATGACTTATTCTTTTAGAACCAGGTGGTCAAAGAACTGGAGGCCCGTGTCCAGCAGCTGACTGTAGAGGCTGAAAGTAGTAATTTACAGCGTCAGAAATTATCTCAAGAAAAGACTGATCTAGAGCAATGCTACCAAGCAGTATGCACTGAACTGCAGGAGGTGAAATCAAGGTAATTAATAAAATAGTCAGAGTTTAAACCAAAGCAATTCCAAAACTAAACATCACTCTCTGTCTTCAAGAAAATCAGTGGTCAATAATTCAGCCTTAGGAAATTGTCATGAAAATTTACCAACCCAGGTGCAAAAACCACTGTTCGACACTCACCAAGATGTTGATCACGAAAAAAACAAATATATTTTACATTGTACAATTTTATTTTACATTTTATCGAGTGAGAGGACTAAGTGGGTGTGTAGAATTTTGCAGAAGCTTCAAAAATTACATAAAGCAAATAAAGTGCCAAAATTTGAAGCCAATTTCCATTTTATTTTTCCTTTATTATTACTTGTAGGTGCAGCTCCCTTCAGAAAGAGAAGGATCGCGTAATACAAGATTATGAACAGAATATTCAGCAACAACAAAACAAATATGATATTGACATAAATTTTATGAAACAGGAACATGCTCTCTCAGCAGCTAAGGTATGTTTACAGACATACAACCTCCCAGGAATAATGGGCATAAAAATGCTTGCCTACCAATTACGCATATAAGGGGGACACACTTTCAAAATGGTCTGTAAGGCTTCAATCGTGCAAATATTAAGGCACGTGAATAACTTTACTCAAAGGAGCTACTCACTTGCTGTGATGGCTTGGGGGATCTGTCTGTAGAACTTACGAAATTTGATTGATATTGTGAAGTTGTGTTATGAAATTACTGTAATTTTTGAATGCCTCAGTATGTACGTGGATTCCACCCCTGCATGTGTGACCATGTTACATCCTCCTAGACCATATACAGTGGAAGGTGTTAGAACTCAGTGACCTCTATTCAGGTGAAAACACCTTGGAACATTGGGTTGGACTCAAGCCTAGGAAAACTAGTTTTATCCTACCCCTCTGCAGGGAGGTAGGAAAATAAGAGCAATGGAAAATAACCAAAATATAAAACAAAGAAAAGCCAGGTGTTGGAAAGGGGGGCATAAAGAGAGGAAGAGCATTGCTAAGAGGAGAGAAGGAAAGCTGGGGAAGAAGACCCCATGAACGAGAAGTAGTGAAATGTTGGGGGCCTGCATGAGGGAGCAGATCCTGTCTGCCTTCCTGAGCCCAGATGGCCCTCCAGGGACTCCCAAGGGAAGGATGAACTAACAAAGGGCATTGTGGTTAGGATATGTATTATTTTATATGTGATCTGTACTCTTTTGTGCATTTTATAATTACATAAAAGAGCAGTAATATGCAAGACTTCTGTGCAAGATGTCTCTCTGTGTTATATACTTCAGAACTGCCACATTCCTCCTGAGAGAGTTAAATGGTAAACCGTTTAGCTGAGCTCTTGTTTTGGATGTATGAATGTAAGGTTTTAGGTGCCGAAAAACTTGGGACATGCAAATTTTGACACCAAGCTTAGAGAGTTGGATGAGGCCTGTTTGAAAATTTGTTACCAAAAGAATTATGAAGAAAAATATTTTTCTTCAGGTACATATTAAAATATTGTCCTGTTTTTATTCATGAAACGTTTTGTTGCATACATCTTTGAATTGAACCTTTTAAATAATCAGCACAAAAATGTAAGAAATTAGTTTTTTTATAAGTAGCCTTTGTGATAGGTTATCTAGCCTACATCATGTTCAAATCAAATATATATTATAAAAACATAGCAAATTTCAAAAACTGTAGCTTATTCTAAACATGATTAACCCAGAGCAAACATGGCATCCACATTTTGATCTGAATTACTGGAATGCTAAGATCTTTGATAAGAAAATGCTAAATGACTGTCTCCATTTTATTTTCAAATTTCTTAAATCAGCTGCCTGTTTGTTTTGTTTTTTATTTTTGTTTTATAATTTTTGACTACAGTCCCATCTGCGCTTTTATGGACAAATAGAAATGAAGTACATATGACTAGTGTTGAAAAAGATTGTCTTTTCCAAATTTATAATTTTTTCTACTTTTTTGATGCAACTTTGAAAAGGAAAAGAGTAACTTATTTCTGTAGAGTAAATAGAGATTACAAGACAAACATTCACTCTTCTATTAAATCCCTACAGGCATCTGATGTGATTGAAGAATTAGAACAAAGTGTGTCTGAATTAAAACAACAGTTACAAGAATCAGAACATCAAAGGCAGCAACAGCTGAGGGTGAGCCCTGAATTTTTCACTCAGGAAAAATGAAGAGCCCTTTTTACTTGTTCCTAAGATTTGTATGAACAGAATGCCAAACTAAGATATATTTTGGAGCTCTTGGAAATCAGAGGAGCCGATCCCTCTACACGTAACAGAGTAGAACTTGTTCTTATTCTTTTGGCTAAGCCTTTTAAAGAAAAGGCTATCTGTCTTATTTTCCTATGTGTTGAACTGATATAAAAATGTATATCAATGGATTATAGAGAAGTACAAAGTTGAAAAAAATCCCTGTCTCTGTCTTTCATAGCAGTATCTAAGTTTGTAAAAGTCAGCATAAACTTGTTTCATGATTGTTACAGTGCATCCCTGTTGGAGCCCTTTTCCCCACATCTCATCATGTTCTATTCTTACTTGGAGAAGTGTAGCCATTTTGATGGCACAGGAGGACTATGTACTACTGTCTTTGGAATCCTTCAACATTTTTATTTGATAGGATGAATTGTTGTAAAGCAAGGAGAAAGCACTCTTTCTCCCCTCTTGCACTCATCAAGGTCTAACTTCATTGCCTCCCATCTTATTTTAGTCTGGGAAGCTAGGGACTAAGGGCTTGTCTACACAGATACTTACTGTTCAGCAAGCCAGTGTAAATCTTCAGCATATTAGCTTGCTGTGCTCTAAATGGCTGTGTGGACAAGGCCTGAGACCTGTAACTGAACCTGTGTCTTCTGACTGGTATTCTGGAGACACCCCAAACTAATCGAGTATTAGTAATAATGCTGTGTAATTTTTAGAACTAAAATAAAACATTAAAATTTTGTCAATTAATGTTTAATTATGAAATAAAGTTGGACATTTTGGTTGATGTGGACCATACTGTGTTCTAGTAAAATGTACAGGTTTTTTCTAGGTAAAGGCTGCTTTTGAATTATAGTAATCTGTTTAAAGAAGTAGCGATTCCTTATTAAAAAATCAATTCCTCAATTTGCAGGATCAAGAACACAAATTTCAACAGGAAAAACTTCATTTAGAGCGGATTCATGAAAAAAAGGTAGAGTTTGAAGGAAAAATGAAAATGTTACGTGCACTTTCAGATGTCATAGGCAGTAGCTAATTATTTAAATCCACAAATCCATAAAAAAGTGAATATTGGGTAGAAAGGGGGTATGTAACTGATGAAACCTAAAAGCTTGTCTAGTAGTAAATAGCTTTTAAACAAGGATTAAGCTGTTAAAATGTTTTCCAAAAGTATAATGTCTGTGGTTCGAAACATATTAATGCCTGCTATTTAATTCACTTAGGGTGAAATTCACCCCAGTGAAGAGGATGCAGACAGGGCCCTATTAGGTACTCCTTTTGTTCTTATTGTGATTTTTCACTCTCTGCTATTGCTTTAGTAGAAGAGAGAGGGAGTTTGAAATTGCTATTGATATTTTAGCATTTCCCCCAACAAATACTTACTGTACCTTTTACCTGTACCCATACATATGCTCTATCATCTTTCAGAGGTAGTGTTTTGAGAGCAGATTTTTTTTTTAAATTGTGCTTAGTGCATATTTAATCTTGCAGCACTTTGCCAATATGTACAAATTTTTATACTTAAACATCAAAAACATTGACATGAAACAGTCATTCATTGCAAGAGTTAATTATTCCACATGACTGTTTTTTTAATGACTTTGTCTTTAAAGTCAAAGCTGTGTTCAGCTGATGTAGTGATTAATAAGAGAATGTATGTATAAAAGTTTACATAATGGACTTGCATGACTTATTTTTTAAGCATTAGTGACAAACTCATGATGTGAATGAATTGAAATACAGCTACAAGTGAACTACTCTTCATTTACTTATAACAAAAGGAACAATGGATCTAAATGATGCATTGTTTGCTAGCTCAATGTTATAGAGGGCAAACAATTTATGAGTTTACCCTGTATAAGCTTTATAGAGGGTAAAATGGATTTATTTGGGGTTTGGACCCCATTGGGAGTTGGGCATCTGAGTGTTAAAGACAGGAACACTTTTGTTAGTTGCTTTCAGTTAAGTCTGCAGCTTTGGGGCATGTGGTTCAGACCCTGGGTCTGTGTTGGAGCAGACTGGTGTGTCTGGCTCAACAAGACAGGATGCTGGAGTCCTGAGCTGCCAGGGCAGGAAAGCAGGGGCAGAAGTAGTCTTGGCACATCAGTTGGCAGTTCCCAAAGGGGTTTCTGCGATCCAACCCGTCACAGTGAAAGCTTATGCTCAAATAAATTTGTTAGTCTCTAAGGTGCCACAAGTACTCCATGTTCTTTCAGATCACTATAGTGACACTAGGGCTTGTCTTCATAGCCCTACGGTTCAGTACAGAGGTGTGAATTGCCGTGTGCAGTAGCATGGTGTCTTGTAACTGCAATGGGCAGACCCTGTGGGTGTGTGTCTAAAACATACCTCATTTGTGTTAACGTAGTCCTAAAAGGTGCTACCCCTTTTAGGACTATATTAATGCAAAACAGATACTTTTTAATTCAGACCTAGTTCACATTAAGCTAGTCCTAATGCCCCTGTAGTCCAGACTGTGGGGCTATGTAGACGTGCCCAAAGTTCAAATCCTGTCTTGTATCACAAGTGGAAATGTTTCAGTGTTATCCTAGACTCCATTTGCACGTGCAAAAAAACCCCATAATTCAGTCTGGCAAAGTTAGCTAGTGAAGAAGGAGCCGAGAATTTAATAATAATGTTGAAGGTCAAAATCGAGGGTCGGTTGGCATAATTTGGACAGTATCTGGCTACAGAATGTTTATGCTGGAATTACAAGAGTCTTTGGCTGCACCTGATAACTCCTTCCAGTAGGGGAGAGTGAGAGACTGAGGGTGATAAACAAGATGTCATTGTGAGAGGAGTAGCCATGTTGGATCTATATTTTTTCTCTGTCTAATCTAATCTAGAGATTCCGTCCTGCCTGAGTATGCTCAAACCTCTTGTAGTTCCTAGTGCTAACTAGACTGGTCATGCACTATTAAAATTAATATTGCTCAATCCACTCATAGCTCCTATGTGTGACAGGACGGGAATATGCCATCCCTAAAAGGTGACTGAGCATATAGTTCAGGGCTACATTGGCAAAGCTGAACTTTTCCTGTAAGGGATGGGTCTGGGCACCAGAACTGAGAGCAGGGAGTCTGTCTCTCCTGTGCTCTTATCCCCCCTGTAAGGCAGTATGGAGGAGAAAGTTGTATGATTCAGATTCAGAGGGTACAAGACCTGGTTTTAGAGCATTCTGGGGGAGGCTGAGGGAATAGATTGGAACACTGAGTTGGGGGGTGGGGTTAAGACTGGCATTGGAGGCTGGCAGGGAGACAGATTGGGAGCTGGGGATGGAGACTGGGAATGGCAAGGCAAGGAGACTAGGTGTGGGAGCTAGGGAGGGAAAAGACTGGGGAACCAGAGGGCCAGTGATTTGGGAGAAACAGGTTGGATGAGGAGCTAAGTGGGAGACTGGGACTAGGAACCAATAGGGTGGGAGAAGAGAGAAGGAGCTGGGATGTGGTGGAGAACTGGGTATTAGCTGGATAAAGAGACTGGGTTAAGGAACCTGGAGGTGGGGGGGTGGGCGAAGATGACATAGAGATTGGATGAAAAGCCTGTGAAGGGAGATGGGGACAGGGACCGTGGGCAGGGGGAGAGCCAGAATGGACAATTGAGGAGGGAACTGGGACTGGCTGGACAAGAAGACTGGAAACAAGGAGTGGGGCGGGGAAGACTGGAGACAGGAACTGGGAGAGGAGGAGATGGGGACGGGGGCGTGCAGGGGTGGACTAAGACTTGCTGAGCAAATAGACTGGCAGTTGGATCAGAAGTGTGGACAATGGAGAGCTGGCTAGGTGAGGAGAATGGGACTGGGATGAGGAGCCAGTGGTGTAATATGGACTAGGACTGGTTAGAGGGGATGGGGCAGAAGGAATCAGGCTTAGGAGGAAATGCTTAGATGAGCCTGGAATGGAGCCCGAGTTCCCTGAGTCTCAGCATTCCACTGCTGTCAGCAAACATGTCTGGAAACCCACTGGCAAAGTGTCTCATCCCAGGCAGCCTCAATTCTAAGGAATGGAGCTGGAAGAGGCTGCACATGGCCTGGGCTCCAGGTAAAATCCCTAGAGCTAGGGGATGTGGACCAGTCAGCACCCCTCTCCCACAACTGGCCAATGGGTGCCAGAGACTCTAAGAGGGTGGGAGGAGCTTCAATGAGTGTGTGTTTCTCTCTTCCTGTGGGGCTGTCCTCTTCACCCCTGGCCCCATCAAGTTCCCCCGTCTGTTGTGGTGGGTGGGTGGCATTTCTAAAATGGCCTAACTTTAGAGTGCTTGACTTTGCAACGTTAATAATATTTTAATGAAGTTATTTGCATGTAATTAACGAGTCGTGTTTTTAAATGGCACACGTGATTTTCTTTAAAAATATGAATGATTACCAAAACAATTGTCATTGCTACAAGAACAATTCAAGTCTAAACTGATTCAGAACCAGGTCAAAATATATGTGCGCACACACACACACACGCACACACACACACGCACACACACACACACGCACACACACACACACACACACACACACACACTTGAATTGGAATTATTACTTCCTAGCCTGTTCATATATTTTACTGTCTCTTCAGTTCAGCTTTCTTTTGTCTTTCTATCTCTGTGATATCTCTTGAGAGCTTCAGGTCAAGAACAACTATTGTCATCTCATCCCTTAGGGAATATGCCCTTTGACTCCTGAAATAGATAAGATAAAGCTTATTTCAGGATGGATTATATAACTATGTGATAATAAACAAGATGTGAAAAACTTTTGTTTTGATAGAGATCAGTACAGGTGTCCACATGTTCAGAAGCATTGATGTAACTGTGTACTGTGAAAATCTTTGAGATGAGACGAAAAAAATACATGTGAACCATGTTATTTACATACGCCCATAAAATAGAGGACTGATTCGCCTATAAAATACTAAAAACAATAGCCTGTTTTTGAGTAAAGGAAGCATGCATTATGAGTTATAATCTGTTCGCTTAAATACATACCAGTATCTAATAACCTTTATTGATCTATGGTGACTATTCCCTGTTAAGATCGTTGAACATCAAACAAATAATAAGTAATAACCCTAAATGTCACTGTTTGATTAAGGATACTTATCTACTAAATCAGGAACCAGTTAGACTAAATGGTTTTACAAGTAAAGGAAACACCTGCCTTTTACAAATAATCTCCTTGTATTCCAAACAGGCAGCTAAGTGTAGTAACTGTGATACAATATTATCAAGAGCAGTTCTTGTAACAGCTGTTATACATATATAATATGCTAGGACAGTAAATACTGACTTCTGACCACCCTAATGGAAAATCCCTCTGTCTCTGAGAATGTTCCAAATCAACTAAATACTCTGACTTCCACACAGTTAGCTTCTGTACTGAAACTTTCTACCAGTGAGTCCTTTTAACTGTGTTTTTCATTTCTTGTTTTTCATCTGAGATATCAGTATGCTATGTTGGAGTGTGTCAGTTGCATCTTGTTATAGACATTCAAGGTCATTGATACCAATACAGATTCTTGCCTAGATATTTTCTAGAGAGATGATTTCTGATCATATTGTGCAAATACTTTTGCAATATGAAATCAGCTAAAATGTACTGGATTCCTGTGGTTCACATTGTAGAAGTTTATAGGGTGTGGGGGTTTATTGAATTTTCTTTTTTTTTTCCCTTGAGGCTTCTGTAGAACTACAGAGTGCTTTGTGGAGCCAGAGCTGTGACTTCCCATCATTTGTACATGTTCACAACACTTTTTAGCTGATGGCACATGTATTGCTTCTAAATGTTCTCAATGCCACTCTAGACTTCTGTACTTCATAAACCAAATTTTCTTTGTTTGCTCCATCTGTTCTTTTTCTCTCTGATGTAATTTCATCACACTCACTACTTTGAAATTAACAAATATTTAATGCCCACTTTATCCTAATATCAATTCTTCTATACTATCAATAAAATCATAATTTATGCAGGACCATGCAATCTCTTCAATTAGGTATGCGTAGAGTTGTGCACCTATTTCCTAAGTCTCTGAGAACATTCATATTAATCAAACATCATGCTGCAAATAATTGGGTGCTAGAAGACCACTCCCTAAATTTACCACTACTCTTTGTCACAAAGAAAATATAGATATGAGGGTAACATCTCTACACTATTACCTCACAATGCTCAAAAAAAAAAAAAAAATCCTTGACACCTAACCTGCCTTAGGCAAAAACCAGTGTGAACAGATAGATGTGCTTTGTACCATGCCTGGAAGGTACTCTGAACTCTGAAACTCACTTCCCCCTGTTGGTCCAACAGAATCAGAGTAAAGAACCCTCCACAGATTAAAACTTGCTACTAACCACCTGATACTAAAAGGTAGGGCATATTAGAAACAGCCTAGGAGCTCTGAAATGGTTTACAGGGAGAGAGGTGATCTCAGATAGCTAGGATCTATACCATGTAAGGCCTTACAAGAACAAAATTGTCAGCTTGAATTGCACCCAGAAGTCAGTAGTCTTTTTTTTTTAATCATTATTATTTATTACTTCTATTATACTAGCATCCAAAATGTGTTAGGTGCTGTGCAAACATTTAAAGCAGTCCTTGCCTCAAAGAGTTTATAATTTAAATAGATTTTAAAAAAGAGAAAAAAGATGAAATTAGGAGAAATGGAGCCTTTAAGATAGAGTAAGCATGTGTGTCTGTACACATCTTCTGGAATCTGTACATGTGAGGGGGCAAGGGTGTTTGTTTTTTGTGTGTATGTACATATATATGTATAGTTATGTATGTATATTGGCTGACTGAGGAGTTATATTTATGTTAAAGATTCTGTAAACTATTATGGGTGTGCATTTGTTTGGGTGTTAAGGTTAGATGCACAGTTCACATACACTGCAAAATTACAGTACCCAAGAATTTCAAAATGAGAACAGATTAATAAACCTTGACTTATCTTGTGCTTGTTGAAGCATGTAGCTAAGAGTATATGCAGTCTTTCTCACATGCTTGTTGAATCACTCTCACTTTTTATTTCAATGAGGGTGAAGAATTCTAGAGTAGTGCAGTTCTCTTCTTCCTCTGCATCTTTTCTTTCCACGGGGGCAACTGCTCTTGGATGCCATAGTATCTGAATGTATATTATACTGTGGCTAGTATGCTTAAGTAGCTTTAACCCATTTAATTTTATTTTTTAAAAATGCTTTGTGTAAGATATGGTTCAGACAAATCTGTATCTCTTATCTACCCTTTATTTCATGATCTCTCAGTATCCTCATACTGGCCATTAATACTAAAGAAAAAACTAGTTATTTTTAATACAGTTATTGTATTTTTAACACTAGAAGTTTAACATTTCTTTGGACAGGAAGAAAAATCACACTAGTAGAGAAGGTTTTATTCTGATAGTCTCAGCCTGCTGCTAATTTTGTCCCTAAACTTTGTTTGAACTGTGGAAACATCACATTACATATGTTGATTATATTTCAACAACTTCTTATCTAAACCTATGTGAAACTAATTTATTATGTTCAAAACTGATATAATGCTTAATCATTCTGTTGGTCACATGCTGTAGTAGCTAAAATGTAAAATTTTTCTTTGAAATGGTAGATTCATGGCTTCCAAAATGACCTTGATAAAGAGAGAGGGGATGCTCAAAAGAAAATTCGCAAACTGGAAGAGGCTTTGAAGTAAGTGAAACATGTGATAAAGAATAATTTCTTTCTTTAAATGTCTCTATGTTTTTATTCAAATTCAGTAAGTAGACCATATGCTTTGTGTTTTATAACAACACTCCTATAGTTTAGTTTGGGTCAACTTTCCATTATAAAACCTTATTTTTAGGGTTTTATTAGTCAGCTGTAAAAATTTAAAAAAAAATCCGTTCATCTGGTTTTAAGTGATAGGAATGTAACAAAATAGAAGTTAGTGGTTTCAGATGCTCTTTTCCCCTTAAGTAACTCAAACCAGCTTCAGTTTAGAACTGACATGTTTGCAGACCATTATTCCTTACTGAAGATTAGTTGTTGTGGACATTCATTAGGGGAATCAAGTTACAATTGAAATATTCATGTATTGTTGTTATTTATTTGTATTGTGGTAGTTCCTAAAGTTGTGCCCCTCGGTACTGTACAAACAGGATTCAGTGGTTAAGATGCTAGCTTGAGACTCAGGAGACCTGGATTCAGTCCCCTGTATCATTACAGATTTCCTTTGTGACCTTGAGCAAGTCACCCTAGTCTCTGTGCCTCAGTTCCCCATCTGTAAAGTGGGGATAATAGTACCCTGGGGAATTTCCTTACCCTCCAGACCTGTTGTGAGGATAAATATATTAATAATTGGGACGTGCTCAGATATTGCAGTGATGAGCATTATATAAGTATATAAGATTGAAATATATAAAGGAGACAGTTCCTGTCCCAAAAAGAGAGTACAATCTAAGTATAAGATGAAACACAACAGGCGGATACAACAAATAGACTGGGGGAGTTTGAGGAACAATACCAATCTGCATGGCCTTGCATCTGAAGAAGTGAGGTTCTTACCCACGAAAGCTTATGCTCCCAATACTTCTGTTAGTCTCAAAGGTGCCACAGGACCCTCTGTTGCAATCTGCATGATAGCAGCCGTCATGCCACATCATCTTCCGTTCCGTTGTTGAGTTTGTAGTAGGCATTATGATAGAGGAGAGTTGGAAGGAGGGATTCGAAGAAGGAAAATATGGTACCTTTGTACATTTCTGTACAGAGTTCCTCCCATTCAAAAGGGGAATCATGGGAGAAAGTGTGAAGGTCCTTGTTGGAAAATTTTACAAATTGGCGGGCCAGGCAGGCATCAATTGCACAGCGGATGCAGGTATTGACGTCTTGATACTGTATAAGATATTACAGGTAGGGCAGGGATATGCCATGAAATCCTTAAAATGAAGACTGATAATATGTGTTAGCTATGGTGGAGATTGGAGAGCCAGTGGAGGGTTATCAAAGCACTGGCCCAGGAAAATAATCTGCGTAGCAGCATTTTGGAAGGAAATATGTGGTCAAGATGGAATTTGTTGCGGCCAGAGAGGAGGTGGTTGAAGTAGTCAAGATGATGAGGTTAACTTATCCATTTTATTTCACTAAAAAGTGACTACTGGAAATACACACTAACATTTTCAGGGAAGAATCATAAAAATTTGTATCACTTCGATTTAAAAAGGCTGATTTGGATCTAAGATGCTGTATTTGAGCTCATTTTGTGTCATATTGCATCTAGTAAGTGATTTCCCAGGATTTGTGCCTTGTATCTGGAGGCAGAATCTGGGTTTAAAACATACATTTCAATTGTTTTGACATAATACATCTCATATGACAGCTTTTCACAGTCTAAGTAGCCCATTGTGTCAATGATTAATGAACAAAGTAGACTGCCTAGTCTAGTGTGGTGTAAACCTTTGTAGTGTCTGATCTAAAGTGTAAAGTCTAAGCACAGGGGGCCAAAATTAAAGACAGAGGCCTGGATTCTAGTCTTAGATGTGTAGTTTGAAATGTTATGTGTCCTGAAAATTCACTGTCATGCTAATTCAGTAGTGAATTTTTCAAGCTATGTGAAGACACGTGCTGACATCTGAGTTTAGAATTTAATGTGGGAGTCCATTTTTCAAAATTGAGCAGTTTAATGGGCTGTTTAAATCTGATAACTGGATTCTCAAATCAACACTTAAGAACATAAATAGCCCTTTTATTACACCTAAGTGGTAATTTGAACACTCTAACATATTGAGATATCCAGTTTTGAAAGCTTTGACATGTAATGTTAATTTAGGGCCAGTCATTCTTAATAGTGTTGAGTAGTACCTTAATCTGTAAATAATCCCATTGATTTAAAAGATAAAGAGAACTGGATAAATTTGAAATCTTTCATAGATGTGTTTTCCACAAGGAGCATTGCAAAGCATCCTCAGTTTTGCTTCAGATTGAGAGGACAGAGACTGTATCTGATGCATTCTATTGGACTGAAGCAAAGATCTCCTTCATACTTCTCCACTAATTCCATTATTTTTATTGGTGATCAGAAAAATCAGATTAGACCAGTATTCTTCTGAGTACTCTAGATTTGACAGGTCAGTGACGGTACTGAGATCTTCTGGAACTGTGATGAGAGAGCCCCCATATCTTATAAATATAATTTATATTGACACCCAAAGATCCCCAGTTAGGACTGGAGATCCATTGTTTTGGACTTTGTACAAAACGTAGATAAGAGATAATCCCTGCTCCAGAGAGTTTACAATCTAAATCATCATCTAACAGTGTCACCTCAGCTTCTTATGCACAGTTCTTCTTCGAGTGACTATACATGTGAATTCCAATCTTGGTGTTGGTGAGCCCAGCACAGGGTCATTGAAAACTTTTTCCCCTCAGAGGTATCCATTGGGTGGCTCAAGCTCCCATTGCTGCCGTGCATCACTGCATGAAGGTGGAAAGGGCAGAGCCTCCCCTAAGCCCCCTCAGTTCCTTCTTACTGCCTGTGACGGTCGTTGGAACTCTGTTCAGTACCAAAACAGTTCTGTCTCGGTCCCAGCATTTGTAAATATAGTATGTGTTTATATAATTAGTTTAGTCTTCAATATACTTAGGATAGTAAGCTTTAGTTGTGTTTAAAAGAAAAAAAATATTTTTGGACTTGTTTTCCTGTTTGCAAGCTAGACATGGAGCAAGATTTTGGCGGGCTGTCCTTCAATCCCTGTTCAGAAAGGCTCTGATCCCGTCATCTGTTTTCATGACTTGTGAGTCACCAGGAGTGGAATGCACATGTGCAATCACTCAAAGAAGAAAAAATAATTACCGACCTGTTCCATAACTGTTATTCTTCGAGATGTGTTGCACGTGTCTGCTCCACGATCTGCCCTCCTACCCCTCGGCATTGGAGTTTTCTGTCTAAAAGGACCTGGTGGTGGTTGGAGGTGACTCCACCCTATATACCTGCATGCAGTGTGAGCTGCCCCAATGGGTACCGCGGAGGGAGTAAAATTCTGACAGCTGTTCTAGAGGCACACACACACACCTACAGTGTAATGGACATGTAGAAAACATCTCGAAGAGTAGGTTACAGAACAGTTCAGTTACTTTTTTTCCCTAGCAATGGAAAAGAACTTATTTCTATGGGCAACAGATAATCTGTCTCCAGGTGTGCCCCAATTTTATCTATTCTGGACTATTTATTATATCTGAAGTCTGAGCTTTTCCTTGTCACCATTCAAAGTGATCTATTGACATCTCAACATACTGTTTTCAGTTGGCAATTGAAAATTCTTCAGCCATTCCACTATTGTAAGATTCCTCAAAGGACTAGTTAAGATATCTCCACTAGTGAGAAAAGCTATCGTGAACTGGGATCTTGGTCCTGACAAAGTTAATGGATGTTCCTTTTGAATAACTGGGAGAATGCTTTTTAATGTAACCTGTTGCGAAAGACATTTACAATTAAAAATTTTAGGTCATGTCAGACTTGATCATCCACATAAAGAGATAACCGCTCACCATGGCCCACACGTGCCTACGACTGATGGGCCACATGGCCGCGTGCACCTACATGGTAAGCCATGGCTGGCTTCATCTGAGGCCCCTGCAAGCGTGGCTGGCCTCGGTTTACGTTCCCAGCAGCCACCCCCTGGACCAAGTGGTTGCGGTGCCAAGCCACATTCTCTCGTCTCTGGACTGGTGGCGGGATCCCAAGTCAGTGCTGCAGGGAGTCCCCTTCGCGACTCCGGCGTCCTCGCTCACCTTGGTCTCAGACGTGTCTGATCTGGGCTGGGGAGCCCATCTGAGCAAGTTTGACACCCAGGACCGTTGGCTGCAACACAACCTAACCCTTCAAATCAATGTCCGGGATCTCAGAGCAGTTCGCCTGCCGCGCCTCGCTTTCTTGCCTCACCTGGAAGGCAAGGTGGTGCAGGTCCTGATGGACAATACTGCCGCAATGTGCTACATCAATAGGCAGGGCGGCGCCACGTCTTTGGCCCTTTGTCGGCAAGTGCTCAGCCTCTGGGACTTTTGGGTGCGGCACGCCATTCATTTGGGGGCCACCCACCTGCCCGGAACCAAGAACGTCCTGGCGGATCGCTCAGCAGATCCTTCTCATCTTGCCACAAATGCTCACTCCATCCAGAGGTGGTCAGCCTAATTTTCCGCTGGTGAGGAACTCCCCAGGAAGTGCCACGTGTTCTGTTCTCTGCTGGGCAGGGACAAGGGTTCTGTGTCAGACGCCTTCCTGATTCCATGGTCGGGAGTGCTGATGTACACCTTCCCACCGGTGCTGTTAACCCACAGAATCCTGCTCAAGGTGAAGCAGGACAGAGCGACGGTCATCCTTGTAGCCCCGGCATGGCCTCATAAGCACTGGTTCAGCATGCTCCTGAGTCTTTCGGTAGCCATCCAGTTGCAGCTGCCTCTTCAGCTGGATCTGCTGTCCCACAATCATGGGAATCTGCTGCATCCGAACCTGGCGGCGGTGCACTTGACGGTCTGGTTTCTGCATGGTTGAGCGTGGAAGAACGGCAGTGTTCTGGCGGTGTCAAGCAGGTCCTGCTGGGCAGCAGGAAACCCTCCACTAGGGCTACTTATGTGGCTAAGTGGAAGCGGTTCATGTGTTGGGCCTTGGCGGAAGGCCCCCTTGCAAGAGATCTTGGACTATTTACTGCACCTTAAGCTCCAGGGTCTGTCGCTGTCCTCAGTCAGGGTGCACCTGGTGGCCATTTTGGCTTTCCAGCCTTCATCTCACGGCAGGTCGGTCTTCGCCCATCCCATGACGGCGCGGTTCCTGAAAGGTCTGGAGCACCTTTACCCTTATGTCTGGGTCTGAACCTTATGTCTGAACCTTGTGCTGTCCAGGCTCATGAGGCCTTTGTTTGAGCTCCTGGCTTCCTGCTCCCTTCTTCTTCTCTCTTGGAAGGCCTTCTTTTTGGTTGCTATAATTTTGGCCCATAAGGTATCCGAGATCAGGGCACTCTCAGCTGCGTCCGCCCAAGGTCATCTCCCAGTTCCATATCGGTCAGGACATATACCTACCTGTCCTCTGCCCGAAGCTTCATAATGTGGATGAGGAACGCAGACTGCATACTCTGGATGTCTGGCGGACACTGTCCTTCTACATAGAGAGGATGAAGCCGTTCCGTAAGTCTACACAATTGTTTGTTGCTGTCATGGACCGGATGAAGGGTTGCCCAGTGTCTACCCAGAGAAGCTCGTTCTGGATCATGGCTTGCATCCGCTATTGGTATGAGCTGGCAAAAAGGTGTCCCCGCCAGTGATCATGATGGCTCACTCGACTAGTGCGCAGGCATCATTGGTGGCCTTCCTCACTCAGGTGCCCATCCAGGAAATCTGCTGCGCAGAGACCTGGTTGTCTGTCCAGACGTTCGCTTCATATTATGCACTGACCCAGCAAGCTCAGGCTGATGCTGGTTTCGGCAGGACAGTACTCCAATCTGCAAGACTGTGAACTCCGAGCCCACCTCCAGGGATTTTGCTTGTGAGTCACCCTGCCGTGGAATTGACATGAGCAAGCACTCGAAGAAGAACAAACTGTTATCTATTGTTTGTAACTGTTCTTTGAGATGTGTTGCTCATGTCCATTCTATTATCCGCCCTCTTGCCCCTATGTCAGAGTTGTCAGCAAGAAGGAACCGAGAGGGCGCAGGGCCGGAGACGTCTGATATATCACGCCCTGAGCACGGCACTCCAGAGGTACTACTGTTGGCGGCCCTACGGGTACCGCTAAGGCAAAAGTCTCCAACGGCTGCGCACATGGGCGCATGCACACCTACAATGGAATGGACATGAGCAACAAAATTCAAAGAACAACAGTTACAAAAGGTAGGTAACCATTTTTTCTCTGAGAGCGTTGCCTGTGTATATTCCACTGTGTTATGTCCACTTTCTTCTTTTCCTCGGAGTTTTACTCACCAAAGGACTCTGGGGTTTAAGAGAAGGAAACAAGGCAGTAGGGGACCACATGGCCTCTAGAAACCTATCTCCAAATACTTGGCTCTGGGAGGTTGTGCTTTTATAGTTTGAATGGGGACACTGCTTTAGAAAGTTTTTGAAGCTTAGCGGTGCCAAGAGTGCATCCTACTAGTGTGAATGTGCAGTGGCATCTCTCTCTCGAGGAACTACAGTTACTAGTAAGTAATCTTTCTTTCTCCTTTTTTCAAAGATAACTGAAACAGTGCAGAGAATTGGCACACTCTGCTCTGAAAAGAGACAGATATATTGCACCAACTAAGTTTTTCATTGAGTTTTCATCTTGATCAAATTTTCAATATACAACAAACCCAGTATTTTCTGGGTGTATGAATGATTTACACACAGCAGATGTAAGTGTGTGACAAGTTTTGCTTCTTCCTCTTTTGATTATGTAGAATACTATTTCCATATGTTTTAGCCCAATTTAATTTTTGCCTATCTATTTCAAAGTTACAGAAATCATTTTCTTAAAAAAGCAAAGATTATTCTGAAACAAACCAGAAGTTATTTACTAAAAACTGCTCAGTCAAATGTTAGTGTTACTTATGTAGATGGATAGGGGCTTTTTGAAGATGGTTTTATACAGTAAGAATAGGCACAAAGCAAAAGTCTATATGTCTTTATTCAGATAATCTCTTAAGTATTTGGAATAAACAGGGAATATTTCAAAATGCTCAATACATTATTAAACTAGAACTTCCAAGCTTTCGGTTGACTATACTGTATATCTTTTTGTATTTGTGTGGGGAGCACATTCACTGTAACTATTTTCGCCTAAATGTATTGCAATGAAATTGTTTATTCTTCTTCGAGTACTTGCTCATGGCAATTCCAAGTAGGTGTATGTGTGGTGCATTCACAGTCGTCGAAAGGTTTTCCCCGTAGTGGTACCCTTCGGGTTGGCCGTGGAGTCCCCTGGAGTCACGCCTTGCTGGAGGTGTATATAGGTCCCTGCTGACCAGTTGCTTCTTCAGTTCCTTCTTACTGCCAGTGAAGGTCATTGGAGCTGCTCTCTTCTCTTGCTATGGCAAGCGATCCCCTACTGGACTTTCTCATGTTGTATCTGTAAATAGTTAATTTAGGTTTAGTTAGGTTTCAGTATTTTTATAGTTAGTTAAGATAAGTTTCAATTGGGGGTTCCCCCCCACCGCCACATTCATCTCCTCCCAGGGACCAGGGTATGCTTGCTCCCATATCCCGGTGCCTCACAAGAAGAAGAAGACTGACAGAGGTCGCTCTCCCACTAGAGCAGTGGAGTGAGGCTTTGCTAGTGGGATGCATCCTGCTCCAAGACACCCTGCTCCAGCTCCAACAGAGCTGGCACCATCGACTCCGGCCTCGCAGGGAGGTCCGTCGAGTCCGGTTCTTGTGGAATCCCCAGTGCGAGAGAGTCAGGTGGAAGAGTTGGACCTTCCCTTCACCCTGTACACCCTTTGAGGTGGCCAGGGACCTTATATCTATGAAAGCACAGTCCCCTGCACTGGCCCTGGCACCACAAAGAAGCATTGTGCATTCCAAGGGCAAGTCAGCTATGATGTGGCACCGTTTGCCCTTGCTTTGGCACCACTCCCTGGCATCATCTCGCTCTGCACCACCTTGGTCATCAACATCGGAATCATCGTTGGACTCAGAGGTGGAGTCATACAAATCTAGGCAGAACCCTCACCGCTCTCGGCACCGATCGAGACAGGAGGAAGGGCAGCCATTGCCTATGATGCCGTGGCCACCACAGTGGCAGGCACCGGCTCAAAGGCCCTTTTGGACCTGGTGGGCCTACCACCAAGTCCAGGGTGCAGGGTCCAGATCACTATCAGTAGTATCAGAGACACAGGCCCCTCCATCATCATCTGTAGCCTGGGAGCCTCTGCGAAGCCACGAGATTGGTGCTAAGGCCAGCACAAAGGCTGCAGTGGTGACCAGTACGGGGCCGGAAGCCGGTGCCTCTCCTGGCACCGTGGAAGGTGCATCATGCAGGGTGATCTCCACGAGCTAGAGGGACAGGAGGATCCGGTGCCCCCACGGGCATCCTCCTCATCCTCCCCTGATGAGGCAGTGGCTGGCACATCTACCACACTGCCGGCCATTGGCAACAGAGCTCACCAGGAGTTGCTGCCTGTGAAGGTGTTCCCATATGGCCCCTCATTTACTGGATAACATAAAGAGCTACAAAGCTCTTATGGGTGAAAGGTATAGCTTTGGAAAGTGATGTGATGCATCTGATGAAGTGGGTTTTAGCCCACAAAAGCTTATGTCCAAATACATTTGTTAGTCTCTAAGGTGCCACAAGGACTCCTCGTTGGTTTTGGTGATACTATTGTATCTTCTTGTAACTTACAATGGGGTCTCCCAGCTCTCAGTACAAATCAGCAAGATCCAACTGTTATATTAGACTTCTATATGAGAAATGTTTTGCAGTGTTTCTTTGAGTACTTTTGGAATGAAAGTAAGTAATTACAAGCTAGTCCCTTAAAAGAGAGAGAGAGAGTAAACCTTTATAAAACAACTCTATCTCCCTTTGTGAGAGGAAAAAAAAAATTCACCCTCTTCAATAGAAACCATGCCTTGTGGAATTGCAGCTCAGAACACAGTAGGTGTGTCAGTGGTTTCTCATAGAGTTCTTTGATCTGGATGCACTTTGATTCTGAAATGGCCACAGGATTACATCTTAAGTAGCTAGTCAACTGGAAATGCATAGAAAAGGAAATGGTAGGCATTTGGGGATCTTTTAGTGATGTGACAGCATGCATAGATTCATAGATTCATAGATTATAGGACTGGAAGGGACCTCGAGAGGTCATCGAGTCCAGTCCCCTGCCCGCATGGCAGGACCAAATACTGTCTAGACCATCCCTGATAGACATTTATCTAACCTACTCTTAAATATCTCCAGAGATGGAGATTCCACAACCTCCCTAGGCAATTTATTCCAGTGTTTAACCACCCTGACAGTTAGGAACTTTTTCCTAATGTCCAACCTAGACCTCCCTTGCTGCAGTTTAAACCCATTGTTTCTGGTTCTATCCTTAGAGGCTAAGGTGAACAAGTTCTCTCCCTCCTCCTTATGACACCCTTTTAGATACCTGAAAACTGCTATCATGTCCCCTCTCAGTCTTCTCTTTTCCAAACTAAACAAACCCAGTTCTTTCAGCCTTCCTTCATAGGTCATGTTCTCAAGACCTTTAATCATTCTTGTTGCTCTTCTTTGGACCCTTTCCAATTTCTCGACATCTTTTTTAAAATGCGGCGCGCAGAACTGGACACAATACTCCAGCTGAGGCCTAACCAGAGCAGAGTAGAGCGGAAGAATGACTTCTCGTGTCTTGCTCACAACACACCTGTTAATGCATCCCAGAATCATGTTTGCTTTTTTTGCAACAGCATCACACTGTTGACTCATATTTAGCTTGTGGTCCACTATAACCCCTAGATCCCTTTCTGCCGTACTCCTTCCTAGACAGTCTTTTCCCATTCTGTATGTGTGAAATTGATTTTTCCTTCCTAAGTGGAGCACTTTGCATTTGTCTTTGTTAAACTTCATCCTGTTTACCTCAGCCCATTTCTCCAATTTGTCCAGATCATTTTGAATTATGACCCTGTCCTCCAAAGTAGTTGCAATCCCTCCCAGTTTGGTATCATCCGCAAACTTAATAAGCGTACTTTCTATGCCAATATCTAAGTCGTTGATGAAGATATTGAACAGAGCCGGTCCCAAAACAGACCCCTGCGGAACCCCACTCGTTACGCCTTTCCAGCAGGATTGGGAACCATTAATAACAACTCTCTGAGTACGGTTATCCAGCCAGTTATGCACCCACCTTATAGTAGCCCCATCTAATTTGTATTTGCCTAGTTTATCGATAAGAATATCATGCGAGACCGTATCAAATGCCTTACTAAAGTCTAGGTATACCACATCCACCGCTTCACCCTTATCCACAAGGCTCGTTATCCTATCAAAGAAAGCTATCAGATTGGTTTGACATGATTTGTTCTTCACAAATCCATGCTGGCTGTTCCCTATCACCTTACCACCTTCCAAGTGTTTGCAGATGATTTCCTTAATTACTTGCTCCATTATCTTCCCTGGCACAGAAGTTAAACTAACTGGTCTGTAGTTACCTGGGTTGTTTTTATTTCCCTTTTTATAGATGGGCACTATATTTGCCCTTTTCCAGTCTTCTGGAATCTCTCCCGTCTCCCATGACTTTCCAAAGATAATAGCTAGAGGCTCAGATACCTCCTCTATTAGCTCCTTGAGTATTCTAGGATGCATTTCATCAGGCCCGGGTGACTTGCAGGCATCTAACTTTTCTAAGTGATTTTTAACTTGTTCTTTTTTTATTTTATCCGCTAAACCTACCCCCTTCCCATTAGCATTCACTATGTTAGGCATTCCTTCAGACTTCTCGGTGAAGACCGAAACAAAGAAGTCATTAAGCATCTCTGCCATTTCCAAGTTTCCTGTTACTGTTTCTCCCTCTTCACTAAGCAGTGGACCTACCCTGTCTTTGGTCTTCCTCTTGCTTCTAATGTATTGATAAAAAGTCTTCTTGTTTCCTTTTATTCCCGTAGCTAGTTTGAGCTCATTTTGTGCCTTTGCCTTTCTAATCTTGCCCCTGCATTCCTGTGTTGTTTGCCTATATTCATCCTTTGTAATCTGTCCTAGTTTCCATTTTTTATACGACTCCTTTTTATTTTTTAGATCGTGCAAGATCTCGTGGTTAAGCCAAGGTGGTCTTTTGCCACATTTTCTATCTTTCCTAACCAGTGGAATAGCTTGCTTTTGGGCCCTTAATAGTGTCCCTTTGAAAAACTGCCAACTCTCCTCAGTTGTTTTTCCCCTCAGTCTTGATTCCCATGGGACTTTACCCATCAGCTCTCTGAGCTTCCCAAAATCTGCCTTCCTGAAATCCATTGTCTCTATTTTGCTGTTCTCCCTTCTACCCTTCTTTAGGATTGCAAACTCTATGATTTCATGATCACTTTCACCCAGGCTGCCTTCTACTTTCACATTCTCAACGAGTTCCTCCCTATTTGTTAAAATCAAGTCTAGAACAGCTTCCCCCCTAGTAGCTTTTTCAACCTTCTGAAATAAAAAGTTGTCTCCAATGCAGTCCAAGAATTTGTTGGATAGTCTGTTCCCCGCTGTGTTATTCTCCCAACATATATCCGGATAGTTGAAGTCCCCCATCACCACCAAATCTTGGGCTTTGGATGATTTTGTTAGTTGCTTGAAAAAAGCCTCATCCACTTCTTCCACCTGGTTAGGTGGCCTGTAGTAGACTCCTAGCAGGACATCTCCCTTGTTTTTTGCCCCTTTAAGCCTAACCCAGAGACTCTCAACACTTCCGTCTCCTATGTCCATCTCTACCTCAGTCCAAGTGTGTACATTTTTAATATATAAGGCAACACCTCCTCCCTTTTTCCCCTGTCTATCCTTCCTGAGCAAGCTGTACCCATCCACACCAACATTCCAATCATGTGTATTATCCCACCAAGTTTCAGTGATGCCAACAATGTCATAGTTGTATTTATTTATTAGCACTTCCAGTTCTTCCTGCTTATTCCCCATACTTCTCGCATTTGTATATACGCATCTAAGATACTGGTTTGATCTTTCCTCCCGGTTTTGTCCTGACTCTCCTTTCTCTCTGCCAATATAGCCCACACTCCCTCTCGTTTCCGACCCATCTCCCCGGTCTCCATGTTCCCCACTTACCTGTGGGCTTTGCTCACCTGTCCCCGTCGAACCTAGTTTAAAGCCCTCCTCACTAGGTTAGCCAGTCTGTGTCCGAATAGGGTCTTTCCTCTCCTCGAAAGGTGAACGCCATCTCTGCCTAGCAGTCCTTCCTCGAATAGCATCCCGTGGTCTAGGAAGCCAAAGCCCTCCTGGCGACACCATCTTCGCAGCCAGGCATTCACCTCCATGATGCATCTGTCTCTGCCCAGGCCCCTACCTTTGACAGGAAGAATTGAAGAGAATACCACCTGCGCTCCAAACTCCTTCACCCGTACTCCCAGAGCCCTGTAGTCACTCTTGATCCGCTCAGTGTCACACCGCGCAGTATCATTTGTGCCCACATGGATGAGTAGCATGGGGTAGTAGTCAGAGGGCTGGATAATCCTCGACAATGCCTCCGTAACGTCTCGGATACGGGCCCCCGGCAGGCAGCATACCTCCCGAGATGAGATGTCAGGGCGACAGATGGGCGCCTCCGTCCCCCTCAGCAGAGAGTCTCCAACCACCACTACCCTACGTTTCCTATTTGCAGTGGTGGCAGCAGACTTTCCAGCCTTAGGGGTACGAGGCTTCTCCTCCTTTACTGTAGGGAGTGATTCCTTCTTTCCTGTGTCAAGAAGAGCATAACGGTTACCTATAACCACGGCAGGAGGGTTCGGAGCAAGGGTGGAGCACTGCCTGCTGCCAGAAGTAACCAGCTGCCAGTGTCCACCCTGAGCCATCTCCTCCTCCACCAGTGGTGTATCAGCAGTCCTGTGTACTGGGACAGCTACCTCAGCTGTCTCCACATGGACACTGTCGAGGAATTGCTCATGGATACGGATGCTCCTCAACCTAGCCACCTCCTCCTGTAGCTCTCCCACCTGCTGCCTGAGAGATTCCACCAGCAGGCACCTCTCACATTGGATGGTCCCCCCAGCCTGGATATCAGTAAGTGGAAATTGCAAGTTACAGTCTCTGCAAAACCACACCAGGATCTGGGTAGAGGCATCCATGCTTAGGCACTCTGTCTGGCTACAGGCACAGGTGGAGGAGACAGCAGCAGTGCTGGCACAGGTGTTGCGGGTCTTCCTAACCATCGTAAGCCTCCCTCTGTCAAACTCCCGTCTGCAGCCCCCTGTCAGCTGAAAGGGTTGTTTAAGCGAAAAGTTATGAATGTAGTTGCTTTATAGGTATTAAGGGGAATCAAGAGAAAACAGATGGAACCGGCAAGGGACCCTCACCCCCTTCCTGCTCCCCTTCCAAACTCCCTTGCGAAACTCCCTGTTAGCAGCCCCTGGTCGCAAAGCTCCCTGGTCGCTTGTGCGCTGCTTTATAAAGCCCTGGCCTGTATGAATGCCCCGCCCACTGATAAAGGCTCAGCCACTTACCAGAGACTTCTAGCTTTCAAACCTTCCAACTGCCAGCCACAGCACACGGTCCTTCAAACAACCAAAACAAACAAACAGACTGACAAACACAAGCTCAGCTCACAGCAAGTAACCCTCAAACACAAACAAACACACACTACAGACAGTCACTTACCCCAAAAGGGTGCTGTATTGCTCCTCCTTCACCTGGAGATCTCCCTTGCGAAACTCCCTGTTAGCAGCCCCTGGTCGTGCAGTGTTGTTGCAGTTTCAAACACATCCAGGTAGATTCATGGTAAAAGTGATTTGAGACAGAGTGTGGAGTAGTAAACTTCTGCAAATCTAAAGATATAGTACTTTAAATAAGTATGCCATAGTTTTAATGCAGTTTTCTACTGAGTTCAAATTTACATCATACTTCACTCAAGTTGTTTTCATGGAATTACATTAAATACCTGAGGTTAGAAACATACATTTGCAAAGGGTTTGCTCTGTAATATTTAAAACTGCTGCAGATGTCTTGGTAATCCTAATTTATATGTAATACAGGCACTACTTGTCAGACATCTCCTTCTAGCTGAAATTGATAGGGTTTTTTCCTACAAGGTAATGTAAAATTTGTTTGTCCTATAGCTAAAACCTTACTATCTGTTTGTTTATTTAGGACAAGGGATTGTTTTCCTGGTCCGTTTTTGCTGATTGTATCATAATAGTATGTTATTGGAGATGGGCGTTAATAGACTAAAGCCCCGTGTTTCTAGTTGTTTTTACTGTGAATAATGTAAGGGGAAATAAGAGAAAAGGTATTATTACTATTTATAACATTCTAAGCTATGGACCAAGTAAGCACAGACATTTAAAAAGGAAGAAAAATGCTGTATACCTTTGTTACTAATGAAAATGTCTTGTATGCAAGGAAAAAAACCCTATGAGAAATAGACAATTTGGTTTACTTATCTTCATCTAAGGGCAGGTCTTCACTACAGGGAGGGGGTCGATTTAAGATACGCAAATTCAGCTACGCGAATAGCGTAACTGAATTCGACCTATCGGAGCCGACTTACCCCGCTGTGAGGATGGCGGCAAAATCGACCTCCGCGGCTCCCCGTCGACGGCACTTACTCCCACCTCCGCTGGTGGAGTAAGAGCGTCGATTCGGGGATCGATTGTCACGTCCCGACGAGACGCGATAATTCAATCCCTGAGAGATCGATTTCTACCCGCCGATTCAGGCGGGTAGTGTAGACCTAGCCTAACACTAAACTGTAGCCTGAATAGTTTCTCACAACAGTCTAATGACCTGCTCTGTGTCTCCACTGGTGATCTGGACACCTATCTATCTAAAATACTTGTATGACCTCCATCACCATAATATCTGAGCAACTCATAATCTTTGAATGAATTTATCTTCACACAACATCCTTGTGTATTAGAGGAGTATCACCTCCGTTTTACAGATGGTGAACTGAGGCAGAGAGGATAGACTAAGCGACTTGCTCCTGGTTTTATAGGAAGTTGTTCCCTCACAAAATCCAACTCCACTGTAGAGTTCAAGCACACTCTGTCTGCCACGGGTTTCTCTCTGGCCAAACTCTGTCAGTAAAGGATGCCCCTTTTCTTAAATTATAAAATCATTTGGGCAGAGACTGTGTTCAAAGCTCCATGTAAACTTACAGCACTATATAAATGATTACCATCACCACATATAAAATAATGCTTTTGGTTACAGTAGAACGTCTCAGGCTGGGGATGGCCTATTTAGATTTAAAAATGAATAATTTTGTTTAAATCCAATTTTTTAGTGAAAAATACTTCTTAGCCTGTAAATGTTATTGCTGAGTTTAGTTAAACGAATGAATTTTTTTCCTTAAACTAAGAGAAATAGCCAGCAGTTATTGTTCATAAAGAAATACAGTATCAAGTTGTTTCCTAATCTTCGCTACTCAGTATGACTATGCTTCATTTCCTTACTGTTACAATATACACAGTCTGAATGTTTTTATGAAACTGAATCTTTCCTTTTTATACACATTATTATAATACATTGATTCTACTTGTCTTATTTATATGCAGTTTACAGTATTTTAAACTATTTTGCCTTGGCTGGTAGGAGAAAATATGTCCATTTGTTATATTTCTAACAAAAAATCTATTTACAAAAATAACTTCTGATGTGCAAATGATTTTTAATCAAAAATGCCAAAATACTGAATGCTTTAGTCATTCTGATGCATCCATTGGAAATGTTACTTATTCTTTCCAAGATGGGGCATACTTACTGGGTATCTGTCAAAACCAACAGTGTGTTACTCATAATAAAGAGCAAGATGAACTATATTCCTGTAACCATAAAATGTCACTAAACTGTTACCTTTCCTTTGTACTGTTTCTCTTGGTGCTAAATACCATGGTAAACTCCAGGCCATTCCATTCCCAGTCTTGTAAAATTGTATTGTATGAAGTAGTTATTTAAGCGGGGGGGCGGGAATTCCTGACTGCAAGAACTTTTTAAAAAAACTGAACCCTAATTAAGGATTTTATTGAAATGGATTAAAATGAGGTAGGCACAGTATTTTCACGGAACTCCAGAGGAGTTGTATGTTCAGTAAAGAAATACAATTCTCATGGTTGATAAATACATAGTTATATTCAAAATTCAAAGATTGACAATTTGATGTTAGGGTAGAATCTATAACCAACGATATGCCAAGGATTTCATATTAAAATTACTTTTGTCCAGTGCCAATTATTCACTTTCTGCCAGTAAAAATGCACATACTTCCAGCGTTGGCATCAGTCCATACTGGCATACAAAATACAGCTTAAAAATGGTCACTAGGCTTCAAAGATGAAAGTGAAATTAAATCTATGAAGTGCAAATGGAAGGAGCAGAATGGGGATACACCACAGGATATGACACTGGAATGCTGACATCCACATTCTGTAAAGCAGCAGTTCTCAAACTATGGGTCGGGACCCCAGTGTGGGTTGTGACCCTGTTTTAATGGGATCGCCAAGGCTAGCGTTAGACTTGCTGGGGTCTAGGCCTGGGCCCAAAGCCAAAGCCTGAGCGCCACCACCCAGGGCCAAAGTCCAAGGGCTTTGGTGCTGGGCAGCGGGACCAGGCTTCGGCTTCAGCCCTGGGCAGTGGGGCTCAGGTTACAGGCCCCCAGCCTGGGACAGCGAGGCTCGGTCTTCAGCTTTGGCCCTGCCACCCAGGGCAGCGGGGCTTGGGTGGGTTCAGGCTTCAATACCCCCTCCTGGGGTCGTATAGTAATTTTTGTTGTCAGATGGGGTTCGCGGTGCAATTAAGTTTGAGAACCCCTGCTGTAAAGACATCAGAAAAATAAAGGTGAGAAGCAATCACAATAATATGAGCTCCAATCCTTTGAATACTAAAGGGGAGCATTCTGAATCTGTCTGAAGGCAATTGCCTTGAAGGACATTTTCCAGATATTTTTTCTCCTCCAGGCCCATAATTACTGCAAGTATATTTACATAACTAGAGGTGAAAGGAAAGAATAAGGTGGAGTGGGTTATATAAACCATGGAGCTAGTATTTATGCTGCCTTTTCAAGATCTGAACAAAGCATATCTTCAGATCTTCTTCTTACCGGGGATCAGATCTACAGGTTGCCAGTAATAGTCTGGAATCCAGAATATGCTTGTGATTGCACAGCCACATAGAACGTTCACCTTGAGAGAGTCTCTAGGTAATATTTTATAGGTGTGTATGAAAGTGTGAAAATAAAGTTAACCTTAAATTTAGACTTCATACCTTCTGTCTTCACAGTGTAATATTGGCATTGCCAACTTTTGTGCTGTAGCTGCTTCCCTCATGAACAGAGTATAGTGGTGGTTACGTACATACCCCAGAACCAGTCGTGGGTCCTGATCCAAAACTTTTCTACTTTGAGTGCCTGATGAACCAATTAACATTACTTATTTTCCTTGTACTGCTAAAATCATAATGTTCCTACAATTTTTCACATTCTACAAATAAACATGGTTGAAGAAAACAAATTTGAAAGGAATGACGTGGGAGAAGGAGAGTATTGTAACATTGCCTCTACAGGTGCAATCTTTTCAACTAAACATTCTTCTTTGAGTGCTTGCTCATGTGGATTCCATTCTAGGTGTGCGCATGCCCATGTGCACGGTCGTCAGAGATTTTTGCCTTAGCAGTATCCATAGGGCCAGCTGTGGAAACTGCAAAGGGCAAGCCAGCCGCTGAGTCCCCTCAGGGGGCAGTGGACAGCCACCGATCCCCGAGATAAGGCCGCGCTCTCCATCTCAGTGCCGCAGATCTCCTGTGTTGAAGCCCATATCCTCTGGGGCTCGCCCTCGGTCACTGGCACTGCGATTGCAGTACCCGCCCTCTTGACACGGATCACCTAGGGGGAGGCGCCGGTCTCTGAGCTACTGGCACCATTTGCCCTCCCACTGGTCATCCTCTCGGCGCAGATCCTGGTCGCCTGCCCCGTGAGAGCACTCCCCATCGTGATTCTGGTCTCCATGGCCCCAGCACCAGTCCCCTTGATACCGGCACCGATCCTCCTACTCCAAACACTGGTCTCTGGCAGCGACAATCAGCAGGCAGACACAGGCGTCGATGGCCCCGCCATGGTCAATGGAAGGGGATTCCTTCAGCGTGGAAGGGCTGGTCAGCCCCTTGCCAAGACCCCACTGGCACGATTGGGCACCTGAGGCTGCGTTGACGTCTACGGCACCACCTTGGCAGCATGGGCAGTGGCCAGTACAGTGGCCTTATTGGAGTGCGTGGGGAATGCTGGTGATGACGATGGCCCCCTTCGCACCGCTCATCTGATGCCACATTGGAGCAACAGCTGGCAGCACTGGGCTTGGTGCATGTGACCTGCTCGGAGGTCAGGGTACAGGAGACAATGCCCACCCAAACCCCCCTCCCTCATGGAGGATGATGCCCCAGAGACTCCTCTGGCGGGACAGTTGTTGTCTTCATCCCCGGGCGAGGCAGTTGCAGGACTCTCGAGGGCCAGCCCGCTGGATGAATTTAAAGAACACCAGGCCCTGCTTTGACGGTTGGCTGAGAACTTGGGCCTAGAGGTGGAGGAGATGGCCGAGCAGGCAGACACCTTGTTCAATGTCCTCTCTGCCTCTACCCTGGCAGGTGTTGTGTTACCAGTGCATGACGGGGTGCTGAAAATTGCCACGGCCCTCTAGCAAACCTCGTCGTCCATCCCTCCCACCTCCAAAAGGGCCGAAAAGAAATACTTCGTCCTGGCCAAAGGGTTCAAGTACCTTTATGCCCACCCACCTCCAGTCTCGCTGTTTGTCTCTGCGGCCAACAAAAAGGACAAGCAGGGGCACACCAGGTCAACTCCCAAAAATAGAGGCCAAAAGACTGGACCTTTTTAGGAGAAAAATTTATTCAACAGCCAGACTGCAATTCCGGGTGGTGAACCATCAGGCCCTCTTGGGCAGATACAGTTTTTATGTGACTCCCTTTGTAAGTTGAAGGAGTCCCTCCCTCAGGGTTTGGCCCAGGAATTTGGCACCCTGGTGGAGGAGGGCACTGAGGCGCCTAGGTGCTCTCTCCAGATGGTGTGGGACACGGTGGACTCAGCAGCTAGCGTGGTCACATCAGTGGTGGTCATGAGGTGCAGCTCTTGGCTTCAGATTGCCAGCCTGTCCGAAAAGATGCAGACCTCTGTCCAGGGGATGGGAACAGTCTCTTTTTGGAGCACACTGATGCGAGGCTGCATGGGTTAAAGGACACTCAGGCCACCCTTTGCTCGCTGGGCATGCATACACCGCAGTCTGCACAGAAGCAGTTCTGGCCATCCCTGCTGCCAAGGCCTTCGCAGCCTCGTCAGGGGTCTGCAAGAAGGGATAGAGACACGAGCTTTAGTCGCTGCTGCCCTTCCTCCTCCTGCTCACTCGTGCAGCCTGGCCCGGGAAAGAATCCCAGGGGCCAGAAGTGCTCGTTTTGAAGGTCAGTTCCCGAATCCAGCTTGTTCTTTCCTCGACTATCTTTGTCCTGACCATTCAGCCTGGTGAAGGGTCACCTCGGACCGCTGGGTGGTGGACATAGTATCTTGGGGCTATACCCTGCAATTTTCAGCCGCCCCCTTCACCGTCCCTCTTCAGGGACCCTTCTCAAGAGCGACTCCACGTCGAGAACCTCCTGCACCTAGGGCCGGTGGAGGAGGTCCCATGGGACATGAAGGGAAAAGGTTTCTATTCACGCTACTTCTTAATACCGAAAGCAAAAGGGGGTCTGAGATCCATTCAGGACCTGCGTTGCCTGAACAAGTCTTTCAGAAAGTTGCAGATTTGCATGGTCTCCCTGGATCTGGGAGACAGGTACGCTGTCCTCAACTTGAAGGACGCTTATTTCCAGAATTCTATATTCCAAGGTCACAGGTGTTTCCTTTGTTTCATAGTGGGCAGACACCATTTTAAATTCATAGCGCTGTCCTTTGGCCTCTCATCGGCCCCTAGGGTGTTCACAATATGTATGGCGCCACTGGTTGCTTACCTGAGACATTGAGGGGTCCAGATATTCCCGTATCTCGACGACTGGCTCGTCAAGGGCAGGTTTCAGGAGCAAGTGCAGAGGAGCCTCCATCTGCTGTGTTCCACCTGCTGCAACCTGGGCCTGTTAATAAACGAGAAAAAATCCACCTTAACGCTAGTCCAGCGAATAGAATTCATTGGGGGCAGTTCTTGACTCCACGTGAGCCAGAGCCTTCCTTCTGGAAGCGTGTTTTCAGGCCATGTCGGACCTGATCTCCCATGTAAAGAGCCACCCGCTCACCATGGCTTATGCCTGCCTGTGGTTGTTGGGCCACATGGCCTCATGTACATGCCCAAGGTCGTTTCCCAGTTTCGTACTGGTCAAGACATATACTTATCCATCTTCTTTCCAAAGCCTCATGCATCAAATGAGGGGCGCAGGCTACACACCCTGGACGTCAGGGGGGTGCTGGCCTTCTACATAGATAGAACAAAGCCATTCTGTAAGTCAACGCAGTTTGTTGCGATGGCAGACAGAATGAAAGGTCACCCAGTTTCTGCTCAAAGAATTTCCTCCTGGATCACTGCCTGCATCTGCTACTGCTATGAGCTGGCGAAGGTGCCTCCACCAGCGATCGTGACAGCGCACTTGACTGGGGCTCAAGTGTCATCAGTGGCATTCCTGTTGCAGGTGCCGATCCAGGAAATCTGTCAGGCTGCTACCTGGTCATCTGTCCACACATTCACATCTCATTATGCGCTTATCTAGCAAGCGTGAGACGACGCTGGCTTTGGCAGAGCAGTGCTGCAAGCTGCAAGACCGTGAACTCCGAGCCCACCTCCATTGATACTGCTTGTGAGTCACCTAGAATGGAATCAACATGAGCAAACACTCAAAGAAGAAAGAACTGTTAACTACCTTTTTGTAACTGTTGTTCTTTGGGATGTGTTGCTCATGTCCATTCCATTACCCACCCTCCTGCCCCTCTGTTGGAGTTGCTGGCAAGAAGGAACTGAGAGGACATACGGCAGGTAGCGCCTGATATACCAACGCATGAGCACGGCACTCAAGAGGGCGCCACAGCCGGCCCTACGGATATTGCTAAGGCAAAAATCTCCAACAACCGCGCACATGGGCACGCACACACCTAGAATGGAATGGACATGAGCAACACATCTTGAAAAACAACAGTTATGAAAGGCAGGTAACTGTTTTTTCGACTGTCAAAAGAATACATGCAAGTGATCTAGTTAAGTTCTTCATGACTTTCTTTACTCTGTCTTTTTTTTTTACCTCTCTGGAGAGCCAAGGCTAAGCACTTTGCAAGTGCTGATGATACAGAGCAAATGTTCACCAGCTGGCTCATTTAAATTCACTCTATAAAATTGTTTGTTTACACAAGAAACTAGCAACACCTCTTTTCTCCATTGCCTGTCTAGTCTTCATCCAATCTTGTTTAAAACTAAGAGCTTTGTATAATGTCACCGTTTTGGGGGCTATACTTTCCAGAAACTGACAAAGCCCATCTACTGACAGGCTTGCACTTTTAAACAGCAGTTACTAAAACATGTTGATACTGTTGTAGCTTTTTTTTGTGTGATCTGTTTCAGATGACATACCAGAATAGCACCACATTCTTTCAGTCAATATTCTTTCCCCCAAAAAGCTGAGGGGACATGGCCATGGAAATTCAAATCGATATTTAATCATTGTTAATTTTATATTTAAATGTTTTAATCTGTACTATTCAGATTTTTTTATTTATGTTTTGGAGTTGCAGGACAAAATTCTATTCCATTTTTATACTGGGCTAAATCTAGAATAACTACACTGACTTTGAGATTTGCACTTTGGATTTTCATCAGCATAATAGAGAGTAAATTTTGCCCAATATGTTTTTAGTCCTTTATTTGTGTTTTTTAAGTGATAGTTCAGAAACTATATTATTGTATGTTGATTACACATTTTGCATAAAACATGTAAAATTGGCAAAAGTTGGATTTTTGAAAATTTCATGTAGAAATGCAAGAGGTTATATTTCTTAATTAACAGTAGGGCTTGGTTAAAGCCTAGAACGTCTGACCAGTCTGAACCTCGTTGAATTTCAGGATTGTGCTTCTGATAAGAATCAATGGATTAGGACCCTGACTAATTGGTTTTGTTGTAGGTTGGCTCAGAAAAATCAGAAAAAGATATTTCTGTTGAGGTTTTGGTTAAAATCTGATGAGAATTGTCTGTGAAATTTCAGTTGTGTCAAATCCAAACTCATTCCTGATGTAGCCTTGAATCTGAATTTAAAACTGATCTGATAGAACAGAACACTGCATCCTTGTTTCATCTTTAGTTATGATGAGATTTTTTTCGTGTACAGTTTGCGATCTAAACTAAAAGTTCAGCATCGCTAACATTTCAGGGTCTATAAAGAGGTATTTGTTCTAACAAAGTTAATTAATTGGTCTTTTGATGGTATCAATGTTTTTCCAAGTTTTAGAATATGATTAAAAATGCTGGAACTAACAGGTAGCATATATAAATATATATAACAAATATTAATTGGTTGGCAATTTAGGTTATTTGACAGCTGAGCACGAGAGATTGTTCAGCTTGGATATATAATCCAGTTCTGTTCCTGCCAACTTCCAGCCCACACCATATGTATAATTTTTTTTTTTTTAGGGATCCTTCCAATGAGAATCTGATAAGAGCAGAAGTGGCTCTTTTAAGGATGAGGCTAGAGAAGTGTCTCAGCAGTACATAAGAAAAGGTTTCTTTCACTTCATGGTGCTTCCTTATACTGAAAAAGAGAGATGACCTGTGTCCCATTATGGTAGTCTCATTACAATCTTTAACTTACACATGCTGACATTAGCATCTATTAATTCTACAATTGTCTGTCAAGTGTTGTTCAGTGTTCTCAACTTAAAGGATGCCACTTCCATGTTGCTTTCAGAATGGCTCTCCGAGGATTACTATGGCTATTACAAATACAAGGTTTTTCTGCATCCCCAAGGCTATTTAGGAAGTACCTCACAAAGGGGGTAGACAGACTCAGGCATCAAGGTGTTCATAGATTCTTGTACTAGCTGACTTGGTGAATTAGGGCTCTGTCTCACTAGGCCTTAGAATGGTCATTCACCATGGCATATGCACTGTTTCAGTACCTAGCTCTACATAAACCGGGACAAACCTACTCTTGTACCAACCTAAATAATTTCCGTTATTGTTTCTGGCATGGACAAAGCATTTTCTCTTACAGATATTTGCCAAACTGTCCTCCTGAGGAAAATCCTCTAAATTCAGGGAGATTCTAAACCTGTAGCTAATGGGGTTGTGATGAACTGAGAGATATCTGCATTATTCTTACGAATATTGAGTGACTCTGGTTTTCTTGTGCAGTTTTGTATCGCTACCTCCTTGAACTTAAAGGGTTGCCAGATCAATGCTGAGGCTTGGCCTAGGCAGGAAATAAAACAAACATTAAGAGATAAGATATCTCAGGCTTTGGAGCAGCTAAGTGAACAGTGGGGCTATCATCAGGAGATGCTAAAGATCTAAAGGCTGAGACCCTATATATCAAAAAAGCCTGACCCATTAAAAGGTATGGTTAAAAGGTGCCCCTGGCAGAAAGCAAAGAGGGACGTGGTCAGCATGCCACGAGACTGACACAAAGATGGGAGAGAGAGGTAGACACTGCAAGGCTGGCTGGCTGTCTCTGAGCAGGGCCTAAGTGTTTAGGGCAGGAGCAGCTAAAGGGTTCAGTAAGACCCATAAGGCTAGGTCTCTTCTTGCGTTATTTCTAACCAGTGTCTCTGAATACTGCATGCCTCCTGTTACCATTAAATAATACTGCTTGAGAAGTCTGTGGGGTCCCTGTAATCATGGCTCCTGGATAGAAGTCAACAGCAGGGTCCAAACCTTACTTGGGTCTTCTGAAGTAAGTATGATTGCTATCCAGAGGGCAGTAACCCAGGTCCTGGTCTAAGAGAAGGTGAATTTCAGAATTCCACCCCAGGAGAGGTAAAAGTCAGAGGTCTAACACCGGTCAGAGTGCACTCAGTGAAACCCCAAGAAGGAATAGCAGTGGAGCTAATGCAGTAACCCCGACGGTGCTCACGATGAATGAGACCCTTACAACACTGATTTAGTTGGCAATAAATTTTACTTCATCTGTGGATAAAATGTGAATACTTCTGAGAATTCCTCCAAATATTTTATGGAAAGCTTGTCAGTGGGAACTCTTAGATAACGTGTTGAAGGAAGTTTGCTTCAGTCCACTGTGTCGATCCTTTGTGATCATACAATCTGGGCTTGGAGCCCATCTCCAGAATCTGGCAGTGTATGGATGTTGGATTGTGGGAGACCAAACTGCACATAAATGGTCTGAAATTGAGAGCTAACGTGTAAGTTAGACTCTAAAATCTTTTCCGTGATTGATCAGTGGCTTGATGTTTAATTGCTAACAGACATCAAATAAGCCATGTATTACATCAGCAGATAAAGTGATCCCAACCTCTGTTTTGGGAGACAGTGGATTGGTACCTGACTCATCACATGCTTTCTATACCTCTACATCCAGCAGCCAAAAATAATGTGAGAGTAGGTTATGTCATTCATATACTGTAAGGACAACATTAGTGGTCCTTGAAACCACTGTACATAGATCGCAATCCATAGACCTCTTTGCATAAACAGTGATGCAGATTGCCCTCAGTTCTTCTCCAGAGGAGATATGGACTGATACTGTCACAGTCTCATTCTGCTGTGCTGAAGCAAGGAATTTCTTCATCTTTCAACCAATTTTGCTGAGACTTTGTTTTTTTAATAGATGCAAGAAATCTCATCTGGAATCATACTAGTTGCCCTCACATGGGACAGATGGTATTAGTATACGGATTTCTTAGATCACAGGGGCGGGGAGCATATCTCCTACCAGTATCATTGGGCCTGCTAGCACAAGAAGTTGGTCATGTCATATATTTCACTCTGAAGTCACTTCACCTCAAAGTTTGAATCGCAAGGTGTTGTCTGCTTCTGATCTGTCGTGCTCTTGTAGAAGTGCAACAGAGTCCGCTTCAGTCCTGATATATTTCATAAGAAATGGAAAAGGTGTTTCTGTGAGCAGCAAATAACAATCTGTCTCCACCTCATATTTCTGTATATCTCTTTTGTGTTATTTACTATACTTTGTCTTACTATAATTTGTCTCTTAGTCCTGAATCAAACTGTACTTGCCTCACAGCTCAGCATGTTATTTACCAGTGCACAATTCTTCTATCTTGAATATCCCACACTGTCACAAGATATCTGAAAGGGCTGATTTATAATTTCCCATAGGACATAGCACTGTTCTGACATAGGACTTTAACTTAGTATGGACAGGATTGAAGGTCTCCTCTTTTGAACCCTTGAGAGAGTGTTCTTTATTCCAGCTATCACTAAAACCAGAATTTTAGTTGCAGTAACATCTGCAAGAAGTGTCAGTTAGTTGTAAGCTTTAATAGTTTATTCCTCATTTCAGTTATTCTGGATCCTCAACCTAAATTGTTGCCAAAAGTGGTGTCGGAATTATTCCTAAATGAGACCATTGGTATTCTTCGGCTTGGTCTACACTACCCGCCCCAATTCGAACTAAGGTACGCAACTTCAGCTACGTGAATAACGTAGCTGAAGTCGAAGTACCTTAGTTCGAACTTACCTTGGTCCACACGCGGCAGGCAGGCTCCCCCGTCGACTCCGCGGTACTCCTCTCGCCGAGCTGGAGTACCGCAGTCGACGGCAAGCACTTCCGGGTTCGACTTATCGCGTCCAGACTAGACGCGATAAGTCGAACCCAGAACTTCGATTTCCAGCCGTCGAACTAGCTGGTAAGTGTAGCCAAGGCCTTCCTGAAACTACACTCTGACCCATGGCAAACTAGATTCCCCATGACATCAAGAGGGCTTTGAGCTTTTATGTGAATAGGGCTAGTGCTTTTAGAAAGTCACCTAGACTACTTGTAGCCTTTGGGGACCACTGTAAAGAGAATGCTATTTCCATTCAGTGCCTGTCTAAATGGATGAAGCAGTCTGTTGAGACATGTTACACGTTAGCTAGTATGATAGTACTACAGGATATTCTGACAGCCTCCTCTCTTTCCCATCTTCTACAGAGTTTATCTTTTGAAGCTCTGTGGCTTAACAGAAGGCACAATGGTGGTTGGGCCTGTGTGATCCTTTTATAGACCCAGCTCTGAACACAATGCTGCGTGAGTGCTAGCATGGCCCCAACAGGCACTGATTTCTTGAGGTTTGTTAATGCTCAGTTGGTGCAGTGGGCACAGATAAAAGTAGACAGAGACAAAACTCTCAAAAAACAAAGGTTTTTTTGTGTGTAACCTACCTTTCTTTGGCGTCGGCAGTGACTCTCTGGAATCATCCTTGGCTACATGGCTTTCTTTCCGTTAAGAAGAGTAGGCTAAAATGTTGCTTTATTTGAAAGGCATTCTGCTCTTCACTTCAGATTCAGCAAAACTTCTGTCAAATGCAGACATTAGAAATTCTACCTAGGGTCTTCCATCTTTTGAGATGACTGTTCTCCTACAGAGCTCCACAGTCATCTACTACATTCCTTTCTTTAGCCTTGTCCTGATAAATACATATAATGAAAATGATGAGGGGCACATAAAGCTGATGCCTCCTGAGAGAAATAGAACACACACTCTCTCACCCTTGAGTTGAAAAGAGAGAAATAGCTTGAAAGCAAGGAAAAAGAAGAACACGTATACAAAGAAGAAAAAAGATGATGAAAGAAGAAGGGGTGAAGGAGTACAGTGATGATCCAAGCTATTTTACTTTAGTTCAGACAGTTACTGCATAATTCTGTATTGACGGTTAAGTTTAAACATGGACTACCAAAATTAACCTTTCATTGTGTATAAAAATGGTAACTTTAGGGCAACTATGTTTTGCAGTGAGTCTTAGGAATTTGTTTGTCCCAAGTGGTTTAAATCAAAATAATTTAGGAACCAAAAAAGTCAATAAAAAAACAACAAAAAATATTCTGTCACTGGTACATATTTCCAAATTGCAATCCATAGTTGTCTCCATGATATCACAGTTGGCGATTGTGAAGATTGTTGTGATGTCATAATGAAATAATTATGGCTGCAGGTCAGGTATCAGCAAGAACTGATATAAAAAAAAATGAATAAACATCGTTTAAAAATGAAAAACCTGAGTCATTCCCTTATGACACTGAAGAATAATTTTTAGAAATATTCTTTAGTTTTCCAAAGTGGTGGCTTCCAGCTCTACTTAGGTACTGTAGCACGTGCTGTGTAAAACCAACTCTTCAGAGGGACAGCGGCACAGCAACTAGGTATAAAGTGTTAAGTGAATAAATGGAGCTGTAGCTTTAATTAGGAGTTTTCTTAGTTAAATCCAGACTCTAAATATTTGCTTTATATTTTTTATTTTAATATTTTTCAAGATAATTGCTCAAAATGTAGCTGCTTTCCTGTAGTTAATTCCATTTTTACTTGAAAATGAAGAATTCATGTGTGTTTGGAGGAATTCCTGTAGGAATGGAAAAACTATTACTATATTTAAAGCAGGAAATAATTAAAGAAATATGAGAGGGCATTGTCTTTCATTCCAAATGTTGCAATAAAAAGCGTGTTAAGAATTTGTATTCATATTCATCCTGTTCATCATTCTCTTTTGTTGATTAAAAATTACTTACTGTTGTGTTGGCACAAATATTTGTATTATGTTGATTTAAAACCTCTGGTAACTTTAAGTGGTTGAACATTTTGAATATAATGTTCTCTTTTAAAACAGCTTTCCCCTCACCCTAAGAATCAATAGAAAAACAACAAGCTGTTCCTCACTCTGTGCTCTACTAGAGCATCTGAAACCATTTAGCACAGAATCAGTCAAAGTTTCCAGCATATTGTAAACATTCCTTTAGCTATAGTGAACATGCTGACATAACCCTCACTCTAGGGGGCACAATGTAAAGTATGAGCAGAGGACAGAAAATATGTGGTAACCTTATTTAACAGTCTTAGTTTAAAAGAAAAAAAAGTCCTATTAACTATTTGTAGCCTGTCATTTTCTCGTATCCTCCAGAGACCTCTTAGTACTGGTGAAGTTTGTATTTAAAGGAAAACTCTAGTTTGACACTTTTTTCAGAAGATCTGTTCATTTTTCGTCTTTTGTCCATACATAACACAACAGCATGATTACAAAGTCTGGCACCTCAAACTTGTGTAATGACAGTAGTGTGACTACAAGAGTGAAGCATATGAAGCATTGTATGTCACTTGAAGACTAAAATTAAAATATTGCTGTATAATGTGTGTAGTCTGAATGTGTCTTATTATAACAACATTCGGATAGCAATGAAAACCAGTCTAATGAAAGTATCCAGTTTCCTTAATTTACTATATTTCTAGTTTTTGAACTTCTTCCAATTTCTTCCTCCCACCTCTTGGTCAAATAATACACTAGGAGTAGGATATTTTGCAAGACATTTTGCAACAGCAAAGTAACAAACTGAAAATATTTAGCTGGGTTCTGCAGCTCTTACTCCTGCTGGGACAGATTCTCAGCTGGTGTAAATTGTCCTAGCTCCATTGATATGAGGATCTGTCCCATTGAGTTAACGATGTGAAAACTCACCATGAACAAATGTGGCAGTGTCGGGGGAGATGAAAGGGATTTACCTCTTATGATATATTGTTTAATATATCATACTTTTTAATATAATTTTCCCAAATACACTGTCCCGTTAAGGTTTCTAACACCACACCATTTACAAGTGCACAGATTATGTATTTTATACCATTACATGACTGGAATTTGGGATGATATAAATTGTGTTGGGTTGTAATAGTGGCATGAAAGTCGTCTGTTGACGTCAGTGGGCTACTCATTTGCTTGAGGTTAGGCATGTGTTTAAATAACTTGCTGAATTGAGGCTATAGTATCCAAAGGTGAGAAATGAAAAGGAACCAGTCCTTGTATTGCCAAAAACAATCCAACTGGTTGAGGATTTGTTCCAGTGATTTAAGACAGTGTCATTGGTGCCCTTCTTTTCTCTGTCTACACCTTATCTCATCCACCAATACAAATTTAACTACCGTCTCAAATGGCTGTGACTCTCCGATCTCCCTCTCTGCTCCAGACCTAGCTCCTGTCCAAACTAAAAACACAGCCTGGCTCTCTGATATCTTGTTGTGAATGTCCAGCTGTCAGATCTAGCTCAATATGGTGAAAAGAGCTCTTAATCTTACCCCTCGCCCCCAACCCCACCCCAACTCAGCCCTCCCTGCAATCTCCTTTCTTGATTACTATGACAACACTCCCATCCTGCCGGTCACTCAGCCTGTAACCTGGGCATCAGCTTCAATTTGGACCTCTCTCTAGGTCCTCACATTCAGCCTATGATTAAATCTTGCAGATTCTTTTGGCATAACATCTGAGAAATATGGCATTTCCTATCCATCCACATAGCTAACGCTCTCATCCAGGCTCTCATCATCTTGTGTCTCAATTTCTGCAACCACCGTGCATCTGGACTTGGCAAATGTAATTTTGCTCTGTTCATATCTATACAGAATGCTGCTGCAAAGATCATTTTCCCAGCCTGTAGCTTTGACCATTTACTGGCTCCCTTTTCTCTGTTTCTCAATCATAAGCTTCTTGTGCTCACTTCCAAGGCCTTCATGGTCTATCCTCGCTCTCCCTTTATCTCTCATTCGCTATCAAGATGTTGATTCCCACCTTCAATCAGCCCATGATGCCAGCCTCTCTTGCTTACTTGTTAAATTTTCAAACAACCACTTCTGTGCTTTTTTCCATGCTGCCCCCTCACACTTGGGAGTAGCTCCATGTAAATATCTGCACCGCTTCCTCATTAATCCTCTTCAAAAGAGTTATTAAAACTCTCCTTTGCTGTGATGCCTACAAAAATCTTGACAACGCTTAGGCTGCTGGTGTGCTGAGTAGGGATGTAAAAGGTTAACCGGTAAGCAATAATCTTACCGGTTAACCCACCTTAACCATTAACTCCAGGCTGGCCCCAGCAGCCCTGCGCTAGCCAGCCCGCCAACCCCTGCGGCCCCACGGTTGCCGGTGCAGGCCCAGCCGCCCCGCCCCGCTGAAGCGGGTCCAGCCGTGCCACCCTGTTAGAGCAGTGCTTCTCAGCGGGATCAGTCCCAGCCGCTTAATCGGTTAACCGTTTAAATGACATATTTGTTATCGTTTGAACGGTTAACTTTTTTAACGGTATTTACATCCCTAGTGCTGAGACCACTGCTTATCATACTAATATTTACTCATTGTTACCTTTTACTCCTCTGTCTGTTGCTATCTATCTGCTCTCCTTTTTCTTACACTTAGATTGTAAACTCTTTGGGGCAGGGACTGTGTTTATATTCTGTGTTTGAATAGCCCTCCTGCACAATGACTGCCCCTTGGACCCTGGCTATGGCTTCTAGGTACTGTGGTAATACAAATAAACATATTAATTAAGTAATTATATTTAATCATGGTCTCCTTAATTAATCTACAAGGCATTTCTGCTGAACATAACTAAATTGTATTTCTGTTCTTTCTCATAACTGCATTTCTACACATGTGAAATATTTATTCTAAATACATTAATGGCTTTATGTAGTGGTTTAGTTTAATATCACCCCATGATTTAAGTAAAACATAAGTACATGCGGTTTATGAAAAAAGCATTTAAAATAATTGTATTCTAAATATCATTCATTTGTCACAGCCTATTTGAAATAATGCAGACTAGCTTTTTGATGTTAACATCCCAAATTATGCAAACTGTAAACATTTTATACGTGGGATTCATGCTTTTCTCAGCAAGACAAGCCCATATATACTTAAAATCAGAATAAAAAAATAAGATTGTCTACTTCACATTTTTATTTTATTTCTCTTCAGTGATGAATACAAGTTAGAATGCTTTCTAACAGCTTCAAAATATTAAAGTGCCCAGGGACAGGACAGGGATGATGATTTGAAGTCAATAAATATTTCAGCTTCACATTTCAGCCTTTCTTCTTCATTCCTTTGATCTGGCTTTGGTTTAGTTATCATTCTGCTTGAATGACTTCACACTGTCTTTCTTCCTCTCCACACCAAAAAGAAGTGGTTCTGCATATATTCCACATGTTTGAGCTTTGTCATTGTAAAAGATAGCCATAGTTTCCTCATTGTTTGCTGGTAATAACTGCCTCTAAAATAAGATATTTGACCACATATAAGATGCAAGCTTTTTAAACCTAATGCATAATTTATATAAAAAGCTATTATTTCATTATCACAGTTTATTAAATGTAATAAAGCATGAAAAGTAAAATTGTTTTTTGTGTTTCAGAGAATTCTTCATAAAAATGAAGAATTATTTTTTTACAATAAACAGTACAGAATGTTAACCCCCTGAATTCTAAATGATAAGTATTTATTATTTTATGCAGCTGAAAAGTCTGCATTTCTAAAGGTTGAATTAAAGAGAAGCTGGTCTATAAAGTTACCATCAAGAGATCTTTATTTTCCAACAGTTACTCCACCTCTACAATTGGAAATACTGGTTGGTCCTTGATCCTGCAATTGGATACATGTTGGGGAACTCCTGCACCTACATGGATCCCCATTAATATTAATGGGATTCCATGTGGGCAAAAGGGTCTTCCCATGCAGATCAGATTGCAAGATTAGGGCCTCGCTTTCTATTTTGTGTTTAGAAAAATACTATAAAATCTCAGCTACCTGTGGTAGATGGTGATATATGTGAATCTTCTAGTGGTTATTTTGTGCATGTTATGGACAAGAAAATGTTTACAGCAGATTATGGACTATCCTCTACCATGAATGTCTGTTTTTCTTTTGGATAATGTCAAAATTGTTGAGCAGGGTAAATTTTAAATTTGGGATTTTACAGATACTCAACGTTCTGTGCTTTATGATCTCTGTCGCGTCTTCATGTTTGACTCTGATCTTGCATTCTTCCAAGTGGGCGTTATCAGCTTTACTGATGGTAAAGAATAAAACAAAACTATGGCCTGATCCTTCTTCCATTGAAGTCACTGGGAGTTTTGCCAATAGCTTTAACGGGAACAGTCTCAGACCCTGAATCACTGAAATGGTGTAAGTCTTTCCTTTAGCAATCCAAATGTTGGCTCCTTTTCATCTCTCCTTTGGGCATTATCACCCTGATTTAGCAAAGTACTTAAACACATGCCTAATTTTTCAAAATATTGCATCCATCTTTAAATCACAGACACTTCTTGGGTGAAATGTAGCCATTTAATATTGCCCGAGAAAACAAAACAGTACAGAATTCTGTGTATAACTCAGCATGATGTGGGAAGGGTGTGTGTGTGGGATTTTAGGTAAAGACCCTGTAAAACTCTGCTGGGACATTGGTTTAGTACTGACACGGGAAGGAGTGAATCAATCACACACCATTTCATCAAGTACCAGAGGATATTTGTGTAGGTGAAAAAAATAAGACAGTGATTTCCCTTTGTTGAATCTCCAGTATATAAATGATGAAAACCAGATTTCATTATTTAACTTCGCAAATAGAACATTTGTGTTACATAGGAAGAGCAAGGGGGAACCTGTATAAAACTCCAAGACAACTTGGACTGTAGATACGTCTTTAAGATACTGATGAATGACTCTTTAAGATGTCTATCTGGAATATGTGTCATGCTTCTGCTGATGTAAGGGAGCAATTTGTTCAGATCTAATTCTTGGTAATACAGGAAACATCAATTAGCAACATAAGCAGGGTCCTACTAAATTCACAGTCATGGAAAATGCGCCACGGACTGTGAAATGTGGTTTCCCACAGTGAAATCTGGTCTTTTATGTGCTTTTACCCTGTACTATACAGATTTCATGGGGGAGACCAGCATTTCTCAAATTGGGGGTTCTGACCCAAAAGGGAGTTGCGGGGGGGGGTCACAAGGTTATATTAGGGGGGTTGTGGTATGGCTACCCTTACGTCTGCGCTACCTTCAGAGCTGGGTGGCCGGAGAGCAGTGGCTGGGTGCCCAGCTCTAAAGGCAGCGCCCCACCAGCAGCAGCACAGAAGTAAGCGTGGCAATAACATGCCATGCCACCCTTACTTCTGTGCTGCTGCATTCAGAGCTGGGTGGCTGGAGAGTGGCAGCTGCTGACTGAGGGCCCAGCTCTGCAGGCAGCAGCGCGGTAGTAGAGGTGGCAATACCATACCAGGCCATCCTTACTTCTGCACTGCTACTGGCGGCAGCTCTGCTTTCAGAGCTGGGCTCCCGGCCAGCAGCCGCCGCTCTCCAGTTGCCCAGCTCTGAAGGCAGCACCACCGCCAGCAGCAGCGCAAAAGTAAGGGTAGCAGTACCACAACCCCCCCCCACAATAACCTTGTTAACCCCCCCCCCCCCAACTCTTTTTTGGGTTAGGATCCCTACAATTACAACTCTGTGAAATTTAAGATTTAAATAGCTGAAATCATGAAATTTACAATTTTTAAAATCCATGAGCGTGAAATTGACCAAAATGTACTGTGAATTTGCTAGGGCCCTACACATAGGCTTATATGTTGCAAAGATGCACTTGATTCTTTGTCTGAACAGTACTCTGATAAAACTTAATGTGGCTTGATAGTACTGATGAAATCCTACCATATTACCCACTTTCCCCAGCAATTCAGTTTTTGTCTGTAAAGTTGTCCAAACTAATTATAGCATAATGCTTCCATTAATTAGTTTATGCATGATATAATTTTGGCAAAACAACTAGATCAAGAAGGATTAAGTTATATAGCAAAAATATTTTCATCTGCAGGACCTCAGGAAGGTGATTCAGTCTACCTTTTTGGCATCTAGAGCAAATACATTTTTGGTCTGGTCATAACTGCCTACTTGGAAGACCATTGTGAGATGAAATTTTGGTGGTTGCAGTGTATCCCTTTTTTGGAAGACTTTTCCAGTCCTATCCACTTCCTTGAAAATATAAACAAGAAAATAGTCATGATATTTGACATGTGTAATGTAGTATGCTACTGTAAAATGACAGTTATTTGGCTGCATTTTAGGAGATGTATGTTGGTTTGTCTGTACAGCATTTGTAAATCACTTTGAAATGGCAAGATTGAACCTGTTGCATTTGCCACACTGCTTAATTTTCTTTTACATGTTGATAAATGACTCTGCTACATATTTAGTTTATATGTATAGTATTTTGAACAGAAAATGAGCATTTTGCTTAAGTGAAAGACACTTCAGGAGACTATGAAGAAAAACGTTATTAAAAATATGCAATTGAAATGTTTTCAGAAGCTATAATGCTGTTCAATTTCATCTTCCATGTAGGAGAGAAGGAAAAAATACAGGACCAAATTCTGTTCTGTTACACCAATATAAATCCCTAGTGATTCCATTGACTTTAGGGAAGTTACTGTAGGTTTACATCAGTGTAACACAGTCTGTCCCACAGGAGTTAAATTGCATTGTGTCTAACTCTAAAGCATTGTAGAATGCAGTTTAAATGAGACACTGTGTAAAATAAAATTGTATACGATAGAATACTCTTTTCAATGCCACTTAGTTTAAGGGCTCTCTACTTGCTGTAATTTTGTAGAAAGGAGTGGAGTGATTGGCTTCTTCGGCAACAATCCTATACATGGATTTTGCCATTGGACCAAAATGGCAGTCCTGGTTTAGTGTTATGGTACTTCAATAATAATACTTTTCACTTCGGTGCTCTATTTCGTCTGAAGATCTCAATGAATTTCTGAACATAAGCAACTATTGAGATTAATAAGGACTATGTCTATGGGAACACTTTACCTGCTACTGAAATTCCACTCTTCTTTGAGCAATTGTACATATCCATTCCATTGTAGATGTTTGCACACCTAGTGCACGGTCATCGGATATTTGTCCCTCAGCGGCACTCTCAGCCACCCCTCAATTTCTTCTTATTGTCCGTGACAGTTGTTGGAGGTGTGTGTTTTTGCCATTGCAAGACCTTCACTTCTCCTCCTCCTCCTTCTTGGTTTAGAGTAGTTTATAAGATTTCTAGATAGTTTGAAGGTGGAAATAGTGTTAAGTTTTAGTTTTTAAGGCTTTGGCCTTGCTGGTTCCCAACTGGGAACTGGTGCTAGTACTAGGGTCATGTCTTGGTCTCCAGGTTTCAAATTTTGTCACTCTTGCAGTAAGCCTGTGCCTTCAAGTGACCTCACCCCAACTGTCTTAAATGCTTTGGGGAATAGCATGTGAGTGACAGGTGTCACCTTTGTAGGGTTTTTAGCCCTGATCCAATAATGACAGAGCAGTTTTCTTTTAATGGAGCAACTCTTCACCCAGCCTTGGAGCCTTTCTGCTCAGAGGGCGCATCGTGCAACTCCGAGTCTGTGAGGAGTCCCCGCTCCCTAGTTTTAACTGAGCTGAGAGGCTGTTCTTTGTTCCCAGTGCTGAAGAAGAAACACTGCAAGTCTGCCAGGGACTTGACACTGAAATCCAGTACAAACAAGGGCACTGAAGTGTACTTGAAGAAAAGTCACTTCCCAAGAGTGGATCAAGAGGGGGTCATTGATTCTGGATCCTGACCTAGGCCCCTCAAGACTGACCCCTGAAATGACTGCAGCTTCTCTATTGGTCCAAACCTGGGGCTCTCAGAGTCAGAATTCATTTCTGGCATTGTCTATGCTGGAGGCTTATGCAGTGTCTCAGGAGCTGCTAAACCTCTTAGTGCCTAATAGTCTGGCTCTGGCACACCACACAGTACCGATGATACCTTCAGTCCAAGTGCCTATAAGAATGTTATGGACTAGGGCAAAGTTAGCCATTTTTTGCCAGTACCTCCACCTCCAGGGTCTGAACATCCCTGGCTGGTACCAACGGGATCAGTTGCCCCTTAGCAAGAGGAAGCAGACTCATCATTGGATTCTGAGATTGGCTCTTACATGTTGCAGCCCAGACACGTACTGCAACCCTCCTTCCCCCAGGACTTACCCACCGTGGTACCTGTGGAATCCCCAACATTGGCAGTCACACAAAGACTGCTGGCCTGGGCATAACTGGGTCCCAGTCCAGTACCAGTGGCCCTTGTGGAACCTTAGGGGCTTTCCACCAGCATCCAGGTCATCCCCACATCCACCATAGTCTGCCTCTTTTTGGATAAGTGTCATAAATGTCTGCTCCAGAGTCACCAGCTACCTTCCCCTGGTACCGGGACCAAGCAAGAAGTTCTCTCCCTTGAAGGAATTAATGGAGGCTCTACTTCACCAACTTTTGGCTTCCTGTTCTTCCTCTTCTGATGAGATGCTGATTACAAGGCTCATCAGCAATTGTTGAAGAGGATGGTTGCAGCTCTTGATATTCAAGTGGAGGAGGACCATGAGAAGTCACACAAACCGGTGAACATCTTAGCCTCGACAGAACCCTCTAGAGTAGCTCTTCCAATCAACAAGGCTATTATGGAGAACATCAAGGTACTATGGTGGATCCCATCATCTCTTCTCCCATTGCAAAGAGGACAGAAAGGAGGTTCTACGTCCCTTCTCGATTTGAGCATTTGTATAACTATCCCTCTCCAGGCTCCCTGGTAGTCTCCACTACTGAGAGAGAGAGAGAGACACCATGCATTGATGCCAAAAGGAACAGAGTTGAAGATGCTGGACATAATTGGAAGAAAGCTTTATTCCACAGGAGGTTAACAATTTAGGATTGTGAGCCAGCAGATTCTTCTGTGTCATTATGACTTTACCTTGTGGGATAATGTTTTAAAGTTCAAGGACAGGCTACTGGATGAGGTGAAGCTAAAATTCAGGACAGTGGTGGTTGAGGGCAAATTAGTGGCCGGAACAGCTCTCCAGGCCAGTTTAGATGTGACTGACTGCAGCTAGAGCTATGGCATCTGCTATTACTATGCAGTGGTGTTCTTGGCTGCAGTCGTCAGTCTCCCTCCAGAGATCCAAGAGACCATCCAAGACCTCCCGTTGGAGGGTCCATACTTCTTTTCAGAAAACACAAGTGACAGGCAGCATAGCCTCAACGATTCAAGGGTGACACTTGAGTCACTGGACATCCAGTAACATAAATAAAACTGTATTCGCTGCAGCAGTCTCAGTGATATATATTGTTTATGCCTCGTTCCCAAAACCTATCCAGAAGAAAAGTTCAGGTTATGAGAGGCAACTGCCACCTCCCTCCTCTTCTGTACCTGTCAAATCAGCTAGGCAAGCTCAATCTTCTAAACAAGTGTTTTGACGTGTTAGTCATGGATACACTACCAGTCCTCAGAGTGACATCCTATCCTATCCTATCCTATCCTATCCTATCCTATCCTATCCTATCCTGTTGTTTGCCAATCATTTATCCCACTTCCTAAGTGCTTGGTCTTACCTCAGATCAGGTGGTTTTAAGCATAGTGGAACTGGGATACACCCTTCAGTTTGTTTCTGTTCTTTGACTGTTTGCTCATGTCCATTCCACTTTAGGTGTGCATGTGCTGCATGCACAGTTGCTGGAGATTTTTCCCTCAGAGGTATGTTGGACCGGCTCTAGCACAGTCTTGTGCCGCACGCTCATGTTGTTATGCTCATACAAAGCACACGGGATCTTTATAGAGGAAGGTAAATACGCACAGCATTTATTGAGAATACCACAGTTAGCTTGGTCGGCTGGTGCCTGGAGCCGGCCCTGCAAGCAATTTACTTACCAACTTTCGTTCCAAAGTCTCATACACATAAAGACAAAGAAAAGATCCATGCGCTGGTCGTTAGAAGAGCTTTGGCTTTTTACTTGGCTCGGACATTTAGATCAATGTCGCAGCTGTTCACTGTGATTGCAGACAGAATGAAGGGCAATCCTGCGTCCTCCCAAAGAATCTTTTCTTGAATTTCAGTTTGTATTTGTTCATGCTACCACCTGGCTAACATGACTCCCCTGAGCAGGGTATTAGCCTATGCAACCAGGTCTCATGAAATTTTTGCAGCTTTTCACACTCACGTGCCCATCTCGGACATTTGCAAGGTGGCAACTTGGTCAACAGTCCCTACTTTTGCCTCATACTAGGCCATCTCCCCTGAATGTAGAGACGATGCTAGATTTGAGTGTGTGGTCCTCCAGTCCCTGTTCAGGTAGACTCTCAGCCCTCCTCCAGAACGAACTGCTTGTGAGTCACCTACAGTGGAATGGATGTGTGCAATCACTCAGGTTACTAACCTTTCTGTAACTATTTTTCCTAAGATACGTTACACATGTCCTTTCCATGACCCACCCTCCTTCCCTCTTCTACTGGAGTCTATCCAGTAAGAAGGAACTGAGGGGATTGGGGTGGCTCCTCTCTTTTCACCTGCGCCCAGTGGTGAGAGGCAGCAGGGGGCTCTTGCACCGTCCCAAAGGGTACCACTGGGGAAAAAAAAATCTCTAACATCTGTGCATTGGATGTGCACACAGCTATAGTGGAATGGACACGTGCAACACATATCAAAGAACAAAGGTCAGTAGCCATTTCTTACCCAGGAGGTGGAACAAGGTGACTGTTTAACAGCTCAGAACCAAGGGTACTGTAGCATTGGATAGACAATAAAGAATGGATCCCATTGAAGCTATAGAAGGCATTTAAGGTCAATTCTCGTTACTCACTTTCATATTTAACTAGTTTAAACTAGATTCAACACCTTAGGAAATATGCCTGGAAATGTTAGTGACCACAAATACATCAATATTGTCACTCATTCCAAAAACTGGCACCCTTTAAATAAACTAGAAAATATACAGTAAAATGATGAACTGGTTTAAAAAAGTGACTCAGGATGGAAGCTAATATTTTAACAATAAAAATATCAACCTGCCTACAATATCTTGCATTCAATAGTGCTTTTTGTTTTAAAAGATCCCAAAACACTTAAAAATTTTAACTATGTACATGGAACTATATTCTCCAGGGAATATGAAAGCATTGGCTTAACAGTGTACAGCAATGCAGTTTAGGACAGAAGGTGAGCAAGAATAGAGCTTCAAACAAATACTGCACTTGGGTCTAACTACTCAAGTTAGAATTTGAACAGGACATTGGGGTTACTAGCTCGACTGTATAGATTACTTGTCTGTCTAGGGAGCAAGTATGTAGTAAGCAGTGGGTGGACTTGTATTTGGTAATTTCATATGTTTCAATATTTTATGACATAAATACCAGAGCTGATAATGTCACACAGTAAGGCTTTTAACTTCTGCCTTTTGAAGAAAGTACAGATTAAATTTGAGAATGACACTGTGGAGAGTATGTATTTAGGAGAACCATTATCATTTACAGTTTTATTGCTGTCTGAGATCATAAGTGATGTTCTGGGAATTCAGGTATGCTTTAAGACTTTAGTGGCTGTATTTGTAAGTTTGTAATTAAGTGTAAATCTCCATATTAAATGCTTGCATAGCCTATTGAGACTTGAGTTCTGTTGGATAGCCTTCTTTGCTGCAATAGAAACTGACAATGTTAAGGAATAAGTTCTTGAGAATAGGATATTCTGCTCTTTTAATTACTTATTTTATTATTTGAATTGTTGATTTCTTTGTAATCTTCTGCACAACTAAAATATCTTTGTTTTTACAAACAGAAGAAAATGGATGCAATTAAATTTTAAAGCTCTTTCCACAGCTGTGCCCTCCATAAATCCGCAATCATGCATACCCTGAGACCTGACAGTGGGGCTCATAAAGGTTTTGTCCATTGTCAAGGAATCATTATCCAGTTGTTTTTAAAAGAGAGAGAGAGAGACTGACTGGAATTTTTAGCTAATTGTTGTCTGTGTGATATTGGGCAAGTTACTTAACCTCTGTGCTTTTTCATTCTCCCTATCTGTAAAATGGGCATAATAGTATCTATTTCACAGAAGAGTTGGGAAGTTTTATGGATGTTTTTAAATGATTGTACTCAGTCCTTGAGAATTTACATGATAAAAAAAAATTCAGGAAATTCTTACTTAAAAATTCAGTTCTCACTATTCTTCCACAGAGGGCCACAGTCACTTTAACATTGACCCTACATTCATTGACATGATACATCATTATATAAATACTAGTAGCTGGAAATCTGTGCTGTCACACTGGTGTAAAGTCAAGTGTTTTAAAAAAATGGCTGAGAACTTAAAAATTGGATGGTAACAGACTGTAAAAATCCAGTGATGAATGAACCTGATGATATTCTAAGCAAAAAGAGCTGTCAACCATGCTTGTAGCAGTTTGTGTTGCTTCCCACTGACTCAACATTCTAGGCTTCAGAGTGCTGTTGGGAGTTTATAGTGAGTGTTGGGTGTGGCGTTGGGTGGGTGGTTGTGTTAATTTGTGTGTGGGTTGTTTTGTGCAGGGAGAGTTGTGTAAATTTGTGTAGGAGGTGAATGAGGGATGTGTGCTATGGTCAAGGGCATATGTGTTTGGGATAATTGTGTATGCTGGTTGTAGTGTTGTGATGATTTGTGTCTGGGAGATTGTGCTGGGAGATTTGTGTTGATTTGTGAGGGTGGCAGTTGACAAAATAATCCACTCATTTGCACAGTCTCCCTCATACATCCCATTAAATTGTTATATGCAAATTAGCTGTAGAATAAGGATCGAGAAAGTCTCTCCGGGGCACTTTTTTCAGGTTACAAGCCTACTTCTGCACCTCTATGAGTAGAGCCCCGTGGTTCATCTCTGGTTTAGACTGCACCAACAGGCTACAAAACCTCCTATTTACCACCTGTATTTAGTCACAGCAGGTCCAGCTGGTTTTGGCCCCTGTGATGGGATCCTCTCCAGGACCTGTGACCCAAGCTGGTAAAAGCAGTGACAGAAAACAGCTTGTTCAAAATAAATTATGATTTATCCATCCATAGGAACATCACAAGTAGAAAGAAAAGGGTTAAAAGTAAAAAGAATCTATATGCCTCTTAACCTTATCCTTTCCTTGCCCGTTTAGTCAAGTTCCACTTATCCCAGTCACCTCTGCTGAGTTTGAGGGTCAGCCTGCATCTCTATAGACCCTCTCTCTGAATTCACAGGCTGTCTTTTAACCATTTCAGAGTTCTCAGAAGCTGGTTCATACTGGTTTGAGAGTTTCTCCAAAGGGGATCAGAGATAATTTTCCAGCCTTGGATTTCCTGTATTGTCCATTTGAGCACAAAGCAATTAGAATTGTCTAGACTCATTAGCTTTGTTTGCAGGAACCAAGTTAACTGACTTCATACTTAACAAGCAAACCATCAAACATCAAACCCACAGATTATATAAATTATATAAATAAATAACAAAGAGACTTCTAAGAAGGCTCTTAAATATCTGCCACAAAAGTCAAATTTGTATTTGCCCAATGCTGTTACAGCTTAGGGTATGTCTACACTACGGGATTAATCCGAATTTAGATAATTCGGATTTGAGATACAGGTTGTATAAAGTCGAAATGAGTGCGGCCACACTAGCACAGTAATTCGGTGGTGTGCGTCCAAGTACCGGGGCTAGCGTCGATTTCTGCACCGTTGCACTGTGGGTAGCAAATCCATAGCTATCCTATAGTTCCCGCAGTCTCCCGCGCCCATTGGGATTGTGGGTTAAGATCCCAGTGCCTGATGGGACAAAAAACATCGTCGCAGGTGGTTCTGGGTACAGTCTCACTTCCTCCCTCCCTCCCTCCCTCCCTGCATGAAAGCAACGGACGGCAGACAACCATTTTCGCGCCTTTTTTCTTGGGTGGGTGAACACTGCAGACTCCATACCACGGCAAGCATGGAGCCCGCTGAGGTCAAGACAGCACTCATGAATATTGCAAACACCTCGCGCGTTCTCGTGGAGTTTATGCTCAGCCAGGACCAGAAAAACGAGGAGAGGAGGCAGCGGCGGCGGCAGCATGATGAGGACATGGACACAGACACGGATACAGAATTCAGTGAAACCACAGGCCCCGGTGCTTTGGAGATCATGTTGTTAATGGGGCAGATTCTATCCATGGAACGCCGATTCTGGGCCCGGGAAACAAGCACAGACTGGTGGGACCGCATAGTGTTGCAGGTCTGGGACGATTCCCAGTGGCTGCGGAACTTTCGCATGCGTAAGGGCACTTTCATGGAACTTTGTGACTTGCTGTCCCCTGCCCTGAAACGCCAGAATACCAAGATGAGAGCAGCCCTCACAGTTGAGAAGCGCGTGGCGATAGCCCTGTGGAAGCTTGCAACGCCAGACAGCTACCGGTCAGTCGGGAATCAATTTGGAGTGGGCAAATCTACTGTGGGGGCTGCTGTGATGCAAGTAGCCAAAGCAATCACTCAGGTGCTGCTACGAAAGTTAGTGACTCTGGGAAATGTGCAGGCTATAGTGGATGGTTTTGCTGCAATGGGATTCCCTAACTGTGGTGGGGCAATAGACGGAACCCATATCCCTATCTTGGCACCGGAGCACCAAGCCACCGAGTACATAAACCGCAAGGGGTACTTTTCAATGGTGCTGCAAGCACTTGTGGATCACAAGGGACGTTTCACCAACATCAACGCGGGCTGGGCGGGAAGGGTTCATGACGCTCGCGTCTTCAGGAACACTACTCTGTTTAAAGGGCTGCAGCAAGGGACTTACTTTCCGGACCAGAAAATAACCGTTGGGGATGTTGAAATGCCCATAGTTATTCTTGGGGACCCAGCCTACCCCTTAATGCCATGGCTTATGAAGCCATACACAGGCAGCCTGGACAGGAGTCAGGAGCTGTTTAACTACAGGCTAAGCAAGTGCAGAATGGTGGTAGAATGTGCATTTGGCCGTTTAAAAGGCCGCTGGCGTTCATTATTGACTCGCTCTGACCTCAGCCAAAGAAATCTCCCCATTGTTATTTCTGCTTGCTGTGTGCTCCACAATCTCTGTGAAAGTAAGGGGGAGACCTTTATGGCGGGGTGGGAGGCTGAGGCAAATCGCCTGGCTGCTGATTACGCGCAGCCAGACACCAGGGCGATTAGAAGATCACACCATGAAGCGCTGTGCATCAGAGAAGCTTTGAAAACCAGTTTCATGGCTGGCCAGGCTACCGTGTGAAATATCTGTTTGTTTCTCCTTCATGAATACCCTCCCCCTTTACTGACTGATTTTCTGTAAGGAACCCACCCTGCCCCTTCCCCCAGCTTTCTTTCAAACCAAATAAAGTCACTATCATTTAAAAATCATTTATTCTTTATTAATAGATTAGAAAAAGAGGGAGGGAACCCGGGTGGTATTTGGGAGGAGGATTGCTGGGAAGGAAAAAGCCACAAAGAAAAGGTTAAAAAAATGACAGCCTTTTGCTTGGGCTGTCTACTGGGGTGGAATGGGAAGGTGTACGGAGCCTCCCCCCCCGCGTTCTTACACGTCTGGGTGAGGAGGATACGGAACATGGGGAGGGGGGAGGGGGGAACAGGGGCTGAAGCGGCAGTCTGTTTTCCAGCAGCCGTTCCTGAACCTCCACCAGACGCCGGAGCAGCCCCAGCGTTGCATCCTTCATCCTCTGGTCTTCCTGCCGCCATCTCTCATCTCGATCGTCTCTCCTCTCCTCACGTTGGTCCCTCCTCTCCTCACGTTGGTCCCTCCTGTCCTCACGTTCACTGACTTCTTTCCTATACTTTGAAACTGTTTCCTTCCACTCATTCAGATGAGCTCTGTCACTCCTGCTGGATTGCATAATTTCAGAAAACATGTCCTCCCGCGTCTTCTTCTTACGACGCCTTATCTGTGATAACCTTCGGGATGGAGGAGGGAGGCTTGAGGAATTTGCAGCTGCTGTAGGGAGGGGAAAAAAGAGAGAATTGTTTTAAAAGCTACATTTTGCAGAACAATGCTTATACTCTTTCACGGTGACCAACACTGTTCACATTACATAGCACATGTGATTTCTGTGCAAGGTCGCATTTTGCCTCTTAATGCTGAGTGCCTGTGGCTTTGCTGCTAGAGATCAATCACAGGTCTGGGCAACAGAATTCGGCTTGCATGCGGCCATGGTAAGCTTCAGCGCCGTCCGTGCTTTCCAACATACCAAGCATAGCTTGTAGAGTGCTGCAGAAGCCTGGCCAATCTCAGCCAGTTGGGGGGGGGGGCAGTGTGGTGGTGCTTGTCTGGGCCCCTTCAGGCAAGTAGAGTGCTGCGGTTTTTCTGTTAACATTCAGCAGCACCAGAAAACAAACTAACCCTGCAGGAAGATCCCTGCAGGCACCAAACTACCCACCCCCCTGCCGCCGACCCCCCCCCCTCGCCATGAATTCTCTGGGATGATCACAGTACCCTCCCCCCACCGCGTGGCTGGTAACAGGGAAGATCCCTGCTAGCCAAACGCGAAAAACTAACTGCAGGGAAGGATTTATTTTCCGCCACAGGCAAACAGCCCAGTAGGAACGGCCACCTCTGTCCCCTTAATTAAGTTCCCGTATTTCAACCAGGTTACCAGGAGTGATATCACTCTCCTGAGGATTACACAACAAGATAAAGAACGGATGTTGCTTGAATGCCAGCAAACACCGGGACCATACGCTGCCAGGCTTTGTCAGGCAATGATACCAGATTACTTGCTGCAAGCATGGCGTGGTCAAGTGTCCTACCATGGAGGAGGGAATAAGGATGCACTGCCCAGAAACCTTCTGGCAAGGCTTTCGGAGTACCTCCAGGAGAGCTTCATTGAGATGTCCCTGGAGGATTTCCGCTCCATCCCCATACACGTTAACAGACTTTTCCAGTAGCTACAGACTTTTCCAGTAGCTGAACTGACCGCGAATGCAAAGTCAGGCAAAGTAATCATTAAAAACTGTTTGCTTTTAAAACAAGTTTTATATTTTAAAAGGTAAACTCACCTGAGGTCCCTTCCATGGGGTCAGAGTCTTGGGTACTGGCTTGGGAGGCTTGGGAGGGTACTTCAGTCAGGGTGATAAAAAGATCCTGGCTGTTGGGGAGAATGGAGTGCTGTGTGCTCTCTGCAAGCTCATCCTCCTCCTCCTCCTCCTCCTCCTCCTCCTCGGCAGAATCCTCAGGCGTCGAGACTATCCCCGACCCAGAATCCACGAACAAAGGTGGGGTAGTGGTGGCAGCCCCCCCTAGAATTGCATGCAGCTCGGCGTAGTAGCGGCATGTCCGTGGCTCTGACCCGGAGCGACCGTTTGCCTCCTTTGTTTTTTGATAGGCTTGTCTGAGCTCCTTGACCTTCACGCGGCACTGCTCAGAGTCCCTATTGTGGCCTCTCTCCATCATGCCCTTGGAAATTTTTTCAAAAGTTTTTGCATTTCGTCTTTTAGAACGAAGTTCTGCAAGCACTGAATCCTCTCCCCATACAGCGATCAGATCCAGTACCTCCCTCACGGTCCATGCTGGTGCTCTTTTTCGATTATCAGCCTGCATGGTTACCTGTGCTGATGAGGTATCTGTGGTCACCTGTGCTCTCCACGCTGGGCAAACAGGAAATGAAGTTCAAATGTTCGCGGGGCTTTTCCTGTCTACCTGGCCAGTGCATCCGAGTTCGGATTGCTGTCCAGAGCGGTCACAATGATGCACTCTGGGATAGCTCCCGGAGGCCAATACCATCGAATTGCGGCCACACTAACCCTAATTCGAATTGCTAAAATCGATTTTGGCGCTACTCCGCTCGTTGGGGTGGAGTACAGAAATCGATTTAAAGGGCCCTTTACATCGAATTAAATGGCGTCGTTGTGTGGACGGTTACAGGGTTAATTCGAATTAAAGCTGATAAATCCGAATTAAAGTCGTAGTGTAGACCAGGCCTTAGTGAGCGCCTACGCAGAGTTAAGGTGGTTATGAAACCGCATGGGAACTTTAACTGAGAAGTTCCTTTAGTTTTGAAGGGAGTGCTGCATTTGAACTCAAAGCAATTTTTCCTCTCCTAGTCTAGATGAGCTGTGTTGCTGTACGTGGATGGCACTGAAGTGTGTGACACAGCAGTTGAAAAATAGGTTTTAGACAGTGTCCCCTCTCCTATCCCTCACCGTTTTAGACCACATTGCACAAGACAAAAGGGTGGGGGTGATAGAGGAGATCTTTCTATATCGTTGATACTGGCATAAGAAAACTCAAACTGGAAACAGTAGGTTTTATGGAGGTAGTGTCCCAGAGCTGTTTCATCTGCATTATCTTTTAATACATGTAGGGGAAAAACAAGGAAATTGAAACAAAAAGGCATTAAGTTTCAAAAAGTATTTGAGATGTGCTAGAAACCAAATATATATTAAATACAATCTTTTTTTATATACTTTTAATGAATGAACTATTGAATATTTACTACCCATCTGAAATTCTCTGTATTCTTTTGGTAGGAAAGACATGTTAAATCATGAGGACAATTGCATTGAAAAGAATAACAAATTCATAGGTTTGGAAGGGGTCTTGAGAGGTCATCTAATCCAGCCCTTTATGCTGACTCAGGGCCAAGTATATCTAGACCATCCCTGATAGGTATTCGTCTAATCCAGAGGTTCTCAAACTGTGGTCCGTGGACCACCAGTGGTCCGCGAGCTCCATTCAGGTGGTCCACGGTTAGTTCCCTCTAAGGTGTGTGCCTGGGTGGCCGCACATGAGAGAATGAAGGGCCACCCACCTAATTAGTGGAGCCATGCAAGTGTGGCTGTGCTAATTAGGTGCAATGACCCTGGAGAAGACACACATGTAAGGTGAGGTAGTGGCCTTGGGAGGAATAAGGGGTAAGTGGAAGGGGACAGTGTGGTGCGAAGAGGGGGTGGAGGGAATTTGGGATGTGCAGGGCTGCGGCGACCAGAGAAAGAGGCGACTTTCCCCAGCTCCAGGACTGCGGCTGCCAGGGAGAGACGGCCCCCTTTCCCAGCCCCAGCTCAAGGGCTGCCATGGAGGGGGAGAGAGGGCACATTCATTGCATTAGAAAAGTAGGACTATTGATATGAAAATATGAGTTGTGTGCTTTTATTTGCAGAACAAAAAAAGTTTATTATTATTATTAAGGTTTTTTTAATATAGCACTTTTATCCAAAGTGCTTTATAATAGTTAGCTACTGGTACAAACAACATTTGGAAAGATCATTAAGCGGTCCACCAAGATCCTCAGCAATTTTCAAGTGGTCCACGGAAAAAAAAAGGTTGAGAAACCACTGGTCTAATTTGTTCTTTAAAACCTCTAATGACGGGAATTCCACAACCTCCATTGGGAGCCTGTTCCAGTACTTAGTTATCCTTATAGTTAGAAAGTTTTTCTAAATCTCCCTTGCTTCAGTGCAACTCTACAGTGATCCCTGGGTATTATAAATTGCATTGTTTTCTTTTCCTCAATGTTGTTACCTTTTTTTTTTTAAACTACACTGGGATTGTGAAGCTGTTATGGCTTGCTGTCAGCATGCCACTCTCAGAAACTAATAATGATTAAATGTTCCTGTCATTATCCATATTGTAGCTGACTGGTAGCTGGTGTGACTATAAATAACCAATGACTAGATTGTGGCCCTAAAGCAAGCGGATGGTTCCTAAGCCCTCACCTTCCCAGGAACAGCCCTAAAGGCACTGTGTCTCAGATGTCATACCTCTGACTAACAGTCTATCTCTGCATCTTCCTATCTCCTGGGAAGTAATAACATTCTTCTGGCCAACACAGCTGGTAAATTATTACTCTCCTGCACTGGATCTGCTCCAATGACAGTGAGTGGGGAATCTCCATTTAGTCCTCACTCAGCTGCTCCAGGGAGGGTGTAAGTGGGTGACTAGCCTTGCCTACACCTAGTGGCATGAACCTAAAGTCATGGTAGCCCACACTGGGATGTATATAAAAGTTGGATTCTTAATCCACTCTTATTCCCTTGAACAGGCACATAATCCAAGTCAGAATCTGATCCCAAAATTAACATAATGGGCATTATCTAGCTTCCATAGAAAAAGCTCTCCGTGATTTCAGTAGTTGCCAAATGCCTAGGTTAGCCAAATACATCCATTTTAAATGGCAGGAATACTTAGCAGAAGGTAGACTATGCTAATGTGTTACTTTAAAAATTCTTTTTCTTTATTTTTAAGGGAATTGAAGTGGCTGGCACATGACAGATCTCAGGACTGTAAATGAAGCCATCTGTGTTAATGCTGTCTTCACAACTATTTTTTGGGATAGAAAACATAGAAAGGGAGAGAAATTTTGCCTTACTGCGGCATGTTTCACACTGAATTTTAGTACATACACCTTGCTCATAAACTGGATATTTCATACTGTTGTTCTCTGTGTCCATGCCGTTAGGCTTCAGGAAAACACACTCTTCTGTAAAATACATCTTTGTCAAAGTGATTCCTTCATCTCCATTTATAGGTTTCACCAACCTTTATAAGCATTAGGCTGCTCAGTCCCTATAAGTGGGTTTCCACAGCTGCCAGAAATGTAAGAGGACATGGCAAAGAATTTACATAGTCATGAATCTGACTGACTGGTATCATTTTAACAAGAAAACATTAAGGACTGTTATGACCTACAAACTTTCAATATTACTGAAAAACCCTATCAACTACAAATTGTGTGTATGCTGAGCAGTGGGGGTATGAAGTAAAATGAATCACCCAGGAATGTGGTGTGTGTGCTTGTGGGGGTGTGTGAGAGAGAGAGAGAATTCTGAAATGTCATAATGAATAGAAGATTTGTGTTTGGTGGGTTCTTTATGCTGGGAATGGGTTGTTTATAAATTGGCTTATCTTCCCTACCATTCTGCCAGTGTTGTCTTTTTATTTAATTTTTTTTATTGTGTCATATTGTGGTAGGCATCCAAAGGCCCTTGGGAACCTTACTCACAATAATACTGGTTCATACTACATCTGAGAGAGCCTCTTGAGGTTATTCTATCTCATGTAAATCACTGGACCACCACTGTTTTCCATTGATTTGATTTGTAATACTGTAATAGCTTACTGCATTTGATTATTACGTCCAGGAAGACATTCTAGAAGCTAAGGGAAATGATTATGATGAAGCACTAAGGAAAAGTAAATAAAAACATTTTATATTCCATTTATAAATACACTTCACAGTGCTTCTTTCTCAAATTGCCATCCTAGACTTCATAGTCAACTTTAACTGCGATGATTTGTGCTTCTGTAAGACTTCTAATTCTGTTGCCTTACCCTTTATACACTGACACAAGAGGAATTTGCTGCTTTTTTATAAATAAATTGGGGCCAAAGAGTAAATTCACCCTTTTTTTTATATTCATGCCGGCTCAGCTTTAGGGGATTTGAGTGATGTAAGTGTATTGTACTGGGCCCCACAACTAGTACAACAGAAAAAATAATCTTCAAAGTGAATATTTTAGTGCTTCATGCAAAGCACACTGCTCAATGTCTGGGGGAAAAAATAAAGCTGCTCTTACATTTGTGAACCACAGTCCATTGTTGTACATGTTTTCTAAGCTCCAATATAAATCTTAAATGTATAACAAGTAGACAGTACTGACGCCCACACCCTTGAAAAAAATGAAGTCTTATTCCTGATTATAATGAGCATGTTGTATCTGTTCATGGGATTAAATCCTTGAAATAAAGGAAGGTACATAAAATCAGATTTCTAAAGGTTAAGTAGAGTTCATTGCATTTATTTAATAATATTTCAGTATGAAACTCTAGTCTTCAAGGAAGTAGATGCATGAAAACCAATTAGGAAGTTCTCTAATAGCATAAAGACTGACACCTCCTTTTAAATGTAGTTTTATCATCACATTATTGGGTAGACAATGAGTTCCATTGTCTCTTGTGAATTATCGGTGGGGATATGTTTGATAGGCTGTATGTTTGTTTTTACTTCTTATCTGGAATTGATACTAAGGCTTCAGATGGACAGGAGGAGTAAATTGTCTCCCAGGATTCAGTCACCTAGGGTAGGGGCCCTTGGGGAGGATTAGAAAGACACTGAGGTTCCCCTCACGATGTTTCCTCTAAATTAGTTCTCCTAAGCAGCACCTTACTGGTGGCATTTTGCTAGGATCTCTCCAGTTTGTCTGCTTTTGTTACCTCACTTTAAGGAGGTTCTACAATGCACAGGGACCCAGCAGAAAATTAATTCAACCTATGCTGTATTAATTTTCCTGTAGAATCCCAATGGGGCTGGAAGAGGGGGGAATGATGCATGTTCTTCTTATCTCTGCTTTGAGCCTTCTCCTTCCCCAATTTCTACAGGCAGATGCCACCCTCCGCCCCACCCCCAGTGCGTGGATTTCAGGGGGATGATTGAGTCTAGATATGAAGGTAAAGTATCTGGCTCAATGCATGACTCAACTGTCATGTGTCATGTGATAGTGGAAGAGTATTCCGGCAATTGAGCCACACTTAGTACATAATTTGCCTGTGTTTTTGTATTTGTAAACTGTATGAAATATCATTAAATCCATAGCTCCTGACTATCATATGGTATGGTACAACTTAAAATGTAGCCGATCCCTCTGCACATTGAATCTAGAGATAAAATCATATGTTGGTTTTTTGCCACTTATCTGGGTATAATCTTTGGAAAGGGAGAATGGTTTAACAGTTCAAGCATAGAATTAGGAGTCAGGAGTTCCGAGGTCTGTTCCTGGCGCAATCACTGACTTGCTGCGTCATTGGACGATTCGCCTAAACTTGCCATGCCTCAGGTTTCCTGTCAGAAAAATGGGGCTCCCTACCTTCCTCACAGCAATATTTTGAGAGTAACCCAATAATGATTGTAAAGCATTTTGAGAGTCTTGGGTAGAAGTTACCACAGAATTACAAAATGTTATGAATCATCATTATTTTTCTATTTAAAGTGTGAAACATGACAAAAACAAAGGAAATGCCATTAAGTATATGTCAATCTAAAGAACTTGGTCTTCTTGTGAAACATGTGAAAAGTGTGCTAGTGTAAAAGAATATGGGGAGACCTAAATTGTTCAGACAAGATCATAGGGAATGCAAAGGAGGGTGAGCCAACTTAATATGTATATAGTTTTAAAAGTAACTGAGAAGCAATATTTAATTTCATAGGTTAAAATAAGGGACTGTTACAGAAATAAAACAATGTTTTGTATAAAGAAAAAGCAGCTGGTACTAGTTGTTTGTAAAAAGAACAAGCTACTGGTATGTAAGTGGGTTGGAAATGTGGTGCATTAAATTCATGTAGAGGATTGCATCTTTACGCAGTCCATAAAAGGAAACTAGAAAATGGAAATGTTTTGGCATTGAGCATAAAGAATGTTTGCCTAAGGGTTATATATACCAGCTAACAATATTACGGCGAGAGCATAAAAAGGCTAAGGTGGTTGACAAAGAAAAATGGCAGAACTGTTTTCACAAGGATATTTCCAATGTATTACGTGAGAAAAATCTAACAAAGTATCATAATTAAAATTAGCATGTAAGTCTGTTTGTTGTGCCCAGTTCCTTTTTTACATGGAGGGGAGGAAAAATAGGTATGCTCTATATAAGGCTGGGTCTACACTACCCGCCTGAATTGGCGGGTAGAAATCGACCTCTCGGGGATCGATTTATCGCGTCCCGATGGGACACGACAATCGATCCCCGAATCGACGCTCTTACTCCACCAGCGGAGGTGGGAGTAAGCGCCGTCGACGGGAAGCCGCAGAGGTCGATTTTGCCGCTGTCCCTACAGCGGGGTAAGTCGGCTGCGATACGTCGAATTCAGCTACGCTATTCACGTAGCTGAATTTGCGTATCTTAAATCGACTCCCCCTCCACCCCCCGTAGTGACGATGTAGCCTAAGAGAATTCTCAGTCTCTTACGTCTGAGTTGTCCTACAGTAATACAGGTCAGCAGAAATATAGGGTATTTTTTAAAATATATTTTTGTTGTTACATGACCATGTAGTTTTCTGTGTGTATTTAGCCATAACCTACAACAGTTATTTGATCTTTTTGAGGATAGAATCCTCTCCTGATCCCCCCAACTTGTGAAGATTTAAGATGCTTTCTTTGTCAAAGTTTGTTATGAAAGCAATAGAAGCGGGTGGGAATGCAGCAAATTCCAGCATATTGGAGTTGGCAGCTCCCAGACCTTTATTAAAAGATTGCTTGTTGATAGCGAGCTCAGTGCTGGCAGGGTGATGGGATAGATAACTGTTGGTCTTTTCCATCTCTAACGTGTCTGATTTTGATGGCAATCATTTCAGTCAAGAAATGGGATATTCACCATAAGGGGCTATCCCTGCGTATAAAATGAAAATGTGAACCAGAACCACCTAGTAGATCCAGGCCTTGTTTTAACTATTTTTCTGTTGCCATTTATGCCACCATGCTATGCCTCTCTATACTAAAAGGTGTTTGTATGATCTGGCCTTTGATATTAAAAATGTAATATCCTTAAACATTTCCTATTAACTTATTTTTCTTCCTTTCAAAAGTTTGCATCAAAATGTTTAAAAATTATTTACGAATTAGGACAGTGATATGTCAGTACAGTGGCAGATGCCTATGATTTTTTGCTTATGTATATATTTTCATCTGTATATCGTGATAGTTTTGTTACATCTTGATAATTTGTAAATATTTTAAAAATAACAATGCAAATATGTGTACAGGTTCCTAAAAATAGTAGTTCGTTCTTTGATATATTAAGATACAGTGCCTTGGGATAATAAGACTTGGAAATTTAACTCATATCACTTCTGTAAAGGCTGAATGGATGTCATAGTATTAAGGGTTTTCACTAGATTTGACTATGCAGGTACCATATGCCTCATGTTTTCAACACTTAATATTTTGATATATGCCAGGCGGTTGAATAATCCTGTCTCCCCCTTGGCAGAGATGGTACAGGGGACATGATCAGTTAATGGAACAATATAGTCTTACTGCAAAGCCTTTTTTTTTTTTTTTTTCATTTAAATATCAGTGGAAGATACATTATAGTTATTGAAGGAAAGGTTAAAGAAAAAGTTTATATGTGGCACAATAAAGCTGTGTCATTTAACCTGTTGTATCTTAATTGAAGGCAGTGTTGCTTTCATGATATCCGTATTGGGTTGCTAAATCCAATAAGAGAAAGTGAAAATCATGCTAGACTTCTTACCCAGGTTACTGTTCTGTTCTTCAAAGTATTACTAAGGAAAGTTTTGGGCATAAGCTGGGACAGAAAATTGAAACCTGAATACTATTTTAAACTGATAGGGTTAAAGGCCTTTCTTTTACACCAGCACACTTGTTCTTTTATTTGATACTTGAACTCTGAAAATGTTCTGTGACTTTCTAGGGAGAAGGAGGAGCAGCTGACTCGGGTGACAGAGGTACAGAGGCTGCAGGCCCAGCAGGCAGATGCTGCCCTGGAGGAGTTTAAGCGGCAGGTGGAGCTGAACTCAGAAAAAGTCTATGCTGAAATGAAACAGCAGGTGAGAAGGTCACAATGCCAGCCTTTCTGAAACGCTGTCTCAGTAGGATAGCATATTCTGATCTTCTAATGCCAGAAACATGTTTCACTTGATAGTGCTACATCAAAATCTTTCACAATGTAGTGACTTTGCTAGCAAGTCAGAGGGGGCTGTTAGCAGTTGATTCATCTTTATAAGAAAGCCAGAATTGTCATTGTTACACAGCTATCTACAGTTGTATTACTGATTAGAGCTTTTCCAGGATTCAGAGTAAAATGTCTTAGTCTATATACTTTTATGGAACAGTGTCTATACTTTCCCACTTTTTCAACTTTGTCTCTCTGGCTATTCTTTTAGGGACATGTCATTCTCCTATTAATGGGAATTTTGCAATAGTTTCAATGAGAACAGAGCCAGGCTCATTCTAATGGTGGTCACTGATGAGCAGATGACAACAAAAGCCTTTTTCCCACTTGAAAATTACTATTAACGATCATTTATTTACATACTACTTCGTGTGATAGTCATTTTGCAGAACAAACTAGATTAATGTATTGTCCCAAAGGAGCTTAGAGATATCACACGAGTGAGAATAATGAACAGTAGAGTGGGAAGAGATGAGAAATAAAGGGAGACGCAGGTACATGGAGTGGCCTACTAATGTCATAAAAATGCTTATGGTATCTCAGTCTAGTGAATTGACCTGATTCATTCTGCCTTGCCAACTTGCCTCTTTAATGGGAAAATCCAGTTGTTTCTTATTACAGGATGATGTAGCATGAGACTTACAATGGATTTAAGGGGCAACTGGTGGTAAAGCACCTTGGTGAACAGTTCTATAAACTAGAGATTGCTTCAGTTCTGAGGCTTTCCTCTTGCTCTTGCATTGGAGAGCAATAGAAATAGTGGAAGATGTGATCTTGTTGCAGTTGTCACTTCTAGCCATCCATAGATTTCTGTAAAATATTATTTGTGCTTCAGAATTGTTTGGGATGAAAGGAGCTATATGAATGTATGATACTATAAGTATCAACAACTTCTTAAAGGGATCGCTTCCGCATAATCCATATACAGCCTAGAGAGAGATAAGATTTTTTGTTTACTGTTTTGTTTCAGTATGATTTGGTAAAATGATGGAAAAAGAGTAAAAATGATATAAATATTTACCGGTAACTGAAATGAAGTATAGCATAAACATAATTGAGATAAATACTATACAGATATATACGTCTTATTCAGAAATCATTAACTTTTAAATTCATATTAGTGGTGTAATACGAACCAAATATTGGTGAGAAACAAAGCAGTAGTGCTAGAAATTTGATTGCTTATTTTGTTGAAAAGAATGAAAACCTTTCAACTTTGCATGCAGTCTATATTTTTAACAATTGTTGTTTTTGTTGTGAAATGCTGGTTTTGCTTCTTTCAAAATTTTCAGTATAAAAGCGGCAGAGCTGTAAGGCATCTTCTGTTTTAAAAGTCTTGTACAGAGAGCAGATAATGGAATTTTGAAATAAAAAAGCGGAGTCTGTTTTGAAAAGGCAACTTTTATTTTGCAAACTAGACCCATCAGGGCAATAAAACAGGCCCTAAAATTTCAAAGTCACTGTCCTACATTTTTCTCTAATCTGAATCTCTCCTTTTTTACTTAAATTACTACATTTTACTTCTGCTCCAAGTGAGAAATATATTTTCATTCTTATTGAAGATATGGTTTCATTGAGCCAGAAAGATTGGGCTCATGATTTAATTATTTTCAAGAAAAAGTTTGCGCAAAATAATCCTGAAAATACATTCATCATGAAGTGTGTGGGTTTTTTTTTAATTTCCTTAAAAAGGAAACAAAAATCTGAAATGCTCCAGGAAATTTAAAAATACATTTCATTGAATTCCATAAAACTGCTATGTATTTTTTTCATTTTCTATGTGCTGAATACCATTCCATTTGTATGTTAAATAGAGAGAGAGAAAATGTATTTAAGATAACAAAACTGTTCTTTCTTTTGGCTTCATTCACTGATGCCTCAGTCCAGGTTCGTGATACCTTCAGCTTCATCCAAAGTATTGTTGTGAAGGCCAAGATTATAATAGGGTTCAAAAAAGAACTAGATAAATCCATGGAGGATAGGTCCATCATTGGTTATTAGGATTGGCAGAGATGCAAAACCATGCCTTGAAGTGTCCCTAGCCTTTGTTTGCCAGAAGCTGGGAATGGGTGACAGGGGATGGATCACTTGATGATTACCTGTTCTGGTCGTTCCCTCTGACGCACCTGGAACTGGCCACTGTGAAGATAGGATAGTGGGCTGGATAGACCATTGGTCTGACCCAGTATGGCTGTTCTTATATTCTTATTGAATTGTGGTGAGAGACTGCCTTATGACAATGTCAAGCAGTGGTTTGTATGGTCTTACTGAATGGAAATGGTGGATAGTGCTCAATAATTGACTAGTTTTGTTCATGAGCAAATATCATGGTGTGAAACAATGGTGAAGAAAGAAATATAGAAGCTATCTAAGACAGTAAAATATTTATGTGATTTATTTTAATTCATCAAAGAGATAAAATGTTAATGGCCAAATTGTCAAAGGAGCTTTCTGAATGGCGCTGCAAAACCCTACATTCATGTAGGCAAATAGTCCCACCTGCATGCATTTACCCTCTATTTTCTGCAGTTGCTAGTTTTAAAATGAGTAGTTTAGGATGCTTCTTTGAAAATTTGACTGAATATCCTCTTTGCTATAGCAGGCTGCCCTAGTTATTATCATCATTGTGATCTTCTCTTTCTTTTTATTTGTATTACGGTTTCGCCCAGAGAGCTGAAAGAAATTTGGGGCTCTCTGTATTAGGAGTTGAACAGATAGATAGGAAAACCCTGCCTTGTCCTGAGGAGCTTACAGGTTGGGGCATGCAGATAATGGCTTGTGTTCAGTATTGAACTGATTTTCTTGTCAAAGAAAGAACAACTCAAAGACCAAATCCTTTTAATTCCCTGTCTTAGATAACTGCATTTGACGTATAGCTTCGGAAGTGTCATTAGTCTAGTGCTAGCTACTGCTGTTTCACTGTAAGAATGCTGTCAGTGTAGACCTATTCTGGAGGAAGTTCTCCTCACCTGAGGGTACATCTACACTACAGCGGGGAGTCGATTTAAGATACGCAAATTCAGCTACGTGAATAGCGTAGCTGAATTTGACGTATTGCAGCCGACTTACTCCGTTGTGAGGACGGCGGCAAAATCGACTTCTGCCGCTTTTTGTCGGCGGCGCTTACTACCACCTCCGCTGGTGGAGTTAGAGCGCCGATTCGGGGATCGATTGTCGCGTCCCAACGGGACGCGATAAATCGATCCCCGAGAGGTCGATTTCTACCCGCCGATTCAGGCGGGTAGTATAGACCAGACCTGAGACAGACTCACCACAAGCTGGAACTTTGGGGATAGAGTGAGGAAAAAAATGGAAGAATTCCTTGTCTGTGGTACATGAAACCACCACCACCTAAGGCAGTGGTTCTCAAACTTTTATGCTGGTGACCCCTTTCACATAGCAAGCCTCCGAGTGTGACCCCCCCATATAAAATAAAAACACTTTTTATATATTTAACACCATTATAAATGCTGGAGGCTAAGTGGGGTTTGGGGTGGAGGCTGACAGCTTAGACCCTCCATGTAATAACCTTGCGACCCCCTGAGGGGTCCTGACCCCCAATTTGAGAACCCCTGACCTAAGGCATTATCCACCTGATGTGTAAGACATTAGCAAGGTTGTTAAATTACATAATGATGAGAGAAATCCATCACAAGTGAGGAACTGCAAAACAAATGCTTACACAACATTCTTTATTTGGCTCATCATTGTGCTTTGTTATTACAGGAGTTCCAGTGCAGTATGAGAGTATGTGTTTTACTATGTGCTGTTGTACTTAGGCCTGGGAAAATGAGTTAAGCAATAGTTAGCCATAATTTTTAATCTTCATGCTCTTATTGGTTTGTATCAGTCTTTGTTTAATTTTTGTGTGTTTTGCATACTGACTCGGATTGTAGTTTCCATCATTGGGATGTTATATTTTAATTTCATAAACACTCAACACGCTAAGGTTAAACAATGAAAAATTGTAATAGTGAAACACTGTGTAAAATGATACGCTAATTTAAAGAAATTTGTTCATAGCTGAGAATTTCTTTTTTTAACATAAGAATGGCCACACTGGGTCAGATCAAAGGTCCATGTAGCCCAGTATCCTGTCTTCTGACAGCGGCCAATGCCAGGTGCCCCAGAGGCAATGAACAAAACAGGTAATCATCAAGTGATCCATCCCTTGTCGCCCATTCCCAGCTTCTGGTAAACGGAGGCTAGGGACACCATCCCTGCCCATCCTGGCTAATAGCCATTGATGGACCTATCCTTCATGAATTTATCTAATTCTTTTTTGAACTAGATATGCAGTAGATGTTCACATTTTTACTGTTTGAACTAACCAACTGTTAAACACTTTGTCTGTATGTATATTTCAGATATTATTGATTTTAAGGCAGAATTCTGACTAGTTTTACGGCATGAGTAGTCTGTGACTTCAGTAAGTAGTAAGGTACTATTCAATGAACAAGAGCATCAGAATATGGTCCTTAATGTTAAAACTTAAACGTACTGAGGCAAATTATGCACTCAGTAAAACCAATGTAAATCTGGACTGACTCCCTCGAACCTAGACTGTAGGAACCGTTTGGGGCAAACAGGTGGGCGAAGCGGGAGGTTCAGCTACCCACCTTTTACTCCCATTGATTTTGTGAGAGCTGTAGGTTATTAACACCTATTGATATCAGGCCCACAACGAACAAATAGATACATTAAGAGCTGATAAGTATTACCTTACATGGAGGTAGTCCTATTGTTGACTATTATAAAATTTTAGTATTATGCAAATTATTTGATATATGAGAGCTGTGCTGTGCTTGTCTGAGTAAATGTCTATGTAGTGATTTAGGAGAAGATTTTTGATAGAGGATTTTTTTTTTTTTTTTTAGAATTTACACTGTTAATATAACAGGCATTCCATTAATGTGTGGTCTAACCTTATTTTGCTCACAGTACAACAGAAAGACGTCTCCATCTGGACATCATTTATTAACACTTGATCTATATGATTGTTGTGGTAAAACTTGACATTTTGGGAGAATCAGCACTTTGGCAACTCTTTGATTTAAGCAAATTTCCAGCCATCTAACTAGCTCCCTCCCTGCCCCCAATGCTGCCCATTTGATTTTGAAATGCTTAATTAGGCACAGTGGAATGTCTGTTTATTTCTTGTACTTTATTGGAAAGAATTAGATTGGCAATAAAATTTTGCCTTGAAATACCTTGACAATTTCTGGTTTAATGCTGAAATTTTCAGTGTTTTTTTTTTTAAATTGATGATTGTGGGGGAAAAAATATCCCTAACACAAGTGCCCATTTACCATTGGTGATTTGTCTGTGAAGGACTGAAATGAATTGAAGTGAAAGTAGCAAAGTATATGGGCATATTTCAAAGGATCATGTCATTACTTAGAAAGTAGTCTCTAATGGCAGAAAAAATTAGAATATTTTTGAGCGTTTTGGTGGAGAGCATTAAATGGATGTTGCATCTACTAAGAATTATCTTTGGATTTACTGTTTAATGAGAGCTTCATCGTGCCAAGCCTTTTGTGACCATATAGAGGAGTAGAAGCAAGTAAGAATCCCCTTTCCCTTGCATGGCCACTTAAGGTCTGCCTGTATTGCAACTCTGGTGCTAGGGGGGAGAACAAAGGGCTGTGTGCCAAATGCTTCCCTTCAGAGCAGAGAGGGAACAGGCAATAGATGGAGCAATGATTTCTCCTATGCAAGCTTCAGCCAGTGGATCTGACTGGCCAGTTGGAGAGGATTATGGTCCACCCCACAAACGGGTGTCACAAATTACTCTCCAGCCTCTTGGGTATATGTTCGCCTGTGCAACCCCTGGCAGCAGGCCTCCCACCCCAGGTCGACAGACTTGGCTTACGGAGTTTGAGCAACTTCTTTAAAAATAGCTGTGTAGAGGGCCCTTTGAAGTTGCATCTTGGGCTGGAACTTGGGCTTTGTAGACTACCCCCTTCCTTAGGCTTCAGAGTCTGAGCACCAGTCTCCAGCACGGTCTGTACAGCTATTTGTAGTGCGGTAGTGTGATCCTGAGTCTGTCAACCCTGGCTGGGGGGCTTGCTGCTGCTGTCTGGTATCTCTGAAACACAGTGCCTCCTCTTATTCTGAGGTGCTCAGGTAGCCCAGCTAGTTTACCCCTGGGTTTCTAACATAGCGCTGTGGGATTAATTATACCAAAAATACTCCAGTTGACTAATTCTTTTGCTTTCAGTGGGGCACCTTTCAGAGTAAGGTACTGTACTACCCCGTGTGACGAGTGGGGCAGAATTGGGCCCTATATGTTCATCCTAAACGTAAATGGAAAACTCAGATGTCAATTGCGCATTCCTTCTTGACAGAGCAAATCAGTTTATGCTTTGCCTTTATTAAGCATATAGCACACTTTTCTGTATAACGAGTATTTCAAGGCTATTGTTTTTCAGCTAAGACATGTCAAACCATGTTGTAAATGTTGATAGCAAGTGGCAGTCATGCCTTCTAAACTTCTAAGTTATCAAGCAGTTCAGAATATAGGGATTGTTCCTGAGCAGTACTGAACTCTTCAAACTCTCATTGACTTCAGTGAGGCTTGCAGGTTATGAACCTCTTGGGGTCAAGTTCATAAAGAGCAAATGATAATGTAAGCAATTGTAGGAAACTATGCTACAGTGATTAAGCTTCAAGTAGTACTTCAGAGAAACAATACTGAAGCTCTCTTTTCACCCGTCCTTTCTCATTTCCCCTCCACACATGCACCCAATTCTCAAATAAGCTACATATGTTCTTCCAAAGACAAAGTGATATAATATTGGAGCAAATGCCATTGCTTTCTCCTAGTTGGATAGAGCATAGAATGACCTACTGACATCATAAAATGGAATCTTTAGTAACTATAGTAACACTGGACTCTGAACAGCCCTGCAAATATTAAACTTCTGAAATCCTCTTTTCATTGTAATGTTAATTAAGGAAGTAACAAATGGAGTGGGGTCTGCCATTATCAGTTAGTATAATTGATATTTGGTTTATTTATTCATGTAATTTATGACTTTGAGATATCACTTGCCATCTGCTTCTTATTTTTCAATAAGCTCATGGTTATTAAGTCATCTGATGTCCATTAGATGGGTGACTGAAACAATTTCAACTTTAAGCTCAGTTTTGTTTTTTCCTGATCTAGGTGGCTGTCCTGTGACAAAACTTCATGTATTGGTGTTTATGTGGGTATAAATATAACTGATGTTTTCATACATGCTGCTTCGAGCATTAGCCAGTTGATTTTAATAGCATACACTGCATGCTGCATCAAAGACAAAGGGAGAAAAATCAGACTGGTTTATAGAAGTTTAGATTAAAAGCACTGTATACACATCACTCACAAAAGAAAAGTATTTACAAAGCCAAATAGTAACTGCCAAAAAATGAATAAACAGAATATGTGACAATATTTTGGCTCTAGTATTTGTTGGGATTGGCAAATGAGAATCAGAAAACCTCATTGCACTTTATGGCCAATATGCATACTCTGTGCTAGAGATTAAATAACAGAAACATATTGTTTTATTTGTAGAGTTTATATAATATATTACTTTATTTGTATACATTTTCGGTGTCAATTTTTAGAACATTTTCATTATTAAAAAGATTCTTTTAATATTTTGGACTTTATTTTGCTTTAGTTTTTCATTTATGTAAAGTGTAGTTGGGGAAAAATTAAGGGGCCTCCCTTTCTTTGATGTATGAGATGGGGAAATAAAGGGCTACAAGGATGGGTCTAAACTGGATTGAGAGGAGAGAGAAGGTGATGATAGCAACGGAGGTCCCTCTTTTAAGGGCTTACTCGGGGTGGGGGGGAGGGGAGAGACACGGAAGAGAGGCATTGCTGTTTGTGCTCCGCCTGCAGTTCATCCCCTTCCTATATCTGGGAAAACAATTCCTGGCCATGCATCTTTCCCTTTACTTGAGATAACTTTTAATTAAAATGGCTTCCCCATTGTTAGTGATCACTTTCCTCCTCCTTATCTGGCTTAGAAGTGGCATTGGAACCCATTGGCAAATACATCTATGGGCACTCCTTTAGGCCAAATAGGAATTTTAGCTTGGGGTACAGAAATTCATTGTTTTTCTTCTTCTGTTACGGCCGATGGACTTGCAGCAGAAAGTGGATTCCTTATAGCTATATTCCCTTTCCCTCTTCTACCCCCTTTAGGGAGGTACTGCTACTTAGGTTGGGAACTAGATCTAAAAGGAATTGGTGGGTAAGAAGTGAGGTGTCGTATTGTATGTACATAAACCCTTGGAAATGTGACACAGAACTGATAGTTGTGCTTTTGATACAAAAGCTTTTGTTAACTGAGTTATGAAATTGCTTCCTTGATACCATGTAGGGGAATCTGTGTGACTGGTTATTCATACGCAATGACTGTTTTCGGAGAACCTGCTGCCAAATAATTCTCCTTTAAGGTTCTTTACTGATTTTAAGATAAATTTATTTTAAATGTATAGATTGTGCATCCAACTCAGTCAAATTACTTCCACTAAATTTCAACAAGCAGTATATTTTAAAAAAAATATTTTTAGTCATGTATAAATAATATTCAGTTGATTTTTGTGGGATGCTACAACTAGTGAATGAAAAATAAGACCATGCATGCTAGTCAGAAACAGGTGATATATTTGTGTAACTAACTAATGATCCTCAATATACTGATATGTTCATTTCCTTACAAATGGGGATTTTTTTATTGACTTTTATCTTCAGGTCTTTGATTAGCCATCATCTATCAAAAATGTGTCAAAATGTGTTAGAAGCTATACATTTAAAAACTAAATATTCCCTTTGTTTACCTTGTAGATGGAAAAGGTGGAATCAGATCTAAGCAGATCAAAATCTCTCCGTGAAAAGCAGTCAAAAGAATTCTCTTGGCAGTTGGAAGAACTCAAACAAAGATATGAGCAACAGGTCAGTCTGCCATTTTTATTTGGTGAGACAAGGTGGGTGAGGTAATATTTTTTATTGGACCAACAAAAGTTAGTCCAGTAAAAGATATTATCTCACCCACTTTGTCTTTCCAATCTCCTGGGACCAACGCAGCTGCATTTTTATTTGGTGGTATTTGTCTTTTCAGGGTAGTCAGTGTAGTCCGTTCCAGCATCCAGCCTAGTCTTGGTCTGACTCGCTCATTATGTTGGCATTCTTTCCTTTCTGTCAAAGCTGGCTACTCTGTTTGCAAAGCCATGCATTAATTACAAAAGCTCCTTGTTTTCTCTACATCTGCTTTGCTATCTCTGGGCACTGACTATTTCCTAAAGGATTCCCAGCCCTACAAAAATAAAAAATGCATTTATAAAAAATAAAATGGCTTGACTGCCCCTGTCTATTTTTTTCTCTTTTTAAAAAAATTAGATAATTTAGTATGTCTATTCTTCTTTTTAATATTTTAATTCATTTTTTGGTACAAACTGTGTTTTTAGAAAAGATTCTTATTTAAGTGTAGTCCGTTTATCATTTTAAAGATGTAATAAGCTTTTTCAGTGCTTAATTTTGATAGGCAGTTACAGTAGCTCTCTGGCTTACAGGATGCACTAGCTTGCTTCTGCTTATTGTAGGAAGCTTCTTATATTTCTGTTCCTTTCCCTTTCACAACTACTGTGGCTCTTCAGTAACACCTTTTGGGGGCTGAAAGGATGAAGCCATCTTATGGGCTGCTGCAGCAGCAGCATTATCTTCTAAATAAAGGACTTCTTTCTGATTTATAGCAATGATATGATAGCTCCATAAGCTGCATGTAATCCATTATCTAGATTTTTGGGCCAATACAAGTTTGTATTTCCGTGAGGGAAACCTAGATTCAGTTCCCTGCCCAGATTTGTGTCTCCAGGCTAGCATGAGCAGGAAGTATTGCAGAGGGAACACATTCAGCCCTCGGAAGTATGGGAAGAGATCACCCTGGCTTAACCAGGAGATCTTCAATGATCTAAAAATCAAAAAAGTCCTACAAAAAGTGGAAACTAGGTCAAATGACAAAGGATGAATATAAAGAACTAACACAAGTATGTAGGGACAAAATTGGAAAGGCCAAGGCACAAAACAAGATCAAACTAGCTAGAGACATAAAGGGTAACAAGAAAACATTTTACAAGTACATTAGAAGCAAGAGGAAGACCAAGGACAGGGTAGGCCCGTTACTCAATAGGGTGGGTGGGAAATAATAACAGAAAATGTGGAAATGGCAGAGGTGCTTAATGACCTCTTTGTTTCGGTTTTCACCAAGAAGATCGGACGTCTAACATAGTGAATACCAGTGAAAATGAGGTGGGATCAGAAGAGGCTAAAATAGGGAAAGAACTAGTTAAAAATTACTTACAAATTAGATGTCTTCAAGTCACCAGGGCCTCATGAAATGCATCCTAGCATACTCAAGGAGCTGACTGAGGAGATATCTGAGCCATTAACGATATCTTTGAAAAGTCATGGAAGACTGGAGAGATTCCAGATGACTGGAAAAGGGCAAATATAGTGCCAATCTATAAGAAGGGAAATAAGCACAACCCGGGGAATTACAGACCAGTCAGCTTAACTTCTGTACCTACAAAGATAATGGAGCAAATAATTTAGCAATCAACTTGCAAACATCTAGAAGATGATAAGGTGATAAGTGACAGCACAGATTTGTCAAAAACAAATAGTGTCAAACCAACTTGATAGCTTTCTTTGATAGGGTAACAAACCTTGTGGATAGGCGGGAAGCGGTAGACGTGGTACATCTTGACTTTAGTAAATCTTTTGATACTGTCTTGCATGACCTTCTTATAAACAAACTAAGGAAATGCAACCTAGATGGAGCTACTATACGGTGGGTGCAAAACTGGTTGGAAAACCGTTCCGAGAAAGTAGTTATCAGTGGTTCACAGTCATGCTGGAAGGACATAACGAGTGGGGTCCCGCAGGGATCAGTTCTGGGTCCGGTTCTGTTCAATATCTTCATCAATAATTTAGATAATGGCATAGAGAGTACACTTATAAAGTTTGCAGACGATACCAAGCTGGGAGGGGTTGCAAGTGCTTTGGAGGATAGGATTAAAATTCAAAATGATCTGGACAATCTGGAGAAATGGTCTGAAGTAAATAGGATGACATTCAGTAAGGACACATGCAAAATACTCCACATAGGAAGGAACAATCAGTTGCACCCATACAAAATGGGAAATGACTACCTAGGAAGGAGTACTCTGGAAAGAGATCTGGGGGTCATAGTGGACCACAAGCTAAATATGAGTCAACAATGTAATGCTGTTGCAAAGAAAGCGAATATCCTTCTGGGATTATTAGCAGGAGTAAGCAAGACAGGAGAAGTAATTCTTCCGCTATACTCCGCGCTGATTAGACCTCAACAGGAGTATTGTGTCCAGTTCTGGGTGCCACATTTCAGGAAGGATGTGGACAAATTGGAGAGAATCCAGAGAAGAGTGACAAAAATGAGTAAAGGTCTAGAAAACATGACGTATGAGGGAAAATTGAAAAAATTGAGTTTGTTTAGTCTGGAAAAGAGAAGACAGAGAGGGGACATCATAACAGTTTTCAAGTACGTAAAAGATTATTACAAGGGGGAGGGAGAAAAATTGTATTTCTTAACCTCTGAGGATAGGACAAGAAGCAATGGGCTTAAACTGCAACAAAGGAGGTTTAGAGTGGATATTAGGAAAAGCTTCCTAACTGTCAGGGTGGTTAAACACTGGAATAAATTGGCTAGGGAGATTGTGGAATCTCCATCATTGGGGATTTTTAAAAACAGGTTAGACAAACACCTGTCAGAGATAGTCTAGATAATACTTAGTCTTGCCATGAGTGCAGGGGACTGGACTAGATGACCTCTCAAGGTCCCTTCCAGTGCTATGTTTCTATGATATTTGGGTTGCCTCACTATATCTAGAAGCAGTTGAGCAGTTGAGGGATGGGATATCTTTACTAGGTCCTGAAAGAGGGTCCTGTCCAGAGCTTGGGTGGAACAATAATGCTTGTGATATGCCACTTTGAAGGTAAATTAAATTAAAGAGACTAGATGGTTTCAAATCAGAGTCTGACACATCCCCACACAGAATTGTCATGGTTACCAGACATGATGTCACTATGTATACTGTGAAGGGTTTGACTGACACATAATGTAACTATAGTAATATGCAGGTATTAAGGCTTTATATTGCCACATTGGAACAATTATAGCTATAAATACCTATGAGTCTCCCATTTTTATTTTACCAATGATTCACGAATAGTCAGGGTTCCACTTTTTTTTTAATTCCAAAGTTGGTCTCCTGTGTGTACAGAGCCCATCAATAAGAGCATAGTTATGATTCCTGTCCATCACAATTAAGTAAAAGCTACCTGTAGTAAATGGATAGGGAGCACTAATATGTTTACCCTATTGCTAGTAGAGCATGGCAATAAGTTTTTGTTTCTTACACATGGAAAGACCATTGCAGAGGTTACTTGCATTAGTGGATTAGTGATCCGATGGTTAAGGAGATTACAGAAATAAATAAGATAGCAAGAAAGTTGCATGAACCAAAGCCCAGGGATGGAGTAAATTAGTGTATATGAACTAAGATGAAACTCTGTACAGCAGCAACCAGGCTATGTGTAGTAAATCAAAATCTTCAGGAGCACAAGAAGTAGCAGATCATTTTTCTCACAAAAGTAAAGACGATTGTGTTGTATTGTCAGACTGAATTGCGTTAGTCCAAGGTCATGTTTGAATTCAAGCTTTGGTGTTATGTGGTAGTTTGACATACTGTAATAATCTGGATGCCTTATCTAATTTTGCAGTTATGATTAGATAGGTATTGCTACTGTGCTCCATCTATAGTAGAGTCGTCTTGGGAGAGTGAAGCCTATACCTCATCTTGGTAGCTGTTTAAGGTACATACTTTGCTTTTTGTACGATGAACTAACATGAGGTTTCCGGGACCACTGATACAGTTGGGTGGCAAAGGACATTTGGTCTGCTGACTTTAAATTACTACTTTTATCTTATGACAAAGTTCTAAGTCAACTCTAAGAACAATCTGAAGATCTTAAAATCTTGATCTAAAAGTCAAAACAAAATCCCGAAGCTCTGTGTTTCCCAGTTGAAATGGTTTCGTTATTAACTAGCGTGAAGATTATTTTTACTACTTCGTTTTTATAGGCCAAGAGAGTATGTCATAAAAATGGGGAGGGAGTGTTATACCATGTTACTCTAAGGGCTGGTCTACACTGGGGAGGGGGGGTCGATCCAAGATACACAACTTCAGCTACGCGAATAGCATAGCTATTGGATCGAATTACCTGGGGTCCAGACGCCGCAGGATTGACGGCCACGGCTCTCTCGTCGACTGCGCTACTGCCGCTCGCTCTGGTGGAGTTCCGGAGTCGACGGTGAACGCGTTCGGGGATCGATATATTGCGTCTTAACGAGATGCGATATATCGATCCCGGATAAATCAATTGCTACCCGCCGATACGGCGGGTAGTGAAGACGTACCCTAAGTCTGTGATCACTTTCCGTCTTTAATTAGTTGTATGATGTTGCTGGGCGTTGCTTGAACAGTTGTCACATTTGACTCTAGAGTGAGTTGCAGTTCAGTGGTTGACGAAGTGCTTTCTGAGGTAATTTGAATGGTTTTGGAACTAATCCTTCATTACTAAGCGTGCTGGTTTCTTCAAGTAAAGAGCACTATGCTCAGCAGTAAGTGTTTAATGGACTGGGTCCTTTGTTTATAAGCACCTGGGGATGGAAAGCAATATTTAAATATCAGATCATAAGATCATTAATCTTTTAAATAGGTTGGGATAAAGAACAGAGATCTTTCATAGTGGGTACCCCATTTTTTTACTATTTGCATTATTTAGCCTAAAACTGGCTGTGTGACATCTTGGTAAAAGGCAACGTTATTTTCTGCAGTAGTAGTATTGGAGTCCAGTTTCAGACACTGCAGACCTGAGTTAATCTTGCTTTCATACTGGTTTAGCAATCAGATTGTTAATTAATCATTTAATAATTTAAATTGTTCTTTAGCTTCCATTTTAAAGTTCATATTAAAACGGGGGGAATTAGTTCATAATCCTATACATGGATTCTGATATGCTAATGTTAGTAAATTGCTCTTCAATAAAGTAGCTCAGAAATGCCAAAGATACTTGAAAAAATTTTTTTTTTGAAATGAACATTTTGGGGCAGATTCGATGTTCATCCACAGCTCTCCTCATCACAGGAATGGAGTCGGGGCCAAAGGTGGCTTTAAGCCCCCTGTTGTTTCTCGCCACCTTTGCAATCTGTCCAAGGGGCCTGCCTGGCCCCAGTGTAAATGAAGGCAGTGTGAGGACTAACTGCTCCAACTTATGCTCAGCCAAGAATAACTATGCTCTCTTCTCCCAACATCCTCCTTACATCAGATGGGATTGCTACAGGTGTTTGGTCTAGGTCCTTTCCAGTAGATCTGCTCAACCAGGACATGAATATTCTTTGGGGATGGTTTCAGCAATTATAATGACCTCTTTACACCATCAGAGTGACATAAAGGAGCTGGAGAGACTTTTTTTGTGTGTGTGCATTATAGATGTGGGTATAGACACTTCTTAGCATGTGGCCTTTCAGAACATTGTGTTTAGCAAAAATTGGTGCAGTTTGCTTTTACACTTGGTTCCTATCAGTTTAGTGTCACATGCCTGGTGAACTCTGCCATATGTAATTCTCCAGACTCCCCCTGTGCACGGTTCTTAAAAGTTGCAAGGAAAATATGCATTTAATGTTCACACAGATTGTGTTTCCATAGCTTTAAGAACGTAATCTGTAGTACTGTATGCTAATCTGCAGTTTGCCAAAAGTTAAACTGATGTTACCACATTACTGTTACTTGAAACCAATGGTAATTTTTTCTCTTGATGTACACGGCTGGAAATACCAAAGGCGTAAATATGTTTCACTGACAAATCCTTGACTGTTTCTGTCATACTTCAAAGGAAAACAGTCATTCTTAAAAATGTCATGGTTTGAAAAACCAGTGAGCAATTTCTTATCTTGTACCTCGATGCTTCCAATATTCAGGGCTTTTGGATACCTGGATCACAAAAGTAAAAACTCAAGTTAAAAGAAGAAAAACTTACAAGAAGTAAGTTTGGTATTTAAAACTATTTTCTAGTTAATCTTTTAAATTACTTTCTGTAACAATACCGGTATTGGGGTAAACACCAAATTGAATATTATCCTCTAGGAGGAGGTCTTATGTTGTTTAATTTTGTTTTACCTCACTGCTACTTTTGTTATATCAAAAGAACATCTATGTTTTATGTAACATCACTGAAACCTAAGGAAAGGGTAGTAAGCATCAAGCTACTAGACCATCAGCAGAATATTCAATCATATCATTTTTATCCCCTACTAGCTTTCTCTGTTGTATCTGTTCAGATTTCACTTAAATATTCCTTAAAACCACGCAACCATGAAAAATAGGTGATCTCTACCATAGATTGTGATAGTTTGTCATTGGATACTATGTTCTTTTTGTGTTGTCCTTTCTGCTAATAATACAAGGCTACTTCTATGTGGTTATATTGTATCGAGAACTCTGTTCTTTCATACCCTTTAAAATTTCCTTTTAATGGTGCCAACTTTTTGTGTCTCTGTGTTATTCTTTATTTAGAGTCAGGAGAGATTCTGTACCATTTTTCAAAGCAGCCTTCCCCTTGCCTTGTTTTATTGGACATATATCTTTTGTCATTGTTTAGGAATTAATAGCTATATTTCCAAATATCGATTAAAGTTGACTGCTTGTTTGAGCAATAAGATACATGATTATAGCATGCCTCAGGTCATATAATAACAGGCCAAAGTCTGAATAACTTAAGTATCTGAAAAATGAAATAATTGCTTTGAAATGTTGTGCCTCAAGTGTCTGATTGCTATTATGAAATGGAATTGACACATAAAAATTAAAAAATACATTTTGACTGTCTAGCAACTTGAGCACATAGGGGCTGGTCTTGCAAACTTATCTTAAATGAGTAGCTGTCCTTACTTCTACAAGTAATCCCATTGATTTCAAAGAGACTAGTACTGTGAGTAAGGACAACACAAATGCTTAAGGATTACAGGATCTGCCTCTTATTGAGGCTTGAGGCTGGAAGCCCAATTTTCCTGCATACGGGATATGCTAGTATCTCCTAGAATTTGCATACTCTGGAGTTTTTAATTTTGCTTACAAAAGAAAGGTTTCCAATTTTGGGATGATTCTTTCTTTCTTTGATTTGGAATGTAATTTGTAGTCATTTAAAAATAATACCTGTATGTTTTATTTAATTTTTAATTCACTTTAATTTCTTAAAATTAGTAAAGAATTTAGAAGAAAGCCTAGGAACCTGCAATGTTTAGTCTCAACCACACATCGTTCTTGGTTTCAGCTTCAGCTGATTCACAGTGTCACTTTCTTTTGAAGTATCTGCTGAGGGGACTCTCAGTAGAGAGAAATTGGTGTTTTTTAAAGAAATATACTTTAGCTCAGCTTTGTTCTACTTACAGTGGGTGGATTTGAAAGTACAGTATATTAATTCCCCCCCCCCTCCCCCAATTTCCTGTCTGCTGGGAGCAGCTGTCATGGGTACTTCAAAGGCACTGGACACCACAGAGAAGACCACAGCCTTTCCTGCCTTTGAAATGGTTGCAGTGTCTATGGTCAGGCTTCAAGGGACCTTCAGCACAGGAAAAAAGCTTTTTTTTTAAAAAAAATAGAAATAAAGCATATTGAACTACCTGTTAATTGTCTTTGCTGAAAGCATCTCCAGTATGAGCCACAGATACTTGAAAGCAGACACACCCAAACTTTACAACAGCAAGGGCCATGTAACGTGCCAGAAAACCTGAGGACCAAGCCTAACCTTCATAACTTTTGCAAAAAACAGATGCAATGTAAAATTAGCTCGTACTTATATCTTTATTGTAGTTTTTAATTACATTTCTTCACTGTCTCTTCATTTAAAGAATAATTTCCCCTTTTGTTTTACCCCAGGATCTTACACCTCTCAAAAGATTTCTCTCAATTTAGATAATAATGAAAATAAAAAATAGGTAAAAAAAATGTTTTCCCCTTTGTCAGATTGATCTGTGGAGGCTCTAAATTATTATTTCATGTTGTGGATTTGCTTCTCCCAGATCAAAATTACTTGTAAGTTTTCTTATCTTATCTATGTCTTCCCATTCCAGTGTATTTTCCAGCTAGCTTTCTGAATTTTACAAAGACCCACATACTGTAGTCTTTTGCACTTCAGTCTCTCATATTTTAATTAACCGCCACATCATAAAGGCAGTGCATATAAGGTGAAACTTACTCTTGTGCAAAGAAACAACTCAAGTTGCACCATTTACGTCCCACTATTCCTCAAAATAGGCCTTAAGTGGTGCAGAGGTATTGTGCAGAGGTGCAACTTTCACTCATAGACTTTATATAGAGCAGAGTTTCACAACTGTGGTGCATGGGCCACTGCTAGTCCATGGAACACTTACTAGTGGTCCTTGGAGACCTGGTTGGTCACACCTTGTTGGTCCCCAACTCCTTTTTTCCAGTTGTTAAATTGCAATACTAGAAACTGTGACTATATTAGATACTTTTACTTTTCAATGTAAGCAATTGTTTAATTATTGTAGTTGCCAACTGGATGTTTTGTTTCATGGACTTTTTCTCTCCCATTCACAATCTTTCTTTTAAAATGTGGACCATACTGTAAAAAAAATTTGAGAACTGTTGCCATAGTGAAATGGAGTCATTTGCACATTTATGGACATCCTCTGCATGGTTAGTTTGAACAGTATTTGTCTTTTTTTTTTTTTTTTTTTTAACTGAACTGGAACCATTCTATAATGGTAAGAGTTTCACACTTATGTAATAAAGTGGAAAGCAAGAAAAAGTATTACCTGATTGTTAAAGAATCTCTTCATATTTCAGGAAATCCTTTCATGCTACTTTTGTTGTTGGTTTCCGACTTCTATAGAACTTTTGAAGGAATAATTAGAATTGTCTTTTTGTTCCATTTAGTCAAACAGGAAAGAAACAGGACATCTTGATGAAAGCTTTGCTATATAATTGTGTGTGTGTATGTGTGTGCATGCGCATGTGTACGTGTACCCAAGTAGCATGTTCAAAATGACATCTGTAAAAGAATTCTGCCAGCCCATGAACATTCCTTACTTTAAAATGTGCAGAAAGTCAAAGGAGTAGGTTGAGTTTAAATAAATGAGGTGCATTCTCTCACTAAAAGGCATGACATTAACTTGCATAAGTTAGATAAACTAGAGAAAGGGATACAGAGAAGTGCTGAATTAGTTAGTAAAAAGAAGTTTTAAAAAAGTGTCAGTGCATATGCATTATGATAGTGATTACATGGTGTGGCAGACCCAGAGCACTGGGGTACAGGAGTCTGGTAGAGGGCAAATATACTGGTCACTGGATGAGTAGTTTTCTGTTCCCTGAGTGACCAGAGCAGGGGCTGCACTAGAGTAATCAGGAACCTGCTAGAACCAGTTAAGGCAGGCTAATTAGGACACCTGGAGCCAATGAAGAAGAAGCTTCTAGAATCAATTAAGGCAGGCTAATCAGGGCACCTGGGTTTTAAAAAGGAGCTCACTTCAGTTTGTGGGGGGAGTGTGAGGAGCTGGGAGCAAGAGGCGCAAGGAGCTGAGAGTGAGAGAGTGTGTGTTGTTGGAGGACTGAGGAGCACAAGCGTTATCAGACACCAGTAGGAAGGTCCTCTGGTGAGAATAAGGAAGGTGTTTGGAGGAGGCCATGGGGAAGTAGCCTAGGGAGTTGTAGCTGTCATGCAGCTGTTACAGGAGGCACTATAGACAGCTGCAGTCCACAGGGCCCTGGGCTGGAACCCAGAGTAGAGGGCGTGCCTGGGTTCCCCCCAAACCTCCCAACTGACCTGGACTGTGGGTTCTTCCCCAGAGGGGAAGGTCTCTGGGCTGTTCCCCAACCCACATGGTGAATCTCTGAAGCAAGAAAATCCACCAATAAGCGCAGGACCCACCAGACAGCTGTGAGGAGCCACAGACACTCCATCCACCCAGGGCGGCGTGGCTGGGGAGATGGGGTGGGAGTGGGGGGGGGCAGGGACATGGGCTGGGGGCTGCTCTCGGTCTCCCCCACCCCTGAGCAGGTGGAGGGTCTGCGGCATGGCACCCCATGCTGCCTGGGCTCCCCAGCCGGGCTCCAGCTGCCAACCTGCCCGGGGGGAAGAGGAGGAGCAGGGACAGTGAGTGCCTTGCAAGAAGTGGACGAGCTAGGCCCGTCCACTTTCAAAAAGTCCCTATTCCGGCGCCCCTGGCTGTGAGTGCTCAGCACTTCTGGCAGTCAGACCTCACGGTCTAAGGTTGAGCACCCGGAAAATGAGGAACACGCTATTAGTGACCACCTGTGAAAACTTCACACAGGAACTTTGCCAGAGGCAGGGATATAGTTCAATTCCTAGGGTAGTATTCAACTTTCTTAACCATGAAACCATCCTTTCTCTTCCTGCAATCCCATGCCTCCATCACTGCATGTCTTCCAACTTCTGCAACAAATGACCAAGTCTCCTTTACTACGCAACCCTGATTCATCCCCAGAATAGGTCTCACCTGTGGACTGAATGAGGCAGAGGTCCTGTGGAAAAATAATCTCTGAACATGTAATTAAAGACTGTGTCATCATGCACATGTCCCAGGGGGATGCTAATTAAAGTTGCACAGGCAACCTTAAGTCAGACATTTCCTAACTTTTGAGGGCTTGACTTTGCAACCTTAATAATGTTCTTTTAATGTATTTTTTTGTTTGTAATATACATAATTTATCATCTATTATGTGGGTGTGTAAATGTGCATGGAAAAATAATGTGGTGGGAAAGCAAATGGTAAATAAATGTATCATATACCTATGACTGCATCAACTGCCCACTAATTTATCTATCTGGGACTTCACTATAAACCTGGAAGGGGCTGAATTAGCTACAATATCATGACTTTTTATGTATAGAAATGCTATTTTAGTTAAATCCTGAAAGTGTTTTATACTTTCTAGTTATAGTTTTTCCCTTCTCTCTCTATTATTAATAATAATATATTATACCTAGCTCTTATACAGTGATTTTCATTTGAGCTCTTTACGGTTGGTTTCCTGGGAACTATAGCACCTATTTTACAGGCAGAGAGAGAGCTGATGATAATTTTGCTGCAAAAAATGCAGTAATATGTGCTCGCATATTCAGAACACAAATTAAAATTTGTGTTATAAAATTAAAAACCAGACATGAACACTTCTGAAGAACTTTTATTGTAGAGGAATAAGTGTGAGGAAGAGTAAACAGAGGTGGAGAGAGAGAGGTAACCATTAGTTTACATTACTTACTTGCTGTTCCTCTGGCAGCTTGTGCAGGAAGAGGAAGTGCTCAAGAAAATCTGAAAAATAAAAAGAGAATTCAGAGCAATTTGTAATTTAATTCAAAATTATATGTAGATTAAAGCTATTACATTTCTGAACAGCACCTCCTCCCCACACATACTCTATTGCCACAAACTTCCCCTGGAAAAGTCATCTCTTTGGTATCGCTGTTGCAAGGGGAGGACTATCAGGCATGCCAAGAGGCAGAATGGGGAGTTGGCTTGTACTGTATGTGCCGATTGGTTGCTTTAATCAAATGTAGATGTGTCTATTCATATTTTAAAAAGCACAAAAAAAATCCAGATTACTGAGCTCATTAACATACAATGCTAAACATAAAGCACAACGAACCCTTTCTATTATAAATGGATATTCTTTATTAAGTAGTTGGGAAACATGCAAGCTTAATGCTTTGCAAACTGAGACCAGTAGGCTATGTCTTAGCAGATCCCTGAGACTTGTACTCCTATGTTCCAGGAGGCATTGATCCAGTGCTAAGATTGGCCATGCCATTTTTCCACTAGGCCATCATTGTGAACAGGTCTGACCACGCCTATTTATGTTGTTCCAGTATTTGGACTGAGCGGTTTTATGGACTAAATTATACTTTATGCAGTAACATTGATTGACATGTGCTTTACATGAGTTGTGTATATTTAATTGGAATCCATTATTATGTAATACAGTAATTCCCAGTTCCTTCAGGTGTTTACCTATGGTGTAACAAATGAGGAAAACCTTGGTGAAGGCCTCTTGGACACACAGACATTACTCCTGTGGCTTTGCAATGGTTAAGCAGGACTATATGTCCCTGGGTCACCAAAAGGATTTAAACACCCTCAGGATTTGTAATCTGTTATAGTACTATAATTTAGAGCAAGGCTGCAGGAAAGAAGTTTAAAGTCTGGGCACAAAAGACATGCCAGCTGTTTTTTCAAAATTAGACCTTACGATTTGCTACAGCATAGATTTTGCACCCCCTCCTGAACTACATTCTGCTCTTGGTTTCTTCTCCCTCATTTTTGAATGGTCTCTTCTATCCAGTGGTGAGTGGGGAAAACATTGGCAAAGGCCTCTTTGAAATATGCTATCCTCCAAGCACACTAACATTTCAGTCCTTGTGTGACCTGTACATTATATGCAGAATACTCCATTTATTTATAGCCATTTGCAATCCAATGGTTACTAGTACATGCATAATATTTTTCCTGTTATATGGTGGTGGTCTTTGGGGTTGTATTTGGCTGTGTTGGCTTGGTTATCTGGGATGTTGTCACTGTGTAATCAGCTTTGTTCCTTCCTCCTTATCTACAGAATACGAGCATTAAAGCATAGTTCAGTGCCTTACAAGGCCTCAATGAAAGAGTTAACAAAGACTTTCATTTTTTTTATCAGCAATAAGCTGCATAAATTTGCAGTTAATAAATTCATCCAGGAAACACAAACTTCCCCTTTAAACCATCCTAACTAACACATGAATGACAGCTGTCCAGACTCTATTCAGGAATAGTTTCTTCAAGAATAAATATCAGCTTTACACTTGGCCTCATAGTATAGCTCAACTTCACAGACAGGGCTAATAGACATTAAGTTAACATCATGCTAAGGAGCAAGTGGAGGGCACCTCCTTGTATTCAATCAATCTTTGTATGAATATTAATAACTTAGACTGTAACATAGTAAAGCCAGTCCAATTCTCTCAGTGCTCTTGCAAGATCCCCAGCTCAGTCCCTAAACAAAGATAGTGCAAATGTGCATAGTAAGTTTGGTACAGCAACATTCTAAGTACAGAGAGTTTCAATAAGTTAGTGTACAGTGTGTCAAAGGAAACAACTAGGATTTCTGTTCACAGACCACATGGCTGCATTGACTGTCAAGGGGCAGCAGCAAACTGGGTTTGAGACAGAGGGTGTATGTGGCCTCTTTGAACTCTCAACACAGCATTATATTGATGTCATGTAACACAGGGAGAGACAGCTTCAATACCCATGGCCTGACCAATACATTGGGGAATGAAAGCAGTTCTGAAAATTCACTCACCACAGGAGGACATCGAGGCAGGCAGGCAGAAAAGTATATTAAAAAACCTATAACTGATTTCTGTAGGGTCTTTGTGAATAAAAATGTGTCTCTTTAGCTGTTAGAGAGACAAGATGAATGAGGTAATATCTTTTATTGGACTAACTTCTGTTGATGAAAGAGACAGGCATTGGAGCAGGTCTGGAAGAAGAGCTCTGTGTCACTGGAATGCTTGTCTCTTTCACCATCAGAAGTTGGTCCAATAAAACATATTACCTCACTCATCTTGTGTCTCTAATATCCTGGGACCAACATGGCTGCAACAACATTGCATCTCTTTAGGTATACCATTTAACAAGGTGGCTTCAGCAGCCTAAATGTGAAATGAGGGGCAAATGGTTCTGTTCTGTGCGTTGGGCAACTGATGGCCTTCATGACAGCTCATGTACATACCCACTCGGACGGTACGTGATGGTGTAGTGCAGTTCAGTTCATCTGAAGTGCACTTATACAGAACAGCTAATATTTTTTAGAAAATACCTCTACCTAGCAGTGGAAGCATGATTATTTCCTGTACTTCATAGGGAAAAATACAGGAAAACTGGGTAATGTTGATTAGACAGCTGGGCACTGCAGTAAAATGTCAGGTAAAACATGTAACAACTGTATGTTTGTGTTATACATGATGTATATATGTGGTCATGGCGGAGCTGCTGTGTAATATATTCCAGAACCAGCTGATATTTATTTATCATATGCTTCTATAATCATGCATTTTTTTTACTGCCTCATTTGCCCTCTGCCCACTAAGTTCATCTCCCCTCCTTATTCCTAACATTCCAAACAAGGTTGGTATGGTATTTACCAGAGGTGGCTTTTACTAGGTAAAATCATGGTTAATCCCAGTTTGAGGCATTTTCTATGTTAAAAATTGTTTGTTTAATGTACACCACATTATATTTAGGTTTAGTTTAGTTCAAATAGTGGTTACATAAGGCAGTAGATTTGGAGATTAATTTGGGGTTGCAAAAAGTGAAACTGCAATAGGGGTAATTCTAATATATGTAATATAATACTGAACATTGGAATGTCTATATATCTTGTGGTTTGGTATTTTGTCAAGGAAGTTATTCGTGTCAGAACTCATTTCAGTTTTCAATATTTAAATATTAGATATTCTGCAAAACTATTATTGAATTGCTAAATATTTCTCAGTAATTTTCATTAGGATCTTCTAATAATAATTTTATTTTTTCCCAGTTTTCTGGTTTATATGGGGTTTAAACCAGTATTTACCAGTGCCCTGTCTGAAATTATTTTTTCCTGGGAAATTGCCAACGCTGATTCCTAACCTTTGAGCAGTTTTAAAAGACCCTATGTTTATCTTTAAACCAATCTGCTACAAAAATGTAACTATTTCCCCCTGCAAATGAAGAATTCTCCCCTCCACACATATATACACCTATCCCAACCAAAAAAAGTTATACTGAGTGAGAGTCCATGATGGGCATTATTCAGTCCTCCACCAGTGACGGGTTTAAAGTCCAACATCTGGCATTTTGTTGGATTAAAAATGGGAGCTTTGTATCATTAGAAAGATGAAATTTCTAGCTTTCTAGCGAAACACAGTTTCTAAGTCTACAAGGCAGAAAATATTAGAGTTTAAATAACATATATATTTTTTGCTATAGAACAGAAATGTTATACTTTCGTTAAATCTTTTTATGAGTCCCTTCGGAGCCCTGTACAATTGGAGTGATGGTAAGTAAGGAACTTGATTTACAAATTAAGGAATTAAAAAGAAACCCCCAATAAAATATTTTAAAAGTCTCTAAAACTTTCGTAAGATTGACTACAGAGCTTCTATGTGCTACATGCACACTACACAATGATGTAGTTTAATATAAAGACTTCGTTGTCACTAGTTTAGGATGACCTGTATAACTCGCTGTTGGATTCCCCAGCCCTACGAAATGCAATCATCTGAAACACCTACTGATAAAATCTTTATAACACATCAAACCATCATGTATGTGCCCACTCCGACTGTACATGTTTATGTGAATATTTTATATAAATGAGTGTGTGTACACAAACAACATACACAAGGGTGTACAGCTTTTGAGATATCACACTTCGTGTGATGGGGAAGGGTAGCTCAGTGGTTTGAGCATTGGTCTGCTAAACCCAGGGTTGTGAGTTCAATCCTTGAGGGGGCCATTTAAGGATTTGGGGGTTTAGTTAGGGATTGGTCCTGCTTTGAGCAGCGGGTTGGACTAGATGACCTCCTGAGGTCCCTTCCAACCCTAATAATCTATGATTCTATGTGTGTAGTGAAGCACATATATATTTAAAAAAAAAAGATTTTTAGATACCTAAATAGGGATTTTCTTAACTAATGGCCTGTGTTTTCAGATGTGTGGGGTTTCACTACCAGGACTGATGTCTGAGTCTGGCTCTGTCACAGACTACCTGTATGACCCTTGTGCCTCTTTTTCCATATGCAGTAATAAGGGGGTAATTATCCTTACCTCAGGTAGCAGTTGTAAAGCTGAATTCTTCTATGTTTGTGTTGCCCTTTGAGAACCTCATGGGAAACTCTACGGATGTGCCAAATACCATTAACTTTTATTTTAGGGAGAGACAAGCTCACAATATTTTCATAAATAAATTTAATATATTTACAATAGTTAGAAAAATCCTATTTTATATATAGACATCTCATGATATACAGTATTTTTATTATTTCCTCAGTTGTGAACTGTTGATTTAAGTGAATTTTCATACTTCAATGTGAAATCTTTATTGTGACAGCAATAGGTTTTCGAAAAGGCACTTAGACACGTAACTTACTCCAATTCCCTCCCATTGTGGTTTTGAAAATCATTTTACTGTTCCCCCTTATTCATGAGCTTAACTTTTCTGGGAAAAGCCTAAGTACAGTTTATGAGTCGTCAAAGCAAAACCTGTGGAAGATCTTGTTTACACTAGGGATATTTTTTTTAAACATCCATCATTGGTAGTGGCAGTAGGAGCTCTGTGACTTCTGCTTTCCAATGTACATAATGCTGAAAACCTTCTCTGCAGCCAGCAGGCTGTCTACTCTAGAGCTTCTAAGGTTGCTGAGACCAGTTCACTTGAGTGAGTGCTAGCAGTTGTGGGAGTTTTTTCCAAAATGTTCCTAGTGTAGGCAAATGCCAAGAAACTACCTTTATTAGGCGAACTCTCCTCTTAAGAGACTGTTCCACAGTATCCCCAAGTGTAATGAGTACAGTTCTCATCCACTGTATTAATCACCTCTGATCAGTAGCAATGTTTGTCAATGCCCTGAATTGTTGCCTAAGATGGTCACATACTATGTTTTAGGGTCAACAATAAATTTTTATTTCGGTGATTAATGGATGACTTGTCACAATTATTAGATTAATCTTTAGTAATAGATTGGTACTTAAGAATTGCTTCCTTTTTTTTCTCCCTTCCCCTTCTCTGGCAAGTTGGGATAGGGAACTATTGTTAAATTTCAACCAGTGAACAAAGATTAAAAAGTATAGGGTGAAATCCTGACTCTGCTGTAGTCATTTTGAGTTTTGCCAGGATTTCACACGTCCGGTGTTTAACATGCCGATAAATGGGAATTATTAAACAAAAACTGGGTGTCACAGAGTAAGAATTCAGGCGTGTAGAGACCATTTATTCAAAGAACTCCAGTTACTAGCAAGTAATGTAGTTTGATGATAATTTGGGGGGGAAATAGGGAAGCATCTGTGCAATATTGTATGTAATGTAATTTAAATATGAATGCGGTGACAGGGCACTTACCTCAGTTCCCTCAATTCCTATAGTCCATCTCCTCTAGAAATTTGTGATCTCTGACATGTTTCCCTTAGCCTCTGATTTTTCTCATATTATAGTCTTTCTTCAGATGATGTCCACTTCTATAGTTTTTGTGTCATTCTCTGTTGCTTGTTTATCTGCAGTGCATGGCACCATCAGCTCCGTATCCTCTACTCAATTGTCAGAATATTTTGTAAAAATAAGAAGAGTCTGTTGAAATTACCAGTTAATTGTTGTTCATGCTTTGAACTGACATTATATTGCAGTCAGGGTTCAATACCCTGAAATGTGGAACACTTCCTTTGAGGTGCAGAGACCCCTTTCTGAAGGACTTGACTGTGCTGTACCCTTCATAGGATGTGCTCAGTGCCTCGAAGGAAAGGACCCAATATTAGAAAGAAGAAATAAAGATCTCCTTCTACTGAGATAAACTACATAGTGGTAGGAATCCCATGCTGGTTTATGAAGCATTAATACAGTTTTCAAGCAGTTTTTATCTTGTGAGGGTGTTGGGTTATTGCTGAAAAACAGCATGGTGTTCTTGTTCTTGTTCTTGCTGGTATAGATTAAATCTCCATTTTTATGAATAAAAACTTCAAAATTAAAAAAAGAGAGATAAGGGGGGAGGAGGGATGGAGTAGCACTGGTAGTGTAACCAAAGTCTTATTATGTTTAGGAGAACAGGGCGATCAAGGAGGATCCACTTGTGCAGTAAAATAGCTGTTCAATTATTCACTTCATATTATAAGTCATAATCAAAACAAAGTACAAGGAAGTACATTTAGTTGCTAATGAAACTTATATTTCCTTGCAAGTATGCAATAATAATAATTATTTATTAAAGGGTATTAGGTAGATCTGAGAACTTCCTACAGTTTTAAGCTTTTTTAAAAAATAAATAAAAATCAGAATTACAGGGAGTTGTTTGCTCTTGGAAGTTTTTGGCAACAAAATTGCTTTTTATAAAATGTGACTCTCCTCACACCCATATTGTTTCTATATCTAAAACTGTATTATTGCTCCAAGACACCCCTACTGTACATACGAGGGACAATCCTTTCTAAAAAAATGTTTAAAGGATCTTACAGGCATAATATAAATATAGTAAATCAAGAAATGTGTGGTTTTGGGGGGAAAAACTGACTTCATTATAGTTACCATTTTAGTACAATCATAAATGGGGATGTGGCCATCTATTCCTGTGGCTTGCTGGGAGAAGTGGAAAAAACAAAACTAAAAAAGCTAAATTAATAGACTGTCAGAGAAATCTAGAAGTAATAAAGGAAAACAGATATGTGAATAGACATATAAAGGTCTCTCTTGCAAGTGTAATTTCTCATCAGGTGTTAGTTATGTATTTGCATAACTTTTAAAATGTAAAATAACTTCATTTTTCTAAAATTCAGACAAACACTGGATAGTGATAAATTTTAGGAAGTAAGAACAATTGTATCATTTAAAGAGACTAAGGGCACAGATAGTCACAGAGTTTGAAAAGAAAATAGCATATACACAAACTTTGGCCACAAGGCTGACTTAAAACACTTTGTATAATGATTCCAAGTCAAGTACACATAATATATGCTTAATGTTTTTTTAAACTCCTTCTGGGATTGCACCCGTGGGTTAATGAGCTCTTTGCTTTTACTAAAAGATGCAGACACATTTAAAATATTAAAATCTCTCTTTTGCTTGTGCCTTTTCTGATAATGAAACGCACCCCAGGATATATCAGAGAGCTCCAGAGTTGAAAACAGATTTTAATTTTAAATTCATAATACACTGATCAACAATTTGCAAGAATGGTTTTGAAACGGAACAAAAATAAAACAGAACAAAAATCACGAAACAGCTAATGTTGATGCAGAATGCATGTTTCCAGAATTGAATGCTATAGCTTTAAGATCAGGTGCCTGGGCGCTTTCCTTACACAAACAAGATCGATTTTGAGCAGACTCCTACTGTTAGCTTTTTTGAAGAAGGATTCTCACGCTGAAAATAACCCAACATATTCTTGATAACGGCGTTTTTTTCTCTCCCTGAAATCCACCAAAACTGAAGAAAAATCCAAGTGACTGTTCTTAGCAGCTGTGTGGCCTGGAGTTCACTAGGGAAGCTGGCTTCCTGCAGTCCCCTATTCATCACCTGCTTCAAAGGCAGCCTAGCTGGCTATAGTTTGCAGGCCAGGTAGGGTGCCATTGTGCACAGTCTGGGAGGATTAGTATCAAAGCTGCGGCAACCAGGCCCTTGGTCTCGGGCTGCCATTCAGTCTAGCAGGGAGAGGCTAAGACTGGCCAAGGTCACAGTATCCAGTGTGGTGTGGACTGGGAAAGGATCCTGAGAATAGAATGCTCTTTATGAAATCATGGTGCAAGCTTGCCGCACAGCAGGTCCCCTTCTGGAACACATACATCTGTTTATGTTGGTATACCGTAGCTGACAACGAGATAATAGAGCTTTGCTTTTTTATCATTGTTTTAAAAAGACAACTGTATATACAACAACCCAGATGATTATTGAAGTAAGAGCTTTGATTCTGGAAATCATAAAGAAATCTTTAAAAGATTTAATTGCTGCTTTTTTTGTGTGTGGGTATACTTAAATGAAGAGGAGAGCAGACTGATTTAACCATTTATAATCCTTACCATTGTTGATTAGCAACAGCAGGATACTTCGGGAACATACACAGAATGCGACAATGATTTTTTTTTTTTAAACGTTCCCTCATTTGTACCAACAAATTGGTTAAGGATGCACCGGATTTGCTTAGTTGTCTTGAATGTTCAAATTATTTGGAGGAATTCTTTCAAACCAAATGTCGTTTTAAAAAGGTGAGGTAATAATGACGTAAAAATAAAATTGCCAACTTGATGAAATTAGGGGGGAAAATTAAGCTGTAGACGAGTTGTCATGACGACAAGGATGTTCTATTGATGAACTGTACTCCTCATTGTCCAATCAGATAGTAGAGCTGAAGCTGGAGCATGAACAGGAGAAGACGCACCTATTCCAGCAGCACAACACAGAGAAGGATTGCCTGGTCCGAGATCACGAACGTGAAATTGAAAAACTGGAAAAACAGCTCCGCGCTGCCATGACGGAGCACGAGAATAAAACGCAAGAATGCAGGAAACGAGATGCACAGGTAATGATCAATAACATTTGAAAAGCCGTATGCTTATTAAAAGTATATGTATAATAATAAGCATTTCCCGTTTTCCAGCATTGTTGATAATGCACGCTGTTTGATCATTTGCGAAACTGACATATAAATGTGATTTTTTTTTTCTTTTTTCCACCCCGCACCCCCAACTGCTGAATAAAGCTTTAACTGCAAAAACCACAGGTAGCCAGATTAAAAATCCCATGGTGTGCTATAACTCGGCCTCTTATTTATAATCTTGTCTCATTTTCTTTCATGATGGATTTGTTTAAGAAAAAAGGTATCTATTCCCCTCCAACCCCCACACTCACCCCTCCTTTCCTCCTCCCTGGATAAATCCCTATGAAATATATCTAATTCATTCATATGCTTTTTTGTTTAAATCTCTGCAGGTAACCCACAAATTGCTTGTTTTCAAGATCTGACTTTATTTCTCAATAATTTTGTATTCCATGTATTCATTGTGTGTTTGATTGCATATGTCAGATAATCAGTGATAAGATGATTTGGGTTTTGGTTTGCTTCCCATCAGGTTTGCTATTTCCCTACACACACACACTCGCACCCCTCCCATCCTCCATCTCTATGGTCACTGTTGGAAGCCATTTGGCAGAATAACCCCCAGCTGTGGTAGCATTTGACTCTTCAAACTTATGGATGAAATGTGCACTGTCAGCATGAAAAATGATCTTTATTAGTTTCAGTTCAAAAAATCTTATTGGATGTATGTGGGAGTTTTTCTGTTTATTTTGTGAGGGTGTGTTTATGGGTGAGTGTGTGTGTGGTGTATTTTTCTAAGAGTATATGTTATAAAAGGCCTGCAGTGAATACATTTAAAAATACAGGATGATTTCAGAGTAGAACATTTATTTAAATGAACAAAGGGACAATAATTTTTACTTTACTGATCTGCATTAGAATTACTTATCATTAATTAATTATTTTATATCAAAATGGGCGTTTTTGTATGGAAGGTATAACGATCATATGGTCTCCGCGCATCAGCTTCTTCCCCACATGATATAAGATCCTGGCAATAAGTCCTTTTCATTTTAACTTTTGTTAGGATTGCTTATATTTCTTTCTCACCTATACTATATATTGTAACTAAATGAAATTAAGGATTTAATTCTTAATTTCTTTTTTTATATTTGAAAGATTAATTATCCATAGAATCAACTACTGAGTAAATCTAAATATACATATACATGACAAACAGCAGTCTATGGGGGGAAATATCTTACAGAAACAATATTGATTTATTCCATTTGTACCATTATTGTTTTCCATGTAAAACAGGGAGGGACTCTGTGGGCATGCTCAGTAACAGGAAATTCAGAAGACTGCAGCAGAATTAAACATTATCCTTTTTTCCACTTATTTTGATGATGAATAAAAAACTTAAGTAATTAAAGGAACCAGCCTTTTGGCACTTAACTATATGGTTACTTTGCGAGTATCCCTTTGAAGTCGTATAATTCTCTCAGTTGGACCCCTAACACTGCAGTCAAGCAGTGGCATTTGTCTGAATACCAAGAAGTTCAGTACTTACTGTGAATACAGGATGTGTTCATATCACTAAGTATAAAAATCAGTTTTATAAATATGCAGGTTTGTGTAACGTATCTACAGTAATTCATTACCATTACGCTGTTGTGTGTAGATACAATGGGAATGTAACCTTTGAATAGTAAATTCCAAAAGACTCTTGAGATGTCCTATATGTTTGTCCTACCTATTTAGTTAGATTGTGGCTCACTCGTGGCAAAGGTTGGCATCATGGAGTTTGGGAGAGCGTGTTATTTAAAATGAAATGCTGATGCTATCACAAGTGATATGTTAAACAATGGAGAGTTGAAATAGTAAAGGCAAAAAAATTAGTCTTTTAAAAGTCTTTTTCTTTTGAATATCTCTACAATATGAGCGCGGCTGTCATGGCAGTATTAGTAAAGACAGAAAATACGTTTGCCTTGACTAGGGCAGCTGTTTCTAACAAAAGGAGAAAAATCATCTGTCTGATCATTGTTACCACTTTTAAATATACATTTATTTAGTTTGGTGAATAAATCAAATGTTAATTTGATAACTGTTAATGCCTTCATCTATAAAATATATAGGTATTTAAAATTTACATTTGACTTTGCAGTGGGGATAATATGTATTTAAAATGACTTCCCAGTGTCTTCAGTGGAATTTTGAATACTGCCATTTATTGTATGTTTCCAGCACTGCGTTTTTGCTCCCAAAATACATGTTTTTGGACTATTCTGGGATTGATGTACGGCATCTTTATGAAACAATTCTAAACTAAGATGCTACAGGGATAAGTAAATTATATGGATATGACTTTTCATAAAATCGTAAAATGGAATCATATTTGTAGATTGTAATGTCTTTAGTTTCTCTACGTTACTATGAACCTGCTTCAACACAGCAGAAGAGGCCATTTTGTTTAGCTAAACGAAAAGTGCAACTGCTAGATATTTCATATAGTTTTAATAATAATTAGAATATCCAAAAATTGGTAATCGCTTGAATCTTTTGGTCTGGAGAATCTAGCTGTTCCATGATTGCTGGGTTGTGTAAAAGTACCAGTTTTCCTTATGTAAAGTGGCATATTTTTAAAATAGATGTTTTACCACATTACCAGTGACTGACAGTTTGATGGATCTCTGGAAAATAATGTATTCTGCAAAATTACTGAAAAGATTTGTTCTATTTTTATTGCATTTCCAAGGTGTCCAAGTTCAGTCAGATCTTCAGCTATGGTGAAAGATACTGTACAAAATAGAGAGACAATTTTAGATGTGAACCTATATTAACACTTTACTGGTCAATAAAAAGTGTTGTCTCCCGAATTAGTTAAGATTTTAGGTGGGTCTATAGATTCTAATTAAGAAGAAAATTACAACTTTTGGTTCTTGTATTATAAATTCAGCATGGTATTAGGTAAAGCATATTGATTTAAAGGGGTAGCATGTTTTAGATTGTTGGTCAGTTACTTTCATTTTTATGTGGCATTTACATTCCATTTTAGTACTCAAATAATATCTTTTCAAAAGGCTTTCTTTGCTTTTTTCACCTAAGGTTGTAATGTTTGAGGAGGAGTAAAATGACATATGGGTCAGTAAAAGTCAAAAGAGCCTGAAGGCTTGTGTACCATACTGTGTTCTTATAATCTTTTTCTTTAAATCCTGTATTTTCTGTGAGCTGCAAAAAAACGTTGTTGTTGTTAAAATAATGCTTTCCCTTAAAAATATAGAACTTTAGATTTAAAAAGTATATATAATTTTAAATCCAAAGTTCTATATTTTTAAGGGAAAACATTATAATACATATATTTCATTAAAATTGTGGTTTTTAGTTTAGCATTTCAATTTTATCTTTGATTCTGGATATTGTTCAGAATTTCCTTACAGATACCGTAAGTAAATTTTCCAAAATGTGGTTTATTGTTCATTTAAAAAAAATATTCAGTGTATATTTTTTTTCACAACACATTGTATTAATTCTTGGTAGAAAATGAGATTTTCAGAAACAAAACTCTTCTGATAGTAGAAAATAATAAATCATATTTCATAGAAACAAGTTGTTTCTAAAAAAGGAAATATTCTCCGCTATCTTCTGCCTCAGTAGGCCAGATTGGATAATGAGGTTAGGAATCTTAATATCTAGTCCTAAGCAAGCTATCATAGATATACCAACTGTACAATCTTCTTTGATCAAATTGTCACCCTTTCCCCAGTTTATGACATATACCCTTACCATCTCTAACATTGCAGAGTTCCAGCTGCTGTATAAAGTTATATACTTTTAATGCTTGTTCCTTGGCTGTTTGACCTTTTGGGTAGGGAGAAAAGGAACAACCCCACTTAACTTCAAACTAAATGCTTTGCTTTACTGTCATGTTGTGAAAAAGGGAGCTGAGGAAACTGAAGTCTTTTTCCACTTTCGGTTGCCAGGTGATAATGTGCAGGTCCACCATTTTCTTCCATTTGTAACTGGGTCAAGAATAATTTAAACACTGAAGCACAATTCATCACCATTTGTCACTGTAATATTAACTTAAATACAATAAAATAGTATATTAAAATTATTCAAAACTTTGGGTTGCAATAAAATAAATGTAGCCATAATTTAGAGGTTTGTTAGTTTCCAGCCCATCAGATGCCAGGAAAAAAGAATAACCGATTAGTTCTGTAGGTGTGCAAGTCTAAACACAGCATATATGAAAGACATCATAAAAGCAGAAATGGGCTAGGGTGGGTAGGAAGAATGACTAAGGTATTTCACTTCTGCCTATATCTCTGTTTCTACGTCTTCCCACTCCCTCTGTTGCTTTCTGCACTTTTCCCAATGCCTGTCCTTACTCCTCCCTTTGTCCCATTTTGCCATTTGCAGATTTACAAGGCCTTCTGTGGTGCCCCTCTACGTATGGGACAGCCTCTTGTCTTTTAAAAAAAATTATATGTGTAGTTAAATTACACTGGTCTACAATTTTTGAGAAGTAGTCTGCTTCAGAGATAAAATGTGCTATTTATTATGTATTTTGATGTGCTGAATTCAAATATAACCATTAAAACAACTGATTGGCTACTGTTTCTAAGATATTTAAGTTTTTACATTTTATGTCTATGTATATGGTGTAGATAGTAGAGTTTTAATTATAAATTGTAAACCTAGGTCTTTTCATGTGTTTATGGTTGCTTTACATGATAATATTTCACCTGTCCTATTTATGTAACACTTTAAAAATCAGCAAAAGGGTTATATAAATAAAATTTATTATGAAACAAAAGGCAAAAAACTATTATGTACATAGTTTAGTCCTATTCAGTGTCTACTCGGTGCTTCTTGGCTTGTCTCTTGTATTACCAACTGGAGGCACCATGCAGAAGTAACAATTGCTGGTATGATCTGTTGGCTCTCTCCAAATCATTGGCACTGCAAAAGGCATAGATTTCCTTTTCCTGTTCAACCACTGGCGAAGATTTGTTGCACAAGTGTTGCAGCATATGTGTGGAGCCCACCTCTTGTCCTGATCTCCAATTTTGCAGCCAAAATAGAGGTGATAGGCTTTCTTAACCATAGTAGTTATACTGCGCTTGTGATGCAAAAGTCACTTCACCACAAACATAGCAGAAGTTATCTGCACTGTTCACACAAGTACGAGGCATTTCTGCTCACTTTGGCTAAACAGAAATGTGTCCCTTTGCAAAATCAAACACTGACAAATAAGAGAGCATGACACTGTATGATTTCTAGAGCTGATATAGGGCAATTTGTTCAGCAGAGTGATGTAAGCTTCGTTATGATTGCATCATCCATGACTTCTAGGAATAACATGATGCAATTCATATCATGTATGACGCAATACCAGCTTCAGATTGCATCATTCATTGTTTTGCCTAAAAAGCAAGTACTGTCCAAACTCAGTCATAGATTTATTCATAGATCCAGTCAAAGATGTATTTTAGTCATTTCTGGTTTAAATTGAGATCCCTTCCCTTTATAACTCACTTATTCTCCACCATTCCCAAGTCAAGGTCGTATATACTGACCCAATAGCATATCTTGAAAACTAGAGCCAATCAACATTTTCATTCTCAGTGACCCAGAATTAGTAAAGTTTGACTACATTTATTTCAGAAGCATTTTGGCTGTAGAGCGGTGTTATTAAAATGGAATATAAAATTGCATTTGAGAATTAGGGAGTGCAAAGAGTGTAGTAGGCAAAGTATATCATGTGGGTAGTTCTTTTATCTACCCAATACATCCAATGGGGAAGAAATGATTATTTCTTGCATAAAACCTGATTAGTCTAGGTTCCCAGCTTTAAAATAGGAGCTCCATATTATCCATCAGTTGGAAAAAGTTTCATTACATATTCCAGTTATTCTCATTATCTCTACTGCATGCAAATAGGCATGGCTTTTGTATACAAGATTTTTATGTCTCAGTTCAAATGACTCTTCATAAATTTGTTATATTGTCCCCTGCACTTGGAGTAACTCCTTTTCCATCCTTTAGTTTTACTTTCACTTACCTTTCCAAAGCTGAGCTTTTTTTACAGTGCTGACTGCTGTATCTTTATTCCTATCGTGTCCTGAAATTAAAAAAAGCCCCAAGTAAATGAAAATAGTAATGGCAAACTTCATATGCAACATAATTATCACATTATCTCCCTTTATTATAATGTTCATCCTCCCTTCTCTACACTTTCTGTTCCGTCATTTTCATTCTTTTGTTTGTGTTGACAAATGCAAAGCAATATATATCAGAGAGGATTATGTGAATTACCCATACAGTTTGTTGGGTTCTAAGTTAACTGCGTCACCTCAGGAAAAAAGACCTGGGGATCACTATGGACAATTCAGTGAAGACCTCTTCTGAATGTACAAGCAGCAGTCAAAAAAACTAAAACAACAAACTGTGTTGGGATGTACAAAGAATAGAACGAAGAATTATATGGAAAATGTTACAATTATATAAATTGGTGGCATGTTCTCACTTGCTGCTTTCATTTTAACTCATTATCCTCTAAATCCTTCTTTAAAACTCCTGGCCTTCAAAAAACGACAATAGGTCAGCAGTTGGTGTGCTGCGACTGCTGCCTTTCATGCCTCTCATTGTACCTTGTACTTCCCTATCTGTCTGTCTGCATTTGTTGTCTCTTGTCTTATGCTTAGATTGTAAGCCCTTTTGGTCTTTGTACAGCATCTAGCACATCGGGTCCATGACTATAGGTGCTGTGGTAATACAGATAAATAATAATAGTAGATTATAAGCTGTTTGTGGTGGAAGCTGTCTTACACTGCTATATAAATATTAAATAATTTTGCTCTTCAAACTGTGTTCCATTGTGCAGCATCTTTTCTCAGTGGTCAGGTATAGTACTCATCACCAAAAATTGATAATTACTACAACATTTATGATATGCTGCTACACTTTTGCAGTTTCTATGTGCTTTTTAATTGTAGGAATGCCAAAAATATTGTGTTAAAGTAAATTTTACTGGCATATGGTAACTTCTCAGTTTGTTAATGGAACCCCTGTAGTCCAAAGTGTACTCCAGAGAATGAGATCTGAAAGCAAAAGTAGCTAATGCACAGGAAACAATCAAATTGCAATTTTAGAGCCTCCGTCTTGAGGTACCATACAGTCTCAGCTCCCATTAATTCAGCGGTTGTCAGGATCGGGCCCTGATGTTGCATTATGGATGTTATTTACAAAATGAAGACCATGTTAGAAGCTGTTACTGTTGTTTTTGTATGTTGTAAATACTGCTTGCTTGATGATAGTAAGTTTCTAAAGGATTATAAGGGTTGTTGGTTTAGTAAACACTTTTTTGTTGTGCAAGGAAGGGTGCTTAAGCAGAAATGTTTGGCAGTTTTGTGAAGTTCTGTGTTAATTTTTTTTATGTATTCCTTTGGAAAATGTACTTTTTCAGTGACTATAACCAGGACAAAGGCTTGTTTTCTTTTTAAAAATTGTGAATTTTAGTACTAATGGAAGGTGTTGGGTAGAGAGATGTTTAAATCCTTTGCTAATTCAGAGAACAGCTACCACTGTATGGGAAGCAGCAATGGAAACTTCTCCAAGCAGCTGTCTGTAGATAAAAACAACAAGGAGTCTGGTGGCATCTTAAAGACTAACAGATTTATTTGGGCATAAGCTTTCGTGGGTAATAAACCTCACTTCTTCAGATGCAAAAGCTTATGCCCAAATAAATCTGTTAGTCTTTAAGATACCTCCGGACTCCTTGTTGTTTTTGTGGATACAGACCAACACGGCCACCCCGATACTTGTCTACAGATGTGAGGGTGCAGACCAAGATTCATGTTGAAGTCCTGCACTATCTACATAAGCCAGTAAGTGAACACTTCAATCTCCCCGGTCATTCTATTACAGATTTAAAAGTCACTGTCATTGAACAAAAAAACTTCAGAAACAGACTTCAAAGAGAAACAGCAGAACTAAAATTCATTTGCAAATTCAACACCATTAATCTGGGCTTGAATAGGGACTGGGAGTGGCTGGCTCACTACAGAAGCAGGTTTTCCTCTCCTGGAATTGACACCTCCTCATCTATTATTGGGAGTCGACTACCTCCACCCTGATTGAATTGGCCCTGTCAACACTGGTTCTCCACTTGCGAAGTAACTCCCTGTTCTCCATGTGTCAGTATATAATGCCTGCATCTGTAACTTTCACTCTATGCATCCAAAGAAGTGAGGTTTTTACCCACGAAAGCTTATGCCCAAATAAATCTGTTAGTCTTTAAGGTGCCACCAGACTCCTTGTTGTTTTTGTAGATACAGATTTACAGGGCTACCCCCTGATACTTGCACCATCTACTGTGATTGCCAAATAGGAGGCTTGTTAGCGTCAGCTACAGTGGTGGCACTTTTCTTTGAACTCTGTGGTTTGTTTTTTTTTTGTTCACTAAAAACTGTACTGAGCCTGGAAATCATTTTAACATACCCTACTTAGATCACCAGATATAATAACGTTCACTCACTGCTACTATAAATCAAATTTGAACCAACAATCTACCAATTAAAGGCTTTGTATGACAGTACCCCAAATCAAAGGTATTTTAAATGAAAGAGTGAAACACCAAGACAGAAATGTTGACAATCTATAGTTTGAATGTTAACATCACTTGTTCTGGCAGTGTCACTGTCTTAAGACAATAGGATCCATGTGAATGCTAATTTTCCTAATTTCAAGTAGGAAATAGAACCTCTTTATGATCTAAATCCTATTATTACTCAGTGTCACTGATGGGTCCAATAGGCACTTTTATGATGAGGTAATAAATAGACATTTTAGAGGTACAGTTATTTGTATTTCTCTTTTGTGTGGTTCTTGATGGGGGGAGAGAGAAACCACAAAACCAATGAAAAGTCTTGCCTTCTCCTGTAGCTAACATAGTTTGGCTGAAAATATGTCAGTTGGGAAATATGAGGCCTTGCATAAGGCTCTGCACAATCCCACATTAAAGTATTATAGAGAAAGATTCAAGTGGAAAACCAGCAACAAATTACAACTGAAATGCTCATGGCTCCCTCCACCATGGTGGGAACCCCAGCAATCCTCTGTTTAGGCAGCATTCTGCTTCAGCCCAGGGGGAAACCTAGCATCCAGTCTACTCTCTTTCCACCTCATTGGGAGAAGCAAAGGCAAAGAAGTGTGACTGGTGCTATGTGCTTCTGAAGAAGATGCTAGTGGCACAGATGTCAGTCCCAATAACTTACTGTTGATCATCTTTACAGTTACTTGTCCACTGACCACACTCCTGCACCTTTTAGCAACTCCCTATAGGTCCAATTTCTGCCTCAGATTTCACAACTCTACCACTACATCAGCTGGACAGGTATCCAAAGCCACCTCCCTTCTTTGGCACCCTGCTCAAGCAAATGTCACCTTTAATGGGTGGTGCTGACTCAGCTGTATCCTCCTAGCCTCAGGACATCCCTACCCATCCTTACATTCCCTGTTCATTAGTTATCCATCTTCCTTTCCTACCCAAGGTCAGCTTCTATGCATTCTGTTCCCTTGCTACCCCAATTTTCAGTCAGATTCATCCCCTCTTTTTTTCAGTCACCATCTTCTGCTTCTCTTCCCTTTCACTATGATCAGAGTCTTGACCTTATAAGATGGGGCTCTTGAGCTCTGCAAAAGGAGAATATCTTGCAAAGAACATTCCGTATCTCTTCTGTCTGGGATTCAGTGCCTTTGGGCCAGAGAAGCATTTTGTGTTAGGTGTATGTGTTCAAGTTGGCTGAATCATGTGTACTCCTTTAGTAAGGCTTTTTTTTAATCTAGGAAAGCATTTTATCAATAATTAGGCACTTATAAATGCATTCTCCTGAAATAAGATAATGAATAGTTGCACTATGAACTAAACTGTAGAGCCTCATGTTGGTCCAGTCACCCTTAAAGAAGTGATTGTCATCTGTTGGTTCTTTTAATAAATAATGTTTCCTTTCTGCTGAAAGAATGTCAGAGACACTGACAGTGATTTAACATTTTTGGTGTAGAGTTCATAAGAAAAAAATAAAAAATTTTTTTTTTCCACAGTGTGACTTTAAAGTGGACTTTCCCCCCCCAATTACTATACATGTTGGCAGCAAATTAGCTTTGAAGAAATATTGTGCACATCACAATTCTCCCTTGATATACTGGGGAGTCATTTTTGGATCTTTTAGCTCAATCAGACCAATGACTGACATTGTTAATGTCTGCAGTTGACGTAGATGTGAAAGACTTTTTTGTGACAAGGAAGGTGATGATGTGAAGAAGAAGCCAATGCAAGCTATGATTGGCTAAGTGTTGATATCATCAAATGCTCAAAGACTTTGCAAATTGAAGCTTATTAGGCTGACATTTTGTCTTCTATTCAGCACTAATTGGAATCATGCCTGGATGCCTGATGTGAAAGATATTTAATACCTGAGTGTTTATCATGACAAAATGACAGAAATTGATGTCAAGAGGACCGTAGACTTCTGTTTAAGGAGAAAAACAATATATTTCAAACGAAAATAATGTATTTCATAGTCACTAGTATTTATATTTATGAAAGCCCTCCTGAAATATTACATTTAAGAGCGAACTTTAGGGCCCAAAAAGAATTGGCCTGATTGCAAATATTTCATTTTAGGCCTTTAAAAGAGTTCTACAGAGTTTATAAAAACAGCAGTGATTTAGTCAGAAAACCTGACACAGTGTTTTTACTTGAAACAGATCTGAAAATTCCAGGAACAGTGAACTCCGCTCTTTTATATTGGTGATGTGGTTCTTTTAAAGTTTTTTCTGACAGCTTGAATTCTTTTGTAGTCTGTGCTTTCTGGTGTATTGACATCTGTAAAGTGAATATAGAAGAGAGAAAGAGAGAAAGCATGCACTTGGAAAGGCAAGCAGCACAAACATGCAGTATGTTGGAATATTTGAAAATAGCTGTGTTTTTATTTATATGCCCCTTTATATGAAATCTGGGCCTGAAATCGTTTGGAACATCTGAGCATTAACTTCCTATCACCTTCAGAGAGAAAAGTATGCTCACTAGCTATAATAAAATAGTTTACTAACATACAAGCTAGTCATCAACTTTATGTTGCTCTAGAGGCAAATATGGATTCATAAGTTAAATTCCAGTTTTATGGTAGACTTAATGGATAGTACAAATGTAGTGTTTATCTAACTTTTGATAGCAGTTGACCATCTGTTTGTTAAAATTAACTGAATTGTTATTTTGTAATGAAATAAAGATTAACCCTTGTGAAAGAATATAAAAAACAAACATATCAAATACAGGAATCATTGGTCAGTATGTGACTTACATAGGCTTTCTGTTTTTTATTGTAGTTTCTAGCAATAATCAGATGTTTGCAAGCTATGGTCTGTGGACCGCTGGTGATTAAGTGCTACAGAAATTCAAATAATAGTGGCCCTCTTGAGGATCGGGGCACCATTGTATTAGGCCAGTCATTCTCAAACTTTTGTACTGGGGAACCTTTTCACATAGCAAGCCTCTGAGTGCGATCCCCCCTTATAAATTAAATACTTTTAAATTTATTTAACACCATCATAAATGCTGGAGGCAAAGCGGGATTTCGGGTGGAGACTGACAGCTCGCAACCCCCCATGTGATAACCTTGCGACCCCCCTGAGGGGTCCCGACCCTCAGTGTGAGAACCCCTGCGTTAGGCACTGTACAAACACAACTGTAAGATAGTCCTTGCCCAATGAGCTTATAGTATGAGTGTATGATAAGACATAACAGATGGATACAACAAGTACATGGTGGAACACATGGTAACAATGAGAAGATGGTGATTAGTATAATGAGCAGTGTTCATGGCACATGAGCTGGTTAGCCATTGTAGTTCTCTTGGTAATTTGTTGCTGGCTTCTCCTCCTCCTCCTGATTTCTGTGTGCCAAATTGAATCAAAAGATACTACACATACATTAAATACTTTCCATCTCAGCAATTTCTTTTGCTGTCAAAAGCAGGGTTTATGTCATCGTTTAAAAAAAAAAAAAAAAAAAGACAGGTGCATGCAAGACATTTTCTATTAAAATGTGGTCCACACTGTGAAAAAGTTTGAGGTCCCTTATAATTGATGTTGTTTTCATAAACACTAGTTTTGCAATAAATTTAAACTTCTGTATTATTTCACTTCAGTACAGCTAAATTTGACCCTTCTGAAGAAAATTATCGTGATTGATTCACATGCATAAAAACATATTTAAAGGAGAATCTCAAAGAGGCTTTATTGATACTGAACTGCTGTGGGGAGTGGGATATCAATTTGCCATTGATGATGATGAAAATTACAATTTTCCATGCTGTAAATTTAATTCATAATGGCTGGTATCTATGTGCACCACTGCTCCTTAATGGAAGGATCTGGGGGTGAAACCCTACTTCTAGATTGCCTAATGTTTCTATTATAAAAGATTCTTGCAGCTTTTTTTTGTAAGAAGCTCTAATACCATGGATGTTTGTAGCACATCTTTGAAATTCAACAGGGAGAAAGCCCTGTGGCTAGAGAAGTGCCTTTCTTTTCTTTTCTTTTCTTTTTTTGGTCTTATGAAATTCCATTCAGGGTCAGCTGGATTATAAACCGGTAAAAATTGCCATTTCCATTCTCTCGTGCATGTTCCTGAGAATATTTTGACATGTTGGCAAAATAGAATGGCACATGTATATGGTAAAGAGTCACCAAAGCAACAGCACACACTACACTGGGAACAGCTGGGAGCTGCCAGATCAGCACTAGCAGTCAGTGGGGGTGAGAGCTGGGCCTGGATCCTCTCTCTTAACCACACCCATCTGATGGGGTACATTGCTTCATAGTCCCAACCCTCTGTTTGGGGGCAGCACATGGGCGAGAACTCCCCAAGCTCTCATGAGGCTGTGTGTGCGCGCACGCGCTTGCATGCGCGCACACACCCCAGCAGATGGTCCCAGTAGCCCATTTTTACTCTGCCTGGTATAACAACCTTGCGTCAGTTGCCAGCTAATGTATTTTGTTCTGTAGCTCAAGTGGTAGAGGGTTGGGTTCAAACACTGCTGGTGATTCATGATTTTGGGGGGGTGGGGGGTGTTATAATGGTACATAACAGAATTTACTTTTCCCTTAAAAAACTACAGCACTTTGGAAATTACATTTAATAAAATGCTATCAGAAGGCAGATCATTAGGTTGTAAAGTCAAGCACTCAGAAGTTAGAAAATCCCAGATTTACAGATGCCTGTACCTTAATTCTGCCTCCTTGTCCGTATGCATTATGGCATACTCTTGAACACGATCACATGTTGTTTTTCTCACAAGACCCTTGTCTCATTCAGTGCACAGGTGGGATGCACAAGGGGACAGACATACGGTTGCTCAGGAAAACAGAAATCTGGTATTTCCAAATGTCCATACTTAACTTTACAACTACACTTTTTCTTAAAATTGTTTTTATTTGTAATAGGATATGTCCTGCTAACAGTTTTCCTTAGCTTTAATGGTGTATATACTTGTGCCTTCTGAGCAGGAGTATCCAAGACCTATCTCCACTGTCGCTGTGAAACTTGTAGTGGCCAGGGTTGGCAGTGTAGTGATTACTGGGAAGTTCCTTAGTGGGTACAGATTTGATACAATATAAATACTCATGTTAATTTATGAAATACCTTAAATGTTATGAAAGTGTGGGGCTGGTTTAACACACAAACACACACACACAGATGTTACACAACTGTGCCAGTGTTTCAGTCTTGACATTGTGCTTCTGTGATCTAACCAGACAACCATTAATTTAAATGAGTCATCATATTCTTATGTATTTGTGATTTAATTCATTATTTGAATTTGGGTCTTCAGAGGAGAAAGGATAGTGCATTAACTGACTTTGCCCCTGATATGGTATCTTTATTTTACTTGCTGAATAACTGCTGTACGGTGTGATGCAATGCAGTGCTATATTTGCTTATACTTCCTGAAGTCCTACTCTCAAACACATAGCTACTCAAACACAGAATGGCAGACTAATACAAAAGTACTAGTGCACTAAAGATGTCAGTTTATGCTTGGGAGCGGAGGGAAGTGTTCCTATTTTGTGTGCAGCTATAATGTGCTACAGTTATCATTCCTGATGGTTATTAAAGTAATTCTACAGCATGAATGATATACACATGTTAAGGGAGATGAAAGGTACTTCGATAGCTTCTTCTCCACCCAAGCGGAGGACTTTATCAGCATTAATAAAAATAGTTTTCTTTTTTAATAGGAATAAGTGGCTTGCTAGAAATACTATTTTTTCCTAAATAACATTCCCTTTTCTGAAGACTCTGACAGCTCTTGCATTTTTAGGGTAAGTTGAAGAATTTTTCAAACATTGTTTTGATTTGACACAATTTAGTTCATCAATTAATTTTGAAGGCACACACATGGTTAAGTGCACATGAAGGGTATAAAAGTGTAGTCACATCCCATCTAACATATGCAAATTGTGATAGTATTAGTAATATCACCATTAAAGAACAAAAGCTGGCAACACACAGTAACTGTGTTTGGCCAATCCCATCGAATTACCATAAATATATGAAGCAATCCGAATAGTTTTGGACTGTCTAGTATAGCTTCCCTGTTCTTATCTAGCTCTAGAGGAATGTGAAATAAAGTATTCATTTAACCAAGTATAAAAATATGTATGCTATGCAGTTATAATCATATGTCATTAATCAGAAAATACTGCAGAAACTCTGACAAATTAAAAACACAAGGATGTGTCTGCAAGGGCTTTTTCAGTCATTAAAAAGCTGCTTCACCTCTCAGGCAAACTATTTAATGGCAACTTCTTGCTCAGTGTACTGACATCTTCAAAGGCTCTGACATCTGTCGGCCTTTGAACTACCATTAAAAAATATTATCCCATTTCCATTCTTTTATGCCCATTTTTTTAATTATAGCCCTTCTTTCAAGTTGGGAACATGGTTGGTTTAAATGATGCTGTCCTTTCGTTTTCAGCCACCCAGCTGCGGTTTGAATAAATTGATGTAGAATCAAAGGCGGGACTTTAAAGGGAAAAGGTTTGATGGACTTGGACTCCGAACCAGATGAGGTTTTATGATGAAAAGGGTTTAATCCCAGCACAGGCATCGCTTCTATCAGTCGAGCAGTACAAAGCGATTCATATATATAGGTTCACGAGAAATGATCTATTTTTTTTAAACAGCACAGATCTCTTCAGGACTTGCAAATGTGGCATTAGCTAATATTCAGAGAGCTGATTTCCTTTCATCCACCAGAAGCTTATGATTATAGTACAGTTCTCGAATTGGAAATGAGAGCTGCAACACAGATTTAAAGCTATGCTGTCTGATTTGTATTCAATATACATGTCACTGCGGGACAAGCTAGTCTAGGCCAAGCTGGTTCAATAAAAGAAAAAAACAGTTTCATCATCTGAGATTCTGAGAAGAAGAAGAAGAAAAAATGGTGCCAATTAATTAGTACCAGCATTACCTGACTACTGTGCTAAGGTACTTAGTAGATTGGTATCTTTTGTAAAATTGTGCAAGTAGCATTTTAAAACAAACTTTTAGTTTTGATGAATAATATTTCTTTGGATTCCTTCTGTGTTGGAGATTGAGAGAAAAAATTATGAAGCATTAATCAGTACTAGCTTCTGGTGGTGTAATCTGTATGGAAGACTACTTTTGTTTTTCTGTACTCCAGTTTCACAGAGGTTCCAACTGACAGAATCATTGCTATTTCTTTAACGGCTTTCATTAAGGCAGAAATTATGCATGCTTATAAAGAGATCTGAAATCTTGCTATAAAAAACAAATACATTGGTTGCCATTTGCCAACATAAACCACAGAGTGGTATCTGAGATATCATCATTTTTCCCTGTTGTATTTTTTATCTGAAAACAGTATTCAGCAATATTTTTGTTCTCTACAGATGCCTTTGGATACAAATATGGTACCTAGTACTGATTGCTTATTTTTATTTACTTATATTGATGAAGCGTCCATCCAGGGCTTGGGAGCTGTTCAGAAAATTAGAAGCAGTACATTTTAAAAGGTAAAAAGGCCACAAATGGACACATCCTCAACAGACCACAGTTTTATTTTAAGTTCAGAAAAGAGTTGGTTCTGTTTAACATATCAACTCCCACCAACATTTTCCTTCCAGGCACTCCCCCAACTTCTCATTCAGCTCCCTGGTCATCCCGAAACAAAGAATTAAATGAAGGATAATACACTATTCCAGACATCTGACCACAACTTCTTGGCCATCTGCTCAGCAGTAGTCAGTCTATAGTAAAATAAATACAATATAAAAAAAAAATTTCCGTTCTAACTGCAGTGGATCTATTTGACTTCCAATTCAATAGACAGGCCCTTCGAAGAAATGTCTGCTCAAGGACACGAAGATCCACCCATCAATTAGAAAATATAATGGGAGTCGACTGAATACAGGGAATAAATCAAAGAGTGCAAGAATAGTAGTGAGATAGAAAGGCCAATAAATGGATGCCGGAGGGAGATATTGAGCAGAGATTCACTGTTCCCAGGAAATGATCAAGGGAATCAATTGATGCTGTGCAGTAGAATTCTGTCTGGATGTTTGTACATGTGAGTCCAATGGAAATGTCCCTACAGTCGCAGAGAGTCTCCGTGGACTGTTCATATATACCCTGCTTGACAAGTGCCAGAAAGAGGTTATGAGGAAAACTCTGGACTTAGTGTATCCACAGATGGGTGACCACAAATAAAAAGTGAGGGAAGAAGAGCAGCCAAAACTTGAAGAGCAGGTTCCAGAAAAGGTGGAAGAGAGGCCACAGCCTGGCACACTTAAGGTCAATGTGTGAGAGAGTCTGTGAACTGTGCCAGCAGCACACCTGTGCTCACAGAACCATAAAGGAGCCACCAACTGATGCCCCCAGCAGGCATAGGAACCAGGATGGAATAAAGGCTTCTCCACTGAGACTAAATGGCTTTCTGCACATCTGTAACACCATTCACCAGACTCAGAATGAGGCTTCCATGCTAGGTTAAAGACTGCGTAATCGTCAACAGAGCAGCTTGTCATCTCTAGTGAGATCACCTCTCAATGTCAGAGATTCACTAATATGGTGGACAGTGCACCCAGGCCAGTACATTTCAGTAGTCTTCAACCATAAACCCAGATTAGAACAGATTGTACTTTTGTGGGTTACAGAGCTCACTTGAGGAAATGAGGCTTCCTATAAATACGTTGAAGTTACAGGTGATTTGTCTGGTTTTCAAAATGTTGATGGATTGAGGAAGAACTTTGTCAGTGTTGATAGGCAACATTGCAATCTTGATACTATATGAATCTTAGGGCAGAAGCTCCCTTCTGAACTGTATGTCAAAAAAGCTGCCTGGCTCTGGGAATGGTATATTCTACATCACAGCACTCCTTGTGCTTCATTTGCCCAATGAGGAGATCATCTTGGCAGATGACTTGGTTAGGATGTACAGGACCCAATAACATTTCCTCAAGGCGGTGGCAGTAACTTTGATAATCTGAAGTTGGAGATCCTCTCAAATAGGCCCCTCTCTAACAAGGAATGATGTGCAATACCCTCAATTTTGTCCTGGGAGGGAGGGAGGAAGGAAGGTGAAATGAATCCAAGCTTCCTGCCAGATACTTCCTCTGAAATGTCAAGGTTTTGACATAACTTACTGCCCTTACCACTTCCTTCCAGGAATCTTCAGAGAAATAAGGCTAGGCAGAGCTCAGATGATAATAGTAATTCCAACTTTTGTTCATCAGTTTTGGCGCTAAATTTCTCCTAGTTTTGACTTGTGGAACTTCTAGATCTTGTGTTTCTTCTGTCTGAAGACCACAGTCACATTTTTTATCCAGACCTGAAATCCCAATTCTGGCGTTAGGAAGATTTGAGGAAAATATATGCCTTAAAATGGAAGAGGTTTTTAATTTTTGTCTTGCAGAACAGACCTTAACCTTCAAGCTTCTGCAGTTCCTTTAATATTGGACAACTTGTTTTCGCTCAAGTACTCCGAGCTGTCTGTGAGTACACTGTTACAAATCCATGTGGCAGCCATCCTACAATACAGGGATGGCCAGTTTTCCCACATCCTAAAATAAAGACCTTTTGAAAGGACTGCTGTATATTCTGACCTACATCTGAGCCTCCATTTTAACATCACACATGAAGGCAAGCAACTAAATATTGACAAACTGTACAAATGCTCATATATATAAATGCTAGAAGTCTAAATACTAAGAGTACTCTAAATACTGAAGTGCCTGGAATAAAATGAGGATATTTGGTATAACCGGCAGATCTTATGTTCTTATATCTTCCAGCTTAGGAACTTAAATCTGTTCCTTGCTAAGTTAATAGAATCACATTTGAATCTTTAAGGAACACTTTTTGTTTCTCTTGCTCATTAGGACTGCATTAAAGATGGTGATAACAGAAGTCAGGAGAGTCAGTGAAATTCAAGTCCTAATACCTGCCCCCCTCTTTTAATATGTTCTATAAAGATATGACAGTAAAACATCCTCACTAGATTTCTCACTAACCTGGTTTCTGGCTTTCATTAAACATAAGACCATAAGAGTTGCCATACTGGATCAGACCATGATCCATCTTGCCAAGTATCATGTCTCTGACAGTGGCCTATACCCAGGCTCAAGTGAGATTGCACAGAACAGGGCAAGTAAGGAGTGATTCATCTGTGTCTTCCACTCCCGGTAGTCAGCAGTTTAGGGTTTCTCTGAGCATGGGGTTGCATCCCTGATCATCTTAGCTAACAGCCATTGATGAACCTATCCTTCATTAACTTACCTAATTCTTTTTTTGAACACAGTTATAGTTTTGGCCTTCACAACGTCCCATGGCAATCTGTTCCATGGCTTACTTGTGTGTCATGTGAAAAAGTACTTCCTCTTGTTTGTATTAAACCTGCTGACTATTAATTTCATCAGGTGACCCCTGGTTTTTGTATTGTGTAAAAGAGTAAATAACACTTCTCTATGCATTTTATATCATTCAGGATTTTATTGACTTCTATCATACCCCCTCTAGTTGTCTGTTTTCTAAGCTGAACAGCCCTAATCTTTTTGATCTCTACTCATATGGAAGTCGTTCCATATTCTTGATCATCTCTGTTATCCATCTCTGAACCTTTTCTAGTTCCACTATATCCTTTTTGAAATGGAGTAACCAGAACGGGACACAGTATTCAAGGTGTGGGCACACTGTGGATTTACATATTGGCATTGTGATATTTTCTGTCTGATTCTCTTATCTTTTTCCTAGTAGTTTCTAATATACTGTTGGCTTTTTGCCTGCTGCTGACAAGATCTTCTTTTTGGCCGTTTACAGCTAATTTAGAACCCATAAAAATATATGTATATTTGGGATTTTTTCCAGTATGCATTACTTTGCAATTATTAATTTTAAAACATTTTTCTTCTCTAAATTTCATTCCATAGTTAAAGACTTGTATTGTTTAGATGTTATATTAGTTCTTAGTTATTATATAGGGAACTAAATCTTTTAATAAATTACATAGATTTGCATGTACAGGGAGAGAGAGCAACAGAAGAACAGATTTGTGAATGTGAGGAGAGAGACACACAAGAGCAAATCAGTAGACAGTTATTAACTTTATCCAGTGAGGCCATAACACACATCACATGAAAGACAGCTAAAGATACATGAACACATATCTAATATTCCTTTTCTTTTTAAGGAATTGCTATAGTTGTCACATGTGCTATTTCATTGTGGAGAGGAGGTAAGGTACTCATGAGACAATCTTCTGTTAAGATCTGATCTGCCCTATAAAAATGTTGAAAAGCCTCAGTCTAATTCAGTCAAAAAAAATTTATGCAAACTTGTTATAACCTTGCAGGTGTGTCAATCCCTGGAAATCTTATGGGGTATATCTCCAGGTCAAAAAGAAGCATTTATTGAATGTCTTAGAAATACTACCATCACTGAGATATGTAAGTCTCCTATCCGGAGTTGTTCATGTACTGATGGAAAACTGCTCCCTTGCTTTGGCTTCTGGGTCTAATGTCTGATTAGGGAGAGCGGTCCCAAAATCTTTATTTAACTAGTCAGTTTCACATCCACCCGCTTACATGATTGTCACTGCTAATTAATCTTCCCTGAGTAGATATCTTAGCTGTCAATTCTTGAAGAAGATGAAAGATTGTTTGCCTAGTAACTGACCATATAGACCCATGCTCCTCGTCCATATCTTTGGCTTCTTTAGTATGAATACTGTAAGGGGGGTGGGGCTGCTGCTTGTTTAATAATCTCAGATCCAAAGAGTTAAGTGTTCTAGGGGGTTTTGAACATGGTACTGAGTCTAAATGTGTTCCCAAGGCTTGTGAATCTGTGTTGTCAGTTTCATCAAGGAAATATTTACTAGATAAATGACATTTGTTTACCATTCTCTATGTTGTAGTTGTCTCTTGATTGCTGTAATCTTTTCTCTGGCCTCCCTACATTTCATCTTTGTTTCTACAGTTTATCCAAAATATCAGTAGTAGTAAGGATAACTTTTCTCTTTTGTCATTTTTACTATTTCAACCTCCTACTCCCCAAATACCTCTTGTCTTTCTGACTCTTACCACATCAGAGACAAACTCCTGTTCTCACCTTCAGGAGATCACATAATCTTGCCCCTTCCTACAGATTTGCTCTTATTTCCTTCTACCACTATACGTTTCTTGCATCACGCAATCCTCTTTCTTTACTGTTCCCTTCATCTCTTGTTGGCAGTCTCGACTTTATAGTTTTACTCATGTTCCTTCCTACACTTGGAATAGTCTCCCTTTTCTTTTCTGCCAAATACCCTTTCTCTCCTCCTTCAAATCTCTCTTAAGCCACTTTTTTGCAGTGGTCGGGACTACGTTCTTCTCATCATCAGTCTCCGCATTTCCTTACCTGAAATCTTGTCTTGTGTTTTGTCCTGTCCAAATCTGGGCTCAATCCAGTTTCATTTGAAGTCAATGGAAAACTCCCTTGGGCTCTAAAATTGTTGACTCACTGGTTCATGAAGTATGACTTACATCATATTTCTGTAGTGCCATATACATCTATGCAACTATGGCCCATACGTTTGTGGATCTGAGCCTATATAAGTAATTTTTATAATAATTCTTCAGTGCATCAAAAAGAGAGCATGCCCCTCTTGTTTAAATGATTTACAGCACAAAAAAGATGACACCAAAGCCCTTTAGCTGTCTCTACTTTTTATTTCTTTTGACCCAGAAGTCCTAGGGTGTCCTTCCTTTTTAACATGTTCAAGAATCTGCCATTTTACATCCATTTATCTTTTTGTCTTCCAGTCCCTCATTAAGCACCTTTTCCCCAGCTAAGTGGATAAATGGGTAGGGTATGTTTTCTCCTTTAGTACAGCTGACAGTACTACTTTGTCATTAGCCAATGGCAAGGAAGGAAGGCTGGTTTCTTACAGGCAGTATAACCAGTGCCCTCTCTCAGGGCCAAACACAACTTATATTAGCAATATGTTTAATCTGTTCTGGCTCACACCAATGAAGGTCCTCTAGCAATCCCCAAATCCATGGTATCTAAATCTGTGAATTCTGTATTTAAAATAAGTTTACAAAATGTAATAAATTGACATTTTAGAGGTTCAGTTGGAAAGGGGAGCAGCACAAACATGCAGTATGTTGGAATATTTGAAAATCTGAAATCATTAGGAATATCTGAGCATTAATTTACTATTACCTTCAGAGAGAAAAGTATGCTCACTAGCTAAAACAATATCTGTTACTAACAAAGAAGCTAGTCATCAACTTCCCATTTTACAGATGAAGAAACTGAGCCAGAGATGTTAACTGAGCTTTACTGTACGTGAGAGCTTCAAATAGAACAGGGGTCGGCAACGTTCGGCACGCGGCTCGCCAGGGTAAGCACCCTAGCGGGCCGGGCCTGTTTATTTACCTGCTGACGTGGCAGGTTCGGCCGATCACGGCCCCCATTCGCTGCGGTTTGCCGTCCTGGGCCAATGGGGGCGGCGGGAAGCGGCGCAGGCTGAGGGATGTGCTGGCCACGGGTTCCCGCTGCCCCCATTGGCCCGGGACGGTGAACCGCGGCCAGTGGGGGCCGCGATCGGCCTACCTGCCACGTCAGCAGGTAAATAAACTGGCCCGGCCCGCTAGGGTGCTTACCCTGGCGATCTGCGTGCCGAACGTTTCCGACCCCTGAAATAGAATATTATAATGAATTGTAAAGCACATTTAAAAACTAATAGAACAAAGTAGCTGGCAGTGTCAATCTGCATGTTTTTGACTTTTAATGGAGAAGAAAAGTATAAAAAAACCCAGTAACAAATAGAAACTCGCGGGCTCCTTTTCTAAAATGTGTATTCCCAGTGCTGCTTCATTGCTGTTCTATGAGAAAACATTAAAATGTGAAGAATGATATGTCTTTAACTGTGATAATATATAATAATCCAAGATATTTAAACTTTTAAAAACAAGAATCTAGATTAATTTTAAGATAGATGTATCACATAGGAGATGACTGAAGAATATTGATGTATTGCTGGATGAAGGTCTTAATTTTAGTAATTAACAGACATCTTGGTTATTGGGCTCTTTTGAGGCAAATAGGTGTTCATCTTTAAAGGTGTTATTGAAAAGAAGAAATAAAGTATCACTATGATACAAAGGAAACTTGACACTCAGGTATATAAAGTATAGTAGTAAACAGATTAGTGTGTAAATTATTTATTAAAATGTTGTGAAAGAAGGTTTCATTACAGAAATGCCTTGGATAGTTTCTTCCATGAATTGAAAAGAGAGGGAGCTAAGCAGGTGATGACTTCTGTTTACTGCTCTTCATGTGTCAACAGTTCAGTCACATTTCAAGAAAATGCTTAAGGTGCAGAGCAAGGGAAGACAAGATGCAGCATGTTCATCTCTCTCTCTGTATACATATATAGTTGTATAGCCCTTTCTTGGGGCTATGTATAAAATGCAAGAGAAGAGAAACAAAGAAGAGAGAATTACTTAGTTTGAGAACAAAAGAAAGAGGCTACATTAAGCCCACAACTATGTTCACTGTGTAAGATGGTGGTAAACTGACAACCCTAAAGATATTATACAAAAGAAGACAAGTTATAGAAGTTACGGATGCACCTTTAACAAATTCACAACAAGTAGTTAAACAGTCTTTGGAGCGTATACAATTTCCAAGCAGTCAATTTAAAGTATCTCATGGAAGAGCTTTGACATTTGTAAGTAGCTTAATACTATTAAAATTAATAGAGGAAATATGTAAGTTAGCATCAAAACACCTTACTTTACAAGTGCCACCAGACATTTTTTAAAAGAGATGTCAGAGAGATATTTGCAAAGGTGAAAAAAACTAAGATCATGTTGAGAGATAATTGAATGCCTCTGTATTAACCGCGACACTGGGGATTGGGATTTTGCTAGAACATGAGAATGACCATACTGGGTCAGACCAGTGGTCCATCTAGCTAAGTATCCTGTCTTCTGACAGCAGCTAATGCCAGGTGCTTCAGAGGGGATGACCAGAACAGGGTAATTACTGAGTGATCCATCCCCTCTGTCATCCATTCCCAGCTTTTGGCAGTCAGAGGCTAGGGACACCCAGAGCATTGGGTTGCATCCCTGACCATCTTGGCTAGTAAACATTGATGGACCTATCGTCCAGGAATTTATCCCAGTTATACTTTTGGCCTTCACAACATCTGACAATGACTTCCATAGGCTGACTGTGTGTTGTGTGAAGAAAGTACTTCCTTCTGTTTATATTAAACCAGCTGCCTGTTAATGTCATTGGGTGACCCCTGGTTCGTATGTTACATGAAGGAGTAAATAATACTTCTTTATTCACTTTCTTTACACCATTGATGATGTTACAGACCTGAGTCATATCCCTCCTTAGTAGTCTTTTCCAAGTTGAAAAGTCCCAATCTTTTTTAATCTCTCCTCATATGGAAGCTATTCCATCCCCTTAATCATTTTTGTTCCCTTCTCTGTACCTTTTACAATCCTAATATCTTTTTTTTTTTATTTTTTATTTTTTTGCGATGGGGCGACCAGAACTGCATGCAGTATTCAAAGTGTGGGCATACCATGGCATAATGATATTTATTATCTATCCCTTTTCTGCTGATTCCTAACATTGTTAGCTTTTTTTGATTGCCACTGCACATTGAGCAAATGTTTTCAGAGAACTATCCACAATGACTCCACGGTCTCTTTCTTGAGTGGTAACAGTGAATTTAGATCCCATCATTTTGTATGTATAGTTGGGATTATGTTTTCCAGTGTGCAATACCTGGCATTTATCTATATTGATTCATATGCCATTTTGTTACCCAGTTTTGTGAGATCCCTTTGTAACTCTTCACAGTCAGTTTTGGACTTAACTATCTTGAGTAATTTTGTATCACCCACAAACTTTGCCACCTCACTGTTTACCCCTATTTCCAGATCATTTATGAATATGTTGAACAGCACTGGTCCCTGGGGGCTCCATGGTTTACCTCTCTCCAATCTGAAAACTGACCATTTATTCCTACCCTTTGTTTACTGTCTTTTAAGCAGTTACTGATCCATGAGAGGACCTTCCCTCTTATCCCAACACTAAAGCTAAATGCTAATAACAAAGTGTTTGCCAAAATATGGTTGCCATTGTCCTATTTTGACATAACTTTTTGGGGGGTGAGGGGAGCAACGATCATTCAAGTGTGTGATTGTAGAGAACCTGTCACACTTCTGTTACACCATCAAGGTTAATCATCATGGCTTTGCTTTACATTATACAAACTGATTTATAAATTCTGAACACTGATTTATGAACATCTGAATTACTGCATCCCTCCAGTGAAAAGTAACCACCTCTAGGGTAAAATATGGCTACTGTTAACCACACATATGCTAAAGCAAAAACATTGTGCAACAGTTGCTTTTTCTCTTGGTGAAACTGCAAGGAAAAGGACATTTACATGAGCACAAATATTTGGCAAAAGGGATTTTGTCTGTTAAAGGCAATTGATTGTTTGGAAAAGGCTGAATAAGTTCTTGAAGACAAACTCAGGCTCAATAATAAGATGGCTTTTTGAATACCTGTCTAACGGTATTCAGTGGTATTCTTGATGTCACAAATGCTGCTATGCTTGCAAACTTACAGCCTGTTTTTATTCCCCTTGACATTCATAGCAAAGCTCTATTGACTTCAATGAAAGCATCGTTAAAATTTCCAAAGAAGAATCACTTAAGAGATTAAGATGTATCTATAAGCTGTCTTAAAGTGAATGAGAAAAAGACTTGTCCAGCTTCTGAAACCCTTTTAAACCTCCTCCCCAGGATGGTGACTCATATGGCCTGTCTCCCGCAACACCAGTTCTGAAGTTGATCCCTTATGTTTTGAACTACCAGTAGGGAGATGGGTTGCATGAGGAAGTCAGAACAGGAATAGAGAAGAATTAGCAGTAGCAAGGTGTGGCTTATTTGGGGGGGGGGGGGAGAGTGTTTTATCTGCACTGAGAGGGGAAAGGACTTTTCCAGTGTTTGACTGGGGCATTAGGGTTGTGGTCTCTGGTGAAGGAGTAGTGTAGTTCCTGCTGGTGGTGAAAGACAGGAGGAGAGGGATTAGAGCACAATATAGGAAAATATTCTCTGCATTGGACAGTGAGGACACACGTGCCTGGTGTCGTTAGGATTAGCAATAACTGTAGACCAAAAAGCTGAATAGACAGCGCCTTACATAGATCCCTTGTAGTTTCATGTTTTTTTCAGGTGAGAATAAATTCCTCTAGCAAGAGCATCTTTGGGATTTTAGGGTCCTTCAGTGGTCACTGAGTTCATTCCTGCAAGAACATTTCTATCCTAACTGCTTGGATCGACAAGGACTGAACTGCTGCTGAAAACTCATAAACCATTAACCTGATGATAATTTTAGGAGGAGAATTTGGATATTTTGATTACAGTATACAAGAAGATACAGTAACAAGCAAAGTATATACCTGCCTCTGGAAATTTCCATTACATGCGTCTGATGAAGTGGGCATTCACCCACGAAAGCTTATGCTCCAATACATCTGTTAGTCTCAAAGGTGCCACAGGACCCTCTGTTGCTTTTTACAGATCCAGACTAACACGGCTACCCCTCTGAAAGAAGATACAGGACTTCATCCCTCTATATGATATTATGTAGAACAATACTACTACTATGTTTTTTCCTCTTGATATTACTACTCTCTTATGCTACCACTCCCCCCAACATAGAAAAAGTTTATCAACATTTTTTACTAAAGAGCATTTTGTATGTTTCATTTTTTTAAACAATGTTACCATGTTTCCTAAACAATTGCTATAATTGAATTGGTGAGTTGGGAAGGAAGAGACATGGCTAAGCTGCTGTGATAAAGATATTAACTGATTTTATTGAATCGGCCCAGCATCTCATCACACATCAGAAGTTAGTATGTGAAGTTGGATAGATTGATTTGTTGTTGTTCTCTTAGGGGCTTGATGCTTCAATCAAAGGCATTATGTAAATACCAACTATTATTACTACCTTCTGTATGCATAAATGAAATACACCTCTACCCCGATATAACGCTGTCCTCGGGAGCCAAAAAATCTTACTGCATTATAGGTGAAACCGTGTTATATCGAACTTGCTTTGATACGCCAGAGTGCGCAGCCCTGCCCCCCTGGAGCGCTGCTTTACTGCGTTATATCCGAATTCGTGTTATATCGGGTCGCGTTATATCAGGGTAGAAGTGTACCTATAGATTAGCATATCTCTATCCCTTCACTCCTTCTGAATCCTATTTTCTTCCACTTTACATCCCTCAAGGCTATCTTTCTTGGCCAACATACTTCTGTTCCTTCTGAGTCTTAACAACCCTGCTTCCTGATAAGTTTGATTAAATCAAAGTTGAGTGACACAGTGGACTTCCTTCAGGGTCTTTCTCTGTAGCACGTCTACACTTACTGAATAAAGTAATCAGAGTTAAGGAATAGAAATTTGACTAAGATCTCCTGTTCTGAAATTCAATACACAATTAAGCATTTTTTTGTTTGTTTGCACTGGAATTTCTCTATATGGTAGAGTTTCATTCTAGGCATGGGAAGGAAGGAAAAAGTATTCCTGTGGTTTTCTGACTGTATCACTGTAGGGTTTGGGTTTTTTAAATTTTATGTGATGCTTTACATACATTCCCTGCTTGTGTTTCTGTAATGAAGTTTTATTCACTATTCACCTTTGGTTATACTTTATTGTTTTCTTGGAAGGATCAGATTGTGGTAGTACTCACTGGAACTGGTACTGCTAAGGAACTAGTTAGTATTGGTCATGCTATTTTTATTGGCAATATTGATGAAAATCCTAAACGATTTAGTCCTGAAGAACCCAGATGACGGACAGTGAAAGATAATATTCTGTAGAAGCCACTGCTTTCTTGGGAATTTTAGTCAGCGTCCATGTGTGCAGGTCTGGTTGCCCCATCTCAAAACAGATATATTAGAATTGGAAAAGTTATAAAGAAGGGCAACAAAAAGGATTAGGTGCATGGAACAGCATCTGTACAAGGAGAAAGTAAAAAACTGGGACTGTTCAGCTTAGAAAAGAGATGATTAAGAGAGTATATGATAGAGATCTATAAAATCATGAATGAGATGGAGAAAGCGAATAGGAAAGTGTTATTTACCCCTTCACATAACATAAGAATAGGGGTCACCCAATGAAATTAATAGGCTGCAGGTTTTAAACAAACAAAAGGAAGTATTTCTTCACACACTGCATAGTCAACCTGTGGAACTCATTGCCATGGGATGTTTTGAAGGCCAAAAGTATAACTGGGTTCAAAAAAGAATTAGATAAGTTCCTGGGGGATAAGTCCATCAATGGCTATTAACCAAGACGGTCAGGGATGCAACCCTATGCACCAGGTGTCCCTAAACCTCCAACTTCCGGAAGCTGGGACTGGATGACAGGGGTTAGATCACTCAAAAATGCCCTGTTCTGTTTACACCCTATGAAGCATCTGGCACCTACCACTGTTGGAAGACAGGATACGGGGTAGATAGACCATTGGTCTAACCCAGTATGGTCAGAATGGCTGTTCTTATTAGGCGCTAAAATGAATGTGTTTGACCTTAAACTGTTGTGCATTTGCACTTCATTCAGGTTGCCATCTTATTTGATGATCACCTTTAATGATTAGGAGTTAGATTACTTTTATCTATGGGAGGCTACACTCCTATGCAAAGAGCCTGTCAGCTCTACAGTGAAACATGTGTTGTTACTGAAATGGGAAGTCAAATGTCTATTCAAGAAATCTGGCTCATGTATGTGGACATTATATTGTAGGTATATCTTCTAAATATGCAACTGAAACTTTATCACCAATTATTAAAAATCCTTCTTTTCTTTGGCCATGTTTGATAGGCCTTTTACAAACAATCTACTGTGTGGTGAGCAGCACTCTGTCTACCACATCTTTCACCATGGTATCAGAGCACCTTAACAATGCTGTAGAAACAAATGAAATATCTCCTTTTGGAGTCAGCTGACAATTAGTATATTGAATTGTTTTAATGAATAAGTGAATTTTAATTTTCTTTGAAGTGATAAAGCACTGAGCAGAAACAGACACAAAGAGGCAGAAACTACGCATATAATGTTACAGCTAATTGGGTTATATAGAAACTACTCTGTGGCATTCCTCACTTCTGGCCAGTTATACTATTGCTCTTTTGATTCTAGGATGTTCTGAAACAGAGGCCATTAATTAAGATGACTTGACAACATGTTTAACATCTGACCAGGTGAAGACAAGCCAAGTCTATGTGAGATAGTCATAGACACAGTAGCAACAGTTTCTAGAGTTGCAAATCATTATTTTCTCTCTTTCTCATGAAAATCTTCCTGGTAGCAAGCAACATCAAATTATCAGCATGGATTGTGCTTTGCATCCGCACATGCTATGAGCTCGCCAAAGTACCAGCCCTGGCGATCAGGTCTCACTCGACTAGGGCCCAAGCATCCTTGACGGCTTTCTTGGCGCAGGTTCTACTCCAGGAAATCTGTAAAGCGGCCATCAGGTCTTCGGTACATACATTCACAGCCCATTACGCAGTCCATCATCAGACCAGAGAGGACGCGGTGGTCGGCAGGGCTGTGCTTCAATCAATTGTTACTTGACTCCTACCCTCCTCCAATGGTAAGCTTGTGAGTCACCTAATGTATAATGGACGTGAACAATCACTCGAAGAAGAAGAAACGGTTACCTACCTTTTGTAACTGTTGTTCTTTGAGATGTGTTGTTCACGTCCATTACACTTCCCACCTCCTTCCTCTCTGTTGGAGTCACTGGCAAGAAGGAACCGAGGGAGGGTCGGGACCGCAAGGATATATATACACTAAAGCGGGGCACCGCTCTGGCGGGGGGGACCCCTGCCGGCCCGACAGGAGCCGCTGAACGAAAAAGTTTCCAACGTCCGTGCACGCAGTGCGTGCACACCTAATGTGTAATGGACGTGACCAACACATCTCGAAGAACAACAGTTAAGAAAGGTAGGTAACCGTTTTTTGCTATGACATGTATGTGAATGGATCCCAGTAAACTGTTTCCTATGAGCTAACCTATAACTATAACTATATATATATACACGCATCCACACAGTGTATAATCTTTCAGTGAAAATGTTCTTGTTCAAAACTACATACATATGGTTCATTACGGCATGTATTGTAATTCTTAAAATCAGAACATTTTTACTTTATAGTCGCAAGATGGAAATATATTGAAGGTTTATCATGAAAAACCTACTAGAAATGATGAAATCAATAAAAGAATAGTAGAATGCAATTCTTGTATGTCTCTCATTATCTTCTGTTACTTTGTACTTTGCTTCCAAGGAGACAATCTGTTATCTTCTAAAGGAACTCAACATATGATAGACAAAAGTCAGGAATAATTGGACAATATCGAATGCAAAGCTTAGTTGAAATCATGAATCTTTTGAAAGAAATTCACATTTAGAAAATTACAAACCAGGGAAAGGAAGATGGAACAAGAATCCACATCATGAAAATTCTATTAATAGAAGCACTATGTGTTTAGAAATATAGTACAACCCTAGATTAACAACACTTGGTTACCCACAATTCCTTTTTATCCAAATGGAGCCAGGTTCTCAGTGTCTTTTATTATCTTGAAAAATCCCTTGATTATCTAGAACCTCACTTGTCCAAATGTGTTCAGTGTTCCCTTGACTAAGATGTCTGAAGCTGTGTACTGATCACTTTATTCAGTCTTATTTACCAAAACAAGTAATGCCACAAAAGGTTACAAAATTGTGTAAATACATCCTTTTCAAAACCACAAGAGATGATGCATAAAATGATATAAATTATATATGGTAGACGAGTCTAACTTTGTGAAACTTACATTCTGAGGTGCTGGAAAAGAGTGAGTACTGTGTTATAATTAGAGTAGTCTGTTATTGCATCTGAGGACCTTTCTTTTGTAAAATTTTCAAATGCACCTAATAGGATTTAGGCTCCTAAGTCACTCTGCTACTTTTGAAAATGTTATCCCTTGCCTGAGACAAGTTAGATGAGTCTTGGCAATCCATCAACCTCTGTCATCTGTTGTTGTGCGTTCTTTAAGTCTAACCAAGATTTGGAGATGCATGGGAATGAATTGTCTGGGAATGAATCTGGCCATGATGGAAGTGGTTTTGGGAATTCACATAGAGAGAAGAAAGACTGTGCCTGCACCTTTATCAACATAGTGCTGAGCCTGGAGGTTTTGTTAAATTCTTCATGGCTTCTTGGTATGTAGATAATGATGGGCCTGTGTAGTGTCGTCTTCTATTAGCAGTCAGCCAGTCATCTTTCCTCTCAGATGAAGACTTTGCTACAGTGACCCATGTCTTTGCTATCTCCAGGCTGGATTACAATAATGCACTCTCTTTTATGTGGCCCTTCATGAACCCTTAGGTGCTTCATCTTGTTCAGAACACAATGGCCTGTCTTCCAATTGAGGAAAGTCAATATACTTTGCTACATCGTCTGCACTGTCTACCTGTTCATTTCAGGGTACGGTTTTAGGCCTTAATGACCATCCTGTAAGTCTTACAAGGGCTAGAACCCTGTTGTTTAAGTGGCTATGTTCCTTCATGACAATTGGAGTCTGTTGGGTTGTCTTGTTTCTCAGTGCTTGGAAATCAGTGGCAGAGGTCTCACAGTTAATGCTCCTTTTTCAAACTTACTTTTCATCAGAACCCAAATTTACCAAGTTTCATATCATACACCAAAGCTGCTTTGGTCAGTCATAGAATCATAGAATATCAGGGTTGGAAGGGACCTCAGGAGGTCATCTAGTCCAACCCCCTGCTCAAAGCAGGACCAATCCCCAACTAAATCATCCCAGCCACGGCTTTGTCAAGCCTGACCTTAAAAACCTCTAAGGAAGGAATTTTTTCATGATTTTGACAGTATTTTGTTTTTGATATCTACCTTTTTTGTTGTTCTTCTCTTGGATTGGTTGTCTTTAACTAGGGTGGTTTTATGAACGGTAGGACTGTTATATTTAGTTTTGAGCTCAGTATTTTTCTATTAATTTTGCTGCCCTTTGTCATGAGCACTTTATCAGATCATAACTAAATCTAGAATAATATCAGGGTCCATCTTCCTCCAATTACCTTGCCAAAGACTATAAATTTCAAATTGATACATGTTATTGTCATTGTTTAGATGGTCTACCCTAGCCAGGAATGTGGTTTACACTCAGTAACTATCAGTTATAAGTGATTTTCATGTATGGTGGGTGAAGCACTGGTTGACCCAAATCCTGTTAATACAGAAAAATCTTTTTTTAACATACACTAAAAAAAAATGGCCTTGGGCATCACATGTTTGTATCCTCTAGCTGCCTGACAGGTTCACAAACAGTGTTAGCTAGCCCTGGAGCTGCATCCTCTTTGTGTAGACTTTACTGAAGAAGTGTCTTAAGGAGGGAGTTTAATAAGAAGAGGGTGGGGGCTTGGCACACTGAGATTGAGAGGAAATAGTATAGGAAAAGATACAAAGCCAGGACTGGAAGAATGAACAAAATGAATGGTAAAGCTGATTGTTTGGTGGAGTGAAAGGGAGGGTGAGTGGGTACTAAGTTTGGAACTCTACCTTGGCCCTAAAGCAGGCTTTTCTTGCTGGCTTCTGTGGCATTGCTGATAGCCTTCATCCAAACTTTGGCCAGAAGGAAGCTTTTTCCGTTTGTGTGTGAAGGCAAAGGCAGGGTAAAAGAGAAAGGGAGAATCCTAAAGTGCAGATGAATTCTAATGGAAGGGGAGAAAGGGAATTCTTCTAGCTTGTTCCCTATGCTAGTCTGATCAGAGAAGTCATATAAGAAGTGTTCTTCCATTTTTTTTTTTTTAATTTAAGATTATCCATGATATGGAGGCCCAAATCCACAAGCTGAGAGAAGAGCTTATTCAGGTAAATGCTCAGCGGAAGCAGCAGTTGGTAGAGCTTAGCCTTCTGCGGGAAGAAGAAAAGCAGAGGGCTGCTCGGGATCACGAGACTGCCGTGAATAAGCTTAAAGCAGAGTCGGAAAAGATGGCCTTAGACCTGAAAAGGACACATGCTGCAGAGACCGAGATGACATTGGAAAAGGTAAGAGATTCACATGATACTGCACAAACCTGGTTAGGTCATAGCAAGTGAGGGACAATGTATCCGAAGTGACACACTCTATAACAAATTATACAAATCAATAACAGTAGTGAGATCACTTAAATAAAGGAAACTGCTACAGATCAGAGTTTGTCAAATCCTATGGCATTCAGGCCAGAGGGGCTCAGAGTTTTGAGGTCCTTGAATGAAAGGCTTCTATGATAACAAAATACAGATTTCATGGTGATAATTAATATTGTTTTGACTAGCCTTCTTCCCCAGCAGAGTGCCACACTCTAGCAGAAGTAGCAGTAGAATCAGAACACCAATCTAGTATACAGTAGTTTAAGTAGGGGGAAATGGTAGACCAGAATAACAGCATGATTTGAAATGCAGCTTCAATCCAGGATGGGGTTTATCACTTTTTCTTGATTAGGATGGGTTGACAAGGGAGATCCTACTTTATTAATCCATGTATTTTGCTCTGTAAAAAACAGTTTAAGGGGGAAAGTTCAGGATACAAGTATCTGGATATAAATTGCCTTCAATATAAAAGGGGGAAAGCTTTTGTGTGCTTGTCTTTATTTTAGTAAGTAAGGACTTAGAGATCAATTTTGTGGGGTGGGGAGGAGGGAAGGTTGGGAAGAGGGGTGTGAATGTTTAAGTTTGGGGATTCATGTTTTAAAACACACTGGTGTTTTCTCCCACCTTATGCTCAACCAGTTCATTCATAGTATGACTCAATGTTTGGCTGTTTTTGGCTGAATGTTGACTCCTTCTTATGGGCTTCACTTTCATTCAGCACTGAGCAGGTGTTTTTGATACAAATCAGCAAGATTTGAAATACTTAAGGACAGGAGCACAAAGAAATGGACTCTGATAGAAGTGTGAAAACCTCACTGCTATGTGATATAGAAATAAAAATGGTTAGTTATATGTTACGATACTAATATTTTAGAAAACTGTGTATTCAACAATCTCTGTACATTTTAAATAATGTCATGCTTATAAAAGATGGTATTTTGAATTTCCTCAATAACATTTTACAAATTTTTTTTTAAATTGCTACGTATGTTTCTCCATTTCCTGTCCTTCAGATGTATTTATGTGAACATTTACCAGTGTTGTCAGCTAATATCATTACCATTTCCCTTAGGATGTTGGCTCATTGGCACTAAGGAACTTGCATACACATATTTTAGCTTTTCTTGGATCCATTTACTCATCTGAGATTGGCTCCAACCTCTCTGTCCTGGGTGAAATCTAGACTGTTAATGGGAGTGGTTCAGTTTGTTTGGTGCTGCAGAGACTTAGGCTAGGTCTACACTACGGGGGGCGGGGGGAGTCGACCTAAGATACGCCACTTCAGCCACATGAATAGCATAGCTGAAGTTGTGTATTTTAGGTCGACTTACCTGGCTGTGAGGACGGTGGCGAGTTGACCGCTGCTGCGCCACTGTCGACTCCGCTTCCACCTCTTGCTGCGGTGGAGTTCCGGAGTCGACGGCAGAGCCATCGGGGATCGATTTTGTCGCGTCTTCACTAGATGCGATAAGTCGATCCCCAATAGATCGATTGCTACCCGCCAATTCGGCGGGTAGTGAAGACGTGCCCTAAATCAAAGTCTTGTAGGTATTCAATTCACAGTACTGGTGACTGCACTGCCAAATTAAAGCAAAATCTTTAATATCTTTTGCCAGTATGTAGTCATAAGAACCAAGTCAGAAAATAGATATTGCTAGATATTTAAGTATAGATAGCAGTAACATTGAAGGTTGAGATTTTCAAAAGAGAGTAGCTAGGTGACCAAGTTTCAATGGGATCTGAGTGACTAGCTTCCTTAAGTTCCTTTGCACATCCCAGCCTAAATATAGAGCCTGATCCTGCAAACAGTTATGCATGTGAGTAACTTCATTCAGGTCCATTGCAGTCAATCTGACTATTCATATGATTGAAGTTATTCATGTGCATGTTTGTAGGATTAAGTGTTTAATGCAGATGGAGTAGTAACTAATGAGCCTGGCCTTTTAAATAACTATGGCTCTGTTCCTTCAAACACTTATGCACATGCTTAACTTTTCTACTGTGAGTAATCTCACTAAAATGTCACTTATCTGTGGTAATATTGTTAAGCTTGTTTGTAAGGGTTTTCAAGATCAGAGTCTGATTCTGTATTGAGGTTTGTTTTTTTTTCTTGTTTTAAAAATATCACCATTATTGGATTCTTATTTAGTAGGAATAAATTTGTATTTAGGCTGCTGCAGCTTTTAATGGCGTAATCAGCGTATAGTTATCTAGAAAAGATCACCAAGACTTTAAAATCTATTTTATAATATTTTCAGTTCCTTAGAAAAGAAAATAATTGTCATCAAAGGACATATTTAAACATTGTGCTAAACTAAAATGAAAACTACTTGATGTTTAAAATAGGCCATGTGCGTATGTAAGCATACAGTTGTTTTAAATATTTTAACATGTATTAGTGTGGTAAATTCCACATTTGATTACAAAATGATACGGAGCAACAAAAAATAAGTCTATGCATATACGGTTCAAACGGTCTTTGTGAAATTGACATTTCATTTACCTGCATCAGGTTCTTGGTCCGTAATTTTAAACAGCATTCTGAGGATTATGTTGGAAATCTGCCAGCCTGAAGCCATTAAATGGCTATGATCAACAATTCAGAATCTTTTTTGAATTTAAGGAAAGCTCCACTTGGCATAATTATTTAAAGCCAAGGTCACAGAAAGTATTTAAACCTTTGAAATTCATAATTAAAGGATTAATATTAACTCATGAAGACATTGTCATTTTTGCTTAAAAATGGAATTTGAATCTCAATTATTTTCTTTCTTTGATCTTTTTTTTACATTAATAGTACAGCAAAAGAAAAAAAGTTAACTTCTTTACATCGCCAAATTAAAGTTACAAATAATCCTTAAACACTTCAGAGGAAAATATTCTTAATAGTCTTGAATCACCATTACTGTCAAAAATATTCTTTTTAAACTTTCAGTTGAATTTTTTTCATTTTCCAAATAAAATTACATGAAGACATTTCTAATTTTAATTTACATTAGATGGCATTAAATTTCAAGGGAATATGTTTATCATTTAGCCTATTTCTTCTTTTCTAATTTATGATCGGGAGATAATGTGCTGGGGGGAAAAAAATTATTTTGTTGGCAAAAGGAGTTTTACATATTTCTGTGCAAGCAACCATGAACTACCTCTACTCATTCCTACCCTATTTCACCTCTTTGTAAAGCCCAATCTCAGGGCTCTGCAAAGAGGCCACCAGGTCCCAAAGGAGTTTGGAGGAGACCTCCATTTTCAGCTGAGAAGTGAAAATGATAGTGTTTACCAAACTGAAATGAAATTCTGACACAATTGAAGTCAAGTGAGGATTTGGGATTGGAGATTTTTTTTTTTTTATAAAAGAAAAGAAAAACAACTTTAATAATAGCCCACATGCTGCTTCTTTTAAAAAGTAACTTTCCTTCTGAGGTTTTGAATTGTTTAGCAAATCTTGTTACCTTTAAGTTGTTATGGAAGAAAATGAAAGGAAAGTTTTGTTTGTTTTTGTTCATGTTTTGTCTTCTAAGGTTTATGTTCTTCTATTTACTTGATTATATATGGTGCCAGGAACTGCAAGGTGAACCTCAGAAGGTTTCGTGGGTCTGGTTTTGGTTTGGAAAAGATCATATGAACGTCCAAACTTTCAGAGGCTCATTCCTTTCCCAGGTGAAAGGATTCATTCCCGTGTGGTCTTATATTCTGTGCAATATTGATTTCTCTGTGTGTTGGTTTCAGGGGTTTATGGATTGGCACTCACCTGATCAGGATCACAATAGGAAAAGTTTTCTAAAATTTCAGTGAAGACCTTAAAGAAGAAAGAGAATTTATAGAGGCATGTCATTCGCATACTTTTGCTTTCTCAATAACCCTGATGCAGAATGGGGAAAAAAGTCTAAGAGAATAAGCTTTATTGATAGCACCCTGCTCATGAGCATGAACAGATGTGATCCCTTGTAATGAAACATGTGGGATTAATTTGATGTTGCTTGCTACCAGGAAGATTTTCATGTAGAAGAGATGTTACTTTCTTTATTCTTCAGGCTCCTCTTGCGGATGGATGATTAATTGATACTTAAGGTCCATTGAACTTTGTATTGCAAATTGCCAGGCTGGGAATTAATGAGATGTTACTGTTCAAACCAGACATGGCTGGTAAATTTAAACAAGCAGGGGATTTTGCCAGTTTCCAATTTTGCCAGTTTCTCTGTATTGATTAAATGGGGGTGATGATGGCACTTTATTAGCATAGAGCAGGGCTAAATACAGATTAGATTAGTTTGTAAATGGCAGGCCCTTATATGTCATTCTGATTTTGTGTTTTTTAATGATGCTCTCTATAATGAGGTAAACATGTTTTCGTTTGTTCGGGCTGTATATATTTTGGTATTTCTATTATTTAGAGTCACATACTGTCTCATCTTACCTTCTGAGATAAAGAAAATTAGTATTTAATGCATGATTAGAGTATTTTAACCACTATAAGGCTGCTCCGGAATAGTATTTAAGTGAAATTTTAAAAGTGTGAAGCTGACAGTAACTATCTGTTTATAATTATTTCATTTTAAAATTAGATTAATCAATAGGAAGGGTAAAATATTGTGCTTCCTGGAAAAAGTCCTTATCGGGCAGCCAGATGAAACTGTGTAATCCACATTGTAAAGAAAAGAAACAAGTCACCTGTTATGGAACAAAAAGGGAAAAAAAGTCCATAATTTTCCACTGACCTTACTCTGTAGCTGGCATTATTTTTATGTAACCCCGCTGTGAGGTGTTTTTCTGAAACGTGAGCTGTTAGAGATGTAAATGTTTTGGAACTGGCTTACCATCTCTGTCCCAGACAAATCACAGCTCTGTTTGACATCTCCATGCCTGTTCTCTTTGGGGGAAATTCTGCTCTATGCACTATTAAAAGCACTGAATAGGGTGCTTTCCATCGCCTGGGATTTCCAGAAGGAATTCTGTCTGAACCAGTCAGAATTCCTGTCAGTGTGTCTGCTGCAGCAATCCTGATAAAGGTGCAGCATCCTCCATCTCTGCTCCTGCCTCTGTACCTGGGTAGTTCTATTGATCATTGTGAAGGAGTGGGGGTGGTGGCCCGGCTTTCAGTTTGCCCTGCCTTCCCCCTTTTGGGCAAGTGACCATAGTGTGCGAGGCGGGAGCAAGATGCTCTCTGAGTCTGTAAAACCCCACCACAGTAAGAGGAGGAGGAGTAGCAACTTGTATCCCCTCTGCTTGCGCACACCTGTGGAGTAGCTGGTCAGAATCAGGCTCTTTTGTTATATTTATTCTTGCCTGAAGATGCTCTAAAATATTTTGATTATGTAATTTACTTTTATTCTGTTAAATTGGAAAGAGATTTTTAGTACCTTTTTATGCTCTTGCTAATTTGGGATTTGATCCTGTGAACCCTTACTCATGCAAGTAGTAATATTGAAGACAATGGTGTAAAAATAGATTTACATAAGAACATAAGAATGGCCACAGTGGGACAGACCAAAGGTCCATCAAGCCCAGTATCCTGTCCTCTGACAGTGGCCAATGCCAGGTACCCCAAAGGGAATGAACAGACAGGGCATCAAGTGATCCATGCCCTGTCACCCAATCCCAGCTTCTGGCAAACAAAGGCTAAGGACACCATTCCTGCCCATCCGGCTAATAGCCATTGATGGACCTATCCTCCATGAATCTATCTAGCTCCTTTTTGAACCCCATTATAATATTGGCCTTCACAACACCCTCTGGCAAGGAGTTCCAGAGGTTGACAATGGGTTGCGTGAAAACGTAGGCTTGAGCACTTAGTTATACGGGCCTTTTCCCCACGAGATTCTAAAAGCCCTGTTCACTGCAGGGGTTAAACTGCAGTTGATCATTGCAGAGGTGCACAAGTTAAGGGGAGGACACATGAGCTTCTGCTCTGCTAGTCTTGTCCCCTCCCTGCTGTGTGAGTAGGAACAGTCATGAGTTCAGTCCCTTACTATCCTGAGAGCATGAGTGTAGCCATGCAAAAAGGACCAGGAGGAGGCTCACACTGTTCCTTCCTAAAGGGGGACTGAAGCAGGTGAGCTTCCCAGTAGCTTCTGTTGGGGCAGCTCTAACACAGGCCTTTGCATAATAGGCACAATCTAGCCATATACATAATGGATTACTGAAATGCAGCCACCTCTGGGGTGAAAGGTGGCAGCCATTTATCAGTGCACAACACCACCATAATAGTTCAGGACAGAAAGTGTTACTGCAGTTAGACTCTGAATAGCCATGTTACACATAAATCAGGCAAGGAGTCCAAGACATTAGCAGGGAGAGTTGAAATTGTCATGTCCTTGTGTGTCTTCATTTATTTTCATGACATCCATTGTTACACTCAAACATAACACACCCTGAAAGATTACCAACATTTCTGTAAACAAAAGTAATAAAAGATTATTTCTGGGAAAGTGGACCATTTTAATTGTACTGATTTGATTAAAAAATGAAACAACCCCTCCGCCCAGCAAACAACCCCTCCACCCAGCAGATTTTATTTGCTTCCTCTTTAACATATTTTATGTGTCAGTTGATTATATTATTATAGTATATGATGACTGTTTTGCATTGTAAGTTACACCCACGTATGAAAAATATTACACATCGGGTGTTTAAAAAATAAATACATTAGAGATGCTTACTACCGTTGTGTGGGCTGCACTAATGACTAATTTCAACAATAGGGTGACAGATGTTATAGGTTGTATCAACAGCACTTATGGCATAAACACTAGTCAGCCAGGTGTAACATACTATACAAAGCTTGTGTATATTTTCAAGTTTGCCAGAAATTATTAAAAGAAAGAGGAGAGCTACATTTCTAAGTGCGTGCAGATGTGAATTTTGGCTAACATAGCTGTTTGTAACATTCATCTGTGGTATTTTCTTGGCAAAGAAAATGAGTATTCAGAAAGCATGACCCTAACAGACCAGTAGACATGCTAACAATACTCTAAGGAAGCATCCTTGGAATACTAAACCTAACTCATAAAACAGTTATATCTTTGATACATATAAAAATACATATAGTGTGGAGTTGAAGTGGTTTTTTTTCCCTGCATTTGAATAATTTCCATCTTAAGCTTTTTGTTGACTGTGTTCCTGGAGTCTAATAGACATTTTGGTTCCTTTTATCAAGTATTTATTCAGGTTTAAAGACTGTGTCTGTCTATTTCTTTCTCACTGCTACTTTCATTCCAGAGAGGCAGTATGTTTCTGTATGTACACATCCTGTTTAACACATATGATAGTTAAAATTATAAGATAGAGTAAGAGCCACAAAGAGAAAGAATAGTCCAGTAGTTAAGGTGCTAGCCTTGGACTCTGGAGAAAGTGAAAATCAATGCAACTTAGGCACCTAAGAGCCTAAATCACTTTTGAAAATGGGGGATAAGTGTCTAATTCACTTAGACCTGGCAATGCTGAGCAGAGCAATGCTTAAATACCTTTTAAAATGTGGGCTTCTATGTCTCAGTTCTTCATCTGTAAAAAGGGATAAGAGCACATCCCTACCTTGCAGGGTAAATAAATTAAAGATAGTGAGGCATTCAGATACTACACTGCTGGGGGCAATTGTGAGTACTTAAGTAAACAGATTTCACTGATGACAGATGGTTTGTTATATGTATCTTGAGGATCTGGTGAAATATGTATCCTTAGTCACAGTTATTTTTTGTTTACTTGATGGATAGCATGAGGTTTAGTCAGGAACATGTATCTTCATTAAAATCAGACATAAATTATCACTTTTCCCTCACGGATGCTTGCTTTACAGTAGTCTGTTAGAAAAGCACAGGAAAAACAGAGACATGTTTTGGTTGGTTCTTGCACATAAGCTATAATTTCAATACAATTATGAAACAGTTCAGTTTGTGGAGCTGGGCATGTGAGCTGGCAGGTAACTCAGCCAAAGCTGCACAATTCAGTTTTATTGATTTAAATGATGTAACAGTTGTTTGGAATTTTTTTTCTTTTTTACGCTTATAAAGTCCTGTATTTTATAGCTATTACAATCATGAAATATACCTTCCAACAGGATTCATCTCTAAACTGTGTTAAGGTAAAGTTCAGAATGTAGGCACATAACAGTGTTCTGAGTTCATATTATCTTTCAAGAATGGGAGTGTTTAAATACAAGTTAGATAAATTCAGAGGTAAGGTTAAGCTTACGAGAAACACAAACATTTGAACATATGTAAATTCATCTAAGATGCCAAACTTACTTAACTCCTTCCCTAGAGATGGCCATTTCCTAACTTCTCTTTTTGTGTTTTTATAATTATTTTGTAACATGCTGTTTTTGTAAAAAGGACTTTTTCTAAGAACTTTGAGGTGTACAGCGTGCTGCTTACGTTTTGAACAGCTTCTGTTCCTGTGCAGTTGAATTTGCAGGTGGAGTTTTAGAAATGTGCACCACAGATAAATGGTTTCATCTCTCTATTTGTTAACTTGTTAGCTCTGTATTTAATAACATTTAATCATCATTGAGTTCGCAGGTTCAGTTGTAAAGCCCAATCCAGTTGGGTACTGAACACTTTCATCACCTTACAAGATTGTCCCCTTTATATGGAAAGAGAAATCATTGCAATGGAATCTGCATTTGTCTAATACAGAATTTGTACATCACTGTTTTCCTGTGGAGCATATCTGACCATAAAAAAGGCCATAGTTGGTATAAACATTATGATTAAAGTATGCCTTTGTGGTCAATGATCAAATGAAACTGTATACGGTGGATAGTGTACACTGCCTTTCTAATTTCTTCAGGGTATTGCTAATGGGATGGATTTAAGATAGTTTTGGAAATTTAATTGAATTTCCATACTTTCAAATGTTTGGGTTTTATGTACATTTAAACTTAGATACTCAGGAAATTTAAAATATTTTTAAGCACTAATCTTTTAAGGTAATATGTATTCAAATCAGATATGTAATTTCAACCTTAACAAAAGTTTTTGCTTTGGAATTTCCTTTCCTTTTAGTTGCCTTAAGGTCTAATGAAGACAAATTCTGCTCTTGCAGACCCTAGGAGTTCCACAAGAGGGAACCCTGGTCCAGCAGACCTTAAATGGTTCACTGAAGAGGGAATGCCACCTTGGTTTGCTGGCCATGAAATCTTCTAATGGCCACTAGACTGGTCTCTCCTAAAATCTGCAGGATGGTGAAAAAAATGTATCAGCACAGTAGTTTGGGGTCAGCAGAACCAGATGGAAAAACCCTTCCTACACCCTTGGGCCTCTTGCTGCTAACCCCTAACCCCAATTGAGCAAGTCCTGGGCAGTGAAAATCCCCATCCCTGCCCCTTCTACTGCATCCTGCTTCCTCCTCTGCTTCTCAGTTGACCTCCTGCTGCTCCTGCAAGGTATCACAGGAAATGAATGATCCGCTGCTCTACTCCTGCTGCTGTTCCCTAACTTGGGGATTAGAGAGAGCAAACATCTCTTCCCTTGTTGCTCCTCCAGCTCTCTGATACTTGAAAAGGGGATTCTGGGCAGAGAGAAGATCCCTCCACTGGTCCCCCCTCACCCATTCTCTTTTTGAAGTTCAAACAAAAACAATATTTGTATTTTAAGGTCCTTTTCTAAGAACTTGGTGTCATTGATGAAAAAAACTTTCATGGAATGGCAGCTCCTATTTCTTCTTTAGGTATATATATGTCCCTGTGGGTGCTCCACCATGGGGCTCGCATGCACCCATACGTTCTTGACTGGGGAATGCAAAGCAGTGTCCATGGGCCTGGGCCTGTGGAGAGCAGAACCTTGTGCCCCAAACAACAGCATATAAGGAGAGGTGGACCTGCCACCATTCATTTTTTTTCTCAACTGTCTGTGGTTCGAGACAGAGCAATTGCATGTCCACTGAGTCTCACTTTACACCTTCCTTAATATAATGATTTATTCTTAGTTTTTCCTGCATTTTGTTTAGTTATTTTATTTCTCTTTTAGTTTTAACACAGTTGTGTTTAGAAGGGGTGTTACCCTCTCCCTTTTTTTCCCGGTCCTGTTATTGGTGTATTTACACTCCAGGTTATGCCAAAAACCCCAGTTTAAGACCTGCCAGACCTGCCACAGGTCTTTTCCCTGCAGTGACAGGCATTTGAACTTCCTCCACTGCCTTGGAGACACCCACTCCTGTCAAAACGTAAGGTCTGTAACAGATTTAAAGGCAGGTCTCAGAAAGACAGAGAGGCTAGACTGAAACTCCTTCTAATGGAATGCTCACGAGTTCTAGCGAGGTCCACTTCCTCTCAGCCTCCCAATATGTTGGCCTCAACATCCCAGGTCACTCTGATGGTTATTGCAGCTCCAGCAGTACCTTCAGAGGCTAGGACAGCTTTAAAAAAAAAAAAAAAAAAAAAGCCGTCTCTTTCCCCTACTAGGGAAGCAAGGAAGAAGGGTAAGTCATCACATAAATCCCATTCTAGGGAGACCTCACATCCTTTAAGGGGTACAGCTGAGGCACCACTCAATTCTGGTATGGAGCCACCAGTACTGCACAAGAAATAGCATGCAGAGAAGTATTTTAATACACTGCACAGGGAGCTGACTAACTCAGTACCAACTGACACCTTTTGGCACCGAGATGCACACATGCTCTGAGGTCGGAGAAGTTCCTCTATACTCCTCTCCCGTTCAGCGCTCAACATCTCAGCACCGACCCTTTCTCCAGACTCCAGTCCTGAGACTCAGGCTTCTGGATACCACAGCTCTCCAGCTCCATCCAGGTTTCTTTCCCCAGCGGACCTTTTCATCCCAGAGGCACTGGTGTTTCCCCTGTGACAAACCTCTGTGAAAGCCTCTTCCTTGGTACAGCTCAGACACCTTGCGAACAGAGTCCTCCAGGACTGAACCCCGACTGGATCTCTGGCATCTATCCTGTAGCTGATGTTCCCCCTTTCAGCCCAGGAGATAGTACTTCTTTGGACTCTGAGGTTTTGGGCAGGGCTCTTTTTTGGCACCATACTATCACACCCCACTGAGCCAGTATTCTGAAGAGGATCTTCCAGATCCCACCAGATGCCCTGCATCCAGGAGTTATGCATATCTGTGGGAACCCCCTCCATCCGCCCCCTCAGTGGGCTTACTTGCATCCCTGGGGTCACCTTGGTGAACAATTTTGTAGTGTACCAGCCAGAAAGAGACCACAATACCTACCAGTACTGTATCTCTCAAAGACATCTCCTGGCCAACCTGATGATGGCCCTCCAGTACCTTATGCCCCTTTGGCACTGGGAGGCACTGGAGAACAGCAGTATTGCTGTCATTGGTTGCTTTAGCATTAACTTCTTGACTTCCTGCTATAGATTTTTTTTCTCTCTGGTGTTTACTCCTCCCTGTCAAATATTCATGTCATTGGCATCTCTTCCATAACTTCTTAATGAATCACAATACCTCTCTGTTTTGGTGTGATTTGTAATTATTAGGCAAAAATAAGGATGAGATTTTACTCTGGGCAAACTTCAAAGCATCCGTAAGCCACCAAAATATTCCCTAACTTCCTCTCTGAGCCATATTATTATCTGGACACCTCTAAAATCTGCAGTGACTGTGTAAGTCCCACCATGGGCTTTTCCTTTTTAGCCTAGTGAGACTATGGTCCTGCGGCATTAACCTCTGCCAGGCTTGTCCTTGGTTGCCTCTTTCATCTCCTTTGGTAGACATTGTCTGATATTTTCCAGCAGTCCCTCATCTAGGAATGAGCAACCTAACATGGATTTTTCATCTTCTCCAGCACTCTAGCACAACTTTGAGTCTTTTAAGGAGGAATGGTTGGAGCTACGTAAGAGCCAGTTCATTGCCACAATTATGTCTGAGTTAGAGAATGAACAGGTACATCTCCAGATAATCCCTACATGTCCAGCATTCCTTCTCCCTAGATGAATTTAGCCTCCAAGAATAAGGATACTTAGATGCAATTTCTTGGAGGAGAAAAATAGGTGTGCTTTCTAATGAGTGGAGCTCCCCAAATATATTGCCTGCACACCGCACCCTACCAGTCCCTGTTCTTCAGAGACTGCATGCTGGACAGGAACTGATTGAGGATGGGGCATTGTACCTCCACTAGGTGGTGCTAGCATTGGTGCATATGCTGATTTATCTTGGGGTAACTGCTTTTAACAGCTCTTATTTAGCATAGATCTGCATCAGCAGTATAGTCATAGACTGCTACTGTTAAGTAACCTAGGTATTTTTCTGCTGCAGTTTATCTATCATTAGCATAATTTATGTTTACATAGCTCCTTTAAAACCTTTTAGCAAAAAGATTTTTAGAAATGGATATATGTCGCTTGATATTATGTGATAGAACATGTTAGAGTATTAGTGAAAATAGGGTTTATATCCCTCCTACCTTCCCATTTCTTTTACCATTTACTCTCAGGGAGGGGCATCTCCAAGCAACCAAATCAGAGCAGTGTGGCTTCAGCAGAGACTAGAGATGGCATCATCTACAGTGAGTGGCCTTAAGATCAGTAGACTGTTATATAATGAATTTTATAAATGAAACACTGGTGACCATAATGAAGATGTAGTGTGAATCTTCCGTGATATGAGTAACCAAATTAACCCCTCATTGCACTGATATCCTGATTTTCCTCTTGGGCGGCAATGACATCAGTCATATAACATGTAGATATATATTCCCTCTCTATATAGTGAAGTATTGAAGTGGTTCTGCATTGTATAGATGCTGTTGCCTGCATCTGCCCATATGGAATTTAAAGATTCTAGAACTCTTACCAAAAGAATAACCCTATTGTTTTGTTGTTCTGTACCATGTAATATCTCTTGTGTACATCACTTTTTTGTCTGCCTTACTGTTCCTGAGCAATAACTTCCCTGTTTTAGTTGTGTTGCACAATCCATGTATGTTTACTTATATATGGCCGTGGAGCGATTCCAACATACTAGCGTAGTGGTTCATGAATTAACACATTTATACTACCAAAAGTGAGCATGAAGCTTTGACTTTGATGGGAAAGTGTTTTTCCAAAACTTAAAAGACCTAAGGAAAAAAAGTTTAATTTAAAAATGAAATTACATCATCCCATAGGGAAGCTATTTGGAAAAGTCTTCAATCTGTACCAAACTTCAAAAATAATATTAGAGAATAATCTCTCAGTGGTACTTTACTCAAGTGAGACTAAACAACATTTATGGCGCTATCCCAAGGACTTACTGGAGATATTTCAGAGCAGTAGTCTCGTTTGTTCATACGTAGTGGGATTGTGCTTTCAATACCTTCTCTTTTTTAAAAAAAAAATCCTTTTTTGCCCGTACTTCATGCTGCCACATGGATTTAAAACTGGCTGGAGAGCTACTAACAAAGAGTAATGCTATAAATGTCATTGTAATAATTTATATGGAGTTGTTTGCTGGGGTACTGTGCTGATCAGTGTTAGGGCTAGTTTTATTTAACATCGTCATTACTGATCTAGGTAGGAGGACAAACAGCACTTTAAGTTCAAAAATGATACTATAGCACTGAAAATTACATTGACTGATGTTCTGGGACTTCGTTATATCTGTCTGGACAATTGTCAAAAAAGTGCTACTAGATGGAGGAACCATTGACCGTTATAAGGTTTCATTTCCGTCGATGTAAAGCATTCAGTTGTTTAGGGTAATACAAGGAGATGTAATTAACAATAATGGGAATAAGCAAATAACATTCTAATTAATTTCAGTGGATGTTTCCTGTGTGTGGCGCACACAAAGAGAGGCTCTCTTTACTTATTTCTAAAATGCACACTCAAGAATTTGTTCAAGAAGTTGAACCCTTAGATCACCCCACAGTTATGATATCCATGTGAGAAGAGTTGTGCCAAAAGCTAGCACTATGGTGCTAAATTTTCGGAAGGGTGATTTAAAAAAGCTAAAAGGAAGCCAAATAGTACCTAAAAGAAATGAAATAATTAGAACAAGAATGAAACTACTTACGCTACCATACCGGCATCTCAAGAGACATATCTACCCCTATAGAAAAAAGGAAGAAGCAAGAAAAAGAACAGTAAGACTAAATGACGAAGTACAAGAGAATATTTAAGCCAAAAAGATACACTTCAAGAAGTCCTGTGCCGGTATGTCTACATTATGGACCTTACAGTGGCACAGCTGTGCCACTACAACTGTGCTCCTGTAAGGTCTCCCGTGTAGCCACTTTTTGTGGGCAGGAAAGGCTCTCCTGCCGACATAGCGCTGTCTGCACCAGCAGTTTTGCCAGTGAAACTAATGTGAGTCAGGGGCGTGTTTTTTCACACACCTGACCAACAAAATTGTACTGACGAAAGTGGTAGTGTAGACAAAACCTAAAACTCTCTTGCAGAGCAACAGATTATAATTAAGTCTAAGCAAGTGTTAGGGGAATTTAACTTGCACTACCTTATGCCTCACTTCTGAACATAGCCTTATGACTTTATCATAGGACCTTTCTCTGAACATGCTTAAATATACTCCATCGCATATTACTCAGCTTGTTTGGTTTGCGGGGGTGCAGTTTTCATGTACAGAAGCTGTGGTGATTTGACCCTGTCTTACCATTTTTCTCTATTTATAATTAATTATTTCAGGTAATTTGCATAGTTTACTGGTTTGTAATTCCCAGGATCACCCTAGTTCTTTTTATAAAGATAAGGACAACATTGGCTACTCTCCAGTGTAGTAGCTGATTGAGATGCAAGATTAAATTTTTTTTTTTTAGCAGCTCAGCCAGTTCATTCTTAAATTCCTTTGAAATTGTTGAATGACTACCAACTGGTGGTAGTGTAATTTAGAGGACAGGTCCTGTAACTGGTTCCTTGTGAGTGTATCCCATGCTTGTATGGAGCCACATAGATTTCAATATATTCATTTGCATGATCTGATCTGATGATGAATTATCATTTAGCTTAAACATCTCTTCTTTTGACATCGCACCATCTGGCAATTGCAATCCCTCATCTTTATTACGAAGAATAAATAAGTCTGGGTAGATATCTCCCCAACATCCTGTATGATAAACACACAGGGTAGGTGAAGTAATATCTTTTATTGGACCAACGTCTATTTGTGAAAGAGAGACGCTTTCAAGCTTCTTCAGGTCCTTTCACCAGCAGACATTGTTCCAATAAAAGGTATTACTTAACCCCCCTTGTCTCTCTAATATTCTGGGATCAACATGGCTGCAACAAAACTGCAATGAACACACAAGTCATTTAGCTTCTCTGCAATCTCTCTATTCTCCTGGAGTGCTGCCTTTACTCCATAGAGTAATATAGCAGACACACTACTCTTGTAGGCTTTCTGCATTTCATATTTAACAAATGACTCTGCATTTTATCACATGGAATTTGTACAATATGTTCTTGCTTTGTAAATATTCATTTGGATATCTAAATTATTCACTGTGGTTTTCTTTTTAATATAGTTTTCTATTTAATAGTGCACACTAATGCAAAGCATCTGTTTGCCCCATACATTTATACTTGTGTAGCATTTGTATGCATTGTCTCCACTGTCATGGATATCCTTCATGTCTTTGGAATTAACTTGAGAAATTTTGCAGTTTTTTGTTTCTTGAAGTGGGAGGATGGGAAGTGGATGGTTGGGAAATAGGGAGTGGGTAAAATGATGTTATTAGCCCTACATAGTCTTTAATGTGAAAAAACAAAAGTGTTCCAAAATGACTTGCTTGCAGCTGCAGAACATGTCACGGAATAAAAACCACCGTTATTAAATGGGTGAGAAAGAATTATAATTGTTTTGAAGTTCTTATGATCAGCCTGCATATGCTTCATTGTAATATGATACTAAAGTGCCTCAATTACGATTTGTATATTTTGGTGCCAGAAGGTTTTTTTTTCTTATGCTAAATTATTAAGTTCTCTCAGCTGCTGGGCTGTCATATAGAGATACAGTAAATCACGTTATATTTTGTCATGGATTACACAGAGCAATAAATTTGGGAATAGAGATCAAAGTAGTTTCACAATCACATCTGAGTGTAGGAGGGGTGTTTAACTTGTAGAAAATCTGATTTAGGTGAAACTGTTGCAGTTCTTGTGTGAATTTGAAATGAATTTGGGTTTTTGATTGAAAATGAATGAGGTACAAATCCCAAAAAGAGTTTTCTTTTTAGTGTTTAGTTCAGAGGAGTTAATTCTGACCTACAGCTGCAGAACTGAACACAGATAAATAATTAAACATTGAGAATGTTAGTCTCCAAAAGTGTTGTTTGTGTTTTTTAATTGCTTTCATGATTGAGCAATGTATTCCATTCTACTTTTAATTAGGTTTTTGCTGGACTTACAGCACCAATGACTAAACATGCGCAATACTTTCTGGCTCATGAAGTTGTACTATTCTTTTTTGGAAGCTTTTGTTTTATCTGAAACTATTAAAAGTAATCCAAGGTAATCTCACTAAGGAACACTGGTTACTTCAAATCACGGGCTTGGGTATTTTGGCTCTGCTTCCCAACCGTAGGGCTTTTCTATTTATTACACTGTGACATCAGCCCCCTCCCCCCCTTTTTAATACTTACATTTCATGGAATAAAAATCTGTCTCAGAATGATGCGCACACATGATTTTTTTATTTTAATCATTATCTTCTAGTTAAACGTTGCTTTTTATTGCCTCAAAATGTAACTGAAAATGAGAGTCTGTCACACTCATCTAGAACATACATTCTAATCTTTCTGTACTCTTTCCAATAGCCTTTCGCTCATGTACCATATGTTGATAAAGTCCAACGGTCAGATCCTTAGTTGATGTAAATTGTTATAGCTTCATTGAGGTCGTGTGGCTATGGCAGCTTATCTCAGCTGAGTATGTGTCCCCAAATTCTGACAGATTCTGCATGCTGTAGAACTCATACCAGGTTAGCCTTTAGATGAGCCAAGGATCATAGCATATATTTGAATGACATTACTACCTAGTGGTAACATGTAGTATTTAAGAAAATGACTTCAGCTAGTGACTTTATTCACTCTATAAATGTGTCTGTGGTATAAGTGGAGCTGGCAGTGACCCTTATATTTAGGGTTTCTCACACTTTGCATTAATAAAGATACTTAGAATCTTTTTGGAAAGCTCTAAGACAATGCACAGATAGCATGTGTTTATAAAGTCATAAAGATTAACATAAGAACAAAAGAACGGCTGTACTGATTCAGACCAGTATCCTGTCTTTTGACAGTGGCCAGTACCAGATGCTTCAAAGGGAATGTGCAGAACAAGGCAACTATTAAGTGATCCATCCTCTGTCATCCAGTTACAGCTTCTGCCATAGTGAAGATTTAGGGGACACCCAGAACATGCAGTTGCATCCCCAACCATTTTGGCCAATAGCCACTGATGGACCTGTTCTCCTGGAACTTATCTAATTTGTTTTTTAACCCAGTTGTACTTTTGGCCTTCACAACATCATCTGAACATAAGAATGGCCATACTGGATCAGACTAAAGGTCCATCCAGCCCAGTGTCCTGTCTGCCGACAATGGCCAATGCCAGGTGCCCCAGAGGGAGTGAACCTAACAGGTAATGATCAAGTGATCTCTCTCCTGCCATCCATCTCCACCCTCTGACAAACAGAGGCTAAGGACACCATTCCTTACCCATCCTATCTAATAATTTGCCAACAAGTTCCACAGGTTGTGACTGTGCTTTGTGTGAAGAAGTACTTCCTTATGTTTGGTTTAAACCTGCTGCCTATTAATTTCATTAGGTAACCCCTGTTATCGTGCTATAGAAAGGGGAAAATATTTCCCTATCCACTTTCTTCACACCATTCATGATTTTATAGACCTTTATCAAATCCACCCTTATTTGTCTCTTTTCTGAACTGAACAGTCCCAGGTTTTTTTTTTACTGTCTCCTCATATGGAAGCTGTTCCATACCCCTTAATCATTCTTGTTGCCATTCTTTGTACCTTTTCCAGTTCTAATATACACCTATACCCCAATATAATGCAACTCGATATAACACGAATTCAGATATAAGGCGGCAAAGCAGTGCTCCGGGGGTGAAGGCTGCGCACTCCGGCGGATCAAAGCAAGTTCGATATAACGCAGTTTCACCTATAACATGGTAAGATTTTTTGGCTCCCGAGGACAGCGTTATATTGGGGTAGAGGTGTATCTTTTTTGAGATGGAGCAGCAGAACTGCATGCAGTATTCAAGGTATGCGCATACCATGGATTTATGTAGTGGCAAGATTTTCTGTCGTATTATTTATCCCTTTCTTACTCGTTCCTAACATTGTTAGCTTTTTTGACTGTTGCTGTGCATTGAGCAGATGTTTTCAGAGAACTATCCACGATGACTCCAAGATCTCTTTCCTGAGTGGTAACGGCTAATTTAGACCCCCTTCATTTTGTATGTGTAGTTGGGATTATGTTTTTCCAGTGTTTATTGCTTTGTACTTATCAACATTGAATTTCATCTGCCATTTTGTTGTCCAGTCACCCAGTTTTGTGAGATCCCTTTGTAACTCTTCACAGTCAGCTTTGGACTTAACTATCTTGAGTAATTTTATATCATCTGAAGATTTTGCCACTTCACTTTTCACCCCCTTTTCCAGATAATTGGAGTTACATTAGCTATCCTCCAGTCATCTGGTACAGAGGCTGATTTAAGCAATAGGTTATATACTAAAAGGTTTTAAAATAGGACTGTCAAGTGATTTAAAAAATTAATTGTGATTAATCGCACAATTAAATAAATTAATCACGATTAATTGCATGATTAATCGCATTGTTAAATAATAATAGAATACCATTTATTCAAATATTTTGGATGTTTTCTACCTTTTCAAATACCGGTATATTGATTTCAATTATAACACAGAATACAAAGTGTACAGTGCTCACATTATATTTATTTTTATTACAAATATTTGCACTATAAAAAAACAAAAGAAATAGTACTTTTCAGTTCACCTAATATAAGTACTGTAGTGCAATCTCTTTATCATGAAAGTTGAACTTACAAATGTAGAATTATGCATTCAGAAATAAAACAGTGTAAAACTTTAGAGCCTACAAGTCCACTCAGTCCTGATTTCTTGTTCAGCCAATCACTCAGAAAAACAAGTTTGTTTACCTTTGCAGGAGATAATACTGCCTACTTGTTCACAATGTCACCTTAAAGTGAGAACACAGGTGTTCTCATGGCACTGGTGTAGCTGTAGTCACAAGCTATTTACATGCTAGATGCGCTAAAGATTCAGATGTCCCTTCATACTTCAACTACCATGCCAGAGGACATGCGTCCATGCTGTTGACAAGTTCTGCTTGATAACAATCCAAAGCAGTGCGGACGGATGTATGCTAATTTTCATCATCTGAGTCAGATGCCACCAGCAGAAGGTTGATTTTCTTTTTTGGTGGTTCAGATTCTGTAGTTTCTGCATCGGAGTGTTTCCCCTTTAAAACTTCTGAAAGCATGCTCCACACCTCATCTCTCTCAGATTTTGGAAGGCACTTCAGATTCTTAAACCTTGGGTCAAGGGCTGTAGCTATCTTCAGAAATCTCACATTGGTACCTTCTTTGTGTTTTGTCAAATCTGCAGTGGAAGCGTTCTTAAAAAGAACATGTGCTGAGGCATAATCCAAGACTGCTATAACATGAAATATATGGCAGAATGCAAGTAAAATAGAGCCGGAGACATACAATTCTCCCCCAGGGAGTTCAGTCACAAATTTAATTAACACATTTTTTTTAACGAGAGTCATCAGCATGGAAGCATATCCTCTGGGAATGGTGGCCGAAGCATGAAGGGGCATATGAATGTTTAGCATATCTGGCAAGTAAATACCTTGCAATGCCGGCTATAAAAGTGCCATGCGAATGCCTGTTCTCACTTTCTGGTGACATTGTAAATAAGAAGTGGGCAGCATTATCTCCAATAATGTAAACAAACTTGTTGGTCTTAGCGATTGGCTGAACGAGAAGTAGGACTGAGTGGACTTGTAGGCTCTAAAGTTTTGCATTGCACTATTTTTGAGTGCAGTTATGTAACAAAAAATAATCTACATTTGTAAGTTGCACTTTCACAATAAAGAGATTGCATTATGGTACTTGTATGAGGTAAATTGAAAAATACTGTTTCTTTTGTTTATCATGTTTACAGTGCAAATATTTGTAATCAAAAATAATAATATAAAGTGAGCAGTGTACACTTTGTATTCTGTGTTGTAATTTAAATCAATATATTTGAAAATGTGGAAAAACACCCACAAATATTTAATAAATTTCTATTTGGATTCTATTGTTTAACAGTGCGATTAAAACTGATTAATCGCGATTAATTTTTTAGTTGCGTGAGTTAACTTCGATTAATCGACAGTCCTATTTTAAAACTTTTAAATAGAAAACATACCATACTTTCTGTAATTGTCTTATGCTTACTTCTACTAGACAGACTACAACAGGAGATGAATAAAGTAAGAAAACACTAAATAATAAATACCATACTTGTACTGTACCAGATTTAGGAAAAGAAAAGTTAAGATAGGCAGCAGTGACTTCAGATAGACAGCCACTTTAGCTTGTAATTCTCACACAATTTATTTAGTGAAAGCAAACACCAAACTCTTAAAAATAAAAATAATAATCCTTCCCTTCCAAGCTTCCATACATGATTTTACCATATTTTACAATTTGTTGCCAAAGCATTCCATGCTCTCAGTTGCTAAGGGCCTTGGCAAGTTACAGGCTTATCCTGTGAAATGGTGAATAAAGATCTGAGGAAGAGTGGTTTGATAGTATACTCCATAAACTAGAACAGGCACATGGGTTTGCCTTTCAATGTGGTAGGGAGGACTTGGACATTTATTTTACCTATTTTGGGGGGCTATGGATTATAAAGGGCCTTGGACTTCCCTGTATAGGTTTATTTTCTATTTCAGGGTTTTTCAGTGGTAGGTAACCTAGCTGTTAAATCTGTCAATCTTCTCAGGAGTCATGTAAGGATCCTTTCACTGGTAAGCATTGGGAAAGAAGTTTCTATGTCTGCAATTCTAGTAGCCTGTCCTGGGGGATCCTCAAAGTACTACCACCCACACCTGATGTCCCATTTTATAAAGGGACGCCATGCCCTAGGCTCCTGCTATTGTCCATTTTTTCAGAATTTACTAGTGCAATTCTAGCGTGGTGATGGAGGTATTTTCCTGGCAGTTCCTGATTTATTATCACTCATTGAAGAGCGAGGAAGAAGCCAATTTGTCTGACCATTCATCTTATTTGGATATTGGAGAGAAGAAGGGAGAGTATTTTATAATGCAGAAACCACCTCCATAACATTTTTGGCACAATCCAGTTATAGAAGATTGTGTCTTCCAAATGATTCAGGTAAATGTAATTTGCTGTTTGCTCTCTAAATTGCTTATATAGACATGCTGGGTAATGTTTTGTTGTATAAAGTAAATATATGGCAGTTGCTGACTAATTTAAGGTATCATTATAAAGAAGGCATGTTTGAATCAAGTAAGTAAACAAGCTAGCAATGTCAGAGTGAATCAGAATCAGCTTCATCAATTCCGAGAGGCCCAGAGAGTTGATGGGGTTGAATTTGTCATTAAATTTGTAGAACTCTGGATATACCAAAAAAACATTTTTTCGTTTAAAACTGCTTAGAACTTAGATCCAGTCCTGTCGTTCTTATTCATGAGATGTGCTGCTTACTCGTTCAGGGAGTCAAATCAATGTCCATGGGACAACTCGTATAAATAAAGGTGACAAGATTAACTCATATGGATGCCAACTTCCTAAAGAACTAATGGCATTGTGATTGAACTGTTGATTTGTGTGATTGTATTGTTTTCAAGAAAATTTAGAAAAATGTTCTCTCCTTACTCTTCAGTTCTATACTGTGTTTAAAGGAAATCATTAGAAGCTTACAAAGATGTACATTACAGTATTTACTGTTCAGATTTTTTTTTTTTATTAATGATTCTTTAAATATTCTTTAAAAAGTGAAAAAAAGCAAACATTGTGGGCATAGTATTCTTATTTTAGCAGTACAGGATTTCATTTTGCATGATCAGTCTGTAATTAACATGTCCCATTATTTGACTCCAGTAACCATATTAACTTGATTTCGTATACCTAAAGCATTTGGACTGTGATAGAAGCGTGTAATTCATGAGTATAAGGAAAGGGTTCAATGTCTATTTTTCCCCCTCAAATTGCACAATAGTTAGAAATACTCTGTTGGGTTAAATAGACTCTTCAGGCATAAAGCACTGGAAAGAATTCAGTAGAGGAAGTTGAGTTTTCATTAAGCACAAATTGCACTAGTTGTTTTTTTTTAGTTGGCCCCCATTAAATGTGGAACTGTAGCTTGGTGCAGAAAGGCATTTCTTCATAGAACAGGTAGAATGTCAAATTCTTTTCTGTTCCTTCTTGTTTCTTCCTCATGAAAAGTGCTTAGCACATGAACAAGAGAGTTTTTTTTCTTCCATAAATATATCAAGAAAATGCCATAGGATTTATAGATCTGCAAAAGTGGAGTTACAGTAGAATATTAATAGGATTTGTGGGTATGACGGATTGGGATTTCTATCATTCACTTTCAGAGCTCTTGAAGTCATTTGGTACTTGACTAATTACTCTGTTAACATTGTTTTAGATATTGAACAATTTTAATGGTCTTTTTGGTAGCTCAAATTACATATTTGAATTGGGTCTGCTATCTTCGCTTTTACACAGACGTTCAGTTTTCCATATCATATGTTATCTGATTGGTAGAAAGAGCAGTAAAAAGGAAAAGCGTATTGGTGTAGAAAATTATCTACTGTAATAGTTAAAAGACTTGAGAGAATATATTTTCCAAGGTTTGAAACTGAAGTAAAGTTTTACATTCAAGTGAGATGAATTTGAGAGCTGATCTGCTAATCTCTAAAATTTAAACAGATGATGTACAAAGTGTTTTAATATCCTTAATAGCAACCAAAATTGCTTGAGTTGACCAATCCGAGGGTCATTTCCCCTTAACATCTGTCAAATTACGCAATATTGAATTTTGGTATAAAGCATAATGCTGTCAGACTCATAGAAATATTCCAGAAGGTGGAGTTTTTTTAAGTAAATGGGCCCCATTTACATTAGCTCTTTGATGTTAAATTCTTTGCTGCAGATCAGAGAACAGTTGCTTCTTCCCTGAAGCAAGTTTTCATTTTCTCTCTCCCCTTCTTCCCTTCCCCCCACCTCTTTTTTTCTTATTTTAAGTTTGCTTACACTTCTGTGAAGCTAATTAATGAGCATCAACTTGTATATGACCATTATTTGACTAGTTTTTGAAAAGTGATTAGTTCTTAGCTGGTTTCTTAAACTAGTTTCTTAAACCTGCTTCTCTGTCAGTGCATTGGGATATATATATATACACAAAACACCCTCTAGAGTTCAGGGGAGCTGTCCTTTTAAATCATTTGTATTTTAAAGAGAGACTAAGGATGCAGTCCTTGCCCACATCAATGGCAAAACTCCCATGTACTTCAAGAGTGGCAGGATTTCACCCTAAATCTTTAAATATCATGACCTCTCAGTCATATTATTTATTTTTACTGCAGCAACTAATTTACTTACAATAATTAAAACTTCAGTTATATACCACTAATTTTTTATCTGGAAGTCACTATTTGAAAGCTGAAAGATTTGCATTGACATTGTTTATGCCTATCTGACCTCTTTTTTTATTAATTAAAAAAAAATCATTGCTCTAACATTGATTCTGCAAGGTGTTCCACCAAGTCCTGGAGGTGCTGTGTGCTCTCAGCTCCTATAGTCTTCAGTGGAAGTTGAAGATGCTCTGCTGCTCCAGAATTCATTGAGTTCCTTTCAGGATTGAGCCCATAACCACTGGGAAGTTGTGGTTTATCAAACTCTTCATAAAAGTAAAAAGGAAATAATGAAGCAAATTATTATTTTAGCAGCAGTTCATTCTTTCTTCTTCATTGTAGGTGTTGCCAAAATGAATTGTACAGTTGAATGCCATATCCTTATACCTTGGGAAAGCCAATTTCTGACCGATTCTGTACTCTGTCTACAGTGCATTCATTAATGACAGACCACTTTGCAGAATTCTAGAAAATCAAATCCCAGGAAAGTGACACCTCTTGCCATGGATGTCCACAAGAAAACTTACGGGGTGGGAAGAATTAAAGAAAATGGGCTGTTCTTATGTCTGACTTGGTGTAATAGTGACTTGTAATAATTTGATGGTATGTCAACCAATCAATTAATTGACATCTATTCTCTTCATGGAAAGATATCAGTTGTACTGCTGGCAGTGACTAAAAAAGCAAAAATTAGGCAACAAAAATTATGAAATGAAATATGCTTCATAAAAGCAATAACATATGGATTTTGAGTCATTAATAATTCAATAAAAATCAAAATGCAACTTAACTAAATACAGTTTTGAGGTCAGATTGTCCTCTCATGGGAGATTCATGTCTGTGTAACGCTATTGACATTGGTGGAGTTACTCTTACTTTACACTCAAGTAAGAGGAGAAGTGGGCTCATTATTTGAATAGAGACCATTTAAAATAATACTTTTGTCTTCATGTACAGATTAGACTATATTTACAAGTGACCAGATTTACAAACTACAAAAAACAGCAAATGAATGGCAGATTTCTGTCATGTCATTCCAGTAAACAATATTTGGCAGGCTGAAGCAATTAGTAGGTGACCATGATGATAGGTGAAAATTAATAGGATGAAAGTCTGTTTCGTTATAGCCATACTACTTATATTTCTAATACTATGAAGCTACAGACAACTTTACAAGGGAATTTTCCTTTAGTCCTACTCTTATGGCGATAATATTTAAGGCTGTAGTCCCTGTTATCTGAAGAAATGACCCTATTTCCCTTAGGATATTCCACATTGTTACTTCCTCAAGACTATCTAAACCAAGGAGTCTCACAAGAATTTTTTTTGTGGTCTCAGAGTGCGGCCATCAATTCTCAAATACCTCATTAACTTTAGGAAAAACAAAAAACTTGCAATATACATGTCCAAATCATTGTAATTTTCTTATATAGGTTTTTATTGCAGACTCAATAATAAAAATAATGTACAGTTGTCTCTATTCTTTACTGGACTTAAATAGAATAGAAACAAATAATGTGCTTTGCACATTCTTGTCTTTTTTGTTGTTGTTTCTTGTGCTTTTTTGGTGGCTTTTTTTTTTTTTAAAGACTTGCTAGCTAGTAAGCCGGTTTCTGTGAAAAATGATATTTTTATGTTTGTTAACACTGCTTCCTCCCATCCCCATCACCGCCCAGGAGACTGTGGTCTGCAGAGTTATTCCCTGTGGCCCGCCATAGGCGCCAACTCCACTGGCAGCCAAGCTCCCCTCAGCCCCCGCCCCCTCCCTCAGCACGCCGTGTCCCTGCTCCTCCACCTACCTCCCGCAGCGCTTAGGACTTTCCAGAAGGAGGGGAAGGAGCGGGGACGCGGTGCCCTCGGGGGAGGAGGCGGAGAAGAGACTGAGCTGGGGTGGGGATTTGGGGAAGGGGTTGGAATGGGGGCGAGAAAGGGGTTGGAAGAGGCGGGGCAGGGGCGGGGCCTCATGGACTAGACGAGCAGTCTGAGGTATGAAGTTCAGCATGTATGATTCTTTGCTGTCAGTAGTTGGGAAGCATCTTTGTTAAAAGTGGCAACGTATTTTGTATGAATAATTACTTTAAAAAGTTCCTTCCATTACAGCTATGTTGATAGACTGTTAGTGTAGATCATCATCAGTGTTACTGACCACATAAGGAATAGTTACAGGTGTTTATATTTTATTAAAACCCCTCTTTGCATTATAGTTTTTAAAAAGTTAATACATTGAGTTTTAATTGCATACTATATTACTCTTCATTTTTTACTATACTTTTGTATCATTGTATGAAAAGGTTTCAGTGATGCGGCTCTCGGGCCAATGTACAAGTCTTCATGTGGCCCTTGTGTTGATTTGAGTTTGAGATCCCTGATCTAAACAGATGACCACGTATTAATGTTTGGATAGGATTTTTTGCATAATTAGAAAAATGTGTATTTCAAATATAAATACCAAGCTCCCACCAAGTAGTCTTTTGCTGTCTCTGCCCTATCCTCCCCAATTATTTGTTATCTAATTGACTGTCATAGTGCGGATTCTATGCTACATTGGGGATGCTTTGCATGATTGTTCTGGTGCAAAGCAGCCCTAGAGAAGGTTTCTTACTGGATATGGGAAATTCATGGCAGCTGGAGTGGGTTCTTCTCCACCCTCCCAGCTGTTGACTTGGGGAATCTAGCTGGGGTTTCCTTATTCTCAGCAGGTCCTCAGGTTCTGAAATGACCCCTGGGGTTCATTGGCAGTTAGGGTGAGCAGACAGCAAATGTGAAACATCGGGACGGGGGTGGGGAGTAATAGGAGCCCCTATAAGAAAAAGACCCAAAAATCAGGACTGTCCCTATAAAATCAGGACATTTAGTCACCCTATTGGCAGTCCACATAAATTAGAGTAGTCTTCAGCCCTAGGATACCTTTGCATCCCCCATGCCTTCTCTTTTGCCCCCACCAATCTTGCATCAAGAGCTCCTTAGCTACAATGGAGAATCAGGGCCTATAAACGTGCTTCACAGTGGAGTCTGTAACATGGGAATAGGATAGCTCCATAGAGTGATAAATCCCAGTAATGTTCTATGGAATAAGTAATTGATTTCATAGTTTTGCAGTTTGCTCTTGCTAATGCTTATGTTGCCTCTTCTGATTGCTCTGAAAGCTGCTGCTGCTGCTTGTCTTCTGCTGGTGACAATATGAACATTCTGGCCGCAGGGCTGGGGGCTCACAGCCAGTCTTCACATGCCATCATGGGGGAGATCAATTTCAGAGCTAAAAAGGTAGAGCTGCCAGTGTAGACAATCCCAAACGCTATCACCTGCTGCATGGCACAGGAATCTTAAAGGAGGATGAAAATAGATTTTAAAAAGCAGACATAGATATGCAGTGAGGTCCTGCACTTTATTCCACCATTGAAATATTATCTGAATGATGAGTGAATAACTTAGCCATGCTAGCACTGAGCAAACCAGTACTTGTCCACCTCATTTTCTTGGCCTAGAAGTAGAATCATTAGGTTTGTGAGGATGAAGGAAAAAACTGTAGGCAACATATATCCCTTAATCTGCTTGTGCAACTCTCACTGGCATCAGTATGACTTCCATGGATTGAAGGCAGTATATGACCCTAATTATGCACACTACACCTGTATACCTTATCTTTTGATCGTTAACCGACCTTGTTTTGCATATGTTTTGTAGATGTCTCCAAAGAATGGGAGATTTTGAATGCCATATGTTCTGCAGTAACCAGGCAAAACAGGATGAGTTAAGGACAAAATCATAAACTTGGAATTTCTTGCTATTATAGGCAGAAGTAAGAGCCTTAACGTTTCATAGAAACCCTGCCACATTTGGAAACTAAAAGACATATTTTGCCAGAACCAACTCTAATTGTCATTATCTTTCTTCTCCGCTTTTACTCACCAAGATATTTGTTTATAAATAGAAACTTTGACTTACATAAGTAACCTTCTGGTGCTGACTCATTCAGGAGAATTATAATCTAGTGTTTATAATGTCAGAACTAGATCTGGGCAAATAATGGATTTTTCAGTTTGCTGGCAATGCCAAAGTATACGCAAAAAGCTTCATTTTGGATCAAACCAAAAACCATTTTTTCTAACTGTTTTGGTGAATTGAAAAACAATATCAAGTCAGGTCAAAATGTTTCTTTTTGATCTGACATTTTTACAAAAGCAAAGGAGGGACCTCTTTTATAACCTTTTGCCCAGTGGTTATGGTTTTAGCCTGGAATGTGGTAGACACAGGTTCAGTCCCCCCCCTTTACCTAATATGGAGAAGAGATTTGAACTTGGATCTCCTACATTGCATAAGAGTGTCCTAGCCACACAAGCTATGGGATATTTTGGTGTGAGTCTTTGTCAATCTCTCCTGTTGAAGCTGTGCCACATTTTATAAATAATTAAATTGTTATTGGAGCAGGGACTTGGGTCTCCTACATCTTAGATGAGTGCTATAACTGTCAGGCTATAGAGTTATTCTCACTCTTTTTATTCTCTCATTCTCATTCTCTCATTTATTTGTCCCCCCGCCCCCTCCAAAAAAAATCCACCTAGCTCTAATCAGAAGTGACCACAAGGTAAGTGGTTATAATGTAACTAAAACAGGACCATAGTTCCATTGAGTGAGTTAGGCAGAAATAATGGAGTGATTAAAAGTTGTTTTCTCTTTACACACAAATATCTTGCTAATCATCAATGATGTTACTGAAAAGTAAATGAAAGTTTTTGGTAACGCACAATATTTTTCAGACTTTTCTGGAGTGTGTTGCCATAATTGGTTATTATGTTTAAGTTCCTTTATTTTTAACAGTACTATTGTATTTCATGAAAAGAAGAAAATAAAATTCAGTCTTCATTAACCATAGTATCCAATATTTCAAACATCGTAAAATGTAGGCTGTGGGTCTAATACCATTAAATTGTTTGTATTCAATGTGCCATTGAAGTCAGTAGAGTTTTACTTAGCATCTATAGTTTGGATATAAACAGTATGGATTATAGATGTATGAAACTTGTTACAAAACTGTAGTTGCTTTTTAAAGCTGAAAAACTGTAACAAGGCCATAAAATATTTTATTGTAATGCAAAAGACTCTACTCTGTAACATAAACTAAGTGCGTATAATATTTTCATAATGAAGTCATTTTTAACAAAAGTTTGTCTTAAAACATGTGAAACTAAACAAAAACTACCACAGCTTATTGAATTTAAGCCCTTTTGCTATGAAAATGCACATCATAGCTGATATTTCAGCCAGATGTGAATTACAGAAGTTACATAAAGCACATGAAAAACTAGGTTTTAGGACCATTAACTGTATTGACCCTGCTGTCCATTGCTATGAAGTTAGACCTTAATGAATACTGTCTGACCTTCCAAAGGATTGTTATCCAGTTTGATTTCTCTTCATCATTGTTTCTGAAATACATGTCACCTGAAAGTGAGGAAATATGCTAAAATTAATACAGAAGCAGCTTATGTTTCATATAGTACATGATAGAGTTGGCCTATTATGACAGTTGAACTCAGTTTTGAAACAGTCCATGAAAACTGATGCTTCTTTTCACCATTCCATTTTTAGTCTCCTCATTTGTCAAGATAAATTTAATTTAAATCCTAAACTATATTCTCTACATATACACCTCTACCCCGATATAACGCAACCCGATATAACAAGAATTCAGATAGAATGCAGTAAAGCAGCACTCCGGGGGGGTGGGGCTGCGCACTCCGGCAGATCAAAGCAAGTTCGATATAACGCGGTTTCACCTATAACGCGGTAAGATTTTTTGGCTACCTAGGACAGCGTTATATCGAGGTAGAGGTGTAGTTATATGTAAGCACTTCATAGAAAAATGCTTACCTGGCACAAAGCCTAAGTAAAAGCGCTTTTGCACAGCCATGTTCCATGTGTTGGCAAGGGGCAGATTTGCCTTCCCAGTCTACAAAGCAAGAGCCCATAGTCCAAGATCTCAAATGAATATGGGTGCAGGTTCTGTGCAAAATGGGGATGTGTAATATGTTCTGGAGTAACATAATTGAAGTGGATCCCTGGTGTGTCACCATAAGTTTAAAAAAAAAATCAGTTTGATTGACCAGTGTGATATAACTTGTAGAAATTGCATACTACGTAGCACCAGCTTTAAAGCCTGGGTTGCAATGATGTCAGTCCTGTAAAATGGGACAGAACTACATATAAAAGTTGAAGCATATACTTTCAAGTGTCCAGTAGTTTTAGATGCCTCGATTTTTAGGTGCCCAACCTGAGAAACGTAGAGCCTGATATTCAGGTGTGAGCACTCACTTTTCTATTGGTTTCAGTCAGAGCTGTGAATGCTGAGCACCTCAGAAAGTTTAGGCTTTAACGTGTGTATAAAAATTTGGGGTTAATTGATTAATTTAAAGAAAAGCAGTAAATGAGCTATTGAGGGTTGGTTTGCACTTCTGATGCCATCTTATTAAAGCTGTTATGTCTTTAGTTTTACAAAATTAAATACAATAGTTAATTTTAAATCAGATTACTATAAACAGTATTATAGAGGTTTGAGTTCCGCTAGGAATAAAGCCTTGAAATTTAGCAAGTTTCTTTTTCAGATCTTTTTGGTCATTGTTTGTCAAACTGGCTACCCCAGCTCGGTTCGATGTGGACTAACTTCTGATATGTTTGTGAAAGTTATGGGGGTGTGTGCCTGTGTTATTTATTAAGATTTCTTCTTTGGGTTCAAGAGGTTATAAAATTGACTATATGAGAGATGAAGTCCTTCAGTCTCAGGCTGATTAAGAGTGAACACAAGGGTAATGTGACACTCTTTGCACAGTCTTGCTAACAGCTCTCTCTCTCTCCACACACACACTATCTATATATATGTGTGTATGAAAAATCTTTCTGAGAGTATAAAGTAACTTAATCTTTCTAGTACAGTAAGTATTTTTTTTAATTTGCCCTAAAGATAAACAGCCAGTTACAATAATTTTATGACCCACAGTGGTGTCAGTAAGTGATCTGAAACCAGAAGACTATTAAGGAAAAAAGTGTTAAATGCAGAAAGAAGTGTAGATTGGAACAAACTGTGTGATGCTTCCACGCAATAAATTCTTCATCAATTAACCCATCACTATGTTGTATATTGACTAGGACTGAGTGGACCCCATATTCAGTAGATTACCTAAATTAGATAAACAGGTTACTTTTAAATGAAATTCACCTGTTATTTCAGAATCTTTTACTTCACTTCAGGAACACAGTATTTAGAGACATTAATAGAATCTTAGGCACGGATTTAGAGGTAGCGCATCCACTCATGATATAGAACACGTGATTAGTCCTACAATTAAATGGTAACATTCTCATCTCCCTTGGACTTAAAAATTATACTCATTCACTAGAAAAGTGTTTCTGATGATGCTTTAGAGCAGTGGTATTTCATACCATATAATAGTTAAATATGGAAACATCTATGCATCTTACACCTTGGTACTAGTTAAATCTGAAGAAATTTGGGATTTAAAAATGAAATATTTTGGTGAAATAAATTTTCTTATGTGACTAATATATTTTACATTAAAAATAGCATTTAGAAAGGCATTGATTGTAAAAGTTTTCATGTTCTACTAGAACAGCTGTTTCACATTTTCTGTACTATTTTAACGTATATTCATTAAGATCTTGCAGGCTTATGCATGTCTGCAACTTTAAGCATGTGTAGTCACATTGAAGTAAATCAGACTATTCGCTTGAGTGAAGATGCATGCATAAGCATACACAGGATTTGGAGCCTTAAATCCCAATTTTGCAACTGGCTCCACACAGGGCCCCTACGCCCATACAGAGCCCTACTGGCTTCAGCAGTGCTCCACACTGACATTGGGGTCTGCCTGCGCAGATCCAGCTGCTGCATCAGAGCTTTGTGATGGATTCTGTCCTCTCTAGTGTTGTGAACAGAACCTTTTGCATAAGATCACTTTGAAAGGCTGCTCGCCCTAGACTTGCTTCAAAACTCAGCTTTCAGAGTACTCTTTTACTGAAAGATACATTTTTCTCAGACATTTCGCCTCAAATTTTAGAACCAAAAATACGAGAACCATTAACAGAACATTTATGAGGAAACTTTTTGAGACAGGTCTATCAGATATAGTACAACAATGGCTTTTAAAACTCCAACCCATTTCAGAATTGTGTCCTTAGTTTGGATGAAAACTAATGGTGAATTTAAGAGCTGTGTTTTTTTTCACTAGATTACAGCTACACCTGCTTCTCAATTACCCGTGATATCAGAACAACAAAGTGGCCTTGTTTCCAATTTTGTTTTATTCCTTATCTTTGAGATATAAAAGATATGCCAGGAGGCAGAAAGAGCTGTGTGTCAAAGAGGGCCCAAATGGTTCAGATGCATCTTGGGTTTGATTTTCAGTTTAATAGCAGCAGTCTTAAAAAAGAATGTAAGATTTGACAAAAGGAGCTTGCAGACATCAGCTGGCACATGAAAACATATAATACATGTCACACTGAACCCTCACAGCCTCCACTGGAACTTGTGGCTTTTTTCTTCCCTTTTTTCCTCTCACAGAGATGAAGTCATCCTGATAAACTTCTCTCGCTCTCTCTCTCTCCCTCCCCCTCCTTTTTTTTTATCCGTAGAGGCCTTTATGTTTTTCTAATAATTGGCAGCAGAGGTACAATTTTTTCTCTCTTTTAAGTGATGAATAGTTGGCCCTAGATCAAAGACAAGCCCTTGTGGTTTTCTGGCTGCCACAAAAGGGCGTTGGAATTGGCACAGATCCCAGCTGCTTAGTGATAGGCATGTAGATGAGGTGCCAAGCGTAGGGGTCAGTGGCAAAGTGTCTGTACACATTCTTCATCTGAGCTAATCTGGTTTCCTTTTGTGTGTGTGTGTCTATTTCAGGCCAACAGCAGGTTGAAGCAGATTGAAAAGGAATACAGTCAGAAGTTGGCCAAATCTTCACAGGTAGGCAACATGAAAACAAAAACCTCAAATTAGTAAGCTTGATTTGGAAACTTGAAATGAAAAATGTATTTACCGTACTTCTATTCTGGAACTTTATTTTTCTTATGTCCAAAACTCCCTGCTACTCCCCCAAAATCAAATATCAATTGCCTTTCCCAAATGTTATTACAGTACTTTTTAAAAAAAAAACAACCAGAAAATTTAACTGACCAATTAAAGCCTTTTTTAAAGCATGCTGTTTCTTAACTATTGGGAGTCAGATCCTACCGGGAGCATGAGCACCGTTGACAATGAGTCAATGAGAACAGTCAATGAGAACTGAGGCAAAATTGGCCCTGTATGTAGACCTGCATAACTGTGCATCTTGTAAAAACAGCAAAGGTTGCTTGCATAACCATAAAGTGTATAGGCTATTACAAGGCAGTTCTTGGCCACATATCTGATGACAGGATTTGAGCCCAACGATGCAGTTTTGATATTTACCGTTTGTAGGGCTTTAACCAATCCAATAATTTTGCTGAATGCTGACATAGCTTTTTAACAGCCCAAAACATTTAAAAAGAATTCTAGATTACATCATGACATAAAAGATAACTGCTTTTTCTTAATTGAGGGAGTTTTTGTTCATTAATGTAGAATGGTTTTTTGATGACCCTTGACGTGGGAACTGAAAATGTATATTCAATTTACCCTTACAGTTAAAGTCAATCCAAAAAAATGGAGGTCGTAAGCGATTCTTCACAATTGCTTTTGAGTACTTTAAACCTTCATTTTAACTTGCACATGGTATTGAAACTTACGTTACATCTACATTGCAGACTTCTGCTGGACCAGCTGTGTTGATCGGGGAAGTGAAGAGGTGTGATCCATGACCGAGATAGCTAGTCCAGCAAAGCCCTCTAGTGTAGATGCAGTTACACTGTTAAAACTGCGCTTTTACTGGTATAGCTTCCTTCGCTTGGTGCAGGAGGAAGTAGTGGTAGAATAAACTTAGCACAGCTTTGTCTGTATAGGCTGAGCCAACACTAGGGGCACTTAGCCAGTGTAGTATATTGGTACAGCATACCAGTAACATGCTCCTAGTGCATGGTTTTAGACAATGGTAGAATATGTAGATGCAATTGAAGGTTAAAATTTTAATAGTGTAAAAACTGTCATGAGGATTTGCATGTAGCAATCATTCTTCTCTGAGAAGCAAGAGTCTCATAACCACAAATGTAGCCTTGAGTTTGGTTATAAAGGTTTATTCACAGCAAAAGTAATATTGGACAGATATTCCCTTAAGGCCAACAAACATAAGGAATGTTTCAAGCGCCCACATACTAGGCAGCAACATGGAAGTTACAAATCATCTCTTTTACTGTTAAGCCAGAAACACTTTGCAATTTATTAATAATAATGAATCTTAATTTCTACCTTCAAAAGTCTTTCATTTCAAAGGAACATCGCCACAACTGTGGACATAAATACTGTGGCGGGATATCATAGGACTCTCAAGTCTGCTGCACTAAAAACTTAGGGCACTATACATTTATCAGAAAACTTTGTAAATATGTTGTATATAGTTATTATGTCTAGGTAAATAATATGCATTTCTAAAATAATCTAAATGCATATTTTCTGTGCATGTGTTTACATGAAAGTGGGATGACTGACTAGAATGCCAACTTTAAAAACTTCTTTGAGAAACTTTTTATAAAATCCTCTTGCATTTGTTATGTCACCCTGAAGAGAAATAAAAAGAAAACAAACCTCAAAAATAGAAAGTTTGACATCAATATAAAGAAATTCAGGCCTGAGGTTGAAGTTCCCTTAAGGCCTGGTCTACACTGGGGGGAGGGGGGAGATATCGATCGAAGATACGCAACTTCAGCTATGAGAATAGCATAGCTGAAGTTGACCTATCTTAGATCGATTTAGAATCACTTACTTCGTGTCCTCGCGGTGCGGGATCGACTGCCGCCGCTCCCCCGTCGACTCCGCTTCCACCTTTCGCTGTGGTGGAGTTCCGGAGTCGATGGCAGAGTGATCTTGGATCGATTTATCGCGTCTACGCTAGACATGATAAATCGATCCCCGATAGATCAATCACTACCCGCCAATCCAGCAGATAGTGTAGACGTACCCTTAGCTACAAACTCTGTAATACCTTGCTATGTCTATGGCAGGTGGGGGATATCTAAACAGCTCTGAATATGTAAAAGGTATAAACATCAAGGAGGGAGAGAAATAGCTTAGGATGTTACAAAAAGACTATATGAGTAACAAGGAATAAAACTGTGAAACTAAGATAATGAAAATGTAAACTGAAGATCAGGACAAACTTCATAGTAATGAAATTTATTAGACTGTGGAATAGTCTCCCAAGAGAAGTGGTTTGAGACCCATTTAAGGAAACTGGACATTGCATTAACAAATATATTGTAAGGAATGTCCTTTATTACAGGGGGTTGGACTAGATGACCTAATCAATCTTTTACGTTTCTACTTTGGGTGATTCTGTGACAACCATTGTAAGGGCTTTCTAAACAGTGGCTGGTTTTACAGACCATACATTGTATGCTACAGTTATTTGATACAATGGGTGAGGTTAAAGATGGGGTTTTATTCTGAATTTCTTTACTTTTGTGGGTTTGAATCAGACCCTTAATGTTGTTTGAATATATTTTTTGTAGCTTAACATTAATAAATGGTCATTTGTAACTTTCATTTGGTTATGTTGCTGACATCAGCCTAATCTTACTCTCTCTGGCCTCTTGGAATATTCACTTTTAACACCCACACAAAGAAGATATTCCCGGAAATTCTCTTTGAAGTTTACACAAAATAAACAATTAGATTTTTTTTCCTGAGAATTACTGCCCAAAGCAGTTCCTTGTCTGGCAACTTTTGTCAAGATTTTCTTAAAATATTTTTAAAATGTTTATGTATGTCCAGGTTCTTAACCCAGTAAACTTCTAATAGAGGAAGTCTGCCCAGTATGTCAGTGCTTTCCTCTCCTACTGCTGCATTTTAACCAACTTACTATTTTTTGTTACCCTAAATAAAATGGACAAAATTCAGCAGACATATAGTGATATAACTACGCATTGGTTGTAAATGGCAAAGTAATGTAATTTATACTTATTTTGTATTTTCTGTCAAATGAGTGCAATTTACATTTGTTACCACCCTCTTCTATTTCCGTTTTAAATACCCAGTAAATGCCAGATTGGTGCTAATTTCCTGACCCAGACTACCATTTATATTGCTGCTGAATTCAGACTACAGACTTTTACTGGAGTTGCATTTGCTCAAATTAGCTCTACATTTGTGCCCATTGATTTTACTCGTAGAAAACGGTATCTCAGTACTTAAATATAGAACTGAACATTTCTAAAGGACTGGATAGCAAGTTCTTATGTGGGTTCTTATATTGCTCCATACCATCTGGTCATTTACAATCTCTTTTACCTTTTCAAAGATAATTTTCTTGTTACTGCAGACGCCTAATTATACCCAAATAATGTAAAACTTAATTTTCCACACAAAGGGGAACATTTTTGATCATTTATCATTCTTGATATTGCCTTTCTCGTAATTTACATTTGTATTTTACAGACGTTACTGATATTAATACCCCATAATGTTCCCTGCTCATGTAGATGCAGGAATTAGAGATTCTCCAATATCCATGCCCTTTCGTTTTTATGGACAATTAGTTTGCCCCTTAAAAATTATGAAAGCATTAAGTCTAACCAGTTGTCAGTTAAATAAGAGTTCAAAGGGATACTGTTCATATGAAACTGGATACTGATAAAAGTTTAGATTATTAACAAGATAAGAAGTGTTAATTTTGCAATTTATGTCATTTGTATATTTTGGCATTTTTGTCCACTGTGACTGAAACTGGCAGGATCAGTTTCACTTTTTATTTACAGTCTATCTCACTTTCTGGTTTTCATCCATTAGCAAACTGTAGGGAAATAAATTCACAATACATTTGTTAAAAAAAATTACTTCCCTTCTCCTCTTCCCATGATTCCAATATTTTTATTTAAAAATATTTTATAACATTATTTATAATCATATCAGATATCATCTGAAACCTCCCATTTTCCCCCTAAATAAATTAAATAGTGTGGCCTTAAAATAGTTATGTCTCTTTGCAGTCTAGGGGCCCAGTCCTGCAATCATTGAAGCATGTGTGAGTAGTACAGTTGTTATCATTGGACTATTCGTATGTTTTCAGAATTGGATTCTATGGCCCTAGTAGAGCAACATAGCTTTAATCACATCAGTAGTTGCATTGATGTCAGTGAGTCTGCTCTCATGCTTAAAGTTAAGCATGTGCTTAAGTGCTTTGCTGGATCAGGACACTTGGGTCTAAGCGTAGCATTCTATAATATATGCCCCTGAAGTGTGGCTTAATATGGCTTTCTACAGTGATAAAAAGGATAAAACAACTAGATTTCAGATAGTCAACAATCATGGGTGTTTCATGTAAAAAGTCCATGAGCGTTGAACCAGACCTCAAATTTATTGTTAAATAAAATACATTCCTCCCAACGACACAGGAATGCCCTGTCAAGTTTAATATTTCAGTTAAGTATGTAAAGTACAACTTTTTCTTATCTACAGTATCAAACTATCATGTATCTTTCAAACAGACAAAGAGCTATTAGCATGTTTATTTCAGTGTTCTTTGATTGTTATAGTGCAGAAAATTCTGAAGCCTTGCTAAAAATCCCAAGAAGACATTTCAGTGAAGTGGAAAACTGGAAACATCTTATATGTTTGAGATCACAGATGTGCTTTGTTCTGATGAGTAAATATTATGGAATGTTATAGTGGAAAATTCTTCCAAATATTTTGTGTTCAGCAGTTTTATGCCATTCACAGTTTTATTATATTCCTTTTCTCTGTGTGGAATTTCATGCTTGCCAGTGTGTAATATGTTAATTTAAAATATTTAGTTTGCACAGTGGAGTTTGCCAACTCCATTCTTGTGTCAAGTATAAATACATGCAAAATACATACCGCTCACTAAACAAGGAGTTTTAGCATGCTGTTTTCTTTTTAGATCGTAGCTGAACTTAAGACAACCATTTCCTCTCTGACAGAGGAAAGCAGCCGGCAGCAGCTTGCTGCAGAAAGGCGGTTCCAGGATGTTGTACAAAAGTTTGAAGATGAGAAGCAGCAGATGATTAGAGATAATGACAGAGCAATCAAGGTAATCTGCGGAGTTCAGTCACTGATGCTACTAGCTGTTTTTGTGTAATTAAAATTTGAAATCATGGCAGTAGGCAAATGAATGTAGGTATCATTCTTGTTCATACAGCATTCAGTAATTGTATTCACTGGACTTTGACTTTGATGTATCCAGTGACTCACTCTAACTTTCCTCTAGTAGATCATATGCCTGCATAAAAAGTAACTTTTTGGCAAGTCCAATCCATTTACATGAAGCAAATGTTTTAAACTACCCTGTTCTTTTTCTTGGAGGCCTAGTTTAAGATATTCTCATATAAACTCATTCATATATTTACGCATGTTTTCAGCATGATTCTAAATATTGGCCCAGATCCACAGCTGCCGTAAATCAGCACTGCACCAGGGACTTCAGGAGAGCTACACTAGTTTCCACCAGCTCAGAATCTGGCCCACACACTCACCTTCTGAATTAAGGCCTTGATTCAGCAAAATATCCTTTGCCAAATTCAGCACATGCTTAAGTGGTTTGTTGAATAGGAATGGAATTAATCACATCTTTAAATATATATTCTTTTGTACCAAATTCTTTCATTATATTTCTGCATAATATAAAAATAATAGTTAAATTCTCCCGTCTCTTTTTTCTTTTCTTTTTTAAGCTTTGCAAACCTGCCGGTTTTTATATTTTCTGACACAATAAGCAATGTTATCTCTGGTCATCTTGAGACATAGCCTGATTCCCAGTGACTTCAGAAATGATGCTTACATAAGCAGCAGTGCATTTTTCCTGGTTTTTGATGCTCAGATGGTGGGAAGTTTCTTGTTAAAACATTTCCCCCCCCCCCCTTAGAACAGAGTAGAGCTGATGAGTTTCTGAACCAAGCAACATTTAATCTGTGAGGGTCTGCACCTAAAATTCATAAATAAACATAGTTTAAAAGGAGAAACCTCTTCTTCCTGTGTTTGTAAGAAAAGCTTTTGTTTGTATTAAACAAGAAAGCTGTTTTGCTAGGGGAAGGGGCTTGGGCTATATGAGATAGCACTACAGAAGTTTACCTATCAGAACCAGGCTACAGCTGATCTTGTACTCCATAATTTAATTAATTTGCATAATGAAATTCACATTTACATTACTGTCTTATCTGCACAATGTTCCCTTTCACTTTGTTTTCATAAATTGTTTAATGACATTTTTCCTGTATATGTGTGTAAAGGGATGAAAGCTTTCTTTGCTATCATTCCCTAGTCTCTTCTGTATATAGACAATGATTGTAATCTCTTATGTAAGTCTGATTATTACAAGTAGCTCTCATTAGCTCAGTGACCCCCAAACTGAGCACAGTTAAGGCACGTGTTACAATTTTTTGGAACATCATTTAAAAATAAATTAAGAAAACTATGTATTAGTAGTAGTCTAGTCAAGAACCTCTCACCTTAAAAGTGACTTTTTGGATGTACAAGAAACCCCATGACTTCAAAAGGTGCTCTAAATCATCAGAAATGTGCATATATTAAACAGTTCTCATGTATTCTGTACCCTAGAATGGCGCATGTTGATAAAAAGTCTCCCAAAATGCTTTTCAGTTTTCTTCTGAGGCTCTGATACTTGTCAGCAAATTACACTGTTAAACTTATGGCAAGATTAAGTAATTTATTTCACCAATCTAGTAAAAATGGAAGGATGGGAAATAATTGAGTGGCTACTAAATACCAAACATTAGTAATTAAATAATTGTATGACATCCTTCTTAATGTAAATCCTTTACTGTGTGTGCATTTATCATATATTTCATCTTTAATCCTCATGAGCAAGAAATATAAAATGAAAAAAGTATGGATAATGTAACCAAAGGGGAGTCTGAAGTGAAATTGACACAGTGAAAGAGAAAACATTTCTCTTTATTAAAAGTAAAGTGTTATATGTACCTTCCCCACAGTCTAAAAAACAAAAGGGTTTTTTATGCAGTGATTCTGCATTTCTCCCTAAATTCTAGATTGTCTACTATCCTACCAAGTTTCTACCAAAATATCCTTATTTTATAAATATATCCATCTAATCAGTCTTGTTTTCCTTATACCATCGACTTAGTAGTGCAATTCACCTTTAGGTCTGTCACAGGGTGCCACTGGCCCTTTAAGAGGGAGCAGGACTAGTGCACTCTGTGTCTGGTCTGCTGACCCCAGTTAAGGTTAAAAGAGGGCACTTGGGCCTAGAGGGGAGGAGAGACCTCATCAGAGCCTGGGAGCTGCAAGAACTGGGAGCAGTGAGAAGAGGCAAAAGAGGGGAGGACGACACAGGGAGCTGTAACCCAGAGTGGACTGAAGAACTGTTTTTTGTTTGTTTTGCCTATACTGGGAAATCAACTGCCAGAAAAGAGATTCTGGGTGTGGCAGAGAGTCCTTTGGGAGCTGAGGAGAAGGCCAGCTTGTTACAAGGTCATGTTCACATCCTGTGATTTGTGGGTAATCAAGTTCATTAAGCTAACATTTTCAGAATTCAGTGTCTAATATTAAGCACCTAAATAAAAATAGCCTGATAAAATATTGAATATCTGAGAAATGGGGGCTATGTATTTAGGTGACTAATTATTGATATATGGTGCCTAATTTTGGCCTAAACTTTGACATAAATAGCTTCATCAAACATTTATTGATGCTTTATTGTGCAAAGAACTTAAATTCCGTCTGCACATAAAACATTTTCTGTCTTTCATTATTTGTGTTTTGTTGTTGTGTTTTTATCTCCTCAACAATAACTTTGTGTATGTATCTTTACATGTATAAGGGAGGTATATACATTTTATATAGGTTTATGCGCCTCGTATTTTTTCCCCTTAAGCCCTTTTGAGGATCCCAGCCTGTGTGGATGTGTGTTGTGTATATAGTATGAGGTATAAAAGGCTTCCATCCTACTAATTCTAGGTACTATATAAAAATAATATAAAAACAGACAAAATGGGAAAATCACCCAGTATATCAAACTTGCTTGCTTGAATCATATGTTAATACCAATCCAAAAAATGGATTGCCATTAATGAAACACAGATATTCTCATAGGACCACTCTTATTCCTAACCCACCCCTTGCTAAATCTCAAAAAAACGAAAAACCTGAGCATTATGTCCTGAAAGTCAGTTAGTTTGGGCTCTGGCAGATTAAGGAAGAAATTGAATTCTAGAGTTACAAACACCTATCGAGAAAACCTTGCAATCAGATCTATGTAAATACCTGTTTGATTCATTGGCCATTACAAAAAATCGGGTGGGGGGGGAATTGTGTTGGGTCGACCCAAAATGAAATTTTTTCAAAAATTTTGGCAGACCTAAAAGTTGAAAAATTTCATACAGGGTTGAACAAAACATTTTGTTGAACTCAAAACAAAACATTTGGATTTGGTTTTGAGCTGTTTTAATGTTTTAATTTTTCTAAAATAATACATTTCAAAGCAAAATGTCATTTTGGATCAGAAAATTGAATAATTTTGTTTTGGAAATGTTTAAATGAAACTTTTTTGATTTTTTTCTCAGAATTTTTCTTTTACTTTTTGTTGTGGTTGAAACAATTAGGTGAATTCAACACAAATTTGCAAAATATTTTATTCGACTCGAAACAGCATTTTTCAGCAAAAAAAGAATTTTGGCAGAAAAATTTTGCTCAGCTTTACTTGCAACCAGGCATCACCTTTTCAAACCAAGGAGGTTAGCTTAATTGCCTCCACTGATCAAAACTGCACCAGTGTCTCATGGGGAGAGAGGCACTCCCTCAAGTAACCAAGACCCAAACTGGTTCAGGTTTTGGAAGTCAGGACCAAAACTTTGAACTTAACCCACAACTTAATCACTGGCCAGTACAGACTACAGAATTACTGACCAAATGTGCTTATTATATAAAACATTGCCTAATAAGTAGGCAGCATTATTCTGCACTTTTGATTGATCCGACAGCTCTGTGTACAGCACACTCAATTAGTCTAAGCTGAAGGTGAGAAAGGCCTGGACTGTTCTGGAGCTCTCTACGTGAAAGAAATGATTGTACCATTCTTCCATAGCACATATGAAGCACAGTATTCTTGGTCACAGCTTCTAAATGAGCATCCTGCACCGATCATACTAGAAAAAAAAATTCTTAAAAAAGCATTTTCAAGTGTTTAGACAATAGGATTCAAGTATTGGGGGCCAGCTGTGTTAGTCTGTATCCACAAAAACAACAAGGCTGGGATTTCAGAATGTGCCTAAGGGAGTGAAGCACCTAACTCCTACTGAATTTCAGTGGGATTTGGGCACCTAATTTTCTTAGGCTACTTCTGAAATTCCAGCCTTAATTCCTTAATTTTGTGAAATGCTCTGGGGTCCTTTTATGGAAAGTGCTTTAGAGCTGCAAAATTGTTTTTCAAGGATTTTAGGGTGGCAATTAATGATTAGGTGGAGTCTCCACATCACAAAATGGGCTCTAAACGTACGTTAACATTGGAGAGCACAAAGTGGGAAAAGTAGAATTGAATATTTTCTGTTTTCCTTATAAGGAGGAACTCCTATTTTATGTAGGTTTTTGTCACTGACTCAAGGTTTCTGTTGAGAACGCTATCCACCTGAATTAATATTCATAAGGTTGGGCAAAATCTCATTAGCATGTTGTGGTCTGGTGGCAAAATATTTCAGGGCAACACTCAATTTGTTTATTTCACCCCATTTAACACCAAATTGCTGTCGGTTAATAAATGGGACTCCAGAGTTTTCTAAGAAATAATGTCTTATGGCGTTACCTTTTAGTTTAAATAATTATAAAAGACCATTTTCGTTCAGTGTCCCTTAACTACTTTAAGAAAAAATGCAGAAGCATATTTTAGTTATAAATATAGAGCCAAAACAGAAAGGGTTGTACTTAGAACACAGTAGCTTTTTAAAAAATAGTCTGTACCTCTGTGCACATTATATATTGTTTGCATCACCACCATTTATTTCCTGGGTGTTGTCACATCTGGGGACAGGAAAAGAGTTGTCTCTGATGCCTATGTTAGTCTGAGGGCATGTCTATACAGGAAAATTTCCAGGCATACCACAATAATTACTTTGCTATAGTTATACTGATATAGGTCCCTGAGCGGACACTATTCACTTTCATTTGAGGTATTTATATTGGTAAAATTATAGTGGAATAATTATTCCAATATAGCTATGCTGGAAGATTTCCCCATGTAGACAAGCCCTGAGTCTGTGGGCTTAGCACTTGGATTCCCAGTCTGCGTTGTAGCCCAAGACTCCTGCACATCTTGTAACATTCTGCAACAGGGCTGCATGGCTGGCTGTATGCCCTTCTTTTTTTATTTGGATAATCCTCCCCCTCCTTTGCCCTTTCATGTTTGGTTCCTTCTTAAAATAAAACAAATTATTTTAAGCCTTAGGGTATTTAAAGCATTCAGAATATTTCTGTTAGGGCGCCTGACACCTTATTTCCAGAACATAGTTGGCAAAAATGTACCTGTAGTATTTACAAACCTGTCACAAATGCTGAACGTTGGAACAGCCATGCTTTCTAAAACCTCATGAATATGCTAATTTTGCCTGTAGTTCTGTTTTCTTATCAGCCATGCTATGTTTATTAGCACATAGCACTTGTAATTGTAAATAATGTTTCACGTTTTTATAAGAAACATGTCTAAGCTCAATGCGCTATGGAAAACATTGACTCAGGCTGGGTCTACACTACCCGCCTGAATCGGTGGGTAGAAATCGACCTCTCGGGGATCGATTTATCGCGTCCCGTTGGGATGTGACAATCATTCCCCGAATCGACGCTCTTACTCCACCAGCGGAGGTGGGAGTAAGCGCCGTCGACGGGAAGCCGCAGAGGTCGATTTTGCCGCCATCCTCACAGCGGGGTAAGTCGGCTGCGATACGTCCAATTCAGCTACGCTATTCACGTAGCTGAATTTGCGTATCTTAAATCGACCCCCCCCTGTAGTGTAGATGTAGCCTTAGTCATTGGAGGCCTTCTAAACCATTCTGTCCATTTGTCCTCAGCATACATCTTAGAATGTCACTGTAGCACACTGTAATGTCAGAGGTTCAGGGCAAGCCAGTGTGTCTTTATATTCCAGGTAGTGTCTAAAGGTTGAAACCAAAACTGGCATCCCATTGTGCTAGGCGCTGCACGAACACAGAGAGACGTTTTTTGCCCCAAAGAGCTTACAAGATAAAGGGTGGGAGAAAGAAAGTGTTAATGACCTTATTTTACAGCTGGGGAACTGGTACAGTGAAATTTAGTGATTTGCCCAAAGATGCACAGTGAGTTTGTGGCACTGTTGGGGATGAACCCAAATCTCTTGGGTTCCAGTTCAGGGCCTTAACCCCAAGAGCATTCTTCGCCTCTCCGAGGCAAGTCTCAGGAATCAAGCAACACTAAATCTACATGTAGTGTCCTATCGTTGGAATGAGTTTGGAAACAGTCATGAACCTTTTAACAGAAAAAATATGTAAAATCAACAACATATACACATTCCAAAATTCTAGTCGATCTAGTCAAACTTAATGGAGAATTGTGAAAACTTCAGTGGTTTGATAATGAAAAATATTCAAGGTCATTTACTACACAATTAATCTGTCTCAGAAATGATGCTGCTAGGTTGCATTGTGGTTTATGTTTTGAGAGGGGTACTTTGGAAGCCATGGCTATTTCTGCTATCATTTAATCTGCAAAGCGTTTGAGCAAGTATTGATCCATTAGCTAGCCACATTTGTCACCTGTAGCGCTGAGTATTATCTACTATTGGAAGTTTTCCCTGAAAATGAGATGTTGGAAGCACAATTAAGAAACAAGACATTGTCAAAGTATTTTGTTTAATTTTGTAAGAAAGCCCATGGAGGCGAGTGGGGTGTCTGAATAATGAGCTCCTGCTGTTACATAAATGCTGGGGTGAAACAGAGGGATTCGTCAAAAGAAAACATTGAGGCAGGGCAGAGCTGGTTTTTGTTTTAAGACTGAAAGACATTTATCCTCTGGCTTTGTTCTGTTTCAGTGATTCTATTTCCAGGATACCAAATGATCAATAAGGAAGAGGACAAATACATCAAGTTTTGGGGGGATATTAGTACAGTAGATTTACACTTGTGCAATGTGCCACTTTTGAGAGACTTATTTTGTAGGACCCTTTCCTTGCTTCATACTCAAATTACTCCTTTCACAAAAATGACTATTTTTGTTTTTAAAAATTGGCTGATTGTCTGAAAGTTTTATTTTTAAAAGAACACTTTTATCGGAACTGCAGTAAGTTATCCACCATTTTTTCTGCCAAGGGACTGTAGGTAGCCATGAAAGGTACTCATTTAATAGCCCAGGAAACAGATAAAGCACAGTTACTGACAATTAGAGAGACAAGGGGGATGAAGTAATATCTTTTATTGCACCAGCTTCTGTTGGTGAGAGAGAGAAGCTTTCAGGCTTCACAGAGCCCTTCTTCAGGTTAATGTCAGAGATGTATGAGGAAACTTGCAATGTGATTCAAATCTATTTTGGTGAGTCTACCATCGGCAGTGAGAAGATAGTTGAATCTTATCCAGTTCAGTTCTTTGCCCTTTTGTTAAGTATGCCAACAAGTTTGCCAACTGTGTCAAAAAAGAAATGTAGTTGGGAACACTGGAACATTTTACATGTTCACCATTCTCTTTGATGCTCTCTGTGTCTTTGGAGATGAGAATGTAATGGTCATTGGTTCAGAATGCTGTGACGATGTTGTAACTGGCAAGCTATGGAAGAATTACTGAATGCAAGCAATGTTTAGTGCAAAAATGAAAACATGGATCACAGCTTTTTGTACCCTATGACTTTACTTCTTTGATGTCAAATGAATATTGAGTTGCCTTTTTATCAGATGTGCGTTGATGCAGTAAGATTGTAACGTTGTTGAGTATCTGTGTTTTGACTATCCTACATAACATACCTGTTCTGTTCTTCATCCAGTGAGAAACCACTTTATTCATAATTGTTTTTGTGTGTAAAGTTTACTGTGATTTTTGTAAGTTAGCTAATGTTGTTGTTTCTGTTATCTGTACCCATAAGAAAAGATCAACAATTCATCTGCTGCAGTCGACACTGATTTCCTTTCTGTAAGCCATCTGGTTAGAACATGTTTTATTGTTTTTAGTGGTTCTACATCCACAAACATGCCAAATTCTGTCAATCATTAGAGGTCTCTTTCTGAGATGAATATGCAATAAGATTCTCTAGAGCAATCTCAAGTCCATTTAAATTACTTTTTTAGCTAAACATTGCCCTAATGAGCAATTTGACATAGAGACCCATATAGTTGCATAGGATATTTATTAGTCATAACACATCATTTTCTCGATCTGTATTTCTTAATTGGTAAGTTCAGTCTTTTAATAATAATACCATTGCAATGGTTTAACTAGGAATATAGTATTTGAATAGACTGCAAGCCCAAAAAAATCAAATCTTGAACCTCAGCCTTATAAAATGGTCATGAAAATTTACCAGCACAGTCACGTTATCTGCTGCCCACTCTTCATTACCATCCTTCAAAACATCATGAGAAAAAGACCCAGTGATATTTGCCTAGCAAAGAAAGTTATTCATCCCAAGGGAGTGGGTAAGTAAAATTTACAAGATTTTTATGGTATATCCCAAGGATTTTCTGTATTCCCCATTATAATGGGCCACATTTTGAAGTCTTTACTCAGTCAATATTTTCATTTACGTAAGTAAAAGTTTTGCCTGAGTGGAAATGGTGTGTGGACTTCAAGATTTGGCCCAAGCTTATTGATTTCAGGAGAAAGAACTATGTTTCAGCTATGCTGCTGCCTTGATTCTATTGTCTTGGGTGTCTTAAAAGTCTATCTCGGCACATAAAAGGTTGTTACAAATAGGAAGGAGAAAAATTGTTCTCTTTAACCTCTGAGGATAGGACAAGAAGCAATGAGCTTAAAATTGCAGCAAGGACAGTTTAGGTTGAACATTAGGAAAAACTTCCTAACTGAGTGTGGTTAAGCACTGGAATAAATTATCTGGGGAGATTGGTGGAATCTCTATCACTGGAGGTTTTTAAGAGAGATTAAACAAACACTTGTCAGGGATGGTCTAGATAATACTTAGTCCTGCCTTAAGTGCAGGGAATTGGACTAGAAGACTTCTCGAGGTCCCTTCCAGTCCTACAGTTCTATGATTCTGTTCAGTAATTCTGATTCTATGAATTGTGTCAAACAGAGTGAAAACAGAGGTTCTTTCAGGTTGACATAAAAGTTCACTTTAAAGCACAATTATCTAATTTAAATGAAATTTTAATTTTAAAAAATTCCCTGTTCCCTTTCACAGTAATACACATTCCAGTTACAGAAAATGTTCCATTGCATGCAGCACAGTATCTTCTCTTCAGAATTACATGGTTTCAAATGTACAGCCAATCAGGCAATCTGAATTGCTGAGCATCTGTAAGCACTTTATAATGTCTTTAACATGCTTTGTGAGACAAAGAACTGAGTCATCTTTTTTTCCTGCAGTTAGCTTTGCGCTCTGGCATTTCTCTTGACTTTTCATGTCTCAACACGTTGAAGAACTTATCATGGACAACAGCGAAATCATACTTACAAGTTTTACCAAAGGCTAGAACTGGTACTTGCCTACTATCTGAACTGCACTCCACTATTCTCCAGTATCTCTTGAAGTTGTATTTTCACTTTCTCTTGTATTATTGTTGTCTTCAATGTTTTGCTTTTCCTAATGCATGACATTAAGTTCTCTTCATTCATTGCCAGTTCTGGGAGTGGAGGACCCAAAATTCTATCTACCAGTGCAAAGATTATGAAAGATAAGAAAAAGATCTATAAATACATAATTCTGCCTAGCTAGTGTTGCAGCGTTAGGTAATGTTTAGTATACACTAATTGCACAATGGAAGAATGGGAAAAGAAAGGTAAAAGAACCCAGAAGGTCAGTGCTTTTAGTAGCTAAAACCATAAAATTTAAATATTGTGGGCCAAACTCATCTTTAGTGTAACCATTGGAGTGCCTTTGGCCCTAAGCTATTAGCAGTGTGTGAATAAAAAGTCATAGTATGGCTACTAACTAAAACAATATGCTTGAGATACATGTATACACTTTAGCCAATGAACCAGTAAAGAAGGGTAGAAACAAAGTGTTTTAAAAATTGTGATATAAGGAAATAAGTTTCTTAAAAGCTGCCACTCGGGAAAATAATAGAATAGACCACTGTCTGTTCTCTGAAATGCAGGAAAGATCTGCTCTCCCACAGAGCATTGGGGGACACATGGTGAAGAGAATGCTAGGTTTGGAAAGAAAGAATTGGGGGGAAACCCAGAAACCATGTTTCAGGCAGCCTTTGTGTCAGGGATAGGTACTGAGAGGAAGAACTCTTGCTCAAAAGTCTGTGACTTTGCTTAAAAAAAAAAAAAAAAGTATCTAATGTTCTCAAAACACAAGGTACCTGTAAAACAGTCTGTGCGTAGCACTCTGTTGACTTTCCAAGGGTTGTTCTTTATTCCATTTCCAATGACTTTCTGGAATCCTGCCTTCTTCCTTCTCTCTTCTGGAACTGCCTCGACTTGGAGGCTCTTCCAGCAGTGTAGGTGGAAACACAATATGCATGAACTATATACTCACCACCAAAAGGTCGCTGAAGCAAATAAACATCTTCAAAGCAAGCTTTCCATAAGGTCACAAACATTTATTACTCCATAGGTACATTTGAAAGCTTGGCACAATAACATAGGTTACAGTTTTTGGCAAATTAACATAGGGGCCAGGTTTAGTTATCAACATATATTTCAATACTTTTTTTTATACAAACTGTCCCTGCCTAAGGGTGAGATAAACTAATACCATATTACACTGGAGTATTCCAAAAGAGAAACAGACATGCAACACATATGCACAATTTATAGTTTTATTTTGTGTAACAAATTATTTGCAAGGTTTTTCATAGTAATATAGGCTGTGATTCTTTGTTGACTAATCATGAAGGTATCTGATGAATGGATATCACCAGGGGAGGGTCACCTAGGACTTCAACTTCATATGTGAAAAATGTCTTGCTAAAGCTTTTATTGACTTTAGGAATATTCAGATTCCGTTTTAGCATTTTCTGCTGGCATGATAGTTCTGCTTATGATTCTGAACCTCAAATAGATCTAGTATGAAGGGGCAGGAAACACCAAAGCTAGTATTACAGCAGGCTTTTCTGTGCATGCAAAGTTCTTGTGAATTTAGTCACAACTTACTAAAAAACAAAAGCATGACAAAAGAGAACAAACCATTCTTCTTGAAATGATAAATACATAGGAGAATAGAATAATCCTTATTAACATGAATATTTATTGTTTATTATGCTAATTTCCTTTTTTTTTTCTTTAAAGTATAGATAGGGGAACTGTTGCATTTCTGATACTGTTGACCAATGGTAAATTTTTAATAGTGACCATTGTACTTTAAGACATAAGATTAACATCAGCAGTGAGTGGCCGCTATCACTGTCTTGTCATTCCTGGAAGGCACTGCCTTTATTTTTATAAATATAGCTCTGTTTTCCATACAAAATGGAAATACATACAGTTCCCTTAGCATTAAAGATTAGTTACAAGGAAATACTAAAAGAGAGCAGCCTTCGCTGCCATATATCTGCCACTTTCTTACGTGAGTGGAGTTTAGAATAAAGGCACTTTCCAAATTATAGTAAAATACTTGCAAGGAAAAAAGTACGCAAGGACTTTTATCTTTGTATCCAGTAGATCAGATGGTAAACTCCCCCAGACAGACTAGCAGGGGACCCAACTTCTGCTTTTCTTAGTAAGACTTGAGTGGCATGAAGCAGCAGCTAAGTCAGACATCAAAAGATACAAATGTATGGAGTCGAAAGGTTTGATTTTACAAACATCTTTCTAATTAGCACCACTTTAAAAAATTGCAAGATCTGGCATTGATTTTCTCATGGTTTCATGCTCAGTAAAAGTGGCATTTTCATCTTGCAAATATGTATAAAGCAGAAACTTACAAATACTATCCCCCGCAGCTGACATTTCCTATCAGTGTTATAAATGCACTCTATTTTCCTCTATCGGCAAGCATTCTACGGTTCCATAATCAGCTAGGAACTGTTTTACTTAGCCAAACTTCTCCTGGAAGAACCGGCTCATTTTAGGTGAACATTATTATTAGCCCCACAGATAATTTATATCTAAACCAATTACTGTGGTTTGAGAATGAAACTGAATGAAGCGGTTCAGCTGCCTAGAAAATGTCCAGGGACTAAGGTAATAACATTGCATTATCAGTCAGTCCCAATCTGCCTTCATCATCAAGGGAAGAAGTTTGATTTGTCCCTTAGTGGATATTTTATTCTACATAAATTAGCCAAAATATCACTAGAAGCCAAAACAGAAGTAGACCTCTATGAGATACTTTAAATAATACAGATATTTTGACAAGAAAAAGGGGCATTTTATTTAAGTCTGGTACCCCTGGTTCCCTTTTGATGCCCAGGAGATGATCTGTAATGTGTTCATACAGTACTGGTAAACCATATGCGAAATAATAAAGGTAATAGTTAATTTATAATATAATTTAATAAATAATATCGTTTGGGCCCTGTCCTGAGCAGTGCTGAGTCATCATTAACTTTCACTGCGTTTGGAATGGGGACCTTAGTGGCCTGTCAGAGGCCAAGTTCATCCTTTCCTGTGGAAACACCCACTGAAAGAGATCTACGAGGAGAACTTAGCATGGAAACCTACCTGGAGTTTGTCACAAATTATTCCATGGAAATGGTGATGGGGAAACAGAGGATTTTCCCTCCTACCAAATGGCCAGTCGTTCTGCCCCAGGACCCAGCAGGTCTCCTGAGCTCTGCTGTCAGGGTCTCTCCTGGCCACAGCTGTCGCTGAGAGCCTCCATTAAAGGGGGTGTGGGTCGAGGTTCAGCTGTGTGGATTGGGGCCATGGGAGAAGTATTACAGTCTGGAGCTGTATTATTTTGTCAACATATTTGCCAACAAGCCCACTCCACTTCCAGACCCAGCCTCACCCTGTCTCCACCCCCTCTCCACATGCAGTTTTCATCCCTGCAGAGCCCCATGAAGGGATGTGTCCCTACTGAGAGGAGGATACCCCAGAATTGACTGCCCCCATCGGTTCTGTACCAAGAGACACCAGGCACTATCTGGCCTAGTGTTTAAGTCCAAGATAATATGTTGAAGAGCAGATAGAAATACGAATGAGAGAAAATTAAATATGAAAAGTAAGTTCATTGGAGGTTTCTTAACAGGTAAGGGAGAAGCTGAATGAAATTGTAAAGTAAAAATTCAGATCACCAAATGTTAGACACCTGTTGGAACCTTTGCACACTATGGAACAGCCCAACCTTTATGAGATGGTTTGCAGCAGAAGCTGGGAAATGTAATGGTTTCCTTTAGCCTTTAAAAAAAAAAAGACAGTTTGTCCTTATAGGGCTATATTTAGTTTCCTTATATTTTTGTTTCTAAAGTTAATATAATTCATATCCTTTACAGTTTAGCACTTGCAATTCACCAGAGTAAAAGCAGCAATTACGAGAGGCTATGTAATAATCTGAATCATATCAGCGGGTTCTAATTGTCTGCATACCTGGTAACACCCTTGACCACTACTATTTGCCAAGCAGCCATAATCAGCGCACCCTTGATATTATGTGTTTCCTCAGCTCTACCAGAATACCCATATAGCTTTTACCCACAGTAGTTGTAATGCTTGCAAACCAGAAAAAGACACCGGAAAAACAGAAGGAGATGGATGCGCAGAGATTATAGTGCGGTCTAAGTTGTCAGTCTTAATGTTCTTCACTTTAAGTGTTTTCTTCCATTTATTTTATATACTGTTTTTCCATTCCTGTTGCCCTCTACCCAAACCACCTCTCCTTCCTGGATGCTATAAAATTCACATTTGCAAGTGGAGTTTGGCCCTGTTGTGAGTTCAGCTTTGCCAGCACACGTCTCTAATGAGCTGAAACTTTATTGGCTTCTGTAGTTGCAGTTTTGCCTTCTGTTTCTTTAAAAGGTTGCCTATGAAATGTAACTGCACAAATGAAAAACTGGTAGGGCTTTAGCACTTGACCAGTTGTGTTGCTCTTAATGCTTCGCATTTAAAAAATGTCACCTATATCTCAAAGATATTTGGTACTATACATATATAAAAAGTAAGAGACAATTAAAAGGGCCTGTTTTGCTTAAGATATGCTAAGTAGGTTTGGCAGTAATTCACTTAGCATTGATCCAGTATTGTTCAAACATTCTAACCTCTGTAACATTTCCTACCTGCCTGAAAACATTTCAGTCAAACATTTGTGCAGACGTTGGCTTGGAAACTTTTTTTCTCATTTTCAGCATCTTAGATGGTAACTTCAGTGTGTTTCTTTTTTAGGAGGTAATCAACACATCAGAGGCTAAATATATTTAGAGGTCTGGGGTGCTTACAGCAGATAAATTTCAAGGCCTTTATTAGCTCAGGATACAGTTTATTGTACCCAAATATGCTTTTCCTCTTCTCAATTATTTTTTCATCTGAGCTGCTATAAATCCATCCTCTTTCATAGATTACTGTCCACAGGTCTCCTTCATCCCACAACAAACATATCTATCCTACTTTTAAGCACTTTTCCATCATATCTTAACTCTTGTTCCCAGTATCTATACCCTAATCTTCTTTGCCCTTTGATGAAGGTTGACACCTTCTACATTCCCTGTGCCCCCTATATATATATGTGTGTGTTAAAAGTAATTCCTTTAAAAATTAAACTGCAATTTCTGTCTGTCATTAGATGATGTGACATGGGGGGATTCAGAAGATGAGGCAGATATATTTGTGATGGGCATATAGATAGGCTACCTACCCTCAGAATTCACTGCCATAGCAGATCAGTTTGTAGTAGCTGGAGTAGAATCTTTTCTAGGACCATTGTGCAAATATTGATAAATTAATCTCTAATAGAAAAATAATGACATATTGGTCAGCAGTGCATATAAGTGGAAAAGATAATGGCAATAAAACCAGTTAAACTTCATCTCAGACACGTGGAAGAAGGTGCGTATCAGAAAGAAATGGTCACAATAGACACAAATTAAAAAGGTGGTTTTGGCCACCAGTTGGGGACACAGAAACAGGCGCAGACAGCAGATCTCTTGGACTAAAGGAGTCTGAATCACATCAATAATGTGAAAAGACCCCATTTCCACCATGCCTTCAGAGTGCTCCCTTCATCCTGCCAGTATCATTTCCATCTGCTCTAAACTGGCTGAACTGCCAGTCCTTATCTCAGCCGAGCACTGGCACAGCAAATAGACCCCACATCTTAGTTCAGTGATAAAGTAATCTGAGCCATGTCTCTGCATATAGATGACATTGCTGCCCGCGTCACCTCACCTTACATATATATTGAATGACACTTGAGTGAAAAGGTCCCTGCACAACCTCACATCAGAAAGCCTTTAGGCAATTGCTCAATTGCCTCATTGCCACCTTGTGGGAACTCTTTAAAAGGAAACAACAAATCACTGAAGAGATGTCCTGTCGATTCCAGTCAAGGTCTACACGGAAGTCAGCAAAGCTGCGTGGTCAATGGTATCAGAAGCTGCTGACGGATCTAAACAAATAAGCGAAGACAGAGAGTTTTGTCCATCACTAGGAGAAGATCAACTAATGAAACTAGTGCAGCTTTTGTGCAGCTCAGAGCCAGATCAACAGACTTTTAAAACATTATTAGGACTCCAGTGACACCAAATTTGCTTTGCTACAACCTTCTTAACAACCTCACCCAAAAAGGATAGGTTAGAGTCAAGAAACAAAATATACTTTTGGCATTGCTTTGGCAAATTTCAAAAAAAGAATTATGCAAGAAATTTGGAATTTGTGCACAATTATATTTAGGATGTAAGCCAGGTAAAGATGGACTTTTAAAATTGTATCAGTTTCATGGGGGTTTGTTCTTTGTTTAGTTTATTCTATTTTGCACCAGATATTCTATATCGCTAAAATACTGGGAAAGAAATCTAAAAAATCTATAGTAGATTTTTTTTCCCTTCATTTAATTTTTTTATATAAATTCAAAAAAGGATTTTGAATTGCAGATGTACTTGCACATATAATTTATGCTGACAACCATCTCCGCCATAACTTTGTGTTACTAACTAAATCAGACACATTTGGGGACAAGCTTATTTCCAATCAATTTGTTAGTATGTCTTTAAAAAAAATTTGACAGCCAATGCTCTCTAAAGTATATACTTGAAAAACAGTTTTCTTTTTCCTCAGGCTAATAAGATTAGATTATAGTAATCTATTTGACCAGCTGCAGAGGGCCGCCTTTTTACCTTTTTCATTTTTTCTTTTTCTTTTTAAGTAAATGAGTTTCATCTCAACGTGATTAAAAAAAATTAAACTTCAGAATGTTGTTTCCACCCATGTATTTAAATAGGAGCAATTGCATTATCAAGTGTGGTTGCAAATGTAATAGGGCTGGGTCTCATTAAAGACTTTGAAGAAAAGCGTTTGAGTTAAACTACTGTATATCCTACACTGCCAAGAACCATTGCAGGTTTGGCTTAAAGATGTAATTTTGAAAAGGTATTACTCTGCTGCCTTTCACGTCCCAGAGCATATATTGGATGTGCAGGCTCAGTTGATTCAAGCTAGCTCTTGTTCAGTTCAAAAAGCAGCCGTTTGCCTTGCAACTTAATGTAGTTGATTAAGGTGTAAAGACATGATTAAGCGCCTTCCTTCATCTTTTTGTGTGTGCAGTAGAACCTAGTGTTGTTTTATCCAACAAATACTGCTCCTACTGCTACAGGGAGACTGCAAGCAGTCCTGAAAGTAGTAATTGGTAGTTCAGTCATCTGCCCCGCAGAGTACCACCTTTTAATTTTATACTTACAAAGAAGCAAATTAGCCTATTGATTAGAAATTCCTGAACCTTTACTATTGACTAGAAAAGGAGCAAAACATCATAAGATGCTTCCTGAAAATGTCTGAAACATCAGGGCTTCACGAATCTACAGCAGACAATAGTTTTTTAAAAGAAGGTTGTAAAGAACTTTGCGGCCAGTGCAACATGCTAATTGCCATCTGTAAGCTGCTAATACCACAAACTTCCATTATAATCAATGGACGTTGAGGGTCTTCAATATATTGCAAGATCTGGTTCCACTGTCTAAAGACTGAATTGTTTAGCAAGTGGTATATAAATATGCTTTATCACAAGGTAGGAGCACCTCAGAACCGTTGCTGGCAGTATTGATAGGAGCCTGATATTTGCTCTTTTTGAATTATAGGAGAAATCCAATGTGTGCTGAAACATCTCATGATAGTGTTACTTATTAACAAACATTCTCAATAGTAATCTTCCACTGATATATATATCCAGTGATGCTACATTCCAGGTATGCTTATGGCATAGGTTGACATATACCAAAAGCTTAAAATTAACTTCAGGACTTCACAGAAAACCTGCTATGAAAACGATAGACTCCTTGCAGCTTCCTTTACTTATATGATTTAATGGGGTGCGGGGAGGAAGTATCTAGTGGATCAGTCAGACATAACCTTTATGCACATTCAGCATAAAAAATAGTTTATTAGGCATTTAGCTTGATTGGGACACTTTTATTTTGCTTAATAGTCCTGAAATCAAACTGAAAGGCTGACTTTAAAAAATACCTTCGCATGTGTGCTCTGAGGTTGATAACAAACTCTGCAATTCAAGCTTTAATAACTAGAGGGAAGCTAAGAAACTTCAAAAGGTTGTGTGATAAATGTTTTTGACAATGCGTCAGCTGAACATTAGACAGAATCTTGGTAAATCCTCTCATTCTAAGTGGTTTAAATTGGAAGTTTTGAACTTTTTCTTCATAAGTGTATGCTAAGGATGTCATGGTATCTTTGGGTTTAAAAGATCCATTTTATCTAGAATATATGAAATACCATGTGTTTCCCCCCCACATCCCTCAAAGTGAAAGCAGAAAAGAAATTAAGTAGTTGACTTTCCTTTCAGTGACCTCTGACCTCCAAACTCTCCCTGAGTACTCTTGACCATGATCCTAATGCAGCTTGGGAAAGACTTGCTTTAAAGCATACAAACAAGATATTCCTGTAGAAATACTGCAGTAACTGGAGTCTGATCGCTGACAAGCATTCAGAATATCTTAATCATGACAACTCTAATGCGTTCTGGTACTAGACAAAACAGTGTTTTCACATGATAATACCAATGTTTGTTGTTTTTTGTAGGTCAGTGAGAAGGACATGTGAAAGCCAGTTTATTATTGCTCTTTGAGTCTCCCTGTCATTCCCCACCACCACCATTGCCACCTCAAAAAATCTTGTGTTTTATGTAACCGTTTTACTTGAGTTCATACCTTTCCGGGACTTATCTTACCTTATTTCACCCTGTACGTTCCAGTTTAGCAAGGTGCTTAAAGCACATGCCTAACTTTAAGTGTACCAGTGGTCCTGTTGACTTCACTGGAACTGCTTGCATGCTTAGAATTAGGTTCGTGCTTAAATACCTTGCTGAAACGGGGACTAAAATGTTGGGCCAGCAAACCCAAAACGTTTCCAGAAAATGCTGAAAATACACAAAAACCAGGATCTAACAGAAAGAACGCAATGGTACAGGAGTTTGCATCGTTAGAACCAACAGTGTTGAAAATCTTGACCAAGAGTATTCGGAGTACTCTGGAAGACACCACTTTGGATTCCCAGATGCAATTTGTTGGATGGACTGAGCTGCGCAAGAGCCAAAGTATATAGTGTATTCTATGACTTGTATATAGGGAAGGGTAGGGATGGTTTTGTGGCCTGCAGCATGCAGGGGGTCAGACCAGATGATCATAATGGTCCCTTCTGACCTTAAAGTCTATGAGTCTATATAAGTCTTGAAACTTAAAAACAGGGTGGTCTTAGATCCTATGATATTCAAGAAAACGGAGAGTAAACAATCTCTCTCTTTCATGGGTGGTTTGGTGGCCTAGTAGCAAACTGTTCCCTGCTACTACAGAGACTTAAGCATGATCTTGGACTCCAATGCTCTTTTTATTTCCCCTCCCCCGCACACTAGTGGTATGATCAAGTGGAGGGGGAGGAATCTTGGGTTACACAACAGCAATTCCTCCTGGCAAATGTAAGAAGCAGTATTGACAAGCTCAGAAGAGAGCCCTGGCCTAATTTTAAAAAGCATTCAAGAGTCACAGCTAAGGCCAAATTCCCAAGAGCTCTCAGCTCCCATGTAGGCACATCAGCAAAGTGGCCAGATTTTCAGATTTGCTCAGAATCTAGCCATTGTTCTCAGGGGGAGCTGCTGAATCCAGAGTCTTTTGAAAATCCGTCTAATTCTTGACCAAAGAAACTTCATGGTGGTAGCAGAGAATGAGGAAAATATGTTGGGGTTCTTTTAGAGGCATATAGCACTGTTGGGAGCATATTTTTGGAAAAGATTCACTGGTTAACACTTGTGTTTTCATTCCATGGTGTGATTGCTGTTTGAACATTGAGAAGCAGTATTAGTTAGTAGTTTGCACAAGAGATTAGCTATCAGGATTCCTGGAGTCTATTCACAGCTCTGCCACTGTCTTGCAGGACCCAGGAAAGTCAGTTACTCCCTATGCCTCAGTTCCCCATCTGTAAAGAGTATGTAATCCTTATCTATCTTACATTGGTGACAAGGCTTAATTGCTCATAAAAGCCTGAGAGAACCATGGGAGGAAGGTGTTATATAAATGGAAAATATTGTTTCAGATGTTTTAATTTTTATCCCTGGTGTACAATAAATCATCGGCGCTATCTGTATAAACATAAAAATAATTCCAATGTTATTTATAGACTGTGGCTCAGATTCTGAAAGGTATTTAGGTGTTGCTGCGGTAGTGTTGCAACACCTAAGTGAGGTAGGTGTCTACATCTCATTTTCAAAAGGGATTTAGATTTCTAACTCCATTAGGCAGTGCAACGCTGAGCGTCACAAAGCCGAAATATTTTTAAAAATCTGGGCCTGTAAGAATAACTTGAGTGATTAAACCCACAAACTATTTTCAGAGCAGAATAATAATATGAATTTTTTCTTTTTCAGTTGCAGTAATATTGACCACTGGATATAGGCTGAGGGGGAAGCGTTGTTTGTGAAAACAAAGCTATTGTTTTGACACAGACCACAGAAATGTTGCCTTTCATATTGAATCAGTAGCCTAATGAGTAGTGTAGCAATAGTTCAACATCAAAGCAGAATTTCTTGGATATATGGTGTGTTGCAACAACAGCTAAAAAGTTCCCACCAGAAAGGAATTTTGCCATATGTGAATAGCATACATATGTATTAGGTTAAAACCATAAGATTTCCTTTCCTTTACACCAAAAACAAGAGAGAAATTGAGCACAGAGGTTTTGAAACGATCATGCACTGGAATGCAGAACAATAGGGGAAAAAACCAAGGTCCAAATTCTTTGGTGGAGTAAATGGGCAAAACTCTATTGAAATCAATGGAGCTGCATCAATTTTTGCACCAGCAGAAAATTTGACCCAAATCTCAATCCTTGTCCCTATACTTTTGTGACTAAAGGAGCACAGCAGTGGTCTCTGGAATGACATTTTCCCAAGTTTTATTTTAATAACAATAAGCCCAGCCACCTTTCGTGCAGCGGTTCTCAAACTTCGGGTCAGGACCCCAAAGTGGATCATGACCCCATTTTAATGGGGTCGCCAGGGCTGGCATTAGACTTGCCTAGGCCCGGGGCTGAAACCAAAGCCTCAGCATCACCAATCAGGGCCAAAGCTGAAGCCCGAGGGCTTCAGCCCTGGGCAGCGGGGCTCAGGCAACAGGCCCCCCAGTTGGGGCTGAAGCGCTTGGGCTTTGGCGCCCCCTGCCCAGGGCAGCAGGACTTAGGCAAACTCAGCCTTCACTCTCCCCTCCCGGGGTTGTCAGAAACCGGTCGTAGTGCAATGAAGATTGAGACCCCCTGCTTTAATGTAATGTCACCCACAGGATCACACCACTTTATTTAATCAGGGAATATTTGAACAAAGAGAACAATTACTTAAAAGGAGAGATGGGACATTAGTTTAGTTGGAGAGTACCTGAGATTACTTTTGATGATAAACTTGACCTATTTTTCAACTAGGAGCTGCAGTTGCTTCTATAAATAGAGAAACCACCCAACTTAGAAGATGAATTCTTGCCTGTGTGATCTTTAGACTATTCCTGACCTACCACTCCATAAACAGATGACAGGGCTCAGGGTTGGGTCATTGCTATTTTGTCACGGTTTTAGATAGTTTACAAGTGCATATGTAGTTCTAGAACAAAATGCTGTGTAGTTTGTGTTCATGTTTGTATAGATTTTCCTTAAGCTTCCAGAGTTAGGCTTTTCTTCACATGTTAGTGGAGAGAAAAGCCATAAATGATTTTAATCTGAATTAAAGAGATATTCAAAGGGAGACCTGTACTCCAGAATTGTTGGCGCAGATTTTGAGAGTGTAAAGTAGAAGCACTCTTCAGTGGGCATTGTTAGTGAGAGAATTAAGACAACAGTAGGTAATTACAGTAGCTTTTATTACTGCATCTTTCATTAACTAATTATATTAATTGGGTAATGTATGTGAAGCCCTTTGAAGATGAAAAGAACTAACTATTATTACCCCTATTATTAGTATTACTCTACATTGATCATAAGAACTGAGGCCTGTTCTCTTCTTGATGTGCATGCATAGCTGCTTTGCAACCAGTAAGAGTTATGCATGTGTATCAAAAAGAGAATATGCCCCTACCAGGCTTATGCTGATCTTGATGAACAATGACTTTCGAGTTTAACACCCTGCTCTTCAAGATTAGAATACTGTCAGGTCTTGCATGGAGAACATTTTAAAAGACTTCCGCTTCCCTACAAGCCTCTCTTCTTATTTATTCAGCTAATTATACTGAAGAGGAGGAATAGCATACCATGTTCACTGTGGCCAATTCTGTACCACTGAAATCATTGGGAGTTTTGCCATTGACTTTAGTTGGAGCAAGAACAAGGCCTGTGTGCTCAGTAACTTACATAAAGGAGGAAATAATTTTCGTTGAAGGTTTCTGAAGAAAATACAATAGTTAAATACTTCACATTATGCAAAAATAGGTCAAAACAGTTTTGGTTTCTGCCTGTTCAGTTTTTCCAAGTTTTTATGCACAGTTTTTTCTCTTTAACTATTTCCTGTACAGTAGTTAAAGTACGAGCAGAACATTTTTTCATATATTAAAAATGAAAAAAAAAATCCTTCTTGTATCACCATTGTATGCTTGTTCGTTTGATCCTTCCAGGTCTTTTTTTTTTCTTTCTTCCAACTAGACCTTGTAACTAATGCCTCACTGTGTGTTTCTGTCTGAAAAGTGACTTTGTAGAACTGGCATCATGCCATTCCATATTTATGTCTGTGACTCCAAGTCAAAACTATATGGTTTACAAGTTTTAAAAAAAATCTGTCACCGTTGCAACCTCTGATTTAAAAGTCAAGTTGGATTTTTCTGGTCTCATATGTCACCCACCAGTATAAAAGATTTTGTAGGACAAGTGCTGCACTTACTTCCACATGTGCAATCCTATTGTCTCCAAACCCTGTTCTCAGTTACCAAGAGTGGATTTGCTCTTCCAAATGAAAGTTTAGTTAAAAGTTTAGTTGGCTCTGCTATGTTCGTGGGGGTTAAAAATAAAACCTATCCAAGCCATAACATTCTGTTCACACATTCCATCTATCTGCTAAAATCCCCATCGTATCTGAGTGTCTCACAGATATTAACAAAAGCAGTGTTAATATCCCCATTTCACAGTTGGAGGAGAACTGAGCTACAGAGACATTGAGTGACTTGCCTGAAGTAATAAAGGAAGCCTGTGGAGCCAGGAATTAAATCCAGATCTTCCGAGTCCTAGATCAGCACCTTAACCACAAAACAGTCTCTCCTCTTTTCCATCAGGCACGTGACTATCAATTTAATGTGTTCTTTGCATCTTATGAACAGTTAGTTAAAACTCAAAAACATTTGCAATATAAAATGTTTTAGTTTTTTCCCATTTTTATCAATAAATCTAATGAATGTGCCTTTTTCCGCAGCTGTAGTTCACCCACATTGTTGCAGTAGAGCTTATTATCTCATTTACATGTTTAAGTGCTTTTCAAAGTGTAGGATATCTGGGCTGGAAAGCAAAACATTTCATTTCTTTGTTCTCAGGCCAACACAAAGCACTTCCAAGGTCAGGTATGGTGTAGACTTTCAACAGCAAACATGTTTACATGGCATTTGAAAGCCAGTATAACTGAAAAAATACTGTCTTTACAGCAGTGATGTAAGCCAACTCAGAAAAGCTGAGAAAGGGATGAATTTTGTACCTTGAACAGTTTAACTGATTAACAAACTGTTAACGCATGTCAACAGAGTCCACATGGACAGTTAGTACATGGCAGGCTAGTGTGGGTAGAGTCACACCCCGAGTTTGCAGCAAACTTTGTGTGTCCAGACAAATCCTAATTTGTTACGCTTTTGTTTTCCATTTGGAAAAAATGGAAACTGCCTTTGTGGTTCAAAACTTAAGGCTGGATTTTTTAATTTTTACACTATACTGTGTTGTCCATCCCATCAGTCATTAAACGTAGGCATCGGTATTCCATGGGTAGAACTTTGCATTTTGAAGATTTTGCATAAAAGCTTATACTTCCATAAAACAAATGCCCAGTTGTGTTACTGAGTAATTGGGGTGAGTGCAGTATAGCCATTTTTTTTTTGCTGAATAATGACTTTTGAACCCTAATCCTATGTTTAATTTTCCAAAAGAGAGGTTATACCGTGCTCCCAGGATAAGCTGTCAACTGTTTAATACATTTTAAGTGCATCCTGCATGAGAAGAGGTAGATTGAAGAGCTTTGTGAACCCTGGATTCATAGCTACCCTGAGCCGCACACTCGGTAAAACCTTGGATAACATTCCCCCCGCCCCCTTCTTTTTTTTCCTTGCAAGTCAGTCAACCTGGCTTCAAAATTCAATACAAACTTGGCAGCATTGAATAGCAGACACTGCATCCAAGCTGTTCTCCTTAAATATGAGATTTTAGGCATTCAAAAGAATTTTGAGTGTAATTACTAAATATCAGAGGAGGAGGGACATTACTCTCATTTGAATAACAGGGACCTGCATATATCTGAGTATATATTTTAACAAAAATCCTCTTGCCAATTATTGAACCAAACATTTCATATTTCACAATGATGAGGTAATCAGAAGGTGATAGGTTTCAAGTCTCTAGCATCAATAGTCTGTGGAGCATTTTGAAGGGTTTGTGTCTCAAGAATCTTATTAACTATAGTCCAAGAGTAATGTTGTTGGAGCGATCTTCCTTCGGGATAGAAATGTAAGACTAGATATAAAAGTCTCCTTGTCTATGCTGTGGAAGTGCCCTTTTCATTGACACTTTATGCAGCTTTACATTCTGTTTTCTTTTGGGATATCCAGCAAGGTTCTTACTGTGTAGGAATGGGAATCTTGCACAGGGAAATTATTTATCTGTAATTCTTATTCTCTGGAGATATTGATATGCAAGGATCACACTCCTCCAACCCCACACTTTTTCTTTTCTTTTCTTGGATGGGCTTTGATATAATGCTGATTATCTTGATTTGGTGTTTCCTTCTGGATGCTTCACTTCCCATGCAACGAGGAGAACTAATGGAATCATTCAGAGAACAGCCTTGCTACACAACAATGGCTGCTGTGAAGTGACCAGTATTGGACTTGGCTCGCACTCTACCCCGCTCAGAAACCTTAAGTGCTAGATGACTTCATCAGACTCTCACAAAGGAGTTAAATGTCTCTCCACCGTCCCAATACCCAAGCACGTTAAGGACTGACAGTTATAATAGATAATGGGAATTGTCTATAAACTCACACAATATATTCTATGTTGGATAATTGTTTAATGGTAATGATCTCTGTAATAGAATAGAATTTACAACATTTTAAGAAGCAAATGTATGATAGTTAAACCCACATATCCTCAGATTGTCATGTACTTTTCACTGTAGGCCCTCTGCACAATATATTTGTGTGCTTTAAGAAAATAATAAAGACAAAAGGGGGAAATTGATGGATGAGATGGTGCTTTACAAGTTCTCTTCAATGGTGCCAAGTTGTTGCTGTGTTTACTATCAGTACGGTCTTGGTGGATGTATTTACTTGCTCTGGACTTTCCTAGTGGAATCCAATGAAAGTTGTTGTTTTTTCTCAAAGACGAAAATAAAATAAAACAAAAACGTATACACACATGCTTTTTTATACCACAGAAACCAAGCAAATGAATGAAACTTTCCAGTTAGAGGAAGGTTGGCAGCTTTGAGTGAAGGAAATAAACGTGGTGAGTGGGTGGCATCAGCACAGTTGAGGATCCCTTCCAGTGTACGAACAATTCCCTAATTCTCTTTTTCACCATGACATGCTAGATGGATGATATTAGTTGCTCAATTGAAAATGGAGGTAGAAGGTGGGTCCTGTAGGATCTCAGACAGCTAATACAAATATGGCTATTGGACATTCCTGATTTTAGTAAAAAGGGAAACAAATTTCTCTATATGCTCAATCCCATTGAAATCAATAACAAAACTCATTGAGTTCATTGGGTCCATGGCCTGTCTCAATTGATTTTCTAGTACATGAAAAGACCCCATTCTTTTTACAAATTCATGTAATAGTATGACATAATTATTTGAATCCTAAGTTATAGCTCTATTTTTAAATTGCCATATCAGAAATACAAAAACAAACCACACGTTACATGAATAATTTTTTTCAGGATATTAATACAATGTATTGAACTTCAAGACGTGTTGAGCACAGAAGACTGGCTACAAAGACTGATTTTCAACATAGTGTAGCAAAAATGATAGTGTAAAAGCCACTGTGCAGGCTTAAAGTTCATTCCTGGGTCTGGTTAAACTTTTTGGCATCAGAATATGTAATGGTCTTATAGCTTTAATACTTTAAAGTTAACGCCTGGCATCACTTCAAAACAATGTGCAAGATCTATGATAACTAGTCCTCTTATCTTATCTGAATAGCAATTTTATGCTGTAAATGATTTGAGACTACAGTATTTCAGTGCTGTGGAAAAGAGAGATTTTTTTTCTGTTAAATGTTTAGTACTGCAAGTACCTTTAATTATTCCGATTTATTTATGGGTATTCCACGTTCAATAGCATGTAATATACCACATGCTCTGCAAAATGCATTAAGGGAACACAATTTTGCTGATCTCTCTTTTACAGCAGATTTTAGAGTAGCATGTCCATGCTGTTTAGATTTTTAAGTCATTATAATTATATTTGTTATGTATCGTCAGATCTAAATTTCCATTTTCAGAGACAGTCCTGACCCTGCTCTGTACTTTCCAGCTGATACACTAGTTGTGTTCCCAGTTCCTAGTCTTCTACAGATAACCCTAAATGCTTCTCTTCTGCTACCATCACCACCTCTGTGATGGTGTCTCTCTAGCATAAGCATTGTGCACCTTGCTTCAAGTCAACTCTTGAGGTACCAATGCCCAGATTCAAACGGGGGCCTATAATTAAGCTTTAGTAAGTAAATATTCAGTGTGCATTAAAACATTTAACGATAATGTTAACAAACCTTTTTGTTAATTGTTTAGTTGTTGGAATTATCATATTTTGATTATAACCTCCTTGGGACATGAACTGTCTTTTTGTGTGTTCTTACATCATCTAGCACTTTGGAGCCTTGGCCTGAGAGTTGGGGCCTGAGGTCCAGCAATACAAATAAATAATAACAAACCAAATAAGTAATGGGCCTCATCTGATTTTATTAAAAATTGTGATGATTTAAGAGCAAGACAAAGATCAGTTAAATTAGCATTGTTATTAGCAATCATTATTTATTAGATTTGTATTTCTCATTTGTATATATATGTGCTAGGTGCTTTGCTAGCAGGTAAAGCCTTACCTCAAAGAGCTTACAGTTTAGATAACCTTGAGTCCATTTCCACTGCAGATGCAAGACATGGTTCCTGAGAGAGCAGATTCCCCGCCCCCCTTAAGTCAAAGTACTGGTGCACCATGAAATCATTACAAACAAAACACAGGTTGTACAAATAAAAAGAGTAAGGGGAACTTTATGAACATTAGCAATACTTATAAATAGATGAGAGAGCTCAATTCTGTTACCCTTACTCCTACATTGGTAGTCCTGTTGTAATCAGCGGAACTACCTGTGTAGTAAGGGGTTAAGTGAGAATAAGTTTGTCAGTGGCTCTCATGATATTGTTGAAAACGAAGATTGAAGAGTATACAATACCCAGGACTTTCGCTACCACCTGAACGCAATTACACCTCTACCCCGATATAACGCTGTCCTCGGGAGCCAAAAAATCTTACCGCGTTATTGGTGATACCCCGTTATATGGAACTTGCTTTGATCCGCTGGAGCACGCAGCCCCGCCCCCCCGGAGCACTGCTTTACCGCGTTATATTCGAATTCGTGTTCTATCAGGTCGTGTTATATCGGGATAGAGATGTATATGGGGTTTTTTTCCTTCCATCTTCTAATTTTTAACGTGTGTTTTGTATTGATTGATATTGTTTCAGGCTTTACAAGACGAAATGGAAAATTATTGCAATCAGGTACGGTCTACAGAAAAAAAGCTGCAGCACAAGGAGTTGGAGACACAGGAACAGGTAAACTGTACTGTCCTACTAGATTTCTTTCCTTGGGCAAACAAACTCGACATTTGACAATAATATCTTGCTTCAAGAGAAAATCTTCTACCATAATTTCAGCTAGCTTTCTTTTTTGTTTTTGTTAATAAAAGAGAATTAAACTGTCTGAACCCCAGGGGCAAATACTTATCCAATGCTCTTTGTTTCAAGATGGTATTTCAGCTATTTTAGCTGTTAAATGATGCTTTTTAGGCAACAATATTGTTTTGAATGGAGGTTTCTGGTATTACTATAACCTGTTATTTCATGACTTCTGTTAAGAGAGCTATAATTTGACAACACTTGGGATAAAAATAATGTTTATTGCAGATCTTATGTATTCATTGTGTTAGTATTGTACATAAATGATTCCATATGATTAGCACTGCTAAGATTATTCTGAACATGGTCAGTGAAATCAAAGATTCCTAATGTTCATTTTTCCTCAGTCTGCTCCATTGCAAAGCTCACTATTTGTAATGTACAGGTTGGGGAAATTAATCTAATATTGTTATCAGCAAGGCCGGCCCCAGGCAGCCAAAAAAAAAATAAAAAAGCCGCGATCGCGATCTGTGGCGGCAATTCGGCGGAAGGTCCTTTGCTCCGAGCGGGCGTGAGGGACCGTCCGCCGAATAGCTGGACCTGCCGCCCCTTCCCGGAGTGGCCGCCCCAAGCACCTGCTTGCCAAGCTGGTGCCTGGAGCCGGCCCTGGTTATCAGAATTATTACATAAAATTATCACTGAAATGCAAAGTGATTTGCCTGCATTAGAACCATGTTGTAAATTGAAATATGCAGGAAAATACAGAAGTAGTAGAGCTTGCACAAATCCACATATCCCAGTCTTTGATCATGAACTCACACAAAGAGTACCAACCTGATGTAAGGAGAGATGAGTTTGGAGAATCTCCCCTTGTCTCTACTGTTTTTTCTATACTGACTTCTAAACACTTGTGCAGTGTTTCAGATCCTGATTCGGTGCCAAAGTGCCCATGGCTCATTCTTTCTGTTCCTGTATCTGTACTTCCTAGTACAGTAACATTTCGGGATAATCATCGTCAGAGTATCTCAAAAAATTCATAATGATTAGCAAGTATTATTGTCCTATTTACAAATGGGGGCTGGCCCATTGAGACACAGACATATAGTGACTTGACCACGGTAGTATAATGAGAGTAGCAGAGTCTGGAACAGAACCCAGCTTTCTTGAGTCCTAGGTCCCTCTCCAACTATTAAATAGTGTTTTCAAGCATCTCTTCTAGATGTGTCAAACTGTTTGCCTAGTCTTCTGCCCTAAGCTGTTTTTTCCTTCCAGTAGGTGTTTAACTCATTTTTAACGTGTTAATATCTTAATAGTTGCAGTTCTGTTGGTGCCTTTGTTAGTTCATTCCACACATATCCTCTTGAATAAAAAGTTTCTTAGGAACTTCCTTAATACCCATTCCTTTCTTAGTTTCAGTTTATACCTTTCTAGCAGTTTTTATGGCATTCCCCTTCAGTATTTATCTTCTACTTTACATCTCAGTAATGTCCACTCAACTTCCATTCCTTTTCTAATTCTTTTATATCTTTAATGTAAAAGAGTTCCCCAAAATTGTACTTGTTCTTTTAAGCATTGGGTAATGTTCAGAAATGTCTGAAGTGACGTAGGATCCTAAGTCCCATTTTCAGACTTGAGGTAGAAGCCAAATTCCCATTGATTTTTGCACCGTCAAGTCCAGAGCTGCTTCTGCAATTTGTTAATATATTAGCACTGGAAGATGCTGATTCTTAGCCCCAGTGAGTTAATCAACAATTGAGACTTTGTTGAATGAGTTCAATCTTACAAGGTTACTCATCTTACAAGGTTTTTTTGAGTCTTTCCTTTTAATTTTTTAATATAGTCTCTCTCTCTCCAGTAACTCAATGGTAAAATGGATATCTGATATATTTTTCATTGTTATTCCTTGGCCAGACTACCCATAAATATGTTCAGAGAAGGGGCAATAATGGTGGACCGCCTCGGATCAGCCACTTAGGCGGTTGAGATATTCAAGGCACTTACTTGGAACTTTCTTCCTACACTTACCAAATATTGTTGCCTCGATACCGCATTGCATAAAGGATTGAAATTTGCCTTGGCACCATTACAAAGGACAGTTTTCTGGGCTTTTACACGTCTCCTTTAAAAAAAATAATAGGAGGAAGGGGGTGGGGGTTAAACTGCTTCTGCTTTTCATTAAAAGGAAAAATTCTGTGTTTTGATTCTATAACAACAACAAATAAGTGAATGAGACATGAAAAAAATATTTTGTTGTGCTTTTAATTAAAAACAAAAAGCTGGTTCTTGTTATGGCTTGTTGGGTGGCATTTTAGTGCTACATGTTTATCTTATTTCTGTAGGGACATCCTTATAACTCTGCAGTCTCCAGAAGCGATTGACGAATTTACTAAGCTTACCCTTTGTTCCTTACAAAGAATTAACCTGTTCCTTATTAAATTGGTCAAGACAGATACAATATTTACACACACATTCTACACAAAACGCTATTAAAAGATGATTAAGGTTGCAAAGTACTAAGGCAACTAGAACTGAATGCAATATCCCAGTTGAGAGTAAGCTATTGATTTGAAGTACTATAATATTTTCCATCTTGTTTTCTGGCCTAGTCTTTGTGCACCATAACATTTTGTTTGCGTATTTGACCACCACGGCATACTGAACAGAAGTTGTCATGAACTGTCTTTGTCTTTTTCCTAAATGGTTACATTTAATTTAGAACTCAACAATGTGGCTGAATGTTTCAGTTTATTCTTTCCAGTGTACATTACCTTGCATTTCTCAATATTGAGTCTCACCTGCTGACATGTTGCCCATTCCTCTACTTTTCTTAAACCCCTTGAAAGTTTTTCAGTCTTCTTTAAATCTTGACTAACCTAAATTTTGCATCATCTGTAAATTTTGTTGTTTGCTCCATTTTCCAGTTCACTGAGAAATGCATTAAGTAACACTAGTTCTCATGTGGAACCTTGGGGCACCTCATGCCTAATCTTTTGTGATGTTGAAATATTGAACATTTATTCCAAATATAAGCTTCCCAACCAATTGAGACATTTTAAAATTGTATTCCTGGTGGGCAACTAGAGAGAGGTCAGTAGAATTTGACTCAGAATATTGGAGATACGAGGTTTCCTTATAGGAGTGCCTGGACCGTTAAAACAACCCCAGAGAAGTTCCTGGGAAATCCAGGAGGCATCCCAATGTAGCAAATAACTAGAGCTATTTCCTAAAAGAGGGCTTTAAGCTTTCTTGCTTCCCAGTAATATGTAGACTTTGATTTTAGATTAGTTTCCCATATTGTCTGTTCTGTGTTGCAGCATTTAATTGTCTTTGATAAATGCATAGTTTCAACATTGTCCTATACATTCAAGCTCTCTAATGGGAAGATCTGCATCCTTCACTTTACTGGAGAACCATTCTGTTTCTTGAATCATACGGCTTCATATCAAGCTGCCACCTTTATAGAAGTTATAAAATCTGAGTCATTGTTGCAGCCATCCCTATATTGTTTGTATGACTTCAGTTCAGCAGGGTATGTAAGCACATATTCAAATCCCATTGACTTCAATGGGAATTAAGCATATGCTTCAAGTTAAGCACGTGCTTAAATGCTTTGCTAAATATGGGTGGACTTAAGCATGTGCTTAAGTGTTTTGCTGAATTGGGGCTTATGTAAACATCTATGGTAGATATCCCAGTTGTGTTCTGGCTTGAATATCTGGACTTCTTAAACAAAAAAAATTTAAAGCAACTGCCACACTGCAAAATATACAAAAAGCTTCTAGTAGACAGACCTCTGGGAAATTCTTCCATGGGAACCTTACCTCAGAAACCATTTCAGAGTGTTGCTCCCCTGTTTACTTTTTCATTTTGAAAGGACTCCCAAAGATTTTAAATTTTGGAGTGGGAAAGACATTGGGTGAAGTTTGTACCCCATGAAAGAGGAAGAAAAAAATTATAAAATTCACCTTCTGCTCACAATTACATGAGCACTGTAGTACAGCTGCTACTGTACAAAACTGAAGATGTTTAAACCATAGCAATCATCCTCAAGGGTAAAAGCATCAGTCATTCTCACAAAAAGAACCTTAAAGGAGAGAGATGCTGTTCAGACAGAAAATCAATTATGTACAATTCATGAATATTATTGAGGGGAGTGAGGGTGAGTGCCAATACAGATTTCCAAGCCTTTAATTTCCATTTTCTCAAATTGATTAAAATAAAGGCAGAGGGAAATTAGATGAGTTAGGGTTGTGTTGAAGGTATTTGGAGTGAAATCTGTTTAACAAACAAAGCTGCTTCGTTTTATTCCAAAGTACAAAATGAAAACAGGAGTGATAATTGAGAGCTGTGACTCAATAGCATTTATTGAATTTTTCATGTTTATTATTCTGACTCGCTTAATTTTATGACTGCTGGATATTTACCACATTCGGTTGCCATGCCAACTTAATATATTTGTTCACAGACAATGCTATTATGCAGCATTCTGAAATGTTGGTTCTTCAAGTGGTTGCAGACGTGTAGTCCACTCAGAAGTGCACATGCCCAGTGCACCAAAGCTTGGCAGTACCTGTGGGGGGGTGGGTCAGCGCTCGCACACTTTGGCCCCATAGCCCCTCCCCTAGCTATTTAAGGGCAGCACCCCCCCGACCCTCCTTGGTTCCTTCTCACTGTCTGTGATTAGATTGTAGCGTTGGGTGTGGTATTTTACCTTACGCTTCTCTATTTCAGTCTTTTTGGAATTTTATTGTGTATAGTTAGATAGTTTAGTAGTACCCTTAGTTTTAGTTAGTAGAAGTCAGTTATGATCGATAGTTATCCTGGTATGATGCCATCACCACAGTTTAAACATTTTCCTTTGCATGGGTTTGCTGTCCTCAGTAGTGATTCCCAGATGTGGTGTTTGTTGTGCCTGGCAAAAGGGAACACTGAAGAAAGGTGCACCATCTGCATATGTTCAGGTGGTGAGGGACTTACACCTCAAGCAGCACCTTATGGAGCAGGCCATGAGGCCCACTTCGGCACCGGGGACCTCTAAGGATCATTTGGCCCCCTCAGGCAACTTTGGAACCAGAACAGGCCAATGTTCCTATGCCAGACTCTGATACCTCTTCCTGGAGGAAGATAAATTGTTCTCCTTCCTTCCTTGGATCCTTTAAAAAAGAAGGTCTCAGAAAACTGACTGCAGCCACTTCAGAGCTCAGAGAGATTCATCCTCCTTTTTCAAGAGGAAAGCAGACTGACACCATGAGTCTTCTGGCACGTGTGATGGAGCTGGGCCATCTACCCACTCTCTGGTACTAAGGTGGCATCAGTTGGACACTGTAGAGTCGACTCCAGTACCATCTGTGTGATGCCCATTGAGTCTGGTACTGATGACATTGTTCCCGAATGGTTCCATGCCATTGGCATAGCAGGTAGCATTGGACTGGCTTTTCCTCTCTGTTCCTGACTCATCAGTTATTCAGGAACATTCAGCGTGTCAGGCCTCCTTCTGCTTTGTCCTCTGTGCCTCCTGGAGTAATTGCAGACTTGTTGCAATTGTCTGCATCATCTTTGGCACAGCCTAAGACTCAGAGTGGGCACTTGAGGTCAGCCTCCTTGTGGGTACCAAGGTGCCCATCAGCACAGTTACTGGGTTGGCTCCTCCATTGTCTTCAGACGATTTGGAGAGTTCATCAAGATAGAGCTCGGAGACATTTTCCCCCTGTCCCTCATCTTTGAGGCATCATTATCAAAGATTGTTGAGATCTCAAGTGAATCACGAGTGGTACCGAGGTCAGCACAGAACTAAGGTCTGGGGCACAGGGCCCAGTGCCTTGATTATGACAGTGTTAGTTCTCTGGCCTCCTTAATCTATTGGATTGACCTCCCATATCTCTTCCTCTTTATCCTGACCTACTGACTCAGCACCACAGTCAAACTTGGCACAGCGAGTGTGCTGTGTGGCTAGATGACAAGGAGGAACAATGTTTGTAAGCTGTTCGACCAGTGCTACTTAATAGTAGGAAACAGTCTACTAGATTCATTCATTTGGCCGAGAGGAAGCGATTTTCAGTTTGGTTGCTAGCTCATGGAATTCAACCAATGCTAGCCTGCATTCAGGACATTTTGGTTTAGCTGTTATACCTTCAGCTGTCTGTCACTCAGTTCATTGAGGGTCAACTTAGCAGCGATCTTGGCATTTCATCCTCCCATCCAAGAGAAGTAAATCTTCTCAAACTTCGTGGTAATGAGATTTCTAAGAGGGCCTCCATTTGAGCCCCTGGCAGCCTGTTCTCTGTCCCTCCTGTGCCAGAGTCAGCCTTCCTTGTTGCTCTAACATCCGCAAGAAGAGTAAGTGAAATGCACATCTTAATGGCAGAGCCCCCATGTACACAGTTTTTCAAAGGCAACGTGGCCGTGTTGCCACATCCAAAATTTTTGTCAAAAGTGGTTTCAGTTTCACCTTACTCAAATGATTTACTTACCGGTGTTCTTTCCTAAACTGCATTCAAATGCAGATGAACAGTGACTTTGCAAGTTAGACTGTGCTTGACATTTTATCTGGAGAAGACTCAGCTTTTTCGTTCATCACCTCATCTTTTTGTCTACTATGTGGATCATATAAAGGGTCAGTCTGATGGCGTTCACATCCCCCCGCCCATCCGTGGCCTGCCCAGGTATTGCTCTCATTTTTTAGTGTCAATTCTATCATTTATTCAAATCCTGTCCATCAGCACCTGTACAGTGCAACACAACCGCTAATCCCTTTGATCTTCAGCTCCTGTTCATCGGGCCCTAGGAGGAAAAGAGATCTCTCTTCCTTGGGATTTCCTTCAGTCTGGGCACAGCTAGTCCTGTCCTCTTCCCCCAGTGCTTCTTTCCTCCCTTTTATTAAGCTAGTCGGATGGTAGGCCAGTTAATTCTTTAACTCATCCTTCCTCCCTCCCTGATTAGCTAAATCCTCCCTATTTACTCAATCAGCTGTCACTGGGGAAACTAATGGAGGCTCCAGTGATCAGAGTGCAGACCCACCTGTTAGGCCTCAGCACTCTGTCACAGGCAGTCTCTTCACAGATGATTTTGAGTTGGATAACTTCCTGCTGTTACTACTGCGTCCAGGTCACATGCAAACTTTGGGAAGACAGTTCTGCCATCATTTTTTAAGTAGACTCAGAGCCCCACCTCCTGCTGGTATTGCTTGTGAGTCACCTGAGTGGAATACGCATCTGAAACCACTCGATGAAGAAAAAATGGTTACCTACCTGTATTGTATTTATCTATTCTTGACGTTCGGTGGGAAGGAACTGAGGGGAGTCAGGGCAGCACGGGAGGGATTACAGGGGCCAGAGAGCATGAGCATTGTCCCTGTGGGTACTGTTGTGAAGTGAGGTTCTCCAGTTTTGGCGAATTAAGTGCACGCACACCTGAGTGGAATACCCATATGCACCCATATCTCAAAAAGCAACCAGTAAATTGCTTGTCCTTAGCAGCTCTTAGCGATGATGGAGGCCAGACGACTTAAATATATTTGTTGCATGTATTTATTCATTTAATCTTTTATTGGCCAGATTGTTTCTCATACTTCTCTCTGAACATACCACAGGCTTAAAAAATAAATGTAATATTTACTAAACTCACAGAAACCTTCTCCTACTCCTGCATAATCTCCATTCTGGCCAGCTTTTACAGACTCCATCGTGACATCCATCACAAACCTGCTCAATCTTTACATGCCCATGGAAAGCATTCCTAAACTGGGGCACTGTAGAACCCATGGCAGGAAGTCTGTTCCAGAACCAAAGATTCCTCGTTCAAACACCAAAATCCACCAGCCCCTTCCTGTGGGATTTTTAGCTTGAGTGCCTCCGATGATTGCAGTCGTCCTGGTACTCTATGAAGGGAGAGGTGGTCCCTTGGGTAGATGGGGGGGATGCAAACTATTTAGAACTGGTCAAAACTGGCACCTGGAATTTCGAAATGTTGTCAAGGAGTAGCCCTGCATAGAGCATGCTGAAGTAATCTAAACACAAGGTGACAACGCTATAGATTACCATGGCGAGCTTTGTGTTTAAAAGTAAAAGATGCAACTTCTTTGCTAAGTGCAGGTGATCAGTACTCTTGCCATCCATTGCTTCCTAGACTCTCAGCGGCAGTCAAAGACCCAGCATGAGTCAGAGTCTGCTCAAATTGAGTCAAGCCCTGAATTTTGTAATGACTCCCCAGACCATTGTAAGAAATAACTTGGTATAGGAACAAATAATAAACTTATTTTATGTAGCATCTTCCATAACTGGGTTTCATAAAACACTTTACAGGTTAACTTATTACAGAATTAAGTATTAGATAATAGTAATATTATCAAATTATGCTGTTATACATAATATCTATAGAGCAGAAGGGGGAAGAAACAGGTGTAGGCACAGGAAAACAGACTTGGAGGTGGGATTTGAAAGAAGATGGTATATCGATGGGGGTTGAAAGATACAGAAAACTTGTTTCATATGGCAAAAGTGGCAGGGGAGGAGGTTCTCGCACCAACAGTGCCATTGCTGGAAAGGAAAAGGGGAAGCTGATGGTATATCTGGGGAGGTTAATAATCAAGTATTAACTCTGGTAAAAAGTACAGTCTCCCAGAAAAGTACAAAGGCATGTGCACCCCATGGCAGTGAGACTATTGGAATGAATTGAGCAGCTGGAAAGAGATCTAGAAGATGAGTGTCAATAGTTGAAAGGAGACAGAATTTTTACCAACAGTGGCAACATTTGTGCCCTTATGCAAGAAATGCATACAGTATTTGAAAATGTCAGTTATTTGCATCTTGCCTGTTAAATAATGATGAGTCAAAGGGGGACCTTTCCTTTTGTGGGGAAAGTAAGTTATTTCATGTGATTTAGGTGATTGCTTGCATAGAAATAAATGAAGGAATTGTGTTCTTTCAGAGAAAGAAGATTAGAGGTTCCACCATAAGGCAAATAGTCAAATGAGGGGAAGTTAAGGGGGAAATGGTATTTCTTGCAGAAATGAGCTTAGGTTCAGAAGAAGAAAAAGAAGTAAGGAGAAACACTCCTGAGCCTACCCAGTGGTTAGAAGAGGCTAGGAACCCAGAGACGTGTGGTAGGCTAGTGAGGTGTGTCTCTCTTCCTTCCAGGGGATGGGGCTGTCTGGATGGAGTTTAACGCAGTACAGGTTCTTATTTCCTGTGTTTGATAAAGGCTGGTATTGATACGATACTAGCCAAAAGCTGGCCTTCAATATTACTACATTTTTACCCTCAGACACAGTTTCCTTTTTAATCAGCCTCATTTGTGAGAAATAGAACAAGTATAGCAATGTTTACCTTCTCTACTAACCATGGAATTTGAGCAGAAATGTTAAAATGCTTGGGGTCAATAAGAACCAGAATCTTACCAACGGTGATGCTTTGAAGAACCGGCGATAAGTTTGCTTGTAAAAACCTTGCTTCTTCAAGGAGAGGAAATTGTGATCATAGAAGTAATTTCTGATTACTATCTACAAAGGCCTTGCAAGAAAGTTTTAGGCAGTCTGAAAATATAGAGCCTGATCCTGCATGTTGCTAAACACCCTCAGCTCCAGCTGACATCAATGAGGCCTGAGGGCTCTCAGTGCTTTGCAAGCTCAAACCCTTAAACCAGTGGTCCCCAACCTGTTTGTGGCCAGTAGCACATTCATGTTTTCAGAAGAGTGTGGCGGGCGCCAACAATTTTTCAAGTTTTATTTTGTATTTGTACGTTAAATAATAGGAAAAACATCATATTTAATATTACATAATATATGAATCAAGAGAGAAGCTGCGAGGACAGAGAACACCGGCATCCGCAGCCCCAGCAGGCACGGGGCCCCGGCTTCTCTCCCCTGCTGGGCACTAGGCGGGCCCTGCGCCTGCCAGGGACAGAGAACACTGGCGCCCGCAGCCCTGGAGTTCTCTGTCCCTGGCAGGCACAGGGCCGCGGCTTCTCTCCTGCTTAATCCCCGGCCCCGTGTCTGCCAGGGACCGAGAACACTGGCGCCCGCAGCCTGAGTTCTCTGTCCCCGGTAGGCGCGGGGCCGCAGCTTCTCTCCCCTGCTGGGCATTAGGCGGGCCCCATGCCTGCCAGGAACAGAGAACACTGCATCCGCAGCCTGAATTCTCTGTCCCCGTCAGGTGCGGGGCCGCGGCTTCTCTCCCTTGCTGGGCACTAGGCAGGTGCACATAAATGCCCCAGTGGGCACCATGGCTCCCGTGGGCACCGCATTGGGGACCACTGCCTTAAACCATTGAATCGTTCCACACTGGAAAGGACTATGCAGCAGGTAAAGCAGATGGAAGGTAAAGCTGTAATACATGAATAAATTCCAGTGGTGGTGTCAGAGAATCTTATTCAACCTGCATTTCAGATGTAATTCTCTTGATAATGTTTCAGAAATTCTCTGCTATTAACAAAACCAGGAATTAATGGTGTTTGTTTGTAGGGCTGGGCCAGTGGTGCTGGTTAGTAGCACTGACAATGAGCTAATTTCGATTTCTATTTGTCCGCTCCCCAGATCAGTGTTGGAAGCACTGTTGAGGCCTCCCCCTTACACGTAACAGTGACTTCTCTAGCCAGTTTGTGGAACAACATGGATGTGAGCTGAAGGCAACAGTCCTCCACCAGCAGTGAAAGTCCTTTGGATAAGGGGTTAAGGAATTGGGGACCATGAACATTCCAACATAGACAGTGGAGGCCCCCTACTGGAGGGGGGGGCAGAGGAGGGAGTTTGTTAACCACAGCATTCCTTGTTATTCTGTGGTGTTGACAGTGAAAGCTTTTATTCCTATCCAGCTCATGTAATCTCAAGAATGCTGTTCTTGTCATATGCAGCCCGCTGTTTTTTAAAGTTTTGCCTAGCTTCTCTTCCTTTGCCGTTATGAATTATATAGACCTTTAGTGCTTAACTACAAACAGAGGATTTTCCAGGTGGGGGATCTGGGGTAAGAACAGAAAGATATTGAAATACAAGCCGCTGAAGTAATAAGGTCTCTTGGATGCAGGTTGAAAGAAACTGATTTAGAACAGAAAGCTAAGATTGTGAATTGAGCAGCACAGCATAACTGGTGGTCCTTAAGGGTTAGTAAAACAGCAAGGCGAAAGACGTTTTGGACTCTCAAATGGCTTACTAGCTAAACAGAGAAAAACACAAAGGTTGGATATGCCACCACCATATGCTTTATTGAAATTGTGAGAGTAGGGTAGGTCTGTAGCTGAATTTATTTTACTGTCATAGAACAACATGGTGCATATTTGACAAAAGAACATGAGTGGCTGATATTACTCTACAATTTTCAGTTGAATTGAATTCATGCAATTTTTAATGCTTATTACTAATGAAAATTTAAGAATAGTGTAGTCAAATGAAATTGTTGTGTTTCTTTAAATCTGTAGGAAACACATGTCGGCATGCATTTCACAGTGAGGGTAGTAACTCCAACCTCCTATCCCTGTAATAGGAGAGTATGTGAACCAAAAAGGAAAGAAAGTTTGTATTCTAGTACATTGTGAATCAGGTCTGGCTCTGGGTCAAAAAGTGCCTTGGGTAGCCCAGAATTTGGAGGTCCAAGACAAGCAATTTGGGATGGTCATCTGCAATCGACCCCAGATTCTATTAAGATCTTTCTGGAGTCGGAGGACACCTGAAACCATAATGAAATTGGGCATCTGGATAATTGGGTTCCTCTGATTGTAGAGAGTTGGCAGGCTTCCCCAAGGCCAGCTGAGAATCACAGCAGCTTTGTTTCCCTGAGAACTTGTTCCCGGCAGGAGCAGAGAATCAGTCACTGCAGCCAGAGAGGAGGTGGCCAATCTTTGATTAATCGTGAGTTTCACATATCCAGGATTTTGCAAATTGGGGCTGCGTTGTAATAATAATACTTAGATACTGAAGAGCTCAATGTAGCCTGTTGGAGGTGGGCAGTCCCATGGGGCAGAAGAAGAGTTGCTGGGTTTGGAATAGGATGAAGGGCTTAGTTTTGGATAATTCTCATACACAGCCAAACGAAACGTCTATCTCCTGTGAGATTTGTCTTGACTCATTATGACAATACATCATTTTATGCCATGCAGTTCAGCATTTCCTATATTTCATGTTGGAGTGTGTGGGGATGGTTCAGCTCTTACATTTTTCCTAACTTGTGTGGCCAACCAAAGGTTACTTTATCTATCTGTGGCAAATACAGCTTTTAATTGCTTCTGTTGACATCAAAGATGATTAACGTAGAATTTCAAACCGCATATGCCATCCACATACTTGAGTAAACAAAAAATCAGTGTGACAACTTGTATTAAAACCTATAAAACCTTTCCTGGGGGTTGCTGGAGTAAACCAGCTCATCGAAATGAACAAGAAAAAAGGCTTTCTCCTGGCTGAAGAAAACCTAACGCAACACCAAATAAAACAGAGCTAGCCCATCCAACAGACTAAAGCCCTCCTGAGGGATGAAGAATTGCAATTTTAAACATCTCTTAAGGATATAGAGGAGACAGAGCTTTGGTGGGTCCTAGGTAGGCGACTCAAGTCAATAAAAGAACAAACAAGTCTTTAGGGACAAAAATCCAAACCAAACAAAAACACTCTTCAGTTATAGTTTTCCTTGGTCTAAAGTAAATGTTAAAAATCTAGAACCCCTCCCCATCAAAATTAGTATACCAGACCCAGCTATATGTTGCGTGTTAGTTATGAAGAAGTAATTTAGACTTTCACCATGATCTATTTAAATCTCTTGGGTCAGTAAATCTTGTTAGTAACTTCAGCCAACAACTATTAGCATGTTGTTTAGCACAGTGTGATAGGAAACATCTGGGATCTTATTTTCATCCCATTGTGCAATTATTAATGAATATAGTTGAAAGTAATATACTTTCAACAAACTATCTTAGCGATGAATTTATAGGGTGATCCGCTTCACCATGATATTAGAGTCTAGTATTTTGCAGATCAGTTTTCACTGCAAAATGGTGCATGCACCTTCTCACTGAAGTCCAGAAAGAAATCATTCTAAGAATCAGCCCCAAGCAATCGTTCAGCTACCAGGGATTGTTTCTTGCTTTGTCTGTCTCTCTCTCTCTTTTTTTAAATAGTACTCAAGAATTTCCTTCCAGCCAACTTAGTAATGTGTATCTGGATTCCAAAGCATGGTACTTATTTCTTTGTGACTTTCCAAGAATTATCTTCCTCAAAAGGGAACAGCTCTCTTCAGCCTTTGCTGGATTACAGTGTGAAAAGTGTACAACAGTTTTGTGAAAACATGCAGTTAGATTGCACTTGAAAATTATACTGGTAAAAAATAACCAGGTTGGAAGAGGCCTGTCACAGAATTTGACCGTAATTAGTGCACTCACAAAGCCATATCTTACCTGAAGTTTTCATTACACATATTTGGAATAAAACTTACTTGACTTCCAAAAATTGCACAAGAAGAATACATATTAAGGGGCCTGATCCACCCTTCTTTACACATCTAAAACTCCCATTGACTGAATGGCTGGTTTGGCTGCAGAGGTGATGCTGGTTTTAGCCCTAAGTGCTGCCAGCAATCAGTACGGTGAAATTTACCCCATGGTGGGCTAGAGCAAGACCAGTCACAACACAATATATCTATGGTGTGGCAATGCAGATGGGAACGGGACACTGCAATGGGGCCTGCACACAATGGAAGGGTATCTCGGAATATGCAAGTGTGGCAAAGGGCTATTGGCAATAGAACTGGTTAGCCACACTTGCATGGATCTAGTGACCAGGAATTTTCACATGAAAGACATAGAGGTTCTGCAGCCACTATTCTCATAGGCTGAAATGATGGTAACAGAAGGACTCGACTGGCATCCCACTGCTTGTTTGCAGAGTGGGGGCAATGGGATTCTTTTCCCTGGACCTTGCAGCCCCAATTTTACAAGCTTTGTGCATGCTTGTAATGTGAATGTGAATTTCACCGTTATTGTATTATCTTTAGATATGAGCTCAGAAAAGCTCTCCAGCACAATCTGCCTGATTGGTGAAATATAGCTTTTATTTTTTCTTAACTTCCACAAAAAAAAAAAAAATTAGCAGTTCTAGCTGTCTGTTTCTTCTCTTCTCTCACCAAGAACATGTATAACACATGTTAAATGAACACAAATATGCATGTTCTGCTGCATCCAGAACTCCACCCTAAATGAGCTCTTGGCTCAAAGAATATTTATCCTGGCAAAGTACATACCTCATAATGTTTAAAGACTCACACAAATAATAGCATAAATGTATCTAAGTTATTTTATTTTTAAAAGAATACAAATCTTGATCTTTCTCTCTCTCTCTCTCTCTCTCTCACACACACACACACACACACACACACACACACACACACTTCAAACAAGATTCTCTGAGTCAACAGTGAAATGGTGTTGCAAAAAAAGTGAACATCCTTCTGGGATATATTAGCGGGAGTGTTGTAAGCAAGACACGAGAAGTAATTCTTCCACTCTACTCTGCACTGATTAGCCCTCAACTGGAGTATTGTGTCCAATTCTGGGTACCACATTTCAGGAAGGATGTGGACAAATTAGAGAGAGTCCAGAGAAGAGCGACAAAAATGATTAAAGGTCTAGAAAACATGACATGTGAGGGAAGATTGAAAAAAATGGGTTTGTTTAGTCTTGAAAAGAGAAGACTGAGAAGAGACATGATAACAGTTTTAAAGTACGTAAAAGGTTGCTACAAGGAAGAGAAGAAAAAATTTTTTTCTTAATCTCTGAGGATAGGACAAGAAGCAATGGGCTTAAATTGCAGCAAGGGCAGTTCAGGTTAGACATTAGGAAAAAGTTCCTGTCAGGGTGGTTAAGCACTGGAATAAATTGCCTAGGGAGGTTATGGAATCTCCGTCATTGGAGATTTTTAAGAGTAGGTTGGACAAACACCTGTCAGGGACGAGCTAGATAATATTTAGTCCTGCCACGAATGCAGGGGACTGGGCTGGATGACCTCTCGAGGTCCCTTCCAGTTCTATGGTTCTGTGATTCTGTGATTATTTATATTCACCTGAAACTTTCCTCCTTACTGTAGACATCTGCAAGACATCTTGCTTTAACCCTCCATCCAGTTGCATGGCCTTTAAGTACGAATGCTCCAGAACTGTTTGATAAAACAATAATCACCCAAACTCCCCTGAGACTCAAGAGTATTATATAAACAATGCACCAGCGCAGCATAGCCTAGGCAATGAGAGACATGAGTCTCATGGGTCTCCTGCGTGCTTTGCTTACAACCAAGCCTCTAGAAATGCCCTTTCCCAGTCAGTTTTAGGTGAGGGATTGTTTAAAATACTAATTAAAAGGAGGGGGAAATTAAGTATAAAAATAATTAGAAAATGATGACTGCAGCTGGTTATACTCTTTCCTTAACGTGTATAAATTAGTCCTGAAGTGCATAGGACATACAGATATGGGCACTGCTGGTAGGTTCCAAAGATGCCATGGTAGCAATGCATATCTATGTCAGAAACCCCAAACGAAATAGTACAGAACTCCTTTACTTCAGCCTTTATTTATCACACCTTCTTTTTGAAAGTTTAAAAATCATTTTTTTCACTCTTGCAGCTATTTCTTTTTGGGAGTTACACACCCTTTTCATATTTAAAGGGCCTGATATAATGCCCACTGAAGCCAATAAGGAGTCCTTCCATTGACTTCAATGGGTATTGAATCCATCCCTCAGTGACTGGTGATCATTTAGGTAGACAAAAATCAATCAATTCATGATTCTCTATATAGTTAGAATGGAGACATAACTTTCTAGTAAAAAGCAACAGAGGGTCCTGTGGCACCTTTGAGACTAACAGAAGTATTGGGAGCATAAGCTTTCGTGGGTAAGAACCTCACTTCTTCAGATGCAAGTAATGGAAATCTCTAGAGGCAGGTATATATCAGTGTGGAGATAACGAGGTTAGTTCAATCAGGGAGGGTGAGGTGCTCTGCTAGCAGTTGAGGTGTGAACACCAAGGGAGGAGAAACTGTTTCTGTAGTTGGATAGCCATTCACAGTCTTTGTTTAATCCTGATCTGATGGTGTCAAATTTGCANTCCTCCCTTGGTGTTCACACCTCAACTGCTAGCAGAGCACCTCACCCTCCCTGATTGAACTAACCTCGTTATCTCCACACTGATATATACCTGCCTCTAGAGATTTCCATTACTTGCATCTGAAGAAGTGAGGTTCTTACCCACGAAAGCTTATGCTCCCAATACTTCTGTTAGTCTCAAAGGTGCCACAGGACCCTCTGTTGCTTTTTACAGATTCAGACTAACACGGCTACCCCTCTGATACATAACTTTCTAGTGATATTTTTAAGCATATACAGGGATGAGCTGCTAGGGTGGTAATATTTCCTTGATATATACCCATAATCATGTATAAGGAGATCACACATTGGTCTTTTGAAGGTGCTCACAGAGTCATTCCAAGTCCAAACATTTTAGAAATCTCTTTGAGCATTTGAATCTCCAACAGGGTCTTGAATTCATTGCAGCCAAAAGGGAAAGGTCAAGCAGAAAGCAAAAGCATATGGAGATTGCTGTAGTGTCAGATAATGTGCTTAGAAATTATTTTAAAAGAGAATAATCATTTCAAGAGACAGGCTTTGGTCCTACCCAAGTTAATACTTTTAGAGCTTAGTTAGAAAAATAGTAGATCAACAATTTTTACTCTGCTGCAGTGAATTTGACTGAAAAATGAGCTGTGAAGAGGGCAAGGAATGTCTTGCAAATTTTCCGTGTAATAATAAGTAAGACAAGATGCTCAAAATATCTAGATGGGGATTGACAAGCCATTAAACTATTCTGACTGCATCATTTAGCTGGAGGGCAATAATAGTCCTTGAATGAAGTCCAAGAAATGCCAAGCTGTAAATAAAATTTAGTTACATCCATGGACACAAAATGTTCCTCCTTACAAAACTTCTTAACTTCAAAGTGTTTTGAAAAAAATTCTGGATACAGAGTTATTTTGTCTCGTATATTAGGAGTGAGACACAAGCAATGCCTGTGGGCCTGAGCTAACGCCCATTGAAGTCAACAGGAAGGCTCCCATTGACTTCAGTGGCTACTGCATCAGGCCCTCTGCCCAGTCCCCAGCCTTGCTTTCATTAAAGCTTCCCATGGACGGATTAGAGGGAGATAGCTGCATGGCCCTTCCTTTCTCCTCTCACACCATGTCTTAACAGAGCCCCTACCGTGTCTCCTTTTCCTGCCCATTTTCTCCTCACTCTTTTTCTAGCTTCCCTCATTTTCCTTCTTTTTTTCTTTTCTGTCTACTTGTTTTCTTCTTTATCCTCTTTTGCTCTTTTACATGTTTTGGAGAACACTTTCTCCTCTCCTTGCTCCCCACCCACCCATCCACCAGTACAGCAGAACCTGCTCCCTATTCTCCCACTCACCAGAATTCTGCATGGCCCTGGGGATCGTAACTAGTGCCATACAAAGCTGAGATGAGTAATGAGAACTACAGCTGGTTGCATAAAGGGCACAGCAGGAGCAGAGAGGGAAGGTGGGTGACATTAAGGAGCTGCCTACCACTTTACCTGCAAAGGTGGGAGCATGCTTGCAGTGTCTGTGTGCGATGGTGGTGGGTAGATCTGCATTCTTACAGCTTTCTTCATCCATACTGATCCTCCCTTGCCCCCAACCCCCAAATTAGTCTTGTTCTGGCCTCCAAATTAGGAAACACTGCTCTAAGAAGAAGCTGACTGTGAAGATTCTCTCCTGCCTCCCCAAATTGGTTATGAGTCATTTAAATCTCTTTATTTAATTTCAGGTGACATACATACGACAAGAATATGAAACCAAACTCAAAGGTCTGATGCCAGCATCTTTGAGAAAGGAACTCGAAGACACCATTGCATCTTTAAAATCTCAGGTAAGATATCAGCACTCAATTGTCTCCAATTCTAGGGTTTAAATAACACTCATCTCTTTTATAAAGGAAACTATGAATGCATTAAATTTGGCAATATTGGATTGAGGTCAGTGATAAACTGGCAAGAGTCCAGTGCTTATCACACCATCACCTTTCTTCTAGGATCCCCCTTACCCCAGCTCCCTCATCTCGCTAGGTAAAGAGTCATCTCTCTTGAGCCAAGCGATTTACCTCAAATGCCTGCTGAAAGTAGAAAATAAAGTCAGCAGTGATGTTGCAACTGTTACCTTTTTTTCTCAAGAATATGCTGCTGAAGACAGGGTATGGTTAGCAACTGTCTATTATCAGTGTTTCTTCAGAAGAAGCTGTGTTCAACATGCACTGGTGTAATCTTTGTTTCCTTTGCAGCCTGCATAATAAAGCAGCCCTTTGGTTTTTCAGGTACTGCCTCAAAAGCCCATTGTATTAATTCCAAGTTTGGTTGATAAAGGTAATAGTGTTGATATAATATATTGACAAAGACATTTGATTTGGTACACACAACATTTTAGTTTGGATTTTAAGCAGGAATTAACTCAGGGAATCCTATGATCTATGTTGTGTTAGATAAAACGAGATGGTTCCTTCTTGTCTTAAAATCTATGAAACTGTAAATTAATTGAATGGCAGCACTAGAAGTAAGAATAGTAAAGATGAAGACAAATTGTTAAATGTCACTTTCTTAAATCAATGACTGATTATGTTAAAAAAAAAAAAACGTACCCCTTTGGTAGGGCTACTGGCCTAGTGGATAGTTTGGAAGCAGTAGATGTGATATATCTTGATTTTAGTAAGGCTTTTGACACAGCCCCACGTGACATTTTCATAAGGAAATAAGAGAAATGTGATCTAGATGAAATGACTATACGGAGTGTTCCAGAACTGGTTGAAAGACCATAATCAGAGTAATTAACCATGGTTCACTGTCTAAAGGGGAAGGTGTATCTAGTGCAGTCCCGCAGGGGTCAATCCTGGGTCCGGTAGAATTAAATATTTTCATTAATGACTTGGTTAATGGAGTGGAGAGTATACATATGAAATTTGTGGATGACACCAAAATGGGAGAGGTTGCTACACTTTGGAGAACAGGATTAGATTTCAAAATTAACTTAACAAATTAAACAAGATGACATTCAATAAAGACAAGTGCAAAATACTGCATTTAGGAAGGAAAATGCACAATAGCTGGGTAGAAAATAGTACTGCTGAAAAGGACTTGGGGGCTGTAGTGAATGACAAATTGAATACGAGTCACTGATGTAATGCAGTTGCAAATAAGGCTAATATTCTGGGCTGTACTCATAGGAATATTGTATGTAAGACATGGGAGGTAATTGTTCCACTCTACTAGGCACTGGTGAGGCCTCAGCTGGAATAGCATCCAATACTGGGTGCCATACTTTACGAAACAGGTGGACAAACTGGAGAGAGTCCAGAGGAGAGCAACAAAAATAATTAAAGGTTTAGAAAACCTGACCTTTGAGGAAAGATTTAAAAAACTGGGCACATTTAGTCCTGAGAAAAGAAGACTGAGGGGGGACCAGATAAGTCTTCAAATATGTTAAGGGTTGTTATAAAGAAGACTGTGATCAATTGTTCTCCATGTCCACTGAAGGTAGGACAAGAAGTAGTGGGCTTAATCTGCAGCAAGGGAGATTTAGGTTGGATATTAAGAAAAACATCCTAAGTACTGGAATAAGGTACAAAGGGAGATTGTGGATCCCAAATCTTGGAGGTTTTTAAGAGCAGGTTAGACAAACAACTGTCTGGGATGGTCATAGAATCATAGAATATCAGGGTTGGAAGGGACCTCAGGAGGTCATCTAGTCCAACCCCCTGCTCAAAGCAGGACGAGCTAAATCATGATAGGTATATTAGATCCTGTCTTAAGCGTGAGGGGTGGACTAGATGACTTCTAGATCCTTTCCACCTTACATTTCTTTGATATTATAAATGTATGCTATGTATTGTGATGATGTGATGTACAAACTCCACTCTGGGGAACAGAATCCTTCAGGAGCCATTCATGATCCACGTGGAATCATTTGAAATGCCAAGACATGCCATATGTTCATGAAATGCCAAAGGTTTTGGGGGGAGAGAGGGGAATAAAAGGTTAAACTGGTATCTGAGATGTTAAGAGAGTTAGTTTTTTCATGCAGAAGTCAACGTTTTTTTGGCTTGGATTTATTTGGTAAAATATTGTTTGAAATGAGGTCGTTACTTAAAATCATGAAACTCGTTCATATTTTTTGGTACATAAGATATTAAATAGACCCACATCAATTTCCAAGAAACACTTACAAGCTGATATAGATATACACACTCTCCATGTCCATCTCTCTCCCTGGAAATGGTTGTTAGTTTAATTTACTTACATTCTCTGTTTATAATGCATAAAGGTTAGTTTGTAACATTTTTTGCTGTGCATGGAAATTTCCATTAGCAATGTCTGTCTTTAACAGAAATATGAAATTTCCAAAAGAGAGAGCTTTATATTCCCACAGGCTAAAGGTGACACAAGTTAATAGTTATGATGGCAGATATTTATTTATTACATGTATAGGAATTTCCAGTGGTAGTGATATTTATTCTGATTAAAGTCACTGCAGACCAATAAAGGGTTAAGGATCTACCGGGATGATCTATTTCCAGTTGATAGTAAAAGGCCATTTAAAAGTATGGTTTACTGTTAACTTTGTCTGGTAGGAAGCATTCCATTGGGACAGATATAAGAATACTTCACCTTTTGTTTTTTAAAATTGAAACTGATATACCCCTGCAGGGCTTCTTTTGGATCAGCAGGATTTCAAAGGACTAAAAGTAACTCCAGACTCCTAAAACTGGGTGTTAACGCAGAAACACGTAGCTGCCGGCTTCGTTTGCAGCAATATATGGTAGTCACAAACCATTCAGTAAGCAGGGTTCTCTTCTGAAGCACAGGTGTCCTCGTCTTTGGAAATTGTTGAAATTCCAGTTTGAAAACATCAGAGGAGAACGGCAGTGGAATCCTTGCACCTGTCAGGATTATTAATTGTTCCTGGGGGGGGTGACGGACCAAGAACTGTTAAAAATGAACAAATATTCACTGCTCAGCAAAGTTTTCTAAAACTTTAGTAAAGTTTAAAATGCATTGCCACAATTGTTCACTGCACACCCCCATGAGCTCTTTGTAAGCTATTCTAACATGGTAGTGCTACATAATATAAGCATTAATTCTCTCACACACCCTGTGAGAAAGTGGAATAGTGTTTTCACCATATTTCAGATGAGGAAACTGAGGTAGAGAAGTGAACTGACTTAGCGTCAGAGCTGGGATTAGAACTCAGCTTCTCAGTATAGCTCTGAGTCCAAAAAGTTTTCGTAGCTGCCTTGGCTCCTGACTGAGTGGGTAGGGTGCAGGATTAATGCTGTGGGTACACAGGCCAGGGAAACCACACTAGCAACTTTCAGTCAAACATCATGCTTAAATCCAGCTCACGACTAAGGTGCAATTGAGGTTTCTCTAGTGTAAACTGGGCTTTAGACAGTAAAGTCAGTCTCCGTGAAATAAGTACCAGTTGATTCATTAAGATTTTATACACCACTTTCATATGGGATGTATTTTGTAGGTAAACTTTCTGCAGAAGAGAGCATCTGTCCTACAAGAAGAACTGAATGTGTACCACACCAGAAGGTAAATGAGTATCTTCTCATCAATTTGTACCATTTCACACCTGTGGGTCTCAGCTATTGAAGTTTTACAGCTTAATTAAAATGCTTACATATGGTTGCAGTTTAAAAAGAACCTTATTTTCAGTAAACAAGCTGTCTTCGAGACGTTACCCAGCTCTTCTAACCACACTGCTTAGTCAGTACTATTAGAGCAAGATCAGAGAACTTGCAGGTGCAATGCAAGTCTGGGCTTTGCCTCCATGTTCATGAGACAGGGGCACAGTGCACAGCTGCAGGCCTGCGGTGATGCTGCCTTCTTTTAAAGATAGAAAACGATGATGCAATTCTGAATATTACAGCTCACAGATTCAAAGTACAGGATCTTCATAAGCTTTAGATTTGTTTCAGAGCTGTACACCATCCAAAATAAATGACTACAAGTGTTGCAACAACAATAAAAAGATTCTCTGTGCCCTGAGAGTAAATGATTCACATGGATGATTGGGAAAAAGGAAACTTCCAAGCAAGGTCATTGAGGTTTTTTGTCCTTATAGGGTTCATTGATAATTGTATATCTCCCATCAGGATTTCTGCAAAGAACAGGATGTGCACATATAAACAGCAGATATTTTAATGAAAACCATGTAAGATATAAAAACTAGTCTGAAAATATGAATCTTAAAAGGACTTTTTAACATTTTGTATATTTGTAGCTGAGAGTGATGATAAAATATGTACAGGGGTGTGTGTGTGTGTCTGCGTGTGTTCATATATTCTCCCTGAGATTTTGTATTATCGGAGACATTGTCAGATAAACATATTGATTCAATGTATTGATTTATCCCCAACATATCTCCATTGAGAGCAATGGAATTACACAGCAATGCTTTTGGTCCAAAAGTTTCCACTGAGCCAGTCAGTCAGTGTCTTCACACAGAGTACTAGCTGGCTAAGAGATTGGTAATGGTATATAGATCCAGTCATAGGTTTAGCTCCAGGGCAATACTGACCAAAAGTTGAGCAACACATTTGAATGTGGCTTATGTGTAATGACGTTAGTGCCAATCTTAATGGAGGAGAAGGGTAGGAAAATTAACTTTACCATTGTATTCCAATGGATATACCTAAGGTTCAACCACATTAGCAGTCTAGTTTGGAGAAGCTTGTACTGCTATAGGCCGTTCTGTGATTAACAGAGGACCAGGCCAGAATCTTTCACAAGGACTAAATTCATGCTTATTTGGGAAGGTGGGGTGGGGGGTGGGGAGGATCATCTTCACACTGATTCATTAGCAGACCCTTCTTCATTAATGTTGTGCAATGTTTGGGAATACCTGATCAGCTTTTCAGTGCAGTAATATATGTGTGTGTAATACGTAGCATAAAGGGGCTAGATCCTGATTCGTGCCTATGAGCACTTTCTAATACAAATAATAGTAAGATATAACTAAGGAGAACATTTTCATTTTTAGGTAACTGCTGGAGCAGAGGAAATCGTTCAAGTGACAAATGGACAACTTTCAGCAGGTTTGAAGATTTGGATCTTGTCAATTAAACTGTGAGATCAGTGGCTGTTTTGTTAGCACAGAAAATGTAATTAAGCTCATGAAAGCACATCCATCCTTCATGCCAGTATTTTTTGAGTTGTATCTTACTTGAATTATTTTTTACCATTATCTTATTACAGATTTACAATTTTGGTATACTAAGTGTGTTTGTGTGTGTGCTCAATTTACTTATTGCGAGACTAAATTCCCTTGACTATTGATTTTGCTATTATTTCCTAATATCATTTTTATTCAATTTTATACATGATAAAATCATGTTTCTATTATTATTATTATTATTATTCAAGATTTTTAAAACATATTTTACATTGTTTTCATGTTCATATGTTTACATAATATTAAAATATTCTTTTGTACTTTTTTGTTTTGACATTGTTTGTGGTCCCTGAACATTTCATTTGCTGAAATAGTCATGGTGTTTGTGAGAGTTTTACATACCGTGATGTATTCATGGGGAAAAATCCTGTTCTGACTTCGGAAATGTCACACAAGTGCTGCCTCCAGTCACTATTCTGATTAATGGCCTTTAAGGGCCATCAGTGGGCATTACATGGACGAGGCAGCCACAGGACAGGGTTCTTTACTATGAAAATGCATTGAATTATATGGTGTATTTTGAAAAGATAAAAGGCAAATAAGGGCCCCTAGTCTGCAAAAACATATGTGCTTAACTTTAAGTATCTGAGTAGTCCCATTGAAGTCACTGGGGCTATCCATGTGCTTAAACCCTAGCAGGTGCCTAAGGGCTTACAGGCTCTGAGGCATCGAAAGCAATGGGAGTTGAGAGCACACAGCACCTACCTGGAGGCACTCATCACCTTCTAAGCTTGGGTTCTTCTTTTCTGTTGTTCATATTGTTCAAGAATGGCCATTACTAGCTAGTTTTAATCCACAAACTGAGAAGTGGGGAATATAAGACACCAGCTGTTTTTTCCTCTGTGTACCTCTGGCAAACATGACACAGTTAGTGGTCTGTGCACAGGATACGGAGACAAGAATTTACTGACAATGGCCTTGGGCAAGTTATTGAACTTCTCCCTGTCAGTGATAAATGGTGATGATAATCCTTAGATACCTTCCTCAGAATGGTGGTGTGAGTATTAATGTACACTGAACCCTCGCTAGAACGTGGGATTTGGGATCCATGCGCGGTACCGCGTTAAAATGAATTGCAATTAAAGTAATTAAATTTGGGATCCATGGTCGCAACCGCGTTATATGTGAATTTGCGCTATATAGACACATGTTCTAGCGAGGGTCCGGTGTATTGCTATTTGTAAAGAGATTTGATGATGAAAAGGACTGCGTTGTTAAGCAACAGCGATGCAACTGACCTCTAGGGACACTGTGGCATCCATGCTGAGCCCCCAGCTCACAGGCTGCTCCAGTATCCTCTCCCTTCTGGCATCTAGATAAATGAGGGAGGAAACTTGTTGGCAGACCAGATTATACCCACCCCCACCTCTTGGCAGCAGGACCATTGGGAGAGGCAACTTTCTGCCAGATTTCACCCTCCCTTCCCACACATCACCTCTCCACCTTTGCTTGGTGCTTTGTTAATTGGGAGGCTAGTCCTGGCCTGTGTATCCAGTACGTCCCTCGGCCCGCACCGCTTCCAGCAGCTCCCATTGGCCTGGAGCGGCAAACGGCCGAACCTGCAGACGCAGCAGGTAAACAAACCGGCCTGGCCCGCCAAGGGCTTTCCCTTCACAAGCGGCGTCCCAAGTTTGGGAAACACTGAATTAGTGATCCCACTGCTTATGGATAAAGGTTCTTCATAGCTCTCAGATAATCAGAGAAGTAATGCAGCAATGCCACTAAGCCCTGCCTTGGGTGATGGTGTGTTTTACTAGAGTGATGTGCCAAGATACATTTAATTTGTTGTGGCTAGAAAAATTAAAAACTGTTTACTCAGAAAGACGTACGGCAACATTAATTCAACTCGTCAGAAGAAATTTCAAGAGTTCACTGAGTTGCAGATTATGAACTGAGTGGATTAGCTTTTGTAAATTGCTTTGTGTTGGGTCTGAGATAGAAGCATCTATTATGATGAAATCTCTTTTCCCAAGCACAAGTGAAATGAGATGTTTCTGATGATTAGCATGCTGCTAATATTTTTGCACCTATCAGAGTGGTTCTAGGGCTCTTGAAATCAGCGGAGTAGCCAAACTAATGCACATAAGCTCCGTTGCACATGGATCCCTGAGTAGACTGAATGCAGATCTGAATTTCATTATGTACCAAGGAAATGGGTTGCTAACGTCAGCGATGATCTCAACAAACAGTTTAAGAATGAGCGAGAAAAACAGAGCTTGGTCAATTTGAGTGTTTCAGAGAAAGTACTATGGAGGCCAAGGGAAAACTAAACCAGGTCCTGGGGTTCACCCCATAAAATGAATTGCTATAATTTTTAAAACATTTCTTATATTAAAAAAAGTTGAGGTTTGTGCCTTGGCTGTAATTGGTCTATGATCAAGAGGTATCACACTGGGATGTGATTAACTATCAGGTAACAGTTGGTTTCACGTCTGTAACTCTTACTGCTGACTGGCTAGTCAAGGCCCTCTACCCCAGTTTCACCTGCTAGCAAAAGAGTTGTCAGCTGAAAGTGGCTGATTTCACCACACAGTAAACACACTGTAGCAAAGCAGGCTTCTTTGTGGCTTGATGACGGCTCTATTTGTGCATTATTATTTTACTGATTTTTTGCAGTAGAAAGATGACTGTTTAATTCTGTATAAAAAAATCACACAACTAATTTTTTTTAAAAAAAAGACATCAAATCATTCACCAGTGGTGAGGGAGTCCTTGCCCTTATCAAGGTGAAACTTTGTTTCACTGCCGCTTACAGTTCTTGTGATACATGTAACAAATGTTTATTTCTCTTAAAGTTGGAAGAAAAGGGATAGAACCTCCACCCATCATCAAACCCAGTGATAAGCAGTCTTAATAGAGAACGTAGCAGGGATCTGACTTTTTAAAATTATCTTAATGCAAATCACAATTCACTGAAGGCACTAGGCACTAATTAATTTTACTAGGTCTCATTCTGATGGTAGAAAGGGAGGCTAGAACATCAAGTATCATATGAAAAAGTTTCAGAACACAAGGTCATTTTAATTCGTACTTTCTTTCTTTCTTTTTTTTAAAAAAGAACTGTCTTTTCTCAGCTTTGATATTTTGTTCAGAAATGTCGTTTCTTTTAAACCTTGTCATTAAAGAAGGTTTGCTCTTTAAAGTGCATTATCAAAGAGTGCAGAAATTGCAAGTTACTGAAACTAAAATGCACGATCAGTTTTAAGTCCACCAACGAAAGCCCACTTAAAATGAAATGTACTCTTGTGCTGGTGGCGTCTTTGATAAAGCCCGTGAAAGATACAAAGTTGGTCAGTTCAAACCAGGAAAATAAGATAATTAAGTAAAACTTTTTTCCTACATTTGAAATTACTTTTATGGATGATAAGCGTTGAGGGGACTGATTAAGGGCCCAATCCTGCAAACGTACTCTCACATGAGAGAGAACAGATAACTCTGTAGGGTCAGGCTCTTACAGAGCAATTACACAGTCATTATATGTGAAATTTGAGAATTTGGAATAATGTACAAGCCGGACCACCAAGTCTGCATTTCAGAATGTCATTTTTTTACCATTTGTATACCACAACCATAACATAAAGGAGTGCAGGTCTTGTGTAGTGTACCTGCTTTACCATTTGTGAGTATTTCAGATTCCCCTCTTTTTCTTGATGCAGGTTTTCCCCTATAAACTGCTACGCTTGGTTACCAGGCTTTGGGTGCTTTTCTAGCTTCAAGGGGACACTGATAAAATATGGGGGAATGGAGAATTTTCAGTGACTTCTCATAATTCTGTTATTCACAACAAAGGAACTTGAATTTTCATTTGACACGTTTATACTCAAAATCTTTGAAATAATCAAAGGGATATTAACAATCAGAGAACAGGTGGTGGAAAACCATCATACAGACCAATTTATTTCTACCAAGAGCCATTAATGTACCAATCTCTATCAATAAGTGCTGCATTGTACACTATGATAGCACATGGTGATCAGTTGTTTAGCCACTGGCATTAGAGGCTTGGGGCCTGGTTCTTATCTCTCTTTACTCTAGTGTAAATCAGAAGTAACTCCGTTAAAACTCAGTGGAGCTACACTTGAATTAAAATGGTGTAAGTGGAAACTGTATCAGAATCAGGCCAGAGGCCTTCATTAGTTACACTTCAGCATTATAAACTGCTTAGTCTTCCTACCTCTCCACTTCCCAACATCTAGTGAACTTTTTACTGTTGATAGTACCAGGAGTTTCTGTTCTCATAGACCAATAGATATTTAACATTAAAGCTGGGATTTTCAAAGGGAGTCGAGTGGCCAGACCACATTGATTTTCAGGGGGATTTAGGCACTTGAAAATGCTAGCCTAAAACAGTATCATGTATAGGCTGACTTGTGATTATTCCATATGTTCTAGAGGCCTAGAGCTCAGTGGGAGGGGAAGAATATACATTTAAAATGTGAGCTGATGCATCAGAATCGACATGGAAGATGGGTATTATTGTACAGGGCTAAAACCAAGCAAATATACATGTTCCTGCTCATGGAATGAGTTAAGTGATAGGATAGTTATCTCCCACACTTGGTAGATAAGTTAAACGTGCAACATTTTTAACTTACTAGCTTCTAGGTCTCAGGTTTGCTCACTAAGGATCAAATTCTGCTCCCACTGATTTTGATATAAAACTACCACTACTTCAGCGGGAGTCAGATTTAGGCTTATTCAATCAAAACTGTCCCCGAACTCAAATTAGTCAAGCTTTGCCTAAGGAAAGTCTTCAAGATCATGACCCAAGATGAAATTCTGGCTCCACTGAATTCAAAGAGAGTTTTGTCATTGACGTCAGTGGAGCTAGGATTTCACCCCCTGTTGGTTAATCTGCGGCCAGTTCCATCCCATCCCTTTTGATATCCGCTGTCCTTTCTTTTCACCTTTCTCTCGATCCCTTTCCTGCATAATTGGAAATGTCCTACAGCTGTATATGACTTCAGACAATGGAATTTTGATGGTTACTTTTATGACAGGTTCTTTCATTTAACTAGTGGGGAAATCAAAGATACACAGAGGGCATTTGTGAAGGTAGATATGTCCCTAAACATCATGTTTCCCGCAGAAGTGTGATCTAGTCAAAATATCTAGAAAGGATTCCTAATTCTGTAAGAAATCTGTCATTGAGAAAGTGATTCTGAGCCTATGAAGAATTACTTAATATCTTTGTCCTTTACCCTGGAACAATGCAGTGGGACTAGAGCTCCCCGATGTTATGAATAAGCCATATTTAATTAGACTTATTTCATTGTCCTTTAGCTTTTATAAGGAAAGAAAATTAGTTTGGAGACAGTGGATTACTGTCAAAAGTAATCCTTAATTTTTTATTTATTTATTTATTTGTTTGTTTGTTTTAAGAAACTGTATTCCTCTCCACCACTACTTCAACAGGCGGGAAATCCTCTGCACAGGAAAATGCCATGTAAAATGCATAGGGTTACAGCAGGGTGTGCTCTAATACTTAAAATCAACAACTCAGCACAGCGGCTACATTGCAGATATCCACATTTGTATCTCAAGGGCCAAGGAAATCATTCAAGATTATGCATTACGATAAAATTCTCCTGTATACTCTATATTGTACTACAATCCCTTCATTGTCTTTGGGGCTGCATATACTAAGGATTCCAAACAGCACGGCAACTGATTGATGGTTACTCTGAAGGGCAGAAGCTTGGCCCAGCTGAAGACCCATAAGAGTTTTAATATGAACTTCAATGGACCAAGGAGCAAAACCTACAACCCACGAATTGGACTTCAGAACTGATCAGTTTGTTTTCTTGACACTGAAACATTATCTCTGCATAAAATGGAATAAAGTCCCTTTCTTCAAATAGGGCTTCCTGGAACAAGGAAATAAGCCAGAGGGGTTATAAGAGAATGAGGGGGGGGGGGGGGGGGGGGCTCGCTCATGTTTGTTAGAAAGTTAATGGGCCCATTTCTATTTCATGAACACACAACCTCAAAAAAGTTGGAGCCTGAATCTTTATTAGGGCTGTGTTTAATTGTATTCAGGAATGTCCTTACATCATCTGGCATTTATTTGGGACGCTCACTTGTCTTCTACTAATTTGCTTCATCGGTGTTGAGTGAGCTGGCATTTCAATACAGATGTGGATCTATAGATCAGTGGAAATATATTCTAAGCAGGCCTCTCTTAAATATATACATAAGACTGGGCTTCCCTCACCCCATCCCCCCAGTACAGTAGATGGTACTTCACTTTTCCAAAATTGGTTTTATAGGTAGGGGTGGTCTTGTGTTTAAGGCACAGAACTGGGAGAGCAGAATCCTATTCCGAATTGCCATAGACTCAGTCAGCATGTTGTTTCAACACGAGAACAGTCACTTCTTCCAAGACAATGAGAGGCTAAAGTAATGTTTATAAAGCACAATGAGATCTTCAGATGGAAAGAAGATAGAAGTGCTAAATTGTACATGTGTGTGTGCACTTCCATATGTAAATAAATTAGCATAATCACTGCTCCTATCCCAAGCTTTGAGTGCATAAAGAATGTAATATTGTGCTTTCAAAGATTACAAACTCCCTTTGATCCAATGCCAACATTAAAGTGCTCTCCAGCCCACAAAGCCTGAGATCTCCCTTCCCCCACCACACCTCACTTCACTCCTCTCCTAAGGAAGTAGATTTTTAGACAGGTTTTGCAATGTGCTCTAAAGTGGGATAAAGAAGAAGAACAGGAGTACTTGTGGCACCTTAGAGACTAACAAATTTATTAGAGCATAAGCTTTCGTGGACTACAGCCCACTTCTTCGGATGCATATGAAGGGGGATAATAAGTTTTAGGGGGCCCTCCACTAAGAATGCCTCATGCCCCAGACTAATAGAGGGATCTCATAGATCAGTCGCTGGTTAAAAGGAAACAAAGGAAGGAATAAATGGTCAGTTTTCACGGTGGAGAGGTAAACAGCAGGAAGGATCTGTAGTGGGACCAGTGCTGTTCAGGTAAATAGCGATGTGGCAAAGTTTGCAGATGATACAAAATTACTCAAGATAGTGAAGTCCAAAGCTGATTGTGAAGAATTACAAAGGGATCTCACAGAACCGGGTGACTGGGCAACAAAATGGAAAACATAATATACAGACAAAGGATAACACGGCTTCTACTCTGAAACCATACAAAGGATTGCGTCTAAATTAGCTGTTACCATTCAAGAAAGTCATTGTGGCTAGTTTTCTGAAAACACCTGCTCAATGTACCGCAGCAGTCAAGCTAAGAGAATGTTGGGAACCATTAGGAAAAGGATAGATAATAAGACAGAAAATATCATAATGCCACCATATAAATCCATCTTACGCCCACGCCTTGAATTCTGCATGGAGATCTGGTTGCCCCATCTCGAAAAAGATATATTAGAATTCGGAAAAGTACAGAGCAGGACAACAGGAATGATTAGGGGCATGGAACAGCTTCCATATGATAGAGTAAAAAGACTGGAACTATTCAGCTTAGAAAAGAGACAACTCAGGGGGAATATGATAGAAGTCTATAAAATCACAAATGGTGTGGAGAAAGCAAATAGGGAAGTTATTTGTGAAGGGGTAAACAATACAAGAACCAAGAATCACCCAATTAAATTAATAGTCAGCAAGTTTAAAACAAACATAAGGAAGTACTTCTTCACACAATGCACAGTCACAACCTGTGGAACTCATTGCCAGGGGAAGTTGTGAAGGCCAAAAGTATAAATAGGTTTAAAAAAGAATTAGATAAGTTCCTGGATGCCAGGTCCATCAATGGCTGTTAGCCAAGATGGTAAGGGACGCAACCCCATGTTCTGGGTATCCCTAAACCTCTGACTACCAGACGCTGCAACTGGACGACAGGGAATGGATCACTTGTTGAATTGCCCTGTTCTGTTCATTCCCTCTGAAGCATCTAGCACTGGCCACTGTTGGAAGACAGGATACTGGGCTAGATGGACCCAGTATGGCCGTTTTTATGTTCTTACTGTTCCAGCTGAGCTCAACCACCTGTTCACTTTTGCAATACATACACTTGCTATGGCTACTGTACAGATGTTTGGGGAGATAGTGAGGAGATGTTTCCCTTCTTTGTTCCACAGAAACCCTGGGCTGGAAGAGCAGGAGAACTGCAGGTCAGGACACATGCATCTGCTATTCCAGGCCCTGTCACATGAGGGCTGGAATAGCAGAGGGTGTTGTGGGCTGGGATCAAGCTGCACTGGTGAAGTAGAGCGAGGAAGTTTGAATTGTAATTTCCTAAGTACTATATCAGTATTACTTGTCTGTTAGTAGAAGGGGATGGTCCAGTCATTAGGGAGTTTATCTGGGACTTGGGAAACCTGAATTCAATGCCCTGCTCAGCCCCGGAATTGCTGTGTGACCATGGACAAGTCACAGTCACTCTGCCACAGTTCCCCCTCTGTACATTGGGGATAATAGCACTGCGCTACCTCACAGGGGAGTTGCGGACATTCACACCTGTGTTTGGTGTACAGATAAATACCAAACTGCCACCAGATGAATTTTAAAAATGAATGAATGAAGCAAATCTGCAGACAAATGTTTCCGCTAAATGCCTTCTTCATGTCTTCTTCTAAGTGTTCTGAACGCTAAAGGAGGTAAGTCACCAAAAAACTTAGCTACAGAATGGCTTGTTACATTGCTAGAAACCTGTTCCTCAGTTGGCTCGTTGAAAGATAAAGGTCATTGAGGGCACAGTATCTAAATCAGATAAAACACTCAGGGTATGTCGACACTGCATTTTAAAACCAGTGACTCTGAGAGCAGTGACTCTGAAAGCGAGTCTTTACCCTCAGGCACATGTGGCTCCCACTCAGGCACTAAAAACAGCTGTGTAGATGTTCAGGCTCGACTCTGAAGCCCAGGGAAGGGGTGGGTCAGTAGGACCCGTGTTTTGAGACTTGCTACCATCGGTTTTAAAACGCACTGTAGACATATCTTCAGAAAGCTCCGCTTCCTGATAATTTATTTCTTCTAGCATGGTTGTCTGTAATAGCTCCAAACTGTCAATCTGTGTTAAAGAGTCAGTATTTTATGGTGTCAAAGCCCCTGTTAATTTTGTATACAGTTGCAATGACACCACTAGTTAAAAGCAGCTATGAGTGAAGTTCAAAAACTTCTATGATTGAGTTCAAAGGCTTCACCAAAGCTTATGTGGATTTATCCAAACCCCACACAGAGTCTAAATCCGAGTGGAATTTTCACAAAACCAGGCTTTTTTGAATGATTCCCAGCACATCCCATGTGTGCCTAGGCCAGAAATAATGAAAGAACTGTCTTCCGTTTTCTCAGCTGTCAGGTCAGCAGAGTCAATTCCCAGAAACTCTGTGCAACATTGGTCTGAAGTTCCGTGACTCTGAGCACAAAGCCTGAAAAACCCAGCACCAATTAGGATACAAACAGCAGACAGTTCTGCACAACTAAAAGATTTCCCAAGAGGAAACAGAAGTTACCGAAAGATTAAATGAAATGCTCCACCCCAGCTACAAGGTAATGAGGTGGTAAAAGCAGCTACAAAGAGCACTCAATCAATGGCAGAATTAGAGGGCCAAGAACCTCATTGTCAGGTAATTGTGCAGTGTGTGCTTTTCCTCTTTTTTTTTTTTAATTCCAATTAACAGTATGAAAGTTGTGAGGTGGGTCCCATTAGCCAGACGTGAAAGCTCACCACAAAGATGGAGCGCTGATAGAAGCCAGCAGAGCAAGCTAGGCAGCTTGTCATGAGTCTTTTGGGAACCCTCAAGGAAATGGTTTTGAAATTCCAGTCCTCCACCGATAGTGCAATCGGCACCAATTTGCAACTTACCCAGAGAAGCCAAATGAATCAACAGTTTTTGAAAAACTATCCCTGGGAACTCCATGGAGTGAAAGTTTGATTTCATTTTTTCTTTCTTTCTCTTCCCTCTCTCTTCCCATGGGAGCCAGGGGAGAGGAAGCCAGTTGTATCCCAGCATTTAACGTCTCACTCCCCTCCTCACCATCCTCTCTCTTTAGGGTGACCAGGGGTCCCGATTTTATAGGGACAGTCCCAATATTTGGGACTTTGTCTTATGCAGGCGCCTATTTCCCCCCATCCCGATTTTTCATACTTGCTGTCTGGTCACCCTGTCTCTCTTGTTTATATCTTATCTGCTTTCGACAACTCTATGACTAGGGGCCTGATCCAAAACTCTGTGAAGTCAATGAGACACTTTCCATTGACTTAAATGGGCTTTGGATGAGGCCCCAAGAGCTCTATCTGGTTTGGGAAGAAACTTGGTAAAAGGGGACAGTCCAGTTTATTGAAGAAGTCGCTCCCATAGAAGGGGCTATGCTAATTCAGAGGTTGGACTACTGCCCTATTTGATAGATTGTATTTCCTAAATGGACAACCTACCCTAATTCTCAATTACCGAGGGACAATCTCCACTCATTGATATATTTTGCTTTCCACATCCAAACCTCTGTACAACTTGTCATGAGTGACATACCCAAATACTTGGGTGCTAATATCTAAACTGTATTCTTACATTTATTCACCTAAATTTGGGTTATTGCTGATTATGTACTCCATGTATCATATGACTTTTAAAAACAAACTCTGTATTTGTGGATAATCTAAGCACTAGACCCAGATGTACAGACACTCTTTTCTCAACCTATGTATTACATTAGCTTTATTAAAATGTTCAGTTCTGAGCCTAGTCGTGGGCAGTTGAAGTTAGCTCTGGAAGAGAAAGGAGCCGCAGATAACGGCTTTGTCTACACTACAAATGCTTTGCTAGTATAGCTATACCAGCAGAGCCCCCTAGTGTAGACTAGGGTGACCAGACGTCCTGATTTTATCGGGACTGTCCCGATATTTATTTGTTTGTCCCGCGTCCCAACCGATGTTCGGTCGGGACGTGAATTGTCCCGATATTTTGCTCGCGCCCTGGCCCCGCCCTGACTCCGCCCCCCTATTGGATCCCTCCCCAAATTCCCGTCCTTGCCCCGCCCCCTCACTGCCCCATTGGATCCCTTCCCAAATCCCCGCCCTGGCCCCACCTCTCCTCCAAGCGCACCGCATTCCTCCTCCTCACCCCTCCCTCCCAGGCTTGCGCTAATCAGCTGTATGGCGGCGCAAGCGCTGGAGGGAGGGGGGAGAAGCAGGATGCGACAGCCCGCTCAGGGGAGGTGAACTGGTGCGGGGGGGCGGGGCGTGGAGCTGCCGGTGGGTGCTCAGCCTCCAACAATTTTTCCTATGCTCCGGCGGCTCTTTTTTTCCCCTTCCGCCGCCAGCTCTCTGGGTTTTGTTTTGGTTTGTTTTGCTCCACCGGCACCCCACCCCCACCCCGCGTCCCGATATTTCACGTCTCTCATCTGGTCACCCTAGTGTAGACGGCGCTTATGCCAACAGATGGCGTTTTTCTGTCCGCATAGTAACACCTCTTCCCCAAACGTCATTAGCTATGCTGACAGAAGCACTCTTCCATCAACATAGCTGCATCTACGCTGGGGGGTTTTGTGTAGCTGTGGCCGCTGGGGGGTGTGTGGTTTTTTTCACATTCCTCACCGACATAGCTGTGCCAACAAAACATTGTAATGTAGGCCTGGCCCGAGGCTGCTTAAAACTATCCTTCTAACTTTAAAAGGTCACCTCTCCAGCAGAGTGATTTCCAGTGAACAATACTGAGCCCTTGTAAAACGTATAATTAAAATGTTAAGGCCCCAGGACTGTATGGGCTTTGTGGATATACACAGTGGACATTCCATGCAATCTCTCTTATTGTCCTCTTTGTTTGGTTTCATTCTCACTTGCGTGCTGTGACGACATTCTGTCATAAAAGTCACACAAACGCTGTGTGTTGTGCAGAGTCTGGACCAAGGAATCGTATTTACAACCCTCCACTCCTCGTCGCACAAGACCAAGGTGATGCTGACATTTCCTTCATGCCAGGCTGATCCTTTCACCACTCACTCCAAAGAAGAAAAGCAAATTCACTGAAACTTAGTTCAATGGCATGGATTCCTCTCCAGCGTTCATCAAATCTAGCCTGCTGCTTTCTGTTCGAAGCACATGCACCTCTAACGCTCTTGTAAGATTAGCTTTTCAAACATAAGATAGTAGGCCAATCCTTCTGGCTGGTATCAGACACAGGAATGCACACCCCTATAACACCACTGCTTTCTGTTTAGCGGGGAGTCACAAATGCCCCATAGTGGCATCGCTTTTGTGGCTGTATTTAAACAGCGTTAAAACCAAGGATCCGTATCACAGAATCCATCACCACCGTTGGCACAAACCAGCCCTCCTGTTACTGAACTCTCCGATCAGAGAATGGGGATTTGAATGGGTGATTGAAACGGAACGACCCTCTGAGCCTACAGCGCAGGGCCCTGTGAGGACGTTTACACTGCCTCTGTCCATGCTCCGGGATAAAGAGAGAGCTTCAGTCTCCAGGGCCATCGGCCTCAGCACTTCAATTTTATAAACAACTTTTACAAAACTCACATTTTCACATTTTTTAAGCCATTCATTATGGTTAGTGTGTCCCCTGGCGCCGCCTTTGGAGCCATTATGCAGATCTTTTACATGATCCTTCCTGACATCTCTTTTGGAGGCACAAACTATCCCATTAATCAGCGTTGTTGTTACAGTTTGTAATACAAATACTTTGGGGGTTATAAAAACAATAAGCACCTGCAGAATCATGGGCTCTCCCCTACCCCGTACCAATAAAAGTGGGGACTAACTGTTTGGCAGCCTGGAAACAAAAGAGAGCAGGATGAACTGGCTTGAATCTAATGGGGCACCTTTGGCCCCCAATTGAGCAAAGCACATATCCACACGCTTAACCTTAAGCCTGTGCATAAATCCATCCCTATTCGGGAAAGCATAGCTGTGTGCTTAAGTGCGTTGCTGAATTGGGACTTTACAGGGGTTCTGAATCGTGCTGAATTTCATGACTGGCACTCTGCCTTTAGATGAGCATAAACCAGAGCCTGTATACGCCCCAACATTTCTCTCGCAAAGTTAAATGAATCCTCCTCCAAATAACACATTCTGCATGTCTATAGCACCCTCCCTCCTGGGAGATCCTAAAGCATATCACAAAATATATACATACAGACTGCAGAGGTCAAGCCCGCTGAGATCTGGGCGGCTACCTATGGACAGCCAGGAGGTGTCAGAACCATCGGAAGCCTCACAGGCCGGAGACCCTGGGAGGGCCCCAGAGAATGGTGGACTGGAAGACGGGGTAGGAAGCAGCCCAGGGGAACTAGCTAGTGATCTGGTCATAGGACCAGGAATTAAGTCAGTGTGTTTCAGTTGGATCCCCGCGACCCAGTAGTGAGTACACTTGCCGCTAATAGGACCCTGGGCTGGGATCCAGTGGAGTAAGGAGGGCCCAGTTCCCCTACCCTGGCCACCACCGCCCTTGCGTGGTGGCCCATCTCCCTCTAGCCATTAGGCCAACAGTCTGGTGAGAGAGGGTAGCCATATTGACTTTGGCATTAGGCCACACAGCCCTGTGAGGAATGGCGGCCATATTAACTCTGGCCACTAGTCCTTATGGTCGGGTGGACTTAGCCGCGGGGCTATAACACCCCTTTCCCCTCCCAAAAAGGAGGGGGATGGGGTGTACTTACCCCACGACAAGGATCCCATCTGTTATAAATGTAATGTAGTGTCGGGCTGCCCAGGGTTTTCCCACAACCGAGGCCCAATCCTGCAACCAGTCAATGGGAGGCTGCACAGGTGGGAACATCACTCATACATGTATTGATAGGACTGGACTCATGCTTTGGTTTTGCCTGTATGTTGATGGGATCAAACTGTGTTTAACTTTTTATAGGGAACCAATAGGGGCTGTAGCACATCTTCCCTAACATATATGTTGTGTGGTTTGGTCTCATCTCCGCTGGCAACACCAAACCATGTTATAAATTGGATGCACACAATCTTGTAATGTGTGGCCCAAGACAGTTGCAGCTGTAGTGTAGATGGGACCACTGAGGCAGCACTCACAGTGTTAAGCAAAGTGACTAAACCCATCACTGTCTGGCATGTTAGCCCTACTGAACAGATCCAAACAACTAGCAAGTTGGCATGATGCCATCTTAACAGATGGGTTTGAGCAGCCAGAGACCATGTGTGAGCATTAAATGTGTTCGTTAGGGGTAGGATTTCCATCTGGAAATGTCCAAATGGCTACCAACCCTAGGCTGACATGCCTAAGGATACAGGGTTGTGTTGTCCCTAATTCATCTCTGGGCTGGATTGTTTTTCAGACTCTTTCAGCTGGGGAAGGAAAGTTCTTTGGTCTGGTTGAGTCTGTGAAAGGTGCAGATTTTTACTGAAAAGTATTTGCTTGGTTATTAAACATCTATTAGAGCAGGATGCAAACTGCTGGGAGATTTGGAGCAGTAGGGCCCCTGCCTCACACTGCTGCTGTTGCAGAAGATGCTGGTTTTCAGCCAGATGGTCATTGTGTGGAACAAGTTTGAGAAATGCCAAACTGAAATTATTTTGAAATGCAAGGATTAGGAGCTCTCAGAATGCTGGCTGCAGAACAGACTGGAAGTACAGGTCTTCAACTTTCTTTTAATTTACAACAATAATCCCTAAGTAGTTTGGAATGGTAACCTGAATTTCATATACATAAAGACAGTGGAATATCCCCCAAGGGAAGTGATGGAAGCTTAGATTCAGAGATTTTTAACCAAAAATGGGCCATTGTGAACATCTAGGCTGACCTCCTGCATAACACAGGGCATAGAACTTTTCTCTATTATTTCCTGCTTCAAGTCCAATATCTGTAGTTGGAACTAGAGTGCATTTTTTAGAAAAAACATCACATCTTGATTTTAAAATTGCCACTGATGGAGAATCCACTGAGATTCCCGCTAAGTTGTTCCAATGGTTAATTACCTTCACGGTTGAAAATTTGCATCTTATTTCTATTCTGAATTTGTCTAGCTTCACCTTCCAGCCATTGGATCTTGTTATACCTTTGTCTGCTATACTGAAGATCCCTCTATTGTTAAGTTTCTGATCCCTCTGTAGGTTCTTATAGACTGTGATCAAATCATCCCTTAACATTCCCTTTGATAAACTAAATAGAATGAGCTCCTCAAGTCTCTCACTATATAAATCTTTCCAATCTTTTAATTATACTTGTGGCTCTTCTGTGAACTCTTTCTAGTTTTTCAACATCTTTCTTGCATTGTGGATACCAGAACTGACCACCGAATTCCAGGAGCAGTCACACCAGTGTCAGTGTAACGTTGTTGCAAAAAAAAAAAGCAAACATCATTCTGGGATGTATTAGCAGGAGTGTTGTAAGCAAGACACGAGAAGTAATTCTTCCACTTTACTTTGCGCTGATTAGGCCTCAGCTGGACTATTGTGTCCAGTTCTGGGCTTCACATTTCAGAAAAGATGGGGACAAATTGGAGAAAATCCAGAGAAGAGCAACAAAAATTATTACAAGTTTTGAAAACATGACCTATGAGGGAAGATTGAAAAAATTGGGTTTGTTTAAACTGGAGAAGAGAAGACTGAGAGGGGACATATACAGTTTTCAAGTACATAAAAGGTTGTTACAAGGACGAGGGAGAAAAATTGTTCTCCTCAACCTCTGAGGATAGAATAAGAAGGATTGGGCTTAAATTGCAGCAAGGGAGGTTTAGGTTGGACATTAGGAAAAACTTCCCAACTATCAGGGTGGTTAAGCACTGGAATAAACTGACCATCACTGGAGATTTTTTAAAGCAGGTTAGACCAACACCTTTAAGGAATGGTCTAGATCAGGGATCGGCAACCTTTGGCATGTGGCCCATCAGGGAAAGCCACTGGTGGGCCGGGACCGTTTGTTTACCTGCAGCCGATCGCACCTCCCACTGGCCGCGGTTCACCGGTCCAGGCCAATGGGGTTGGTGGGAAGTGGCGCGGACTGAGGGATGTGCTGGCTGCCGCTTCCCGCAGCCCCCATTGGCCTGGACTGGTGAACCACGGCCAGTGGGAGCTGCGATCAGCTGAACCTGAGGACGTTGCAAGTAAACAAACCGTCCCGGCCCCCAGTGGCTTTCCCTGATGGGCCGTGTGCCAAAGGTTGCCGATCCCTGGTCTAGATAACAGTCCTGCCATGAGTACAGGGGACTGAACTAGATGACCTCTCAAGGTCCCTTCCAGTCCTACGATTCTATGAAATACAGAGGTAAGGTAACCTCTCTACTCTTATTCAATCTTCCCATTTATACATTCAAAGCTCACATTAGCCCTTTTAGCCACATCCTCACATCGGGAGCGGAACTCACGTTCAGCTGATTATCCACCATGACGCCCTCTCCCCAAGTCTCTTTCAGTCACTGTTTCCCAGGATAAAGTTCCCCATTTTGTTTGGATGCCCTACATTCTTTGTTCCTAGATATATGACCTTACATTTGACCATACTGAAACACATATTGTTTGCTCGCACCCAGCTTACCATGTGATCCACGTTGGACTGTATCCATGACCTGTCCTCTTCATTATTTACCACTCCCCCACTCCTTGTGTCATCTGCCAAATTAGAGTGATTATGTTTTCTTCCATTTGATTCCCCATTCACAGTCACATTTTGATATCTCAGTCATTTTAAGCCATTTAATATGTACCATATAGATTTTGTAATATTCTAGTTTTTTAGTCAAAATGTCATTCAGTTCCAACTCAAAATCCTTACAAACGTCTTAATTTGTTATAGCAACACCATTACTTGTCATCTCACAAAAGATTATATAAAATTGCTTTGACAAGATCTGTTTTCCACAAGCCCATGCTGATTGTGTTGTTATATTACCCTCCTTTAAATGTTAATTAATGGAGTCCCATATCAGCCATTTCATTATTTTGTCTAAGATCAAATTTGTGAAAATACTCAAGTCAACCTGTTTACTCTTTTTAAATATTGGCACATTAGCTTTCTTCTACTCCTTTGGAACTTCCCCAGTGTTCCAAGACTCCTTAAAATTCAACATTAACGGTCCACAGACCTCCTCAGCCAGCTCTTTGGATACAAATTATCTGGACCTGCTGATTTAAAGATGACTAACTTTAGTAGCTGCTGTTTTGCATCCTCCTTAGGCCAGATCTACACTATCAACTTACATCAGTTAAGTAGTTATACCGACCTAGCCCCTTGTGTAGACAGCACTATGCTGATGGAAGGGCTTCTCCTGTCAACATAGCCACCACCTCTCATGGACATGTATTAACTACGCCGATGGGAGAAACTCTCCAGTTGGTGTAGTAGCGTCTTCACTGAAGCATTACAGTGGCAAAGCTGCACCGGTGCAGTGTTTTTTTTCCCACATACATAACAGAAATGTTTATTGAGTACTTCTTTTCTGCATCATTATTAACAATTTTACCATTTTCATCTAGTAATCGACCAATACCATTGTTAAGACTCTTTTTGTTACTGATATACTTAAAAAACTCCCTCTTGCTTACTTGTAGATTTCTCCTTGTGTCCTCCTCCTTCCCTTGTCAATTTCCTACCTTTACCTTCTAATTTATATTCATTGCTATCATGTGTGTGTACGCGCGCACGTGTGTGTGTGTATAAATGTATTGCTGCTTTCACATTCAGTTTAAGGTGGGCTGTTCTATAATCAATGTAACCTTCTATCTACATTGTGAAATTGTTGCTTTTGGGTATCTAGTAAAATGTTCCTAAACAGTTCCCAATTATCTTTCACATATTTGAGTTTTGATTATTTCTCGCAGCTGATCTGTCTCATCATTGTTTTCAGTTTTGGCCGTTTTAAAGCATCAGGTATTTATATTATTCCATTGCTTGGGACAATTAAAACTAGATTGGAGATCAGACCATAAAGCATATTGTAGAGAGGAAGAATTTCTCTCTTGGATTAGTCCAAAGTATGGTAAGTGATTCTATGGTGTCAATCCAAAAACTGTGATTAAAATATTCTTGAAATCACCTTCCATTGTAAATGTCAGCCAAGGGACTCCCTGCAGCTCCTTCTGTTGTTTATGTGCTGAAAGGTCACAGCCTTTGACCTTGCACCCAGCCTGGCTTTGTAACAGTGAATTCTTTCAGAGAGGGCATTGTTTACCAGTCAGCCAGGTTAAAGCCTTTCCCCTACTCAGTGTGCATTTGAAGCTGTGTTTTCAAAACAGCTACAGGTTTTGATGCCTGTTGGGTACTTTTAGCTCTCAGATTTGAATGCCCTGAGGCCTCTTTGATAGAAACTCTTCACAACTTAATGTTCTCCTGCAAATCCAAACACCTTGAGTAATTACGTGAGTGCAAATATGAATGGTGAGATGGGTAACGATACAAACAAACAAAAACTGTCAGCTGGATGGACCTTGTTACCTCTAAGAACTGAATTCTCCTGAACTTTTGGCCTCAGTTCCGGGAAGTACCTAGGCAAGTGCTTTGTGGGGTGTGGAATTGAGATCTGAATTTCATGACTGGCTCTGTCCCTTTCCAATGGAATAAGCCAAACGTCCTGAATCGAAGGTGGGATGGGATTTCAAAATCTGGATCCAGATCCAAATTTTAGAGCTCCTGTCCGATCTCTACTTCAGTCTATTTTGCCTGACATTGATAGATAGGAGAAAACTGTGTCTGAAGGCTAGGTCTTTCTATCGGTGACCACTTGATGTTTCAGTTACTCTTCTGTGGATAGGAATAAAAAACGATTTGTGTTTAAGGGGAGAGTGTAATGTTTAGAGAGAGTGCAATGCTGGGCCTGAGTATTTGTGAGACAATCCAACAGCTGGTGTCTTCTGCTTGGGTTCTTTACTGTTCATATAAACTGTACCCAGAGATAAGACTAACAGCCATTCCACACCATGCATACTGCTCCTCACTAGCAATTCACCCCATGGTAATTCATTTTTTTTTCCTGCCAAACCATGTTTTATTGCTTATGTGGATAGGAAAAACAAACTGTTCTAAGCATATCAGAGAACCATGACTTAAGCCTGGTAGATATTTAGGCTAAAACAGAATTCTCTGACGTGACTACAATTTTTATTGTATTTATTTATTTTTGCCTACACAGACAATGTTTTGCTCAGACCCATTTTTCACACCCATCGTTATTTCTGTTGTGCAGACAGTGAGTATATTTTCAAAAGTGCCTTAGTCACATTGACTTTCAATAAGATTTAGGCTCCTACGTCACTTGTGAAATTGGACTTAGGTGCTTTTGATCAAGGAAGATACTATTAACCATTTGTCAACCTGGTTGTGCTGAGATGAGTTTACCACCTTGCTGTTGCCACAACTAAGAAGAAAATGTGGTACAGTATCGCTTTCTAAAAACACTTTCCAAACAATATTATAGCAACATTTTCATCCATACTAAACACAGCTACCAATGGTGTTATAACCATACCCAGAGAATTTGGTGGAGCTCTATGTAAGGAAGAGTCTATAGCAGAGGTGATTAAGCTGGGGGTCTTGATCACCCTGCCTTTCCCATATTACTAAAGGGGAGACTAGATGGGAAAAGGGTATTGGAGGTGGGGGGGGGTCCCCAGTATGGAAAAGGTTGAGAACCACTGGTGTATAGTGTAGATCAGAAGCCCTGACCCCACAATTTATTAGCATAATAATTAACAACAGCCCTCTGTGCTTATATGGCACCTTCCAGCTGCAGCTCTCAAAGCCCTTTACAAACCTAATTGTCTGCTTCTCCTGGCCCCTCAAGATGCACTGTCTAAGAGAGCTCTGTCTTGAGAGATCATCTCCTCAGATTATGTTTATGGCATGAAGATTGGCTGCTAGTGCTTTGAAATGCCTATTTCAAAAAACAGATCTGCATTTCCACTAGATGCCAAGAGGCATGAGCTGTAGGAGGTTATTAGAGATGTTACACAGCATAGGCCAGGACTTGAGCAATGAGTTTGTCGGCATCTCTTTATTGTGGCGCAAAGTCTGGCCCCATCCTGGCCCTGCATGAAAGATCATGTGGTAGACAGTGTGATACTAGGCTAACAAATAATTAGTAATGCGCACAAAGTTTGGGGCCAAATATGGTTCCTTCTCTGGGCCTTCTCGGCCTTTTATATATTGCAGATGTGGCCTGCCCTGGACCACTCACATTTTTGTCAGGTGATGGTGGAGGGGGTGGGGTTTCAGTTCAGCTGCCAGCAGGGACCACAAGGCAGTTGGGAGCTATGCTGAGATCCTGGACGTCCGTGGGATGCTCCTGCCCTCTGAGGGCCTCCCGAATTCCATGCAGCTCCGAGTCAAATTCAGTGTCTGTCCCCCACATGGGAGCAAGATCCCTCCCTCTCTGACAAAAGGAGGCTGGGTAAACTCAGCCTGTGGAAACTGGTGGAGTTTCCTCACACCTTGTAAAGAGGGTAGAATGGGGCCCTGGATAGGGGAAATGGATGGGTGGGGAACATGCTCAGCTGTAAATGAAAGTAGGGGAAGGGTTAACATTTTCATAGAAAATACTCAGCCTCTCCCAGGATTAGGCCCTTAGTTTTCCCTCAGCCCAGCCCTTCAGGAGTAAGGCTGCTGGGATCCAGCCCCTTGGTCTCAGGGTTTTGAGCTTGCTGTAGCATTTCCTGGCAAAAGGCTTTTCCAGCGGACAGCGTTAACATGCTGTGTGACTTTGAAAGCACCCCTCTCCCCAGCAGCTCAGTACCATTGTGGGGCGGGCAATAGCCAATCAGAGCCGGGCCTGATTCAACGTCCAGGTGCCAACCAACTTGAACTCTCCAGCTTCCTGCAGTGAGGCAATTATTCTCTCAGACGCATTCATTGTTCTCCTTACACCATGAATGGTGACTGAATTAAACATGGACTTACCACTGCACCACAGCTGGGAGGAAAAACACACAAACGTCACACAGGGCTGGATCCCGTTCCCACTCAACTCAAGGGCACGTTCGCCGTTCACTTCAATGGAAGCAGGATCCGGGACCACTGTATCTGATACTTTAGCAGAGGGTCAAATCCCTGCTCTTGTTTGTACCAGCAGAGATCATATGTAACTCCACGGTGGCCAATGAGGGTTTCTCTGGATTTATACCACTGCAGCAGAGTCCAGAATCTGTCCCATAAATGCCCTTGGATATGTACAATCCTAAACTTGTTCATTTGTGTCTTATAAATGGCATACCATTGTCAAATATCTACAACCGGGGAGAATGTTTCAAGTATAATTTTAGTCTGACAGGAATAGATAAAGCACGTTGTGGCCACAACTACCACTGACTTCAGTGAGGACACTTAGGTCTTAATACACAATGGGTCATCCACTGTATTAAAGCAGAATAAGGCCTGCAGAGGGTTGATGTCACCATGTGTAATCTTGTTATATGATGTGTAGCCTACATATGCCAGAGGGAAGCCATCATCAGAGTAGCAGCCGTGTTAGTCTGTATCCGCAAAAAGAACAGGAGTACTTGTGGCACCTTAGAGACTAACAAATTTATTAGAGCATATGCTCTATGCTCTAATAAATTTGTTAGTCTCTAAGGTGCCACAAGTACTCCTGTTCTTATCATGGAAAAGGACATCCTCATTCAGCACTGTTATACTGTACAGTGCTATGTAAATAATAAAATATCCTGACATGCTGATTGTTGGCTCGGACTGTTTGAATAGCTGTGTGTTTGTGTGGGGGGAAAGGGGGAAGGTAGCAGTGCTCATGTACTTAGGGACCCATTCTGACCACCCCAAAACTCCCATGAACGTCAAGGAATCAGACAAGGGACAGATCCTCTACTGGTGGAAATCAGCATAGCTCTATTGAGCTCAGTATAGCTTTAATTGAGATTGATGGAGGAGCTGGCCCATAGCACCACATTTCAGCGATGGTGACGCACTACAGTGCATGGATTCCGTAGTGGGACTGTAGTTAAGCTGACGCTTTGCTCTTCCATCAAGAAGCACACATTTTCTTTTGTTGTTGTTAAATCTCCTCTGTGTGTCCACGGAGCTTAGAAGAAGCTGGAACCGTTCCCTAGCGTGTCGGCTGATAAATTCCTTGATTGTACGTGTTTTAAAAAGGGGACCTGGAAATCATGGCTACCTTGGTGTATAATGTCAGGATTCACCAGACAGGATTACAGAAAGGGCTTTTCTTCTAAGCAGTGGCGCTGGAAGTTTGTCTGCATTTCTGTTCTTGCACCGCATCTCCAAGGAGGTTTTTCACTTTCTAAGAAGGATGCTACCCACTGAGCTATTCATAGCAGTTAAATGAGAAAGGGGGTTAATAAAATAAATGCTAGAAAAAAAGAAAATAAGATTAGAGGGACTGATGTTTTGGCTGCAAGGCCTTCTTTGGGCTGGGGGGAAGAGGAGCAAACGAACAAGATTTTTTTTCCACCATCCCAAAGAACTTCATGGCCAGACTGCCACCACTAATCCAATTTTCTCTCTAACAAAGTATTTTATCAACATTGACACCTTTTTCCCCCTTCTTCTCCCAGTTGCTACACTGACATATCACTAGATGTGTTCTTAGGGGTATGGTCTCAGTTCAGGGCTTCAGCTGTGCCCTTTTCACTGTGACTATTATTAATAGCCTATTAAGGAGGTTTGTTTAATTCAGGTCCTGGGGCCCCCCTTGAAAACCCACCCATGGAAAAAAAATTGTTACTTTTATGACACCTGATTTTTTCCCCCCTTCTATCACCAGCCTTTCCCACCTCAGAAGCATGTTCTTTGGGAATCAGTGTAGCACAGGTTGGCTAAGGATCAGCAGGCACTTCCATTTAAAACAGAGGGAATAAATATTCCACAATACGATTTTAGTATTCTAAATTATGAGCATGTTTTCCCTCATATTCAGGGATCCCCAAACACTTTACAGTCGCTAAACCTCACAACAGCCCTGCAAAGTAATACTATAACACACACACCCTTTTTAACAGATGGGAAAACGAAGGTTGAGTTTACTACACTTACTCATATTAATTCAATGGAACTACTCAAAGGATGGAAGTTTGGATCCAGGAAAGTATCTCTATCCAGGACAGCATTTAAGTACATGCTTAAGTACTTTTGTGAATCGGTGCCTAAGTGAGTTGCCCAAAGCCACAGGCCCTGAGCTAAGCCCATTTGACGTCCGTTGGATCAGGGCACAGTGGATCTATGGCGGAACCAGGAACAGAACTCCTGACTGTGTTCTGTGCTCTGACTATTGGACTATTGCTCCTTCCCTGCCGCATTCTTGCTAAGGCTGAAAGTACATTTTGATTCTCAATGTATTAATCCTGATGCTCTGTGTTCACTATTAACAGAGCAGCTTTCATCCTCTCAAAGAGCTCTACAAACTGAAGACCCAAACAAGTTAGTAATAGGAATTTGTCATTGACTTCAGTGGGAACTGGATCAGGCCCTGAAAGTCAAGCTGCCAACAGGATCACGTCACCCAAGTTACTTGCATTCGTCCTTTGTCAGAGCTGGGCACAAACAATGCAGCCACTTCTGGGATGGGCCACCACACTCCCCAACTTCAAAGAACACAATCCTCCTGCTTCAAAGCTCCAGCTGATATGAATGGATATAATTTATCTGCATAGTTTTCAGTGATACCACATGGAGACACCAGTTCTTGGTGACTGCTGGCTACTGGCCTTGCTGATTGGCATCCTGTGGGTAGTGAACCGTGACACGGTGAGGGCATGAGCAGCACAACATGGAACAGACCAGGAGAAATATTGGGGCCTGTTAACGGACAGCATTATTTCAGCGTCATCCGCAGAAGCCTTGCCCCTCACAAGCTCTAGCCTGGGGCACAGCAGAGTTACCCTGTACTCCAGCACAAGTGAGAGTGGAGCTGCCCTGTGGCAATCCATCGAGCTGTAGGTGGAAGCAGATCCCAAGCCCCAGGTGCACCTTCTTTTTATTCTTCCCATCACCCCAATTAGCTCTGCACGTCATTCTTGGGCTTCACTCTCACTACCAGCCTGAGTAACTTGGCTATGCAGCAGCGCACTTACCAGTGGAGGAGCGCACCCCATGCTGCTAGTTACTTTGATAACCCTGCGGCTGTATGTGCAGCCCTCCACATCTTCAGTGGGGGTAGCAGAGAGGAGAAGATTCCCATTCACCTGGAAAAGATATCATTAGTCAGCAAGATCTGTGACACCAGCAGGAATATTCCTCATCCCTCAATACACTTCCCAGAGGAAGACGCCGGTGGAAGCGGGACGCTAAGCAGCAATAGGATACAGGACATGCCAGGCTTCCACTGCCCCTGAGCTTGGTACGTTTCTTGCATTCATCCTTTATCAGAGCTGGTCAGAAACATGCAGAATGTTTTGGCTGGCCCCAGGCTTTATGCAGATCCTGAGAACAGGGTGAAGGCTGAGGGTGCATGAGAATGAATGCATCTTCCTTTCCTAATGGAGAGGCTTGAAAGGCATCCCAAAGCTCTTCACAACAGGAGTTGCGGGGGCAAATATGTGACAAGTGCTCAGTCATAGATAATGTGGTCTGTTGCCTTGGACATTAGATCTTATCCCTCTGGGAGAGGCAGGATGTTTCTCAGGAGGCTGGCACCGTCGTCCTCTGTTCTTTTAAAAGAAGGACAGCCATCATAGGAGTAGGATTGTCACCCAAATGACAGCATCTTTGATGGATCAGATATCAGAACAAGGGTAACTTGAGCGTGGAATGACCTGCCTGCATAGGTAAATGAGACAGCGTTCCTAGAGACTTTTAAAACGTTAATTGGATAAAACCCATAAAGAACAAGTGCTTGTGAGCTGCAAGAGGTAACTTGGGGCTAAGATGATCTCCTGGCACCTGCCCTCTAGAATTGCATTGGCTACTGGGTCAGTTCAGTCTTGAACTCAGTTATTTGACCTAGAGCAGGGGTCAGAAGTGGTGTGCCGAGTCTTCGTTTATTCACTCTGATTTAAGGTTTCGCGTGCCGGTAATACATTTTAACATTTTCAAAAGGTCTCTTTCTATAAGTCTATAATCTATAACTAAACTATTGTATGTAAAGTAAATAAGGTTTTTAAAATGTTTAAGAAGCTTCATTTAAAATTAAATTAAAATGCAGAGCCCCCCGAACCGGTGGCCAGGACCCAGGCAGTGTGAGTGCCACTGAAAATCAGCTCACGTGCCGGCTTTGGCACGCGTGCCATAGGTTGCCTACCCCTGACCTAGAGGTAATGATGTTGTGAACTGAGCCAGACTGACCCTCTCTTAAGGAGGGAAATGGGTATTGTATTATGGGTGTGATTTGAATATGATTATTTATTTCAGAGATGAGCACCTGAGGCAAATTGTAAGGATTTCTCTCTCCATCGCTCCTCTTTTAAATCAAGTGGAAGAAGAAAAAAAGACACATCACATGGCTTATGGAAAGTGTGGGGGGGGGAGGGGGGGTTTGGGAACTGTTAAGGAAAGACCCAGGAAAAGACTATTTATCTTGGGTGGGGAGAGAAAGAAACTAGCCTCAAAGGAAAGGGATTGAGCTTCATTAGCCTGCGGCTCCTGTCTGGCTGTGCGATTCCTGGCATGTAATGGAGCTCTCCCTCCTTCAGTGAGAAGTGACTTGGGGTAAGTGTTAAGTGTGTCTGATGCTGAGAGGCATGGGAATGAAGTATACTGATGTTAGGTCTCAGATTGACTCACCTCATCTCATGGGAAAATCCATGGCTGCGCCTTAAATTCTGTGAGCTTCCCCTCATGGGGTTCCTTTGATTCCTTCTCTCTCAGTGGAGTGGCATGGCTTTCTTCCCCCTTGAAAGAATCAGGGGTTTGGCCCCGCAACCCAACAAATCACCTCAAGATCTGCATGGATCTTACAGAGTCGGTTGTAGGCCCAGATCCTCAAAGGTATTTATGTGCCCATCTGCCTCTTTAGGCACATATGTCCACCACTTAGGGGCCTACAGGGTTAGGTGGCAGCTTTGAAAATGTTGGTGGAGCCTAAGTCCCCTAGGTGCCTAAGGCTTTGGCTACACTGGTGCTGTACAGCGCTGCAACTTGCTGCCCTCAGGGGTGTGAAAACGCCCCCCCCCCGAGCGCAGCGAGTGCAGCGCTGTAAAGCGTCAGTGTAATCAGCGCCTGCAGCGCTGCACGCTATTCCCCTCGGAGAGGTGGAGTATTTGCAGCGCGCAGCGCGACTACACACGGCAGCGCTGTGAATCCCCAAGTGTAGCCAAGGCCTAAGTTTCCACCGGTTGGTATTCGGCAAAGTCACCACTGAAGTCCTGACGCCTCCCCACAGTGAACAAGCAGCTGGCCTGGCTTAGGTACCTAAAACTCCAGGAGAGGGTTCACAGCTGAGGATCTTAAGCGAAGGGCAGTATCTATCCCTGGGCCCATCAGTCACTCAGGTGCCTCTCCTCCGCATGTCACACCTGGCTAGCTTAGGCAGTGCCCCTCAGCTTGCTGGCTTCTGGGAATTGGATTCCCTTCTTAGGCACCAACTCTCCCTAGGCATTGCATTGGGAACATGGGCGCCACGCCTGGGGCTGAGAATTCCACTAGGCAGTAGGTCACATTAGGTGTTGCAACATGGTGCAGAGCAGATCAATGCCTAAGTACCGTTGAGAATCAGGGCCAGCGATCCTGCCCCACCCCTACTCCAGTGTGCATTGGCTGAGCCATGTTGAAAACAGCTCCTGAAGAGGGCAGGGAGTTTCAGCAACATGGAGACCTAGACCTCCCTTACCAAGATGATGTGTGGTGTATCATGGGAGATGTAGTCCAATTAGGTAGCCTAGCTATAGAGTAGAATGGGAGCATGATGCATCCAGACTACAACTCCCATTAGGCAACGTGTCAGCATGTCAGAATTGACATTTTTTCAGTTGAAATATATCAGTTTTGAATTTTTCACAGAAAACTCCACATTTTCTGTGGGAACACTCTCTCCCCTCCCCCATTTTCTAGACCACTCTAGACATGATGTTAAAAACCAAACACTACAGCCCCTGTCTACACTGGCTGCTAAATTGTATTTAACATCATGCTCAATAACACCACTCCACAAGGTCATGTTTTAACACAACCTCATTTTAGTCCCTTGGAGGGATTGCCAGCCTTTCCTCTCCACACCAATCCCAAGGCTTGTGTTTGCGACAATCCTGGGCTTGATGCCGCAATTACTGGGTGAAATTCTGCGGCCTGTGTTAGCAGCTAGATGATCACAAGGGTCTCTTCTGGTCTTAAAAATCAATCAGTCACTTGTGTTTGATCAGAATAGAGTCCTTATCCTACAAGCAAAAGGCCATACATGTCAAAGATTTAAAAATTGATCAAAATCTAAAAATAATTACAATATTTTAAGGCCTCCTTTAGTCATAAATACCCTAAATATCAATCATTTTCACTTGCAAATACAAAAAACACAGTTGTTTAAACATATCAAAACCATTTCTGTATAAAGGACACATTACAATTACTTTCTCATTTTGTTTTTTAACCTATGGGTTGTGTTTTTAAAACCATATTTTTTTTTCATATCAAAAGAGCAAAGCTGAATAGCAAGATTGCTAACAGGAATGCAAATGAGGACCATACAGTTCTTTTCTATGTGCCCCCAGGGGCATTATAATCACATTATAAAACAGTTTTTAATGTATGTAAAATAATTAACTTGTTTAAAAAAAGTTTGGGGTTTTGTAGCGTTAACTCTAACTTGGAGCAGATGGCTTGTACCGTGAGACACCCTATATTGATGGAGAGCATGAACCTGCAGTCTTCACTCGGGCAAAAAGTCCTTACACACATGGGGGAAAATTCACCCCTCTGTCGAGAGCTGGTCAGGAAATGGTTTCTTCCCCCTGTGAAAATGTCAACTAAAACAAAAACTTGTACTTTGTCTAAATGTTTCTACAATTGTTTTTTTTTTTGGGGGGGGGGGGGGGAACCAAGAACCTAGTTTGCTTGTTTTACAACCCCTCCCCCTCAAATTATTCACAAAAATGGAAATATTTTCACATAAAAATCCATTTTGTTAAGTGGACATTTGCTGTCATAAAAAGAGTCTCAGCAGAACATTTTCAACAAACTCTACTGCCAGCACAAGGGCCTATGCACCACTGAAATCCCTCTTAATCCCTGTTGGATTTAAGTGGTGTGTAGACCTGCGGGCCTCTAACCAGGAATGAATTTCACCTGGGATGAGAGTGCGCTGGCAAATAAGGGCTGCAGGATTGGGCTCATATTTCCTACAGTTTTAAAATGCTTTTTCTCAACTCTAATAGGTTGGTGCCTGGGAAAATCTGGTAGCAAATGACAGTACATGTGTAGCTTCCTGAAAAGCACAATGACAATGGCTGCTGGCGCCTGCCGCATGCACATTCCTTTCAGAGAACGCTGTTTGGACTGTGTAAACAGGTCTCTTACCTCTCTGGACATGATTCAGTTTACCCTCTTCCAAATGACAGTCTGTCGCTTCCCCCTGGCAGATGGGTGAGTTAATGCTTAGCCCTCTGGCCAAACCACATATTGCAGTCCTTCCCCATCTGGGGAATCAGCAAAACACATCCATAGTGAGCAACCCAAGTACTCAATCTCTCACTGTTCTCTCTTCGGGCTCAGTAATCCCATCTGCCCCTCGCTGGTCTCCCTGGAGGTGGAGGTTTCCAACCTGGAGATCCTTAACTATGAAGCAGCATGTCCTCTCTACCCCAGAATCACTTTACTCTTTCACCAGGCCACTCCCCACATCACCCCCTAGGCCAGGGCTTGATGGCCAAGATCCTCCCAGCAGGTCTCTCAGTCATTTTATCCAGACTCTAGAGTCTCCAAAGTTCCTGCCTCCACCCTAGACTCTCAGTCCTACATGAGGAAGCTACTTTTCCCAGAATGCTTTTTGTTATAGGGCCAAGCCCTGGAACAAAGCTGCTTGGTTCCATCCCACCACTACACTTAAAGGGGCCAGACTTCACTGTTAAGAGACCTGACCCTCACAGGGCCAGAACTTTTGTAAACTCTTTGGAGGCCGGCACTGTCTTCCCTGTGTATCTTGTACAGATTGTTAGTATTTAACAAGTAACAATGAATTAATTATTATTAATAATTGAGGGTAGTGGGAGTTTTGACTGAATGAGGAGTGTGGAATCAAGCCAAACGCTCGCTTCTGAAAAATGTAACAAAGGCAAGAGTGGCTGTTTTCTTGAGCAATAGCAGTGTACAACAATAATTGTCTTTGGGCTACCTGGATTGTGAAACAATGTTCTCAGCCTTTAAGCTACATGGCCTCTATCCCTTATTTTTTCTCTTGAGCAATATTTTACTGCTGTTGCCATAAAACCAGTTATTTGGGTATGTGTGTATTAGAAATGTAACCATCTGATGTGGTGTGTGTGTAGCACATGATCAATCAATCTATATCCCAGCCAGAAAAGCAAATTCATTCTTCATTTTCTACTATATTTGCACCAAATGAAATTAGACACAAATCCAGATATCGTCCCTGGCTCAAATCAAAGTGGTATTATTTTCAAAGGTGCTGAGCACATGGACATCACTGCAAATCGTGGGTGCTCAGAGACTTCTGAAAATCAGGCCACTTTGATTTAATCTGGTACCAAAATTTGGATTCTAAATGTGGATTTGAGCACCTTACTTTTAGGCCCTTCAGATTAAGAAACATTTGACTGTAATGATACACCAGTTTCTTCCTCCATGGGCAGAATGAAACAAACTGAGATTCTGCCTGTCTTTTTAACCTAACAGATCACTGCCTAGTCAGTATAAAAATCATTCACTGAAAACCTGAAACATGTACATTCCCGGAAACAGAATTCATAGCTGAAAAATGCACAGGCAAAAAAAAAAAAAAAAGTATCAAAGTTATGTGTCTGATCTTTGTTCCATGAGCTCTCCTGCTTCAGAAAGGTGTATTCCTAGCACCACTGCAGCTTCATGACATATTTCAGGAGATGGAAGGTTTAGCTGTTGTGGTTGAAAATGTTGTATCGTAGATTCATAGATTCATATATTCTAGAACTGGAAGGGACCTCGAGAGGTCATCGAGTCCAGTCCCCTGCCCACATGGCAGGACCAAATACTGTCTAGACCATCCCTGATAGACATTTATCTAACCTACTCCTAAATATCTCCAGAGATGGAGATTCCACAACCTCCCTAGGCAATCAGGGGGATGTTGCCACTCTGAGACAAAGAGGACAATAGAACAGAGTTGGTGGAGGGACAATAGCTAGGAAAGTGGCCAGTTGTGATCATTGCTGTTGTATGAATGAGAACTGCCAACATCCCATTATATTTGTTACCCTATTCCCCCCTCTCCCCAGCTCACTCACCCACCTGTTATACCTTGTCTTTTAAACTATTCGCTCTTTGGGGCAGGGGTCTGGCCTTTAGGGGCTACGATGAGATAAAATGTTTTATAATAATGATGTAGAGACAAGAGCAAAATGTGATCTCTCTCGTCCAGTATTATTAGTAATAATATCTGCGCTCATCAAGGGGGCAAAAGCACAACAAAATGGATTCACTGTGCTAGCGAGCAGCATGCTTCAAACCCAAACCCCTTCCTATTTAATGCTGCTGCTACCTCTTCTTCCCTTCCCCCTCCCCTTTTAAGTTAAAACAGATCATTCAATAAATCTTGCTGGGTTTTAGAGGGGGAAATCTGTGCTAGCTCTACAGATATTTCCCTCTGAGTTTTAATCTTTTCGATGTAGGCAGGCATTCAAAATGGGATTAAAGGAAAAGGGGTTGAAAAATGAAACGTGTAACCATTAGTTAGCTGCTTTCTTTTCTTTTCTAAACAGCATAATGAGCACAAGAAGGTCCTTCTGCCAGATCCGCAGGGCCCTTGTGAGACAGTGTAGAGTTTGTTTGTATGTTGTTCTTCTCTAGCTAACCGGCTTTCCTCTATGGCTGGGTTGGGCCCAGGATGAAAGATGGAAACTGCCTTTTCTGGGGACAGATCTTCTCATGCAGTTTCCTGTTGTCTCAATAGCTTGATGCTCCAATGATTCACTTCAGAAAGATCACTGCTGTAACTTCATCATTTTCAGTTGTTACTCCTTATTGAGGCCCCTGTTCAGTAAAGCTTGTACACTTAAGTCCATTTCTCTTCAGCAAAGCATTTTATTTGTCATTGGGACCCAAGCACTTCCTTAAGTGCCTTGCTGAATAAAGATGTGCTGGTGAATTGGGCCCTTAAACTGCTGTGAGTGAGTGGAGAATCAGGCTGCACTCTCTGTTCTCTCTGCCCCCTTTAACAGAATTATGTACCATGTCGGACATCAAAGCCCTGATTAAGCCAATACTTTAATTGTATCTTTGTGCTTCATTACTTTCCCCCCCTTTCCTTTGATGAGGTCTTCACCTCTGTTCTCCCCCCCAATTATTGCTTTTGCTTTATTTTTAGTGGTGATTTGGAAATTGCTGGGCCCCCTTTATAAAAAAAAAAAAAAAAAAAAAAAGATCATATCACAGAGAACAATGTCCACCCCTCTACTCCCCCCAAAAACTCCAGCCAGCTGTTAAAGAGACATTCACACCTATTTTCTATTTTCTTTTGCCTTGTCTCTCCTATTCTCATGAAGCTCTCATTGATTATTGCCCTTAAAATTCCTCAGTCTGGTCATAGATAAAAGGATAACCACTTCAAAGAGAGGTGTTAAGAGTTTAACCTCAAGCTAAAAGAGTGGACAACAAGGTAATTGAGGGTAATAACTGATCACAGACCTGCTTTCAAAGGCCCATGCAAGCCTCACTTTCAGATGGCTTTAATTTTATTAACATTTGTAGCAGCTCTAGATGCTTTTGAATCATTACAAACTTCAAAGCTGAAGGTAACACTCCAAATGGAGAACCTGACACCAATTTTTTTTTTTGTTCAGATTCATGTCCTATTGATAGCCTCTGTGGTGAGTATACCGCATCTCTTCTCAAACTGTAAAATCCTAGATTTAAAAAAGAAAAATATTGCCAAGAAAAGATCAAAGGCTTGACTTCTTTTGGATTACACAAGACACCAAAACACGAAGAAAAAAGTATTTGTATTATTCCAACCATGTTCATCCACATTTTAAAAAGTTTTTCTACTGAGGTGAATGATGTTTCTTATGAAGGTTATCACCAACCTATTTGGCTCATTCTTCTGTCCTCTGGAAGTTTAGAATGTAGCATTGTGCTAACATTCCCCCATTGCTTGAGGTGTTTAAAACGAGGCTTGACCAACCATTAGAAATAGTGTAAGGGATCAGTCCTGTAGAAAATCCATCTCTGTCATTTAAAAAACAAACAAAAAAGCGAACCTACCAAACCTTAGCTCATATAGCACTTTTCATTCATAGATCTCAAAGAGCTTTACAAAGGAGGTCAGAGTCATTATCCCTATTTTACAGATGGGGTGACTGAGACAAGAGATAAAGTGACTTGCCCAATGGCACCCAGTGGTTGGCCACATTGAGATCTAAAATGGGTTTGTTGCAGTTTAGCACAGATTTCAAGATTTGCTCCTTATGTAGTCATGATGGAACACCAAAAGCCTACGGGCCTGGTTCAAAGCCCATTAAAAATCAATGGAAAGACATAGGTATGTTTCTCCGGGGTGTGCACCATAGCTATGTGCCATCTGGGAGCATCACAGCTATGCAGACATAATGCCTGCTGTGGGCGCAGCTTGGTTGATGGAAGAATGCTTCTGTCAACCTGGCTACTATTGCTCGGGGCGAGGTGGCGTTCCTACAGAGATGGAAAAAGCCCTTCTGTCACCGTAGTCTCCATCTACACTGTGGGGTTAGAGCAGCATAGCTGTGCCCCTGTAAACGAGGCCTTAGTCTTTAATCTGTACCAAACAGTGCATTCTTTAGTAACTGGAAACAGTTCATATAAGCTGCTCTGTATTCTGATGTTAGGTACGTATTTGTGTAATGAAAGGACAATGGAGGCACATTGCTTAAATCCATGGAATTTTTGTTGTTGTCTAAAGTTACATCTGGAATAATAAGCAGTGATTTTAGCATTTCTAGTGTGCTTTTAATGAGTCTATTGTCAGTTGCATAGATGGGGGGAAATGAACCAGACCCAACATTAAAACGTATGTTACGAGATGCCCACAGCAAGCCCTGACTTGCAAATTTAGATTTGCACAGAATATAGTTCTTCTGGAAAATTACAGTGCCTGTAACTTTGGTTGCTTACTCATTTTGGTGCAAGACATCAAGGATTCCCCACCCCAATGGACCGTGTATATCCCACTGCCACCACCTTGCTTGTCTGACCTGAGATGCACTAGTTTTTCCAGAGAAGAACAATTCCATGTCATTTGAATGACAGACATATTATACAGTTCTCATTTAATTTACCCCAAAACCTCAATACATGGGGTGCACATGACATGAGAAAGAGGCCCTTAGTCTTCTCCACTGTTGGAAAGCTATATTTCCATAATTTTCAAGCTAAAGCTTACATGCATGATAAAGACAATAGAGCATTCTCTTTTCAGTGTACATGGGACTTGCGTGCATAACTCTCATTAACATGAATAGAAGTTATATGTGCAGCCAGAGGAAAACAGGCCCATAAATGTATCATGAATATGACCTTTAGAACTGCAGTTTGAATTGTTTTAGATTTATACCACCTCTGCTGCAGGGGCGCTGGAACAATTTGTATAGTGGTGGGGGCTGAGAGCCATTGAACCAAACTGTAAACTCTGTATATAATGGAAAGCACTTCAAGCCAAGGGGTGCGGCAGTACCCCCAGCACCCCCAGTTCCAGCACCTATTCTCTGCTGCTGAGTTATCCTGTTCCCTTGGGTGCTGGCTACTGGTGTTACTTATAACAGGGTTTTAGCTATCCGTGCTTTTTAAAAGACAGAGAATTTAATTTACAAAACAAACGCCTCTCAGTAAGAGAAAACAGCAGAAATAAAATTCAAGTTAGGATCTAAGAGGTTACATCTTCTATCCCTCTGTCTTAGGGTTTTCTATAGTGCCCATCACCATATTAACTAACAGTTTCTAATTAGTAATGACTAATTAACTGATCTGAACAGTTTATAGGAACATCTTTTTGATGGGCATGAGGGAGAGCGTATATTAGAATTTGCCAATAACCAGCACTGTAAGAACTTTTCCAGTGCCTAAAAACCATCAAGAGAACATTTTACATACTGTACAAACTAAGGAAACTGGAGGGATCTGGGGAAGGCAAAGGGTGTTTTTAGGGAGCCTGGAAGGGGCCTAATCCTACAAGCACTTGATTACTCCTATGAATAGGCTCAGACTTTTTAACACTAGGCTTTTATCTAAAGAGCTCTCTTTCCCACCACCCTTTCCATTTCTAACACTGGGTGCAGCTTTCCTAATGGTGGCACAAAGTATCAGTCCTTTCAACCACTCTGTCACATAGACCTATGCAGAGCAAGTTTAGATTTTATGGGGCTTAGTCCATAGCTGCCAACTGAAGCCCTGTCTACACAAGCACTCCCACCATTGCTACTACTGGTAGGAAACTTTTCACAATGAAGGCTGGTGTAGACACAGCCTTTGGCATCTATAGCACATTAGTACTATAGGTTTCAGTGGAACTACTCGCAGTAGTAAACTCTGTGTAGGTAGCAAGGGTTTGCTGGGTGGTGGTGGGATTAGATTGTAAACTCTTTGGGGTAGGGACCATCTTTTTGTTCTGTTACTTGTACAGCGCCTAGCACAATAGGGGCCCAGTTCTTGACTAGGGCTCATAGATGCTACCACGACACAAATACATACTAATTTATTATTAATATTAAGAGTCTTTCTAGTCTTTGATGCATTCATTGTGCCCACAAACTGTGCAAATGAGACGAATCTTCAAATGTTTCCCTTCTTGTGGTCTTTTCAAATATGTCACTTGCTTGATCTGCCAAAGCTCTTCACATCTTGGCTGCTCGCAATATTCTAGCAAGCTGCGGTTAAGCAGCTAGTGGCTACAAATAGATGAGATTAAATTCCCATGACCTCTACTGGTAATACCTACGATAGCAGAATAGAACCATAATTAATAATAATGCTTTGCTTCAACCATTCAGAAATTCTCTTAACACTCTTGTGAGATTATTGTTATTATCCCCATTGCACAGAGGGGAAAAATGAGGCACACAGAGGTTGCAGTGCAATGGTCCAGCCTAGAATATAAACCAGATATCTTCTGACTCACAGTCCTGTGCTTTCACCACTAGACCTCATTTTAAGATTTCAATGCCATACAATTATATTAAAAAAAACAACAACCTTACATGTGGTCACAGCAAAAAAAAATGTAGAACATTGCTTGACCAGTCAATGTGAGCGAGGGCTAAACTACCTTTTAAATGCATTCATGCATGGGTCAGACCTAGTTAAAATAAACCATAAGGGGCGGGGGGAGGGAGGGATCCTCCATGTTCCAAATACCTGCTTTTAAATTAAAATCTACCACTTCATCTCTGGGATTGTTTGTTTTTAAAGTTACTATAGGCCCTACAGGAACACCTATTTTACTCCACTTTGAAATGCTGCAGGAACATTTACTTGGTGGTTTCCAGGGTGGTGATGGTGGTATTAGCAATGATGCCAAAGCACAAGGATTATTTGGGCAAGATAACAAGAGACATAGGTTAAATTTGCTCTTAAAGAAAATAAAAGGTGTATTAATTTCAATTCCATTCAAAACTCAGGGATGAAAAAACCCAGAGCCTGATTTTTCTGTAGTTTTACACTAATGTAACACTATTGTGCCAGATTCTAAGATGCTGTAAATCAATGTAGCTTCATTGACTTTAATGGAATTACATCACTTCAGTCCAGTTGGGGTCTGGCCCATTACTCTAGTCTGTAACAAAGGAGAATCAAGCCCCCAGTCTCCTGCCACATGAAAACAGCTACAGAGGGTTAATGATTTCCAGGTTTCTAAGAATGTATTAGAAATCATAGGCAGTAAAGAAGATATTAAAACAAATGTTTGGATGCTCTCTCCCTCTCAATATTATGGTTTGCAGTGGAAAAAAAAAAACAATGATTCTTAACAAAAGATATGTCCAAACAGCAATCTGTGTGTCCTGTCTGGGGATATATTGACCCAACACTTACCAAGCTTCCCCTAGGTTTACTAAAAAGGTGAAACAAAAGTGCCAACGTTAATTATTTAACCTCACTTTTAAGGACTATAGTCAAGGTTTTCCGCAGGGGAAGAACATGCCTTTTGTATAATCAATAGGGCTTTGACAGGGAGGGCACCGGCCATGTAAGGAATTAATGCAGAAATGAGATAAACTGGGGTGGAGGTGGGGGAAATGCAACCCCAGTACCGTGCAACCTTTTGTTATAATTTTGCAGTCCTCCGTCTAGTGCTGATAATGGGCCCAATCCTGCCATTCTTACTCAGGCAAAACCCCCACTGAAGTCAGTGAGACTTTCCCCATTTCAAGTAGTGAGTGAAAGCAAAATGGCATCGCGTTGTAACCAGGTTGGTTGACAACGGCTTTATAACTGAGTCCCCAGAACTTGTTGCACCTGTGAAGTATTTCAGCTGGCCCACAGCAGGCATGTTTCCACTGCCATGAAAGGCCAGCACAGTTTTTCTGACCCTAGATCTAGAAATTAACCAAAAAAAAAAAAAAAAAGAGGTCCAGGATGAAATCAATTGAAGTCAATGGCAAAACTTACTTTGACTTCCACCGGGCTAAGATTTTAACCCTAGGATCTAACCAAGTTCATTCTGTCTGAAGATGCAAATTTAAAAACCAGAATGAGTTCTGATTTAGGTTAAATGAGGTTAGTTAGCCCCACCCCCATCTCCTTTAGATTCGGGGGAGGGGGGTGTCAGATTTTTACAACATGAATTCTATCATCAACAGTGGCCAGTTATCCAAAAGAATCAGCCTTTGTTTTTACAGTCGTTAGGGACCCTCCCTAGGCCCCATGTATAAGTATACAGTTTGCGTTCAATAAAGAAGAGATAATATTTAACCCACTTTGGTTTACCTGCCAGTGACACATTTTGTGAAGGCGGAATCAAGCCATCCTCTGTGGTGTTTAGTGTGGAACTTTACTACACGCTTACATACGACGTAAGGCACACGCCAGCTGCGGGTCATCAATAATCTCCTATTTATTGATACTGGTCTACCCAGACTCAGGGTCGCTGCTGTCGTCCCATCATTTCTAAGGCAGACAGTCCAGGTGAATTATTTATAGCATCAGCCACAGAGGTTAGATTCCAAGAGGTGTTGAGTAGATTCAGCTTCTATGGAGCGCAAGCAGGATTAGCCAAGATAGTTCTGATTCCAGGATCAGGCCTACAGAATTCCTGGACTCAGCACACTTCACATGCTCTCCTCAACTGTGGGAGAACCTGCCCTTTGGCACTATGATGCTCTCTGTTCATGTTTATTCACTTTGTATTTTACCAGTTCATCTTTTCAGGACGATCCAACCACTATCTTTGGGGGGGGGGGTCCTCTTTGCTCTCCTGGAACTTCCTTCAATTGAGAGGTGCCCGTGATATTCCTCCTGGTGGTTTCTCCAGTAGCACATGCTTTGTTCCAGATAAAGGTGCTGATTTTGCAACTAGCTATGCGCAATGTGCTCCATGCAGTGGTCTGCCCCGTGGAACCACTTGGAGGATTTGCTCATGCAGTGGTCATCTACTCACTCCTTTTTACACTTACTAAGTGAAAATGATGGCCAAACTAAAAAAAAAAAATCTTAATGATGCCTTGCTGGTCTGGCTTATGAGAAGGCAGATTATTGGAATCAGACAATGCTCCAGCGCTCTAAAGTGCTCTCCGAGCTGGTACCTTGTACTATTCCATATTGTATCAGCTAGCAAGAATTGAATAGACAGGAAGAAACAAAACAACACACAGATGGCAGGTATAATTTTAGGATTCTGAGATTTGATAGCATCCCTACAAACAACTGCAAAGGTCTCTTTCTTGGTGGAGAGCTTTATGTGACTTACTGATCCCAAAGTCTTCCTGCAGTCACTAAAACCTATTAGCACTTGATGGTTGTCCCCTCGTCTTTTCACTATCATCCTTTGGCTGTCAGTTAGATTTGGGGACACAGGATCCTGTTTGTCCAGATATGCTTCAATTTCCATCTTCTTTGACACGCATCTGGAATACCCATTGGCCAAAGTGAGTCAAAATGGGATATGCGCCAGCACGTTTAGGAATTCTCACCGTTTTTCAAGTTGCTGGCTTTCCTGTACCAAATATCAGCCCCATCATATGACCTCCTCAGTCTATCAGCATGTCTTATGTAGAATGGCCATAGCTAGCTCACCACCATCATTACATAACATAAGAACGGCCCATATTGGGTCAGACCAAAGGTCTATCTAGCCCAGTAAACTGTCTGCTGACAGTGGCCAATGCCAGGTGCCCCAGAGGGAGTGAACCTAACAGGTAATGGTCAAATGATCTCTCTCCTGCCATCCATCTCCACCCTATGACAAACAGAGGCTAGGGACATCATTCCTTACCCATCCTGGCTAATAGCCATTAATGGACTTAACCTCCATGAATTTATCCAGTTCTCTTTTAAAAGCTGTTATAGTCCTAGCCTTGCCTCTAAACAAATTCAGCAGGCTTACTATTTCTCCATTTTATCTATTAATTATTCCTGAATGTCAGTGACCATTGCTAATGTACCTGGATGGTTCAATCATTAAAAATAATAATTTACGAAACCCAGGCAGGGGCATCATTTGGTGAGGTTCACAATTAATCAGTGAGCTTTTAAATGATCAAATAGTCCACTGGAAACGGAAACTTACTGAAATGAAGACAATTTGCACAGCTAAATCTCATTCACAGCTTTTTGCCTGATCCCTAGGCCCAAAAATGCAGGGAGCATGGGGTAATGGTTAAAGCATGGCCCTTGCACCCTGGGCAGCCTAGGTTCCATTTCCAATTCTAAATGATTGCTGCATGACTTTGAGCCAAGTCACTTATCCTCCCAGTGTCTGTTTTCCTGTCTACAAAATGATTACTTATCGTATCTGGAGGCTATGACATCTAAAGCATATGATGGGTGAAGTTCACCCTGTGAAGAGAGTCCGCGCAGGTCTATGGACCAATTAAACCCCACTTTTGCCCTATTTTGTGCACTTAAGTAGAAGTTAGGCATTGTGCTGGTTCTTTGCACAGGGGTGACATTTACCCTAATGTCTGTAAAAGACTTTGATGAAAGGTGCTAAGGAAGTACTAGTCATGATCCTAAAAGGCCTCTTGATGCTTTACAGTAAACACACCCGTTCCAGCATAGGAAGGGTTAAGTTTTATGCTGCAACTGCAAAGCCCAATTTCTTTATTTCCTGTTAATGACATTATTGCCTACATAAAACCATTGGAACATGTTTCTTTCATTTGTTTAATTTCAAGTTCTGAGCACACGAGCTGGAAACTATGTTTAATAGTTAAACTCAAAACATTTGGATTTCCTTTCCTCTCTGTGATTTTCAGTAGGACGTAGTTTAATTTTTAAGTAACCATTTTTTACACAGCTCTAGAAGCCAGCCGGCAAACAAAAGGGATTATAGTGCAGCATCAAATCACATCAGTTAAGGCTAGTAACACATCATATATTTCGCTTCCTCCACAATCTTGCCAAGATCTCATCAGACCCGACTTGTTACCAAACCGAACAAATTCACCCTTCCATAGGGCAGGGTGTCCAGCCCTTTCAGAAGGAAAGCCAGGCCTCAGCTTGCACTATAGACATAAGAACACTTTCCCGTAACATGCATGGAAAATATGTTCCTGTTTCCATGAACAAACAGGATGGAATGTTACCTTAGTCCTTTCCTGCCTCTCATTGGCAATGGCATTCCCTTTACCTTCTGATCTTTAGACTTGCCCTTGCTCTCCTACTGTAACTCGCTTGCCAAATTCACACTGTTTCATGAAGTGCTCCATTAAGTCAGGATAAAATGGGAACGCAGATCATTTAATGGTAGCAGAAAATCCCATGTCCTCTTGTTAGAACAGGGTGTGTGGATCTAAACGCCTTTGAATATCAAAGGGAAACCTCAGATTGGAAACTGTGCTCATGGTTTTGTTTCAGGTCAGATCCAGACAGCTAGGGATCTATTTTCTGGTTCTGAATACATCGGAAACCTTACAAAGACAGATGATTTTAGCTCTCGTAATATGATGGAAATTTCACAACCGCTGATTACGTGAGATTTCCTCCACTCAAGCTGCCCGGCCTAATGGTCTAGTTGCCAATTGGGGCTGCAATCTCTCCAAAACAACTTGTGAGGTTTTGATGGGCATTGAACCCAAACCAATAACCCAGCTTAAAAACTATTCTGGACCCAGACTCAAAGAGACAGTCTCCTTTGCACATCTGCACCCAAAGAGCCAAATTTATGCCTGATGGAAATACACTGGAGTCAGTGTAGCTACTCCAGGAATGAATGTGGCCAGGGATATCTGTAGTCTCCAAAGGGTTAACTCATAGTGCCTACCAAGTAGGCAAGCCTCGGTTATTAGTACTTGATACTACTGTGCCATTGCAGCCATATGGCCTGATCCAAAGCCCATTGAAGTCAATGGGGATCTTTTCACTGGCTTCAAAGGCCTTTGGATGACGTCTGGTGAGGAACAAATTCTGCTCTTGGATGTGCATGTGGAGCACATCGCTTCAATGGAACCTAAGTGGATACACTCAAGGGCAAAATTTGCCGCCAAGATGGAGAGTTCAGTCACTGGTTGTTACCTTGTGAACAGAAAGTATGTAGCATAGCTAGCTAGCTAGTATTAGCATAGAGCCTGATTCTGCACCCCTTCCTCCAATGGAGTAGCACTTCCCTATGCAAATAGTCCTACTGAAACCAAAACTGGAGTCGTGTTTGGCATAAGGGTTGCAGAATTCATCTCATAGTGGTTACTTGTAAAATAAGAAGTTAGTTAATAGGGTTAAGTGGTCAATAGCTAGTCTGTGTCAGGGGGAAGAGTACATGAATGAATGAATCATGGAAACTTGGTCACAAATGTCTTAGTCCCCGACTCTGTCCCCAAACCTCATTTACAATCAATATTCCACACAGGTGAAGGAAACAGTTCAAAAATGTTAATAGATAGCAAAGTGCTTGTGTGCTTTATCAGCTTCTATAGAATGTTTAATGATGATATGGTGCCCCTTTTAAGTCTAAAAAATGTGGCCAAGAGTGAGCAGATTGCAGGGAGTGTTTTCAACAAAACATCAAGGAACATGTCTGTGTTGGGGGATGGAAGCGTTAAAAGGATTATAGTAAGAAGAAAAAATTATCAGACCTATCTGGTAGGATTCAGTAACAAAAGTATGTTCGCTTAAGGAACAAACTTCAAATCCCATAAATCTAGTTGTGTGTTTCCTTCTCTTATATTTGAGTCTCTTTCATAATCCTTTTTCCTCTGCTGTAAATATGTATCTGCATGTATATTACTCTGCACTTGTCAACTGACTGCTTGAGAGAGAGAGAGAGAGAGTATACAGATAATCAGGTTTGCACTTATTAAACTAATGATGTGAAACTAACTTACCAAAAAAAAAAAAAAAGGAAGGAAGGAATAACTTCAAAGGTATTAGCTCACATGTGGGATGCAAACCTCATGTCTTCTATATACAGGGCCTTCCTCTTATTTTGATCAAGTCTGTTCCCAACACTTCTGTTGAACTACTTGCAAGCCTTTGATCTTGTTATCAACATGACCACCAGTCAGAATACTGCAGCTTGCATAGCATATGACAGTACATATGACATCAGTCACAAAGTGTGAATAACACAGCTTTTGGGTTTAAATTTTACTGTCATGTTTCTTCCCTGGGCTGCTCTTTTTCCTTCAGTCTCATGCAGAAATGTACCATACTTCAATAATGATTCACACCTTGCACTTTTTCGTCCAGTGATCCTGATACACGTCACAAAAGTGGGAAGAGTAAATAGTTCTACCCTTTTCTCTCTCTCTCTCTCTCTCTCTCTCACACACACACACACACACACACACTCTCTCTCTCTCTCTCTCTCTCTCTCTCTCTCTCTGCCAGGTGGGGACAACAAGGTACAGAGAAGCTTGGCACAATTGGGATTGTGTAGGAGGGTTTTGACCTGCCTTATGGTACCTAGGAAAGTCAGGAAGGATACTTGTCACCACTGGAGGTGAGGTGACAGGGGTTTGGAGAGCTGAGGGTGGACAGGATTTGAGACAGCCAGCAGCTAGAAGCGCACTCATCTTTCTCCTTCCAGCCTCAAACTTCCCATCCTAAACAGATTCGTTAGCTCACTAGGCAGGCGGCTATATTTCTTCTTGACCTAACAGGGCAGACACTCCTCACAGCCAGGCAAGCAGCTCTCGCTAAGTGCATCTCCCCTTCCCACGTACCCCTCTGTCGCACACGCCTTCCAGATACATGCACAATTAAATGACCAAACAAGGCGGCATTTGCCTCTGCTTAGGCTTAGTTTCCCTCTTGTGCCACCAGCTGCCTGGTGTAATTGTGCATACTAGCTAGTAAGAGACAGGAGAGTATGCTTAACATTTTCCAATAGGTACTGTGGTAGCCAACATGCTCAATATGACACCAGGGTAGCAGGTGACACGCTAGCAGCACTGGGGCTCAGCAGAGGCAGCTAGGCCCTGTCTCAGTCCTTCAGTTGGTTAGAGCTAGCGGAGGCACCATGGAGAGAAAGGTCAAGGAAATGCAGTGGGGGAGTCACACAGGGGACAGAGCAAGGACACCATACGCCAGCACCTGCCCTGGTGGCTTTTTGGTGGGGTGAGAGATGCTTTCATTTTGCTAAGTATCAGGGGGTAGCCGTGTTAGTCTGTATCTACAAAAACAACAAAGAGTCTGGTGGCACCTTAAAGACTAACAGATTTATTTGGGCATAAGCTTTCGTGAGTAAAAACCTCACTTCTTCGGATGCATAGAGTGAAAGCTACAGATGCAGGCATTATATACAGACACATGGAGAGCAGGGAGTTACTTCACAAGTGGCGAACCAGTGTTGACAAGGCCAATTCAATCAGGGTGGATGTAGTCCACTCCCAATAATAGATGAGGAGGTGTCAATTCCAGGAGAGGAAAAGCTGCTTCTGTAGTGAGCCAGCCACTCCCAATCCCTATTCAAGCCCAGATTAATGGTGTTGAATTTGCAAATGAATTTTAGTTCTGCTGTTTCTCTTTGAAGTCTGTTTCTGAAGTTTTTTTGTTCAATGACAGTGACTTTTAAATCTGTGATAGAATGACCAGGAAGATTGAAGTGTTCACTTACTGGCTTGTGTATGTTGCCATTCCTGATGTCCGATTTGTGTCCATTTATTCTTTTGCGGAGGGACTGTCCGGTTTGGCCAATGTACATGGCAGAGGGGCATTGCTGGCACATGATGGCATATATGACATTAGTGGATGTGCAGGTGAATGAGCCCCTGATGGTGTGGCTGATGTGGTTGGGTCCTCTGATGCTGTTGCCAGAGTAGATATGGGGACAGAGTAGGCAACGAGGTTTGCTACAGGGATAGGTTCCTGGGTTGGTGTTTCTGTGGTGTGGTGTGTAGTTGCTGGTGAGTATTTGCTTCAGGTTGGGGGGTTGTCTGTAAGCAAGGACTGGCCTGCCTCCCAAGGTCTGTGAGAGTGAGGGATCATTTTCCAGGATAGGTTGTAGGTCGTGGATAATGCGCTGGAGAGGTTTTAGCTTTTTTTGTGAAGTAACTCCCTGCTCTCCATGTGTCTGTATATAATGCCTGCATCTGTAGCTTTCACTCTATGCATCCGAAGAAGTGAGGTTTTTACTCACGAAAGCTTATGCCCAAATAAATCTGTTAGTCTTTAAGGTGCCACCAGACTCTTTGTTGTTTTCATTTTGCTGCTCTTTCTGAGTCTGCAGCCCCAGATGGCTGCCTGTCTAACCCAAGCACTGGTTATTTACAACACACAAACTGATTCCAGAGATTGTGATTTAATTAAATGGAGAATAAAATGACCTGGTGATTGATTGATGTGCCAGGCACTTTATATCTCTTATATGTTTTGATGAAGGACTGGAGTGTTGTGTTTACTGCTGAACTTGGAAGTCCAAGCTACTTCTCTCTTAACAAGATGAACTTTACAACTAACAGTGTTGCTACATTGTCCACACCCTATGCCCTTGTGTGAAGGGGTTCACGTCCGGCAGGTGGTACCTCATTGTGGCTGTTCTAGGATCAGCTCTCAGCCAGTCCGGTGCCCTCTTCTGTCAGTTACTCAAGCTGTTACTCCCCCCTGTCCCCTTTCACAACTCAGCCCTCTGGCCTCATCACTATATAATCCTCCCCTTCCATGGTAATAAAGTATTTCCAGTTCAGCTATCCAGTTGGGATCTTCAACACTCCTATGCCACTTCCCCTACCTCATAGGGAAACCCAGGCCAACCCTCTACACTGGGTTCCCTTCCAGCCCAACAAGCAGCCAACATTTGCATAGTCCTACCCCTGGCTGCTGTTTCCCTGGGCTTCTTCCTACCTAGTCCTCTTAGGCTTTCTTTCCCCACAGCTCCTCTGGGGTTGACCCTTCTTGCAGGGCTAGAACCCCAGGTCTTATACTCCCTTTCCCCCACTCCCAGAGACTCTTTTCCTGCAGCCCCTTTCTGCTGCAAACTTCCTGGCTTTATAATCTAGCCTACTCCTACCCATCTGGGCTTCTTTTCAGTTAGGTCTGGCTGTCTTCTAAGTGCACCTAGCCACCTTAACCCCTTCAGCGGCTGGTGTGCAGTGAACTCCCCATCACACCTTCTGCAATAGGGATAACAGAAGGGATTTTCAGGGGAAGAAGAACACCTATATAAATAGACTCCAACTTTTCAATATTTTTCATTAGTAGAAAATATATAACACCAGATTCCATGGTGGGAATTTCAAATTTTGTGTCCACTTAATAGTAATTCTGCCAAGCCCGCATTTCTCCAGCTTACCTATCAGAATGTCACGTGGGACTGTGTCAAAAGCCTTGCTGAAGTCGGTATATTATGTCCACCTTCCTTGGTGATATGTCCCTACTTCCACTCCCCGTATGTATCCCTTTTGGTTTTTAGATGGCTCAAATATGCTCCTTTGGGCAGTCACATTGGCCTCCTGTGCCTCTGCCTTGGAATAGCCGCATGTTGAACCTCCAATATTATATCTTTTAGGAACTGCCAGCCCCCTTTAACTCATTTTCTGTTAGCTCAGAACAAGCATTCACATGAATAGGTCAAGTTTTTCCAAGTCTTTCCCGGAACGATTGGGACCCATTTTGAATAGAAGGTCCCCTTTGTTTGCTGGATCAGAAAGTAAGCCCCGAGACAATTTAAACTCAGGCTATTTATCCAAAAGTTTTCCTCTGGAGAATCCAGTTTGAACTAGTCTAGACAAGCTTCCCTAGGAGGTGGTACCTCTGTAGAGGTGTTACAACCTGAGTGAATTTGCCTAATCGCCCCTCCACTGTTCTTAATACCTGGAGAAGCTGTGGTTTCCATCCCCCAGGGAATTACATACAATCACTGGCCCACAATGGTATGTAAACTTAATTCAATAAGGTTTAACTTAATTCAGTAAGCATTGTCCAAGATATTGCAGGAAGCTGCCATAGCTCTCACACTGACTTCCTTTGTGAAGCACCTTGAGCTCTATGGATGAAAAGTGCTAAAGAAGAGCTAGGTATTATTATTTCTCAAGGCCTTAAGATATGATTGTGCAGTGGTGCTCTTCACATCATTATTCTTTCCAGGAAGCACAAGGTGCACAACACTTAAAACTAATGTTGGCCGTCAAAGGCAATTGCTTAGGATGCTGGTTATGTGTTTTCTTCTAAACAAAAATGAGCCAGATTCTCAGTCAGTGTAAATCAGAATAGTTCCACTGACAACAGTGGAATGACACCAGTTTACACCAGATGAAGATCTGGCCTAATAATTTGTCCTCTATTTCTTTTGTGAAAATCAGAGGTAGGGTCTAATTTAGCATCTTGCGAAACATCCACAAAACTGCTCCTCCCAGTGGTACCGGGAGGTGTCAAAACTGATCAAGTTGTCCTTGAGCAGGTGGACAGCTTCAGCTAGGTTTGAGCTGAGAAATGAAACAAAGCATTAGAAATTCTAGGAGACCAAAAGTGGCTTGATCAAATATGTCATCACAGACAGCGATATTCCAAGGTGAAAACAGTTTTTTAAAATGACCAAATTTAGCTCTCTTCGTTTGATTATACCCATAAATAACTATGGTCAGGAGAGCTGACCAGGGCTGCACTGGTGTAGTCTTTTGAGATTCAGCATTAGTGGCATTTGACCTACTTTTATGCGGGAAGGCAACTATCTGGAGACGTCTCTTTCAGAGTGAGACACCAGCGAAGCAACTGCCTTGTGGGCAGAGAAGACATTGATGGAGCAATATGCTTGAAAGTTAACTAGGGGAAGTTTGGAAGAATACACATTGGTCTAGAAAATGTTTGTGTTATAATGGGCCCTCTGACTGTTTGGCCTCATTGCTAGCATTACACAGAACCACTGAAAGCCGAGATGAAGAAACCTGATTTGATCAACTACTCGAGTTCCTAAAGAAGCACAATATTTTTCCATATGAATTTTCTTCCCCTCTGCTCCAAGGAGGCTTCTAGGAAAAATTCCCTTTTTTCCAATAAGCTGATTTCAAGCACTTTGCCCTAAATGTAAATGTCATGTCCATAATGTCAAAGGGGGTTGGCATGGTTGGCTGTCACTGCTTAAACAGACCATTTTGACACTTTATGACACTTTCACTGTGGCGTTATATAAAACGCAGAATGTAAGGTGCTGTGAAGTGAATATAAATTGTTAATTTTGCTATCTGTTCAGTGTGGGAATTCAGATTCAACTGTAGGCTGGTGAATCACGGGGAAAATCAAAGATATCCAGTTTCCTTGGTAGCTGTAGTAGCTCCCTGAACATAGAAACTTTCCAGTAGGCTATAAACAAGGATTTCCACAGTGCCAGATACTGGTAATGATGAAACAAACTCTGGAAGTTCTACTTGTACCCACCATTGTCTATTTATTTCATCAGTCTAGTCCCAAGTGGACTCTAGCAGTGTATGTACCACTCGGCATGTTTACACATCACAGATGATAATGAGAGAATATATTATTATAAGGTTACAAAGTTTTCATTGACGGGGAGAGGGATAGCTCAGTGGTTTGAGCATTGGCTTGCTAAACCCAGGGTAGTGAATTCAATCCTTGAGGGGGCCATTTAGGGATCTTGGGCAAAAAAATCTGTCTGGAGATGGGTTAGACTAGATGACCTCCTTGAGGTCTCTTCCAACCCTGATATTCTATTACATGACTTGGGGATGTTCACATTACCCAACAGTGGCAAATCACACATGATTCATGCAGGATTGTCCCCAGGTTCCAATACAAGCTTTATAGTACCCATACACCACCATGTATTCTGTACACCATGTATTCTGGGTTGTCCTTAACACCAGGCTACCTTCTTTACTATGAGTCCAACTGTCCAGGTGTTAGGGGGAAAGGGATGTGGTAACTAATACGTTTACAAAACCTTTCGAAGTTTCCCAAGTTACCTGGCCCATCTAGCCAATTCCAGCTTGTGCTTGAGGTTGGAGGGGAACGGAGTCCCTAACTGGGCTTGCATAAAAGTGCGCTTGTCTCTGCAAATGTGGGCCACGGTGACTGTTTTGAAGGACAATGATGGTCAAGTAGCCCCACGGGATATAAAAGAAATGGTACCAAGTCTGCATTAATGTATATTGGCCCCTGTGCTGTATCACCCTCCAGGTATCATTTCCAGGGCAAGGTCAGTGTTATTACATGAGGGCTGTTTACCAAAATGGCCACTATTTGTTTAAAATACACTTTGACAAAAATCACATTTTTGAGAAGCTAAACTATGAAAATGATGCCTGGAGACTTCTTTGAAAGGGGGTGCGTGTCCTGTCTCACACATGTTTGTACTGCTTTGACCCTGCTAGAACAAAACTCTAGTATAGCACATGATGCTGTTTCAGCCAATCAGACTAGAGTATATAGCCTGGATAATTAAATGGATGTTACCCATGTACGACCTTAGAGCTCCAGTTCTTCCCCTGTGAATGATTTAACCACAAGAGTTAGTAAATGGGAGAGAGAGCTTTTAATGTCCAAATTTCTGGTTCAAAGTCAGTCCAGGAGATAGGTATCCAGAAGCTACTGATTACCCTCTGATGGCTGTTTGGTGATCTCAGTCTCCTCCCTAATCAACAGGTGTCCCCATCAAAAATCTCACCACTGGAATGGACAATGAGACAAGAGTTGTAAGCTCTTCAGGGAAGCGGCCATCTTTTTATTATATGATTGTAGCGCCTGGCACAGTGGGGCCTAGATCCATGACTCACCACTAACCACAAAAAATACTACTACTACTAATACCAGATGCCTTGTAGAGAGAGTTCCTCCAAATCAGAGTTGAAACACAACAGTGGGGCAGCCATAGGGAAGCTTGCTGTACCTCCCCTATGGATAGAGGAACTCCATCTTCCAGGGTGGAAAAACTGAACACTTTCACCAACAATAAATCCCCTTAAATTATATTTTGTTTTAAATTGAAATGGCACCAAAAACCTCCCATGGTGCCCAGGAGATGCATATATTAATATGTGACTCTGTTAGATACACGGTTTCTGTGCTGTCCAAGATTCAGCCAGCAAACAGTTAATCAACAAATGCGCTCTTCAAGAGCCACCAGTCTCTTAGGGTACGTCTACACTACTCGCCGGATCGGCGGGTAGCGATTGATCTATCGGGGATCGATTTATCGCGTGTAGTGTAGATGCGATAAATCGATCCCCGGTCGCTCTCCCATCAGGAAGCCATGCAAAGGTCTCAAAACCACAGGTCAAGGGAAATAGCTTGTTTAGCAATACAATTAGTTATGGATATTGCAAACCTAAAACATGTTTTTAAAGGGTATAAAAGAGAAGAGAAAAAGATGCAGTCCTTGTCTGGGAAGATTCTTACAGAGACACTCTCACTTGAATGAGCATAATTTAACTTACTATTGTCACAAGTATCATCTAATATTAAGTGAAAGAGACTAGAGAAAAAGTATATATTTATTTTGTTTTTTCCCCCAATTTGCTCTGTGGATTGACAACACTTGTTATAATTTTCTCCCCTGTATAATCAGTTAGGGCCTGGGCCTGTGAGCACATCAGCATATGGATAACTTAGCTGAGGAGTCCACCTGTCTTCTACAGGACGACTCACATATGTAAGTGCTTGCAGGCCTGGGCCCTTCGTTGTTTGTGTGGGGTCTTTAACACAGCAGCTAGGTGTGAAACACATAGGGCCTGATTTTCAGATGACGAGCATCCACATTTCACTGCATAACCCTCTCACACTCCGATGGAAGGCAATGGGAGCTGTCAGGTGCCCAGCACTTCTGAAAACCAGGCCCTTAAGGAACAATCTATTCCACCTTGCATGTGACACTCCTTCTCTTTCCCACACCTGAAGAAGAGCTTGGTGGAGTTCAGAAGCTTTGCCAATAGAAGTTGTTTTTCACCTCACCCATCCTGCCTCTCTCAAGCCCTTAAGGAAATAGGTGTGATTGTAGAACACGATAGTTGACAGGGGAGTGTAGGGGCAGGTGCACTACTTCAAACTGCTTCCCCTTTTTTTCTTTCTTTTTTTAAACTGATGAAATTGGCGGGGCCTCTTTGATGTTTAAACCCAGGGAACAGATAGCTTTGGATGGGAGATGAGTTCACTGCATATCTCTCTCTCTCTCACACACACACACACGGATGACCAGATAGCAAATATGGAAAATCAGGACAGGAGGTGGGGGGTAACAGGTACCAATATAAGAAAAAGCCCCCAAAATCGGGACATCTGGTCACCCTAATCTCACACACACACACATACACCCCTCCCCCTTTCCACTGGGACTCCTGCAACAGGGCTGAAGAGAGGAACAGGATTCCCATCTATACTTCAACCTACCCAGCCCTTACGCTTTGCTTACAGTGGCTGGCCTTTGCGTTTCCCTGCCGATCACAAGGGATCGCCCATCCTCCTCCCTCCCCCCACCCTGCCAAGCGCGCAGCTCATTCATGAAAGGGAACGCAAGCCCCGCCTCCTCCGCACGCCCGACTGCAAATGTATCAATCGCCGGCATGTGGCTCTCGCCCCGCTGACTGTCCAATCAGAGAAGCCAGGGGAGGGCGAGGGGCCAATGGGAAGTGTCCGAATGACACACACCAGCTGCATGGTCGAACTAGAGCTGTCAAACCTCATGCTCTCTGGGAGAGATCACCCCCCCCCCCAAGGCTTTTTCTTTGACACCCTCGGACCTGCAGAGCGGCACGAAGACAAAGAATCATGCAATAGCACGGCGGGGAAGGGGCTGTGTGTAACCATCCATTCCCAACTCAGAAATAAAAGCCCCCGCTCCACCACAACATGATTATTCCCCCCCCCCCCGCACCACGTACCACTTATGGCACCCCAATTCCTCCAGCCCACTTACCAATTATTCCCCGCACAGAAAATGCCCGAGACCCTCATGCTGATTATCCCCCCAAATACCCCAGTGCCACGTGTTGATTGTAGCCCCCAAAATATGCACCACGGACCCTGGCCCCCCTGCCTATAATGTTTTCTTGCCCCGTGCACTTGGTACCTCAGGTCAGGAAATTAAACCCAAATATGCATTAGAGACAAGTAAGTGTCCCACCAACTTTCCCACCACGGCATTAAATGTGCATCTTTCCCCTGGCCCATAAAGTCTAGTGGTTTCACTTCAATGACACGCTTCGTCGGTTAGCTTTGATTTTACAGAAATAAGCGGCCAGATCCTCAAGAGATATACACTGGCACACATCCAGGAGAGTCTCTGTTTACACCAGCTGGGGGTGTGGCTCTATTGACTTCAATGGAGCGACCAGCTGAGGATCTGATCCCATTGATTTCAAGGGAGCTATGCCAAATAACATCCGTGGGGATCTGGCCCCATTGTCTTCAGTGGATATGCACGAGCGAGGATCCAGCCCAAGGTTGTTTTAAAGAAAGAACCCTCCAGGGACAAAGTACGTTTCTGTGTTATCCGCCTTTTTTCCATAGTATTTCCTCCCACTTACTCCCAAACCTAACCAAAAATGCACCAGTTACTGTTTACATCTGGCCAGTGGCGTTAAATGATGGTGAACAAACGAGAAAGACTGCTCCAGACTCTGGGTACTGGAGACAGGCTGATGGAAATTCTACATAATTGCTATTTGCATTGCCTCCACTATGTATACTTTGGGGAGGTGGGGGGAATGTGTGCAGAGCAGAGAGAGAGGCAAGTCTTGTAGTTAAAAGTTAGTCTGAAAGGCTAATAACAGGTTGCATGTAGCTTTTGCATTTCCAAGGGATTGTCATAAATTACATTCACAAAAAAGAAGCTGGTGTTTGAAAAGCATAGCCCACGTGCTGCTCGTAATTCACTTGCAGTGCCAGCCCTGCCCTGCAGTAGTCGCCATTCTAGACACTGACTTCTCCTCACACAGGCATTGTCGAAAGAGTCCAGCGATCTCAATTTTGGCACCTAAATCAAGTGGTCTGATTTTCAGCCTTTTCCACTGAGAACAAATGAGTGCTGAACCCTTTTCAAAATTCAGCCCTTGATGCATATAGTAACGTTCTGACCATAACATATTTTCCTTAGATTGTGAGCTTTTTGGACTGTGCTTTTTGAACTGGGGCCCTGCTGTAAATAAATAAGTACATCTAATAATGCATGTTTCAGAGTAACAGCCGTGTTAGTCTGTATCCGCAAAAAGAAGAACAGGAGTACTTGTGGCACCTTAGAGACTAACAAATTTGTTAGTCTCTAAGGTGCCACAAGTACTCCTGTTCTTCTTTTTGCTAATAATGCATGCAACTCGGTGCACATGAATAGTCCTATTGGGCCTACCCACGTGAGTAAAGATACTTACATGCATAAATATTTGAACGATGAGGACCTTACATCATATACTCAGGGACTCAGTCTTTGTATGTACTGGGACAAAGCACTGTGAGTGAACCTGTTTGCGGCCTCTGGGCGGAATCATAATCTAAACAATAACAAGAAAAATCTGATTGCAAAGTTTTTTTCATGCCATCGAGGACAAAAACACCAGTTGCCTTGTTTTGGCCGGGCAGAGGGAAGTTTTCCCTGCTTTTTGTTCATTCCTTTTAAAAAAATCTGAAATATGTGTTCTGTGTTCCTTAGAGGGGGACACGAAAAGTTTTTCAGTACACTAAAATAGAGATGAGCTGCAGCCACAAAGTTGGGACTGGACCTTCCACTTAGGACAGGGGTGTTCTGGTTCTTCCCTTCCCCCCAAAATAAACACATCTGCGTAAGGGGGGAAAGGAGTTAGTGCAGCCTATAATGTGAGACTCAGGTGACATGAGTTCTAATCCCAGCTGGATTGCGGGGTGACCTTAGATGAGTCCCTGTACCTTAGTTTCCCCTTCTGCAAAACGAGGGTAGTGATTTACTTGACCTCCCTTTATAAAGTGTGTTGAGACCTCCTGATGAAGTGTCATGCAAGAGCTAACCTCGGGGAGAGGAGACGGATTGAATGAGGAATACAGGTTTGGGGTCCAATCTCTAATTGAAGCCTTTTGTATAAAGTTTAGAAAAAAAACCCATTCTGTGTCTGGTTAATATTTCACATATGGGGAGAGAGGGATGTGAACACAGCTTAAACCAGAGTTCGGTTGATGTGCCAGTTACATTACAATCCGATATTGTTTAAGTAGGATGCACAGCCTGAAAACAGGCATTTGGATCATTAAAACGGGCCAATTTTCTCCTAAAATGAAGTTTTTTTGGAGGGGGACGTTAAGGTTTTTTTTTTATACCGCAGAAAAATGTCACAACCCTCCGGTACTAAAGTTGACCAGAAAAATAAAAGCAATAGACTGTTGGTTGGCATGGTCTAAGGAGGGAAGAGTTCAAGAACAACTGATACCTATCTCGCTGGCGGCTGGTTACAAAGCAGAGACAGAGCGATTGGGGGGAGGAAGGCGGATTGAGCACGGAAAGGGTTACAGGCCGGGCGCAAAGCTGCGAGCAGCCGTGGTGAAGGGGGTTGCCTGTCCCTTTAAGGCTCCGGCAGCTCTGGGAGAATTGCAGGGATAATACGATTGGGGCGGCAGGATCACTTACTTCTGACGTTCCAAGGCCTGGGGGAGTTGGCTGGAGATTGTTTCCCTTTGATAAGGTCCTGGCAACTTAGTAACAACTCAAGAGATGAAAAAAAAAAAATTCCAAGTCTGAAAGCTTTCATTAAAAAAAAAAAAAAAGCAACATAATAAAAAATCCTCCTTTGAAAAAGAATTAGCTCCAGCTGTGTGCCAGGCTGCCACGGGAGTGTCTGGCGCGATGGTGCAACAGGAAACTGAGGCGTGTATGGGATGGGTTTTTTTTTTTTTGGTGGTGGTGGGGGGGTGTTGCAGAAAGGCGCTTATCTCCCTTGCAGGACCGTTCTCTCGGTTCTTCACTTTGATGTGCACAGTTAAACCCACAGCTCAGTGTTTGTTGGAATAGCCTGGAGGACATTTGGTGCATGGAATGACTGCTTGAAACAGGACCTGAGTTGAAAGAAAGGGGGGGTAGGGGGTCAGGAGAAGCAGGGAGGGATCAGCTCTTTTGTATTTTTTTTAAAGGGGGGGTGGTTGGTAGAAGGAGAGGATCACCCTGAACTCTTTTGCTTTTACTCATACATTCCCTGCAGCCGCTTTCGTCCAATGCTCTCAGATGCTATTGCAAAGCCAGAGAGGAGGAGGAAGAAGAAGAAAATATAGGGGGGGCAATCGGGGCAACATTGCGGATACTTTTGGTGGGAAAGGGCTGGGGGGCGGAAGGGGGGTTGTTTTAAGGAGGAACGGAGCGGCGGCGGTGCGGAGAAAACTACTGAGATCCATGGTAAGTTGCAAAAGAATGTATGTGTGATCCTAGCGCTGCCCCCCCGCGCTTTTCTCCCTCTCCGGGGCGCTTTGATGTGCTCTTCGCTGGGGCTTTGAAGTTTTAAGGAAAGCTATTTATGTGCTAGCTATGGGCAAGCAGGGCTGGGCTGACACCGGAGTGGGGTTTTATTTTATTTTTGAATTATGTTGCAAAAATCCGAGCTCTCGGTGCCTTTTTTTTTTAATTTTATTTTCTGCAAGAGGGGAAGCTTTTATTTTATGGGCATGGTGGGGAAAGAGAGGCAGACATAGCAGGATGCATTTTTGTTAAAGGTGGATGTGGTGAGAATGAGATTTCTCTCCTCTCTTTCTCCCCCCCTTCTCCTCCTCCATACCCCTCCCACACCCCTCAGCACCCCCTGTGAACTCCAAAGAGGCGCTGCACGCTTAGTTAGGGGTCAGTTGTTGCACAGGACTCGGAGGAAGCAAGTAGTTTAGGACTCTCCCTCTCTCTCTTTCTCTAAGATCTCTTTCCAACCTCTCATTTCTCTGCCCGTCGCCATTTCTGGAGCAGGTTTTTTTTATTATTATTTGGCAGGATTGTCCTTTGAGGGCTTGGCGCCTCCTGGATTGTTTCTTCCCTTCTTTAGTTTTTATTTTTGGAGGGTCTCTTTTTTTTCTTTTCTTTTTTTGTTTGCAGGAGGGGTGGTTGGGTGTATTTATTTTTGCTCTAAGGTGGGGAGCAGGGGCTGAGCTTGGAGGAGATGAGAGCCCAGGCACGGGATGCCTCCAGCAATCAGGTACATTATAGATAAGGGGGAGGCACTTTCTCTCTCTCTCTTCCTTTTCTGCAAACGGGACTCGATATTGCGAGACTGATGATAATAGGGGTGACACTGCTTGTTTATGTGTGTGTGAATTTCTGCTTGGGTTTGTGCAGCAAAGAAAAAAGCCAGGAACTCAGTTCACGCTTTCTGATTAGTTTGAGAGCCTTTCACATGCTTATTAAACCAGCTTTTTATTGGATGGAAGCAGGTTTTATTAAAACTGTAGAAATAGCTTTTAAAAATCATTCTGCACCGTAGTGAGTGTTTACTTTTTATTGATCTTTTTTTTTAAACCTATAGCAAGATTTAGTTAGTTTCACATTTACCTTCTAATGATGGAAACTTGTTCTAATAAAAAAAAGTCACTAGTGAGTCAGCCTTTGGAGGCAAATGGGTTGGTGATTTCTTTTTGTTCTCTCCTTCAAACTTTTAACAAGTGCATGTGCTTAACTTAACCAAATCCATGGCAGTTTTTTTTTATTTTGAAGGCTGTAGTTAACTTCTAAAATGAGTCAGAACTGTTTTTAAAATGAAACATTGTAGTGATTCCGCCCCCCCCCCCCAAAAAAAGTCTTTCTGAACGTGCCGTTCCAAAACAGCATTCGGCATTGTGCTAGTAGGGCTTCTGGTGATCATAATCTAAATTTTTAAGGAGTGAGAGGAGAGGGGGGTAAAATGGAAACCAGATGCCGAGAAAGGCACGTCTTGTTCCCTGCCTTGAGTTATCTACAAAAAAGAGGCAAAATTGGGGGGGGGGGGGGGGAGTTGTGTGTGCGTGCGCAAAACTGGTTTACCCTGCAAACAGCAGGACAGAGCCAAGTTTGTGTGCCTGATGCTATCACTGAGAGGGGAGAAGGTTACCTGTATTTTTGTAAAGAGGGGTGTCTTCACTGGAGACGGGTTTGGTAGGTTGTGATTATATATGCAGTGTAAATGAAGGGTTAATTCTTTTTCTTTCCAGCCCCCCCCAACGCCCCCCAAGTTAAAAGTGCGCCGGGAGTTCAGAAAAGCATATCTGATACTTTTGATTAACACTGCAGATAGCTGTGCGTTGCCTTTTTTTTTTTTTTTTTTTTTTTTGAATGTGAAGAGTTGAAAAGCCTGTTTACTTTTTGTCTTTGATGTTGGGTGGATCTGGTTTTGATTAGATCAATACTCTTTTCTTTTCTTTTTTTTCCAGAGAGGAGGCTCAGAGGATCTCCTGCTGACTTGAGAGAGAGGCGCACATACACACACACATAGAGGTAGATTACTGAGGAATTTAAGGGGGGGCGGAAAAACCCTACCAGAAGAACTCGTGGAGCCATGAGTAGTGCTGTGTTGCTGACTCACCTTCCAGACCCCAGCAGCAACTTCAGGGAAGACGCCCCCCGCCCCCCTGTGCCAGGCGAGGAAGGAGAGACACCATGCCAACAGCCTGTAAGCTCGTTTGTCATGAAAAGCCAAAGCTTCAAGGCCATGTCAATTTCTTCCAACCCAAGGAGGAATGAGGATGGTCTTGGCGAGCCGGAAGGCAGTGCATCTCCAGACTCCCCTCTGGCAAGATGGACCAAATCTCTGCATTCCTTGTTGGGGGATCAAGATGGTGCCTATCTTTTTCGGACCTTCCTGGAAAGAGAGAAATGTGTGGATACCTTAGACTTCTGGTTTGCCTGCAATGGCTTCAGGCAGATGGACCTTAAGGATACCAAAACTTTAAGAGTAGCCAAAGCTATATACAAAAGGTACATTGAGAACAACAGCATTGTCTCCAAGCAGCTCAAGCCTGCCACTAAGACCTATATAAGAGATAGTATCAAGAAGCAGCAGATAGATTCTATAATGTTTGATCAGGCACAGACTGAAATTCAGACTGTGATGGAGGAAAATGCTTACCAGATGTTTTTAACTTCTGATATATACCTCGAATATGTAAGGAGTGGGGGAGAGAATCCTGCTTATATTAACAGCAATGGACTGGGGAGCTTAAAAGTTGTCTGTGGCTATCTCCCAACCTTGAATGAAGAAGAAGAATGGAGCTGTGTGGACTTTAAAAACAAAATCTTGCCTTCTGTAGTTGGGCTATCCAGCAAGACTTTGAGGGTTACAGCAAATGTCAGAGCTACAGAAACGGCTGAGAATGGATACAGGTAAGAAAACTCTATGGAAGAAATGGTCTTTTGTTTTGATTTTAATGACTTTGAGACTATTATTCTTTAAAAGGTTTGAGAAGTGGGTGTTCAGTGTTAGGTAGTTTTAAAACAGAAAGCTAACAACATAAGCCCCCCCTCCCCGTGTTTTGAAAATAGTCCAGAAATCCTATTAGTTAAGCATGCCATTGGTAGATTCAACACAGATGCTTATCTCAACCTTAAATATTCAGGTATTTATTTTGTTTTTTTGTTGTTGCTCTTTTCTGAATAGAAGAAACACTGTATTGTGCTGTTAAAGTTTATTGGCTCTTCCAGTTCTTATACACCAAAAACTTCATAGCAACTACATGAATTAATTATTGCAGCAACTTTCAAACATATTCCATGTAACGGTAAAGAGCATCTATATAGGCATATGAAAAATGAAACATTAGTTCACCAACTTCACCACTAACCGGTGCTTAAGTTGGTTGGTTACATGGAATGCAGTTGTGTAATAATGGAGCAGGAAATGTATGCACTTACTACATAATAAAATACATGTAAAGTTCATATGTGTAATATAAAATCTCTCTCTCATCACATTCATTATTGGTATCATGTCAAAGTCATTCCAGATGGCTTTGAGTCAGTGTATACAAGAGCATAAGATCTTAGCATCATGTATTTAGGGTTATAGTAGGTCTGGTATTCTCTTATTGGCAGTGTGCTTGAAGTTAAACTTATTAAAAGTTGGATCTATGTCTTAATGCCAAGTTCAGAGTGTGTAGTGTCTGTTATGCGATACCAGAGGCAAAGTCTTAATTATGCACTTGGGCAGAGAGATTTCTCTGATACTGAGCCCTTCATTTTGCTGTATGCTTTGTTGAAAAGGTGGACTGAGGGGGCAAGTAGCCCCTTACAAAATGACCATGATCATATTCCAAATGAGTAAAATTGTCTTCTGAAAACTTATTTTCCCTCCCCAGCCCCTTGTCCCTTCTCCTGCCAGCCTTTCCATTAATGTGAATTGTTGAATAAAGATCGGGGGCAAAGTGATCTGTTTTCAGTTGTATGCTCTGTCTGCTAGCACAGATGCAAGGAGTTTGTTTTTCAGTGTGGTGAGTGTTTGACATCTGGTTTACAGGAATTTTGAGAACAGTTTCTGTGATTCATGGACATCAAAGGGCTTCAGGCTTCTATTTCAGTTGTATTCTGCCTCTTAGAGGAGGGTGATTGTAGTGCATCTCTCTGTTCCTTTCCTGCCCTTCAGAGAGGCTGCAGCAGAATGGCTGTGGTGATCAAAGTGGATCCAGGGACTGTGGGGTTAATTCTTCTCTTACACCTGTGTAAATTTGTTAGTCTCTAAGGTGCCACCAGTACTCCAGTTCTTTTTGTAAATTTGGAGTGACTCCTCTGACATCTATGGTTACTCTCCATCTTACATCGGTTTGACTGGGAGCAGTATTTGGCCCCTTGTCTCTTCTTGAGACCAGCTTTTTAAGTGAAGAGGGGAGGGGCTATAATGCTCTTCCATTCAAGGGAGTTTGCCTGTCTCAGGGCCTAACTGGCAGCCAATCTGTGGGGACTTACAAGTGCTGTGAGCCTCACCCTCTTGCTGGAGTGTCATAGCTCAACAGTCTACTGTTCTCTAGTGTTAAACAGTGCTGAGTTGTGATGTTCTGTTATCTTTTGGTCTTCATTGGAATTCAACAGAGGGTTCTGTGGACCTTTAGTCTTAAAAGTGCCACAGGACCCTCTGTTGCTTTTTACAGATTCAGACTAACACGGCTACCCCTCTGATAATTGGAATTCAGTGCCCAGTTGGGAATGGATTTTACATTCTACCAGTTGCTTCTGGCTCAAGAGAACTTTTTCACAACCATGACTAGTGTTGCCTTCCTGGCCAGGAGTACTGATGGCCATCATGCCTTGAGATTGCAGCTCTTTCAAGTGAAGCTTTTTTTTTTTTTTTTTTTTTTTTTTTTTTTTTTGCGCTACTTAGATGTCAGATCTGCCCCCAGGAGGTCAGGTGGTGCTATCTGCTTTGATCACCTTCTCTTGCATTTTCAATAGCTTTTTGAATCAAGATCTCTTGACTCCATGGAGAATGCAGAGAGGGAGGTCAAGCTGAGATTCTTCCCAATCCAAAGGCCAGGAAACCGGTTTCCCTCCCCCTCTCCAAGTTATCCTTGTTCAAAGGTGTGTGCGCCCGCCAGCTGGTAGCTAAGGGGTGCATGGATGAGTTGTGTATCACTATTCACTGCATTTAGGAGTGGAGCTTGATAAAGAAGAGTTTTCACTGAGTGGTGGCCAAACCACACCTCCATCCTGGCATGTGTACGATTCAAAGCACTACACAGACGAACTGCCTACATCTGCCACTGTCTCCTAATAAATTTCAATTTAAGTATAAATAATAAGACAAAACCTAGGATTAGAGTCTGGAGGGAGGGGAAAAAAGGGAATTTGGTGTGTATTAAGTATTAGTTAGATATGTGGGCTCCTGATGTATAATAAATACTTTGAGTTTGTTTCAGATTTCCCCCTCCCCTGAAACACTTCTTTTTTAAAGTATTAGGTGTGTGTCTGATGGTTTTTGTGAGACTGCTACCCTCAAACCATTGAGTTTATGTTGGACCCAGGAATGTAAGATGGAATCTGACCATTATTTATATTTGGTTCTGAATTTATCATGCCTATGTTTTATGTACATGGAACTTTAGAGTGGTGCCTTTATAATATATTTTTATTCAATCCAAGGTGGACTCATCTGCCTCCCATTATGTTCTCTGTTCTAACATCTCTGAGACTGGCCTTGCTTTAAATAAGTTGGGGCTAGCAGATGGCCCTCTGCTGGCTCAAAGTGCTTCCTGTCCTTTGAAAGAACTCGCTGATGGAGCTCATTTTGTGTGAAGTTATTGGAACCAAGTTTGGCTTCAATTATCAAAGTAAATGATGCCATTGTAAAGCTATGCTTGAAGCAGTGTCCCACAGTTAGAGCATGGAAGCTGTGATTAACACCATTTTGCTAATACATATATTTTTAAGTTTTTTGTTTTTTTTACCCCTGTTGTGCAGTGATGTTTGTGTCTCAGTAAAATATTTAGTAAGCTTCATTCTTGCCTTGAAAAAACGCTGCTTGAGGATTTATTTCTCAGTGTATAAGTCTTTGGTTTAAACTGCCAGACTGATTTTTATTTCAGAGAGCCATAGGTTGACTGTGTGTGCGCTCACCAAAAATCAGGGGTGCTGGAACAGTGTGTTTAGTGGGGGTGATGAGAGCCATTAAACCAAACTGTAAACCCTGTATATGATGGAAACCACTGCAATCCACCCCTAGTTCCACCACCCATGCCAAAAATCTCCTAAATTGCATTGTTATAACAGGGGATCCAGAAAAGAGTCCCATAAATTCTAGTTGCATTGTAATCCCTCTGATTTTTTTTTACCCATTGCTTAACATAATGTATAGAGAGCTACATGCTGTGTGTCATCTCATCAAGATAAGAGATAAGAATAGACTGAGAAACATCAGTCGTTCTCCTTGACGCTCCAGAGCAACTGCTACCTGACAGCTGAAAACACTTTGCATATTGAGTTTGAAGATTTTTGTGTATGTGCAGAATCTGCATCAGAGAACTCCACTTTCCATAGGAATTTAAGATCCTTGAAGGCAATGTGCTGCATTACTGGAGTGTGGTCAAGTTTTTAAAAAGTTCATCGTAAAAAAACCCAGCCCTAATCAGTTTTCTTGAAGTATGTGGGAATTTCTATGTGGGGCGATTCTGAATCTTTTTCTGCCCCCCCCTTTTTTTTTAATAAAATGATTAAAGACAAAGTAAAAGTATGTGTGTTTTTAAGTTAACCAAGTTCTGAAAGGTGACATTCTTAATTATAACTTGCACAGTGGTTCAGTATCTCTGGGGGGGGAGGCGGGGTCGATTTTGGAGTACAGTACTCATCAGTGAGTTAAACTTGATTCACATAGGGTAGATTAAAAGCTGAATTTAGAGAGATGAAGGTATTTTACACACACTGAACCATCTTTCTATTAAGTGATTAGATAGCTCTACTGATTTGTTTAATAGGGTTGCAGCATAAACTATCAAATGATTAATTGCTTCTGTATTAGCATGATTAAATAGCAACACTGAACATGAAATAAAAGGACGGTACTTAAGACTCACTTAAAAGCAGGATTGCTTCAGTACATATGGTGAACATCTTGAAACCGAATACTTTACAATAATAAGCCTAATGGGTCTGGGTTTTGTAGAAGCAAGACATTAAACAGTTTCCAGTAGAGTGATAAAAAGTAGAGGCTTCAACCTTTCTGTGAGCTACCAAAAACTAGCAGTGGCCTAAAGAATGTCATTGGAACCTTACAAGCTGACTTGTATTAGCAAGAGGGTTGTATTATTTTAAAAGGACACCTTTTTTTGGGGGGTGGGGGTAACTTGGCTTTCATCAGCATGTGGAATTAATTTATCTTTTAAGACTTGACTTCTTTCCTGTGGCATTCCTTACTATCATCTATTTTTTTTTTTTTTTTTTTCACTAAAAAAAAAAGTCTTGATCTTCCCATTGAAATGACTTAGCATGCTTTGGAAAAGAATGTAATCCCAGCTGTGCTTAAATACCTGACTCTTTGCAACAAGGCCTCCTGCAAAGTTCAAGCCTGAAACTGGGGCCTAGAACTTCAGTCATGCTATTTGCAGTAGGGCTCTCATACCAAAGAGGCCCATCTTCTCCCCGCCCCCGCTTAAGCCTTTGCGAAGGCTCATGGTTTTCCCCTTGCTAGTGAAACAGAGGAATGCACCACAGCAGGGGAGTAGGGAAAACTTGTTGTTTGTGAGAGAACTGAATTAAGACCACTGAAGAGGTCGAAAGTGGGTAACTGGGGCAAATGAAACAAAGGGACTAGAGATACTAGCAGGAGGGGAAGTGCCACTTTCCATTAAGGCAGCTGTGCTGCTCACTTAAATCAAGCTGGCCTCATCCAATCCCAGAAGCGTTGGGGTGGGGAGTTTGAAAGACCATTTAAAAACCTGCAGAGCATGCTATCCTGTTCCTGAGGCCCCAAGTGCTGTGTAAGTGACCCTAATTATTAAAATCAGCAGACCTTATCAGATAATGAGGTTCTACTTTGAGACTCTATGCATCCGAAGAAGTGAGGTTTTTACTCACGAAAGCTTATGCCCAAATAAATCTGTTAGTCTTTAAGGTGCCACCAGACTCTTTGCTACTTTGAGACACAGACTCAAAAGCTTAACAGCCAAGACCTGCATTTATATATAAACAAATATACCTCTGAAAACCCCTAGGCACAGACCACTTACCACAGATTGAAAGATTTGTAAATGAATTTACCCTCTTAAAACTTGGAATCATTTTGATCTAAACATTGTCCAGTGGTTAGGTGGTCAGGGCATCTGGGTTCTCTCCCTCGCCCTGCAATACTGTGACATGTTAGGTCAGACTTTACAGAAGTGTCTGCTAATTCTTGATTTCTCCGTTCTTGGATACCCAACTTGAGACACCTAAGGCTGTTTTTTCATCCCTTCCCTAAGGTGCATTGATCTTAATCGGCACTGAGCACTCAGAACTCCTAGGCACCTTGAGGTGTCACTAAAAGTTAAAGTACTCTTGAAAACTGGCTTTGTAGTTTCCCTCTTTATAAAGGGGGCACCAGGGCACTCACCTTTGTAAAAGCAGTTTGAGATCATATTGTTAAACTGGCTTGTATAAATGCTTATTATTTATTAGTAATTCTAAAGCTTGTCTGATGTCAATGGTTGCAGTCAGTCATCTATGGTGCCTGAAAGGAAAGGTGGTAACATTTTCAAAAGCACCTAAATCCTATTTTCAGAAGAGACTTGGGTATTAGCTCAAGTCCTAATGACTTTCCGTGCACTAAGGGCTAGATTTTTAAAGGTATTTAGGTGCTTCTGAGATTTTCAGAAGCACTCTTTTGAAAATCCCAGTAGGTGCCTAACTATATCTTTAGGCACCTCAATACGGTTAAAAATCAGGCCTCAAATCACTTTTGAAAATGGGATGTTGGGTATGTCTACACAGCAATAAAAGACCTGCAGCATGGCTGAGGATGGCCTGGGTCCGCTGATTCAGGCTTGTGGGGCTTCAGAGCTAAAAACTGCAGTGTAGACGCACAGCATGAAGCCCAGGCTCTGAAACTCTACAAGGGGGTTGGTGTCTCAGAGCTTGTGCTACAGCCCAAGCCTGAATGTCTACTCTGCTATTTTTATCCCTGCAGCCTAAGCCCCTGAGACTCAGTGCTGGGGCTTTTTACTGCAGTGTAGACCTATTCTTCGAGTCCCAAATCCCTTAGGTGCGTTTGAAAATCTTGTCCAGAGTGCTCAGCCGCCAGGTTGATGTTAGTGTTTATGTAGAGAATGGTTGGTGACTGTGTAGTTCTGGGTCCGTCTTAACTCTGTGTTCGCTGTCAAGATAAACTTCTTGTGGACTAGAAGCATTCTGAGTGTCTATTGGACGTAAAACAGCGGAGGGATAGTTCTTTTTTTAAAGACATTCATTGTGTCTTACGTACACATCTACCATGAGCGCGACACTAACCTTCTGTGCTTTTTTCAGATTTCAAAATAACGCGACCACTATTTTGCTTGTCCCTAGGTCATTCAAGAGGAACGATCCTATTAACCCATACCATGTGAATTCTGGCTATGTTTTTGCCCCAGCAACTAGCGCAAATGATAGCGAAATATCTAGTGATGCCCTGACTGATGATTCCATGTCAATGACGGACAGTAGCGTGTAAGTATTCCACTTTAGCAAAGTCCTTTGGAATTTACCTCTTGAAAACTACCTGTGCTGATGTACCACAATGACTTGCCAGCATGACTGTTCTATCATTTTAATACTGCTTCCACTTTTTCCATTGGACGAAATCACTGGAAGGCATCTTAAGCCATCCAGAAGTATTGCTATTTACTCAAATGTCACAGAAATTGGCTGCAGTAACCATGGTGGGTGGTTCTTCCCTTTTTGTTTTTGTTTTTTGCCACTTTGCAACAATTCTCATTTTAATCCTCAACTGAGCAAATGTGTGTTCTCCCATACGCTGAAAGAATAAAATAGAAACACTGCTACTAACACATGAAATGTATTTATAGTTCATCACGCCTTTTTATTTGAAGGCCAAGCCTCCAATAGTATTTGATTTGTCATTTTAAAAAAACACACACAACTTTCTACAGGAATTGCTTTCTGTAATTCGGGTTCACCAGTAATGTCAGAATCAACACTAACAGGGTTACTGACCTGAAGGGACAATAGCTGCACATGACGATCTTTCAGAGAATTGTTTGAATGGAGCTTTATGGATTAAAATGTCAAGAGTCTTAAGAGCCTGTGGAGGAGAGGAAGGATGGTCCTGTGGTTGAAGACCAAGCTTGAGAATCATGAGGTCTGGGCTCTGCCACAGCTGGCTGTATAACCTTGGACAAGTTGCTTAACTTCTAAAATGGGGATAATGACACTTTTTTTCCTTCCTCCTGGGGGTGTACGGAGACTTAATTCATTAATATCTGGAAAGCACTTTGAGATCATTTGATGAAAGGAAGTATAATTAAGTGCAGGTCATGCCACTGAAATGGACCCAGTCCTTTGGAAAAGGTGTTTGTTAAATAAAGTAGTGTGTTCAAGGCCTTAATCTCATAACTGCAACTCCTTCAATGTCTCTGTTGGATGTGTATAGTTCCCCCCCCCCCTAAAGATCTGCTTGCTGGCTTTTTAAAGTCACCAGTCTGCTGCCTGATGATGTACACACGCTTTAATGGAAAACAGAGCACGTTTTTTTTACAAAACATCCTCGATGTACAGATGCGTTTATTTTATTTTTTTTAAAATGCACATGTGTGTTTTGAACTGATATTATGGAAAAAATAGCTTGTTGTCCCACCGGATTCGCTTATTGAACAATATTGGCATTAAATAAAAGAGCTGAATCATAGGGTGACTTCTTTATTTCTTCTTACTGGCTCTAGTTGTATGTGATCATGTGTCAACAGAGCATTCATTGGGTTAGTCATTTCTGGACCAATGTAGGGTCACTTGGGATTCACAGGGCTAGGATTAGACCCTCTCTTCACAGCAATGCCAATTGTAGGCCTTATACAGATGAGAGCACTGAGTGAGAAATAAAGTGCATGGTGGATGAAAGGCTTAACTGAATCGCTTTCAGCCTATTGTTAGTCTAGGGGAGCTTAGAGGGGATAAGAGGGTAGCAGGCCGCTTTGAAATTTACTTGAACAAGTGAATAGGAGCTCCCCATAAAGCAGTGCATGAAAGGAGCCTGGCTGTTTTTTCCTGCCGTAACAATAGCCAGTGTAGACTGTGAGGAGCTTGGGGAAGCTTGGCTGATTAAACTGCTGGGAGCTTCAAGTTTTTTTTTTTTTTTGGGGGGGGGGGGGAGGGACGGGACAGGGAAGAATGAGAGAAGAGAGGGCATGTGTGGATTTCAATAGAATGCAGGTTTACATGGTGTTAAGAGACAAACCTAGAAAAGTAATAGTTCCTGCTATAAACTGAGCCAGTCCCTGAATCTTTGAAAGTGCAGGACTCCCTCTAGCCAGACTTACTCCGTGGGGGTGGGAATGGCCCAACTACTGGAAGTGGTGGTGTGTGTGAGGTGTTTTATTTTTCGTGTGTGCGCGCGCGCGGGACGGTAGAACAGCTAAACTTGCAAAATTACCATCGCTAAGGCCTGATGTAAGTAAAACTGCCTCTACAGAAACGTCAGCAGCTATTGCCAATATTGTAATGCAACATGCATAAAATGTCTGGGATTAGTTTTCTTCTCTGCCTTGGATTATGTAGAAAATGGACTTTGCGAGAGATTCTGAGAACTTTCTGAAAAGTTCTGCTGCGTGGATTCCCACTGTTGTCACAAGCTGTGTCCTGGTGTTTTCTTGCTGCAAGTGTGCAGCACGCCCGCTTTCACACAAGGCTTTTACTATTAAACCAGTGTAAATGCAAATCAGCTCCTCGTGGAGTTACTCCCTGTTTATACTGATGTAAACTGAAGAGCAGAATTTGTCCCATAAAGCCTATGTCAGTCATACCAGTAAAGTGAGGTATGAATTTTATAAAAAATCTTCTAATGAATTGCAACTATAGGTAAAATTGCCAAACAATACACACCCTGTGTGTGTGTGTGTGTGTGTGTTAGTTTAGTTTTTTAAATGTCAAGTATAAATTTAATTTTGTAATAGCCATGAAGCATCATGCAAATTTCCCTTTCTTGATTGGGGGAGGGGGAAGAGGAAAGGGGACTTTTTTTTTTTTTTATTTGCTTATATCTTATTTATGGATTTACTTTGGACACAGGGGAATGCTGCTGAGCGAACTTCAAATATTACCTTATCTTACAAACCAGGCTTTTGATGTTGGCAAGATCAGAGGCTTGTTTCAGAGCCGTTGCCAAATGAAGATGGGAGTGAATGCATATGCGCATGAGTCTGATATTTCAAAGCAGCAGTAAAACTACATTCAGGTTAGGTCAGGCACATCTGAGTCAAAAGGCTAAGATAATTGGCTCAGTTTAAATGGCAGCTGACTGGAAAGAAGATTTCAAACTAGTGTTTCCCCCAGAAAGAGGTTGGCTTAGCACCAGACTGGGTAGCTGAAATGTTTATAATTAAACTATACTGTTTAGTGCCTAAACTCTGTAGCTCTTCAGCCCACAGCTTTTAGTAGCCAAGAAATGTGAGTGCATATGTTTACTGCTGGAGAAAGAGAAGAAGGTTATATTGAAATGACCTATTTGAGGAACTCTGTTTTTAAAAACAAAACAAAACACAACACCCCCTCTTCGCTCCAAATAGTAATCCTGTGCTATGCTCTATAACATCTGGCAAAGCCTAACCCTTTACAATAAAAGGCACTTTCTAGTTGTCACTGTGGCCTATACACATTTCAGCTTCAGATTTTTCTGTAATATCTTTTTCTTATTGCACCCAAGCTGGCTGTAAACTCCCAACTCCAGCTGCATGTCTTGTCTGTAATAAGTGATTGCCCATTCTTGTTTCCCCCTTAAACCTGGCATCATCCCCTGTTCCTCATTTTATGTGGAAGGCCTACATTTAAAAAGCAGACATCAAACCAACTACAAAATTCTCTTCCTTTTAGAAGGCCTGACTCTCCCAAGGCTACTAAGTAACCTTCCCATCTCAGTGAAATGTCTTTCCTTTTTTAAAAACTGTATCTTGTTACAAGCTGTATGAGCAAGGAGCTGATCCTGACTCGTGTAACTGCATTGAAGAGAGAATCAGGCCCCCTTCTCCCTAGCCCATGTTGGTGTCACCTTTTCCGTACCTTTTCTGCAGTTATCTATGACATATACACCCCACGCCCCACCCCTTTGTTGTCTTCCACCTGCAGCTATCTCATTGTGGCTCTGAATAAGTCTAACCATGGCTGGAGAGGGGTTCGTATGCTTGTTTCCAAGCCAGTGTTGTCAGTTGTCCGATAGCTGCCTGGGCTGCTCTTAAAGAACAAATGTACCATGCTTGGAAAATCCTGGCTGCTTATTGACTGAAAATGGTGCTGACTCAAAAGTCTTACATGACACGAAAGTTATTAACTTTAAACCAACCCAAACCAGGCACGTCTAAATGGAGATGGAAGTTCTGTCCTACGGTCACTTTTTGCGGATGATAGGGGAGAGATGCTTTTTTACTATGAGGCAAATCATCCCGGTTTGGTAGGAGCTACATCCCCATGGGAAGCACTGCAACTCTGTAAATTCCAGCTTGCTTTCCATTACTGCCCCCATGGCTGGTGCTGAAGGTCTGGCCTCTAAAGGCTGTCGTCCCCAAAGCTGGAGCACGGAGTGTTTTGGAGGGATCCGTCGGACGTGGAAGGGACTGGCAGCAGAGTTGTCCTTCTAGCCCTCGCCACAGAATGCCGTGGCCGAGATAAGCAGGACTGGGGTGAGCTGTTCAGGTTGTATATTTCTGCTGATTTTGGAGGGGAGCAATGCTATAGACAGTGGTTCTGTTCCCTCCCTCAGCTATCCCCTCTCAGTCCCTGGAGCCCTGAATGCGTGGGCTTCAGGCAGGGATGTTGCAGGACAGGCTTATCTTCTACCTCACCCCACCTCTCCTCCATCCATGCCGTTGCATTTTGGTTAGTGTTTGTGCAGGCTTCAGTGTGTGTGTGTTATGTACAGTACTAGCCCAGGCAGGTGGATACTTGACATAACGTGGAATTTCTGTCAAATAATACGAAAGCAGACAGTCTTACTCTGGTGGAAAAGATGCAGGGGGCCTTTAATTCCTCTGTATGGACAGTCTCATTTAAAACATCCTCACCTCGGTAACCCTCCAAGAACAAAATCCCTCTCACCCAATCCGCGTGATGAGCATTGACCTCCTTCCTCCTCTGTCCCCATAACTGCTGCTCAACCTGGCTACAATCCAACCCCTACTCATGTGTTGTTGCGAGGGGCAGGGCCTCCAAGCCAACTTCAATAGATATTTTCATACTTTTATTGCCCCTTCTTTCATCATGAGCATAAATGTTTAGTGCTTGCGATAATGACTGATAACCCCGGTCGTGGTACGAAACAGTGCAGACAGATGCTATGCGTGATTCTCCAGAGTGTGTTCCCATATGGGGCTCTGTGCAGACCTACCTGAGGCAGAATTGAAGGCAGATTTTCATTAGGAACTGAACTGAGGCACCCTAAACTCACTTTGCTTGTGACATAGCCAATGTCTCCAGTGATGATTGTCCACTCTGTTAAACATTGCCCCAAACATCTCTTCTCTTGACCAATGCTCTGTTCTGTCTGGATTTTCCAAAGTTTCAAACAATAAACTGGTTTGACCTTTTTCTTCAGTCTTTGCTACTCTGTATCACTTGTGAATTAGTTGCTTTGTAATGGAAACTTAGAAAGCACTAGGCCAAGACTTTCACAGATGACTAGGGGTTGTGCGCCTCAACGTTTGGGTACTCAACTCAAGAAACTACAATGGGGCCTGCTTTCCTCCATATTCCCCCTAGCCCCTTGGGGGTGGATGCTTGGCACTTTCTGAAAATTTGGCCTCTTCAAATTGTCTCAGGCTGGGCACCCAAACTGCATGCGCATGGCCTTAGTCCTTTCACTGTTGTGAGAGTGGGAAGTGCCATGCTACCATAATGGTGGTGGATCTTAAAATGGGGTTTGTGTGAGAGAGAGGGAGCGGTGTGAGGGATGGTTTTTTTTTTTTTTGTTTTTTTTTTTTGTGGGGGGTGGGGAAGGAAAATAGGGGTTGTGTGGGAGGGGAGATGGTACAGAAAGGGAGAAGTGCATAATAGTCTTTTCACTGGCTGTGAGTGGAATTTATATTCTACTCTTCTATAGGTCCTTACATCTAAGGACTTCAGAGCACTCTACAAATATTAATACTGAGGTGTTACCTCCCTATCCAACATGGTGCTGTATTATCTCTTATAGATTTGGGGGGGCGGGGGGTGGAGAGACTGGAGCACAAAGACCATGGTTGCGCCTCAAATTTATGGGAAATCTGAGACTAGAACTCATGATTAGTAGTCATGCTTTTCAAACACTGGACTATCCCTGCTCAAAGTTCATTTATTCATGGAGGATAGGTCCATCAATGGCTATTAGCCAGGATGCAAAACCATGCTCTGAAGTGTCCCTAAACTCTCTTTCCCAAAAGCTGGGAATGGGCGATATGGGATGGATCACTTGATGATTACTTGTTCTGTTCATTCCCTCGGAAGCACCTGGCAATGGCTACTGTCAGAAGACCAGATATTGGGCTAGATGGACCTTTGGTCTGATCCAGTATGGCTGTTCTTATATTCTTAATACTAATGTGGGTAAATCTTTGCATGACTAGATGACAGCATACCTCATTGCTAGAGAAAAAATATTGCTTCTGCTCTCTTGATGGCAATTTTCATAGCTCTTCTCACTTGGTCTGGGGATTTTTTTTTTTTGTTTGATTGCTTTATCCCAATGGGCTGACATAGCCAAGAAGAAGAATGATGTCCCATAGCTTTTGGAGCCTGTGTTGTAGTGACTTTACTGGCTTGTGCATGACAACCTCAAAGGCAGAAAAGGCATCTTGGGTCCCACCTGGGGGGGAGCCCTTTGTGACCAATCATTTTGTTATCTTATCTGCATAGTGTTGGCAATCTATGAAGTGCTTTAGACCTATCAGCCCCCCTCCAGTCTATAGTGACATACAGAACAAGTGTAAGGAGTGTGTGAAACCTATTACGGAAGGCCCCAGTCCAGTAAGCTGCTGTGTATGGGCAGAGCCCTGTTGAAGTCAATGGGACTCAGCAGGGATCTATCCACATTCAGATGCCTACACGAAGGGGGACGGGCTCGCTCAGCTACTGAACATCCAGGCCTAGTGACTAAGGCTTGGTTTCTTTTTTCAGAGGCATTAAACATCCATAGACTTATTGACTTCAGTTGGAGTCCTCAATGTTCAGGACTTCTGAAAATCAGGACCCTCAGTCTGTTTAGATTATTTCAAAGAACATGGAAGGGGGCTTGCTGGGAACAGTAAAATGATTAGATCATTTTGAATTCTTTCTTCTGTTTTGGAAAGTACTTGCAATGGTCCATTGATTTGCAGCATACTAAGTTGAAATAAATAGACCTAGGATATCCTGGTTGACTGTGACTTCTCTTTCTGTTTGCAGAGATGGAATCCCTCCTTATAGACTTGGGAGCAAGAAGCAGCTCCAGAGGGAAATGCATCGTAGCGTTAAGGCCAATGGTCAAGTTTCTCTACCTCATTTTCCGGTAAGTCTGATGCAGAGTCCTCTGAAAAATGGCTGGAGAGAAGGCCCTCTAATAATGCTAGACATTGCAACACCTGGAAGAGACTGGGAGAAATCATTGCAGGTTTACAGGGAAGGGAGGAAAATGGCTTCCTTCTCATTAGCTTGTTGCATCCTTTTGTCTCTGAATGCAAAGATTGACAGCTTCAAGAAGAGAAGCGAATAGATGGGTCAGCTCTTCAGCTGGAGTCAATAGAGCTACAGAAACCCAGAGGACCTGGCTTATTATTCTTACTTCCATTGGCTTGAGGTCTTTGGGCTTATTCTGTTATATAATTATTTATATTCTATAAACCCCAAACATCAGCTTAAAACACTCCTGAAAAGTTTGCTTGCATAGGGTTGCTTTGGTCACTGGTTGGGTTCTGTGTAAGGTTTTTAGCCTTTCTCTGGATCGTTGACTAGAGCTCACATTCTGGGTTCAAGCTGGGAGCACCCCATCTGGTTGATTGTATAGACATGAACATGGCTGCGTGGGTCCTTCCTGTCTAAATCTAACCTTCTCCCCCTCCCCCCTCCACCACGTTCACAGCTTCTGTGCTCTGATGAGGGTTGTGTTTTGCTTTTCCTGTACTGCCCCAAGACTTCAAAAACACAGTTGGCAGTTAATAGGATTTACTAGCTTCTCAGAAGAGAGAGATTGGTAGCCAGTATGTGCCTTCTAACAATAATAATAAAACAACTTCTGCCTTGGTTTTGAGGAAATCCAGTTCTTCTAGTTGTGTTGCTCCTGAAAACTAACTCATTGACTTGTTGATTCAGTGCAGACTTCAGGAAGGTGCTGCTGGTTCTTGCAGTGAATAAACTGTTTACACAGACAAGTAGAAACATATCTTGTCTTGAGATTAATATTCCAAAATTCCTCTTTCTTCTTTTTTAAGCAGCAAGACATTTTAGATACTGTTTCTGGGGTGGGTGTGTGTGTGTGGTGGTGGGGGGGTATGTTGGATTGAATGGGGATTTTATTTTTTGGAAGGGAGGGTGTTCTTCACCCCCTTCTATAAAGAAAGTTCTGTAGCCTGAGCTTGTAAATTAGATTATTTTGTCCCAGGGCGTGCAAATCGACTTTCTCTGTAAGGCAGTGCTTTGATCAGGGACTGAATAGAGCTGGCTTGTGTAAGAGTGACAATTCCAGCAGAGCGGCCTTTTTCTACCCTCACATCATTTCTGGAGCTAAGTGGTTGTCGGAGAGAGGCCCTGCCTCATCTGGTGGGTAGTACGGGAAAGAGTTGGCAGTTCAGCTTTCTGCTTCAAAAAAAAAAAAAAAAAAAGGTGGGGGGCAGAGGGGAAGCTAGGGGTGAGGGCGAAGACTGGGGTGTGTTTGGGGGGAGAAGATGACAGGAAGGAGGAGGAAGAACTCTGGTGGGTGGTTTCTCTTTCTTTTCTCCCATGTTTGCTTCTTTTGGCAGAAATTCTCGTTTGCCTTTTTATATTCTGCACTTGATTTGGAGATGTTCCCTTTTTCCCTTGATAGATCTGCTTGAGGCAGCCAAGCTCAGCAGTGTACCACTACTAGCCTGCAGCAGCTTTCTTCATTTTCTGTACAAAGAGATTGGGGGAGGGGGGGAGAGGGAGATCTAGGACACTGTTGAGACAACACTACCTCAAAGGTGCCCAGTGTGTAGCCAGGAAATAAATTACCAGCACTTCTCTGATCTGCAACTGTTTGACTTTTTTTTTTTTTCTCCTCCCTTTTTCTCCCCCATCTTATTTTTTTTAATTTCCAACTCCTTTCTGTTTATACTCCACTTTATTCCTTCAGTTAAAGGCTCTCCCTCCCACCTCAGAGGTTTTTTTTTTTTTTTATTTGATGTTTGACAACAGTCTTTGAAGATTTTCTACTTCAGAGTAGCTACTGATGGGCTGGTTGTACTACAGAGAGAACAAGCGGGGTTCCTCGGAGTGCGACCAACTGCTCCTGCCGAAGGCAAACGCTAGTGGGAAGGATGTCACTCCATGAGGCCACAGCACTAGCTCATAAAAATCCAGGGCAGGCGATGCCTACTTGCGCTAGTCTCTTCATCCAAACATGGAGACACAACAAGCATAGTGGGGCCAGAAATGGTGCACCAGCTAAAGTGCTTGCACTGCCTGCTAAACATGACTTACCCCTTTTGTCCCTGCTCTGTGTAGAGAACCCACCGTCTTCCTAAGGAAATGACCCCTGTGGAACCAGCTACCTTCGCGGCTGAACTGATCTCCCGGTTGGAAAAGCTGAAGCAAGAGCAAGAAACGATGGATAGTCTGGAGGAGAGGCTACAGCAAATCAAAGAGGTAGGAGGATTAACCCCTCCGGCGCCGGCGTGGTGCTTGGCGCCTGCTGAGCCGACATCTTTCTTGGGGGTGGGAGGGAGCGGCATAGCCTGTCTGCACTTAGTGTAATGGAAGACCGCTTTTCTTTGTAAGCTGTATTTTGCATGCTTTAATGATCTGTCCTCAGTACCGGTGTGTCTGCTGTCCAGCAGCAATGCACGCTCTGCTTTCCCCGCTCGCCTAGTGGGAAGAGCCCCTGTTCCAGTGCAGCTGGCGCCCTGTGCTTTTTATTTAGCTCTTACTAATGTTGCACCTTCAAGGAAGAAGAGAAGGAGGGATCAGAGCTACCTGCCAACACGCAGGCCAATCGGGAGGCAACAACCACTCAGCATCAGCAGCACTCGCTCACTCTCCTGCCATCCGGCAGCTACGAGGAGGACCCGCAGGCGATCCTGGATGACCATCTATCGCGAGTGCTGAAGACTCCCGGCTGCCAGTCACCTGGCATGGGGCGGCACAGCCCCCGCTCCCACTCCCCGGACCGCCTCCCGGGAGGCAAGCCACAGCCAAGCCCGGCGTTGCCCGCTGCCTGCACCCTCATCAGTAAAGGATTTATCACCAAGCAGACCACCAAGCACGTCCACCACCACTACATCCACCACCACACCATTCCCAAGACTAAAGAGCAGATAGAAGTCGAGGCAGCACAGCGGGTCCAGTGCTTCTGTCCTGGGGGCAGCGACTCCAACTGCTATTCGAAATGCAAGAGCCACTCGAAAGGGACGGAGCTTCCGCTGGAGCAGTTTGGGTAAGTTACAGGAGTTTATTTTTCAGTAAGAGGGAGGTGGGCTTGATTTAGAAAACCAGGTGGAATTAGCCCCTTAAAAACATTGGGAAGTGTGGTCATGACACGAGCCCAGGATATTAACGGTGCCTGCTGGGGGCGGGGAACCCTGTCCCCTGGTATCTCATCCTTAGCAAACCCGGCACGCTGACGAAGAGGAACGGCAAAGTAACAGATGGCGTCGCCCTGCCGGCCGGGGAAGCAGGGCTATCCGCAGTGCCCGGGCTCCAGCTACCTGGGGGCGAAGCAGATCGGTCACAGAACGTCTGGCAGTGGATGCTGGAGAGTGAGAGACAAAATAAGCACAAGCCTCATAGGTAAATATACAGCTGTCTACAGCAATATTGCTCCCGGTAAATATTTATATATTACATAGGCTGTCTATTTTTACAATCGCTAAAAACAAATGAGACTCTTTGCTCCTCCGGTTTAATATAAAAGCCATTCTGCAGAACCAGAAAAACCACAAAAATGTCATGTTTTTGGCAGTAAACCCTTTTCATGTTATGACAGACTTTGGGGAGGGAGCGAGCAGAATAGGAGCTGCTATTGAAGTCATATTTTCCAGCTTTTATAAGCCGGTTCCTTTCCTTTCCTCTTCTCTTCCTCCCCCCTGCCCTACTCCGCCCCCCAGCACACAAAGCACAAAGAAGGCCTACAATTTGGAGTCCACCAAAGGGATCCCCAGTGAGCGCCCGGCCCGCCATCACCTGTGGGGGAACAGCAATCACTCACGTGGGGCACAGCCTGCCCATCCGTTCGTCCAGGATCCCACCATGCCCCCGCTGACCCCGCCCAACACCCTCGCCCAACTGGAGGAAGCCTGCCGCAGGCTAGCGGAAGTGTCCAAGCCTCAGAAACAAAGGTAACTACAAAGGGGAATGGCGGGGAGGGGGAGTGAAAAGTCTCCTTAACTTTTCCAGCCCTGAGTGCCTCATTTTATTAGTTCTCTCTGATAGGCAGACGCCCCCTGCAGGGAATGGGTGTGAATCACCAATATGGCTTTCTTTAGGAGGAGCCTTATTTCAGGCTGCTTGTTTCCTTCTTCCCGCAGGCTCCCCGCCATCTCCCAAGGGGCATTACTGGCTGGCAGGCAGGTGAACTTAGCAAGCTAACAGTAGACATCCAGGTAGCTAGAAATTTTATGTGATGTGCATGTAGTCTTGCCTTCCACTGTAGGAAGAGGTCCAGATTTGTAATGGGAGGTGAGAAAGGGGACGCATTGCCACAAAACATATAACTTAAGCCCCGAAGATGAATTGGTTTTGTTTCGTTTTGTTTTGTTTCCCCCCAGTCCTCAATAGTTTGAATTCCACATTCTGCCTCTCACTATCACAATGTGTTGAATTAGGTTGTTTATCGTGCATTTGGATACGGAAGGGTAAATTAGTCCATAGCATTCTTAATTCTTCCTTTTGATTGTGTTTTGATGCAAAGAGGGAACTTAATGGCCTACAGAAGACTTCAATTAAGAAGATGTATTTTAACTTAATTTTGTTTGTTTGTTTATCCCCCAACTTCAGATGTTCAACCTCAAATCAGCAGAGGGATCGAAACCACTCATCTTCTGTTCAGGGGGGAAATGCCCCTTTTTGCAATGCAAGTCTAACTACAGAAGAGTATGTACATATATACATTCCATGTATTTCCACGGCTTTTAACTATACTTACATTAAATGGATGGCACTTTGAAAATAGAAGACATTTTTATATCTGAAGTTTAGTCTTTCAAACATACTTTTGTTCTCTTTCTTTAAAAAAAAAAAAAAGAGAGAGAGAAATTTTAAAATCTTGTTTCTGGTTCTTTTTAACTTGCATTCCTGTAAAGTGGACAAAGATTGGATTAGTCTAATTACAGGATGGTTCTTTTAACAAGAAATCTGCTACAGAGAGGTCTAAAATGGCCTAAATAATTAAAGTTTTCTTTTTTACCCTCTTCATCTTAAGCAATGAGCAATGTTTGAAGTCCAGACTAAGCCACCTGACTAGAGTCTTTCATTTTTAATTGGTTGACCTTAAATCCACCAGCTGTCTTTGCTAGGAGCTTTTTTTTCTGAAGCCACTCTACAAAGACTTAGAACAAATTAGGAAGACTACATTACTGTGGACTAACACTTTGTGACCTTTTGACATGCCAAGTATACATTGCCTCAGAAGTAGTTCTGGATTTAGCTACATGGCATTCATTGCACTGTTACTATTTTGTTATGTAGTAATTTTTTATTATTCTTTAAGAAGTGTTCCTCATTTCAAGTAACAAGGTCCACCTTATTTTTGCCTGGTTGTTCACGGCTACAGTAATGCTACCTGTGCATTCGGGACAAGTCATCTTAGTGCTTTGAGCACTTTTTGAATGGCAGACTTTGAAATTCCAGCAACACCCATTAACGAGTGTATACCTGGAGTGAAATAATTAAACTGTTATTCTCTGCCATATAATTTGTATGAATGAAAATGGTGCGAGTTATCTTTGTGACCTTTGAAGGCCACACATGAAATAGTTAATTTGACTTAATGGGAATGTGTTTAGCATAATGGTTAGCGCCCTAACCACTGGGGGTTACTGTTTGAGCCTCAGCAGACCATGTGATCTGTGTCCCTCATCCATAAAATGGGAACAGTTCTCTGTTGCACAGGTGTGCTCTGAGGCATGGTTCATGAATGAGCCTCTTATTATTTGTATTAGCACAGCACCTAGAAGCGGGCCAGGACCCTGTCGTGTTAAGTGCTATACAAACATGGCACATACGTTTGCCTTCATTGCATCGGACTTTCAAATCGAACCTGGCATCAATCTGGTTGCCATTGTCTATAGTAGAAATATTGGATTTCAGTGAAGTCTTTGTTTCCAAATAAGAAACATGCTTTGTTTTTTGTTGCAGTCACAAAGAGCCAAAGAAACTCCCAGTGGTTCATGCCTCCCAGTCCAGCGACTTGGTCGTCACTTATTTTTTCTGTGGAGAAGAAATACCCTACAGGAGGATGTTAAAGGCCCAGAGCCTGACACTTGGGCACTTTAAAGAGCAGCTGAGCAAAAAGGGAAATTATAGGTAAGAATCTCGTGGTTTCTTTCGTCTGCTGAGACTATGAACCAAAATAACCAGCAAATATGTTTCTGCAAACCCGCCCACAAGTAAAAACTTACAGCACCTTTTTCGGGAGGTTGGCTGCACTGGCTCACTCAACTCTCTTCTGTCCTTTTTCTATTCCCCCACCAAAGCCAGGGTGGTTTAGAGAGACAGGCTTGGGTACTATGTTGCTGAACTTGGCCTTGTCTCATGGGTCAGTGAGCTTGGTTGATGTCCCCCCTGATGTCTGTCCCCCAAGAATTGCATAAAAGAACACTGATTGGCCATGGGCAGCTATTGCCTACATGTTGACTCCCACAAAAAGGAAAGATGCTTTTGTGGTTACGGGGTTGGGCTGGGACTCTGAGAAATCTAGGTTCAGTTCCCTCTACCTCTGACTTCCTGCCAGACCTTGAGCTTAATCTATCGGTGGCTCCATTCCCCATCTATAATGGGGATAATGGCACTTCTCCGCCTCACAGGCGTTAATGTTTGTGAGGCACTTGGCCTCCTTTGGCAGAGCCTCCACATAAGTAAGGTAGGTTCATTCTGGGGTTGGGGATGTGAGAGATGCTTTCAGGAATTTTGTTTTCAACCTAGTTGAGTTCCGGCAGATGCTCTTGGCCTGTTTCTAAGCGCCTTTCAGTTAGAAATACCAAGCCTTGGAGGATGAATTCCATTGAATGACACTTAAAAAAACAAACAAACCCCGCCTCCCTATCTTCCCGCTCCTCCTTATAGCCACCCATATGAATATAAGGAATTCTAATGGTCTAAGATTGTGTCTGGTATCTGCGGCTTAGAAGCCAGTTTCCCCTGTTTGCTGTCTTTTTGTAACGTTCATTCCAATTACAGTGGCTTTGTCCTCAGTTATTTTTTACTGTATTAGCCAAACGGATCTGCTCAGTAATGAACTGACCATGTCCTATCGGTCGACAAGGCTCTTTCATCTGTACAAAAGAAACAGCCAGGTTTAAGTATTTTTAATTTTTTGTTTTGAATTCGGCACTCCTCCCAGGTGCCAGAGGGCGCCCTCTGGAGACAGAAGTCACAGAAATGTCAAAATAGTACAACTTTCCCCAGGTGGTCCCACCAGTGAATCTTCACTGGCTTTGAAAGGTCCACTAGAGTCTAGTCACCTGGTGGCTTTCTGTTTTATGTGGATGCTTGTCCAGTGGGGCTGGGGTTTGAGACCCCCATATCCCCCGTCCCTCCCAACTGCCTTCGGGTGGCAACAACTTGTAATTGCTACCAACTTGAGCTGGATCTGAACTGGCAACCAAGCAGTGCAAAGGGTGTCTCTCCTATTACCCTGTTCTCTCAACCGTCATTTAGTGCCTCCAGAACATCTCATTCGGTTTCCTATGAAATTCTTTCTTGTGATGCTAGGGTGCTTGAATAGGATATTAAAACTTCTGTGGCCTTAAAGCCCCTGCAGGTGCAATTATTTGTGCCTTGTCAGACTGTAATTACTTTAGAAAATGTTTTTAAGTGACTGACAAGGATGAAACAATGTTTTGCTTAGATCTCTCCCCTTTACACCTGGGTAAAGACAATACAGAAATTTATAAAAGGAACTTGGGTACGTGCCCAGTATTTTATCTTGCACAGACACAAGGTGAAACTAATTACACAAATGTGTGTACCTCCAGGGAATCATTTTGATCTAAGCTTTGACTTTTGGCTGGACTTTGAGTGAAACTGCAGGTGACCTTCAGGGAAGAGGGCCGTGCTACCCAGAGTAGAGTGAGTGTGTGTCTGTCTGTCTGTGCTGGGGAGGCAGTAACTAGACTGCTTTGGTCACATCTGGCATTGATTTCTTTTTAAGGCACACTTAATAAGCATGTCTTTGAAGCTTTTGCCTTTCATTTAATGCACAAAGACATGCATAAATGGTCGACTCTCAAAATTCTTTATTGATTGAATCAGTTTGCAACATGGGTACCTAAAAGCTCTATTATTGCTCCCTTTTCAATGCCAAAGTCAGGTGTCTGACTATGCAGTGGGATATTCACCCAGCACATTGTGTTTCCGTCTTTTTCTTAAATAAATAAATAAAATTAAAAAAATTAATGCTGATGACACACACACACACACACACACACACACACACACACACACACACACACACACACACACANCACACACACACACACACACACACACACACACACACACACACACACACTGGGTGGTGTCGGGTAATCTTAACATGGCAGCAGTTCAAAACAGAACAGCAACACCAGGCCTGCTAGATTCTATTGGTGCCAGATGTCAGGGGGGAAAAGGAGAAGCAGAGCTTGCCACATAAAACATGTTTGAATGGAAAGCCCATTTCTGTGAGCAAATAAGTGCAGAGCGACTTGTTTGAAGATGATGTGCGGGAGGATATTGCTTTGCCTCTCTCTCTCTCTCTCTCTCTCTCTCTGTGAAATAAGGTTGTAATTATGTAAAAGGTCATAGTGTGTTTTCTGAAATAAAGATTCAGTGTTCAAACAAACACAACATTTTTTGTAAACCCCAGCAGAGTTTGTTTGTGGGAAGTTATTGGGAAAGCAGGCTGCTCTCTGAAAGAGGGGTGGGGATGGGGAAAGCGGGGAGAAAGTCCTTAAAACCCATTCACATTTTTTTGCCTTTTGGTTTTGTTTTGGGCTTACTGGCTCATGGAATTACAGCTCTGACCTGCACCATTAAAATCAGTGGGAACTTTGCCATTGACTTTAGTGAGTGTAGATTCAAACCTTGTATGAAGAACTTAAATAAGAGCTATTTTCATGACCGAACCATTAAAAACACAATGCTGTACATCAGTCCAACTGGGAATGACTTTAAAAAAACCCAAGTAAATGTACCTTGACTAAATGTAGCTGTTTCACTCGCCCCTCTTCTCTCCCTCCTAATTTAGCTCGCCTTAAAAAATAAATTAAAAACTTCTTGTTACTAGGTGTTTAGTTTTTAAATACTATTTTTATAGCAAACTCATTATTTTAAAACTGCTAAAGCCCAATCCATGTTTTTAATAAAGTGAAAAATCCAAGTTAAATTTTGGGGAATCCTCCTATAAAAGTTATGACCTTTAACCCTCCAACACCTTGTTTGAAAATTATGGAGCAGGGGATTTTTTTTTTTTAAATCTTATCTGATGAGGATTTTCTTTTGCTGGTGATCAGATCACAAAGTGCTTTTTAAAGAGCGCGAGAGAGCAGGGCAGATTGGAGGAGGTGTGTGGTAGCAGACGGGCAGGCTCCTTAAATGCTAACCTTCTGAATGGAAGCCCTTCATTTGTGCATATGCAATTAAGCAGCCTTAGAAGGAAGAATGCTAGAAAAGGGATAAAAGGAACCTTTAATCAAGAAGCTGAACGGTCTAATTCGGGATAATAGAGGGGTCCTTACTGTTTGACACAAGAGGGGTGGGGGCACTTTTTGTCTGGGTGAGCATTGGCTTCATGATCTAACGACCCAGAGCAAAAGAGAAGGAATGCAGGACACTTCTACTTGACCTTCCAGTGTCAAATATTGCAAGCTTGACCAAGATTGCTCTTTGCATGCGACCAGTAGGAAGCATCCGAGAACAAACACAGCCATATCTGTGGATGCATGGTTTTAGTTTTGTTAAATGCAAGGCACCCTGTTTCACAAACTGGAGTAAGGGAGAAGTGCCACATACTTAGTCTTGTTTTGCAGAAAGCATGTGACAGACTTTGAGTTACTGTTTTTTTGTTTTTTTTCCTAAAGAGCCTTTTTTAATAAAAGCTTCTCAATGCCATATTGTGCTCCAGAATTTATGCATGAAAGAAAGGAGAACAAAAACTAGTTTTTTTTATTTTGTTAAGTAAGATGTTTGGCCAGAGTTTGCTCTGCTTTTTATTTTCTCCTGTTGAAAATATCTGCTGCCAACATGTATAACTTGTTCAAGGCACTGTCCCTGAGGTGCCCTATTTTATTAAGTAGTATACTCCATTCCTTTGCTCTTGTTCCTCAAACGCTGCTTGGGCTGGCTGCAGTTGCATTCATTCTAAATCGAATATTGGCATATGCATGCAAACAGATCACTTGTGAGTTATGGAGGATTTTAATGGTATTGGACTTTCTTGGTTATCTTGTTACGCTCATGTGAAAGGAGAATTGGACCCTTTGTTGGAAATGTTTGCTGCTGTTATCTAAAAAGAATTGTAAAGTAACACTTCATTATTTAAACTGCTTCCTCCCCCCCCCTTCTCCCTCAGGTATTATTTCAAAAAAGCAAGCGACGAATTTGACTGTGGTGCAGTTTTTGAAGAAATTTGGGAAGACGACACAATTCTGCCCATGTATGAAGGAAGGATTCTTGGGAAAGTAGAGAGGATTGATTGATGGCATCTGTGTTTCTTGAACGCAACCTAAGCTAAAGATGTCTTTGGACACGCAACAACAACAAAAACTTTGAAGGAAAGTTTTGAACCAATGAAGAAGAAAGTGAGGCCTATGAAGACTTTGCCAAATTAGCCTTAGAGAAAAAAAAATGGCATTTATTATTCATGAGTTGGGTACTGAGATGATAAAAAAAAAAAAAAAAAAACAACAACCCTGAACTATTTATTAAAAACATGACCACTGTTGGCTATTGAAGATGCAGACCATGTTTGAGAGACTTCCATACATAATATATGACTTCCTGGGGATCTGAAATCTATGGACTAAGAGAAACTGTGTATAGCTTACCTTACCAGTAATCCTTATTGATATTTATTGAATAGTCTGTTTTCCCTTAAGTCCAGTTTATGGATATGCTGCTTTAACAATGGTGAAAAGAGGGGTTGTGGGGGGAGAGGGGGAAAGAGTTGAAGGGGTTATTTTTTATGTCCCACAAGCTACAACTTGGGAGTTCAGCTCTAGGAGTGCATTAATAACTTCTACCACTTTAAAGGGATTGGGGTGGGGGAATTATGCTGTGCCCAATATTTCTCCAAATGAAGATAAAATTCTTTTCTAAAGAAATAATAATTTTAAAAAATGGTCCTGCCATTCACTCATTTAGAGATTGGTGCATTTTAATCTAAGCTGCTCTAATGTGTAATAAAGGTCTTTAAGTGTTAAATATGTTAGATGCAATATAGGAACAGCAATTGGTTTCTGTCCCTGGGTGGTGAGGCTTTTTCTTTTTGTTGCTCTCATTGTGTGGGACTCCATGTTCTGTCCAGTGCCTATCTTTCGCAAGGCAGACTATGCCAATCCCAAACCGAGGAGGAGGGCCGTAAGAGAAGCCAGTTTTCATTTACATTGTTAACACACCAAAAGGACACATTGCAAAAGCCAGGTTAAAACCCAGATGTGTATTCCACATAGCTAGCTAGCCTTTTATTTTGTTGGTAATTCTACTTCAATGTTAGCACATCTTGTATTTAAACTACATTCATATATGACAGGGTGAATTTTCCGATGCGTTTTTTGGTCTTACCTAAATGACACCCATTCAAGCCAATGGGAGTTGTGGGTGAAGCTCCTTGCAACACTTTGAAAAGCTTCCTCGTGTGAGTGGGTGTGCGTGCATGAGTGTGTGTGTGAGTGGGTGTGCGTGTGTTGGGACAAAGCAACCCTTTTCCAAGAAAGACCTTGCATTTCTACATTTGGGTTTTGTGTTGATTAACTTAATCTGTGCATTCTGTTTGCCATTGCTACTTTGTATAATACGTCTGTATATATTGTAGAAAATGTATGGTGGAAAAAATAATAATACACTATCTCTAGTGTTTGAAAATTTATTCAGTACAGTACCTGTGCCGGCATGGTGTTACTTTGCCATGTGTTGCCCTATATTCAGGGTTCAAGCTTTCCCTTGTTTGTTTAAGGGGTTTATGTATAAATATATTTTATGCCTTTTATTACAAGTCCTGTACTCATGACTTTTGCCATGGCATTTTGTTCTACTTATACTGTAAATTATGCATTATAAAGAGTTTCATTTAAAGAAAATTACTTGGTACAATAATTATTGTAATTAAGAGATGTAGCCTTTATTAAAATTTTATATTTTTCAAATTAATATGGTCTGGTTTTTAATGTCTTAGGTTTATGGTTTTGAATGATGGTAGCACCTCAAGGCCCGGACTGAGCTCTGGTCCCCATTGTGTTTGCAAGCTATCCAGGCCAGGGATAGCCCATAATCTAAATAGACAAGACGGACAAAGAGTCAGGGAGAGGAACTATTACTCTTATGAGACGCAGTAAGGGCTAAAATTTTCACACACACAACCTTAAGTCCCAGTTTCAAAAGTAACTTGAGTACTTAGGAGACTAAGGCCTTGGCTACACTCAGGACTTCCCAGCGCTGTGAGAGCTCTCTCGCAGCACTGTAAGTACTCCACCTCTCCGAGGGGAATAGCTTGCAGCGCTGCGAGTGAGCGTGCAGTGCTGCAGGCACTGATTACACTGGCCCTTTACAGCGCTGCACTCGGGGGGGTCGTTTTCACACACAAGTTGCAGTGCTGTACAGCGCCAGTGTAGCCAAGGCCTTGGGGGAGTGGGGAGGACGCTCCAGAAAGTTAAGGCGAATTAACTAAAGGTGTTAAGTCAACCTGTGTCAATCAAAGCCTATTAATCCCCTATGTAGATGTCTCATTCAGGAGGAAAGTGGCCTTAGATTGCGGTAACTTAATCCTCCTCCAGGTATAGAAGATCAGGGTTGGAAGGTCATCTAGTCCAACCTGCTCAAAGCAGGACTAATTTCCCAACTATTTTTTTGCCCCAGCTCCCTAAATGGCCCCCTCAAGGATTGATCTCTCAACCCTGGGTTTAGCAAGCCAATGCTCAAACCACTGAGCTAGTAAATCTCATTGCCTAAATCCCACTTTTTTTTTTTCACTTTTCACTCAGCGATTTAGGAGCCCACGGGAGTTGTCCCAAGGTCCCACAAGAAGTCTCTGACAGAGCCAAGAATTGAATCCAGATTACCTGAGTGCCAGTCTGATGCTTTAACCACAAGCTCCTCTTCTCTCATGTTATGGTGCAGAAACTTGTTTTAGGGATGAACAAACCTCATTAGGCCCTATTCATCCCTGGTGGAAGTTATTGGTTTCAGTAGCGTTACACCAAGGATGAATCTGACTCCAAGCAATCACCGACAAGCCTCCAAGTCTCATGCAAGTAGCTCTTGAAGAGTGATCATGGGAATGCCTTTGGCCCGTTGTGTTAGTAACTGAAGCCTAATCTTTTTCTTTTTGATACACCTGTGGCACCTATTGCTTTTTCCCCCACCCTCTTTTTTTTTTTTTTTTTTTTCCATGTAGTTTAAAGTATCTGGGTTGTTTTGTGTGTATGAAAAGACTTCATTTAAAACATCAGTAAAACTTCTATCAAAGGGCTCAACTTCATACCGAGTACACAGAACTAAGAACTGAATCCTTCAGTTAAAAAATAAAAAAGCTGCAGGCGCTCTTGCACATTTAAATGCATGGTGTCTTTTATATTAAACACCTTTTGAAGTTCATGGGGTTCATCTTAATTGATAAGCTGGACATAACGGATGGGTAGGGAGACTTCAGCAACATGGGGGAAGAAAGGTGTTTTTTTTTTTTTCCCTTCCCCATTCTACCATCAAAAGTTAGGAACTTAAGCACTGCACAGTAATATTATTTTTCTTCTGCTATTAAAATGAGTCACACTGTGCCTAATTCTTCTTGGGAAGATAAATGTGTTTGAGGCTGCTTGAAGTCATTCACTGCCATACGAGCCTTTGCATCTTTTTATCAATGTTCCAAAATACTCACCTCTGGTTTTTTTTTTCCCGGATGTCTGTAGAAACAAAAAATAAAATGGCTTCAAATACATGGCAGGCTGTTTAGCAGAGATGAAAGGGTATTTGAATAGTCTTTTTAAAATGAATGAAAAGTGAATACTCTTCTGTTTCAATTATAAGTGGGATGTGGAGATCATTAGACACCACCTTAATGTGACACTTTGAAAGTGTTCAGCTACCTTGACTTGTTCAGAAACCTTGTTTTGAACTTGTCCCAGGGGCCAGAGAACCTAGCCACAAATGTGCCCATGAAATGAGAGACCAGCATGAGCAAGGGCTGTCTACATGAGAAAGTTGTGCTGCTCTAATTTAATGGGTGAATTTAAGGCAATCTAATTAAACGGGTAGCTGGGTGCCATACAAGCTTTACCTCACCACACCACTGTGGGAAGTGCACTGACAAGAGCCAGATTTTTAATGGTATTTAGGGGTCACGTGACTTGTCTCAGATCACACGGGATGTCTGGCACAGCAGGGACTGGACCTTCCCAAGTCCTAGGCTAGTGTCCTAATGACACAACCAGCCATTTTTGCCTGCACTGCCTTCAAAGTTTGCAGCTCAGGTCAGCCTATGTATGCTAGCTTTAATTTAGCTATCGTGGTTTACTATAGCAGTGAAGACATGGGCAGGGTGGGTTATCAATACCAGTACGTACCTAGGGACCCAGTGGATGTGTACACCTCACATTGCTGTATGCTCACCGTTATTTTTAGCTATGCTAGTACCAGCAGAGCTAGCACGGGGCTGCCTACCCAGGCTGTAGGTGCACCTCTGATGTATAGACATACCAAAGTAAGACTCTCTAAGAGTGGCTTATATTGGGTTAGCTTAAGAAGGCTGTTAAGAACAGGTTTAACTCAATCAGAATAAGCTGCTCATACTGAAGTAAGTGCGTCTTCCGCAGTTTAACAGTATCAGTTTGAATGCAGCTTCAAGTTATGCCACGGCAGCTTGCTTGTGTCTTTGACTGGTGAACTGACCCCCCACACACAAACTCCCACCAAAGGCTAGTCCCGGGTAGTTGCTGGGCTGGTTTGAAGAGTCACTGATGCTAATTAGCCAACGTGATTTAGTATAGCCACCCTCCCTGGCCAGATTTTTTGGGGGACAGAGGGGTGGGGTTGTTCCCAAAGGGGTAGTGTCTTGTACAAAACATTTTTCTGCAAAAACACACAAGCCCCCAGATATGGTGCCCACAGACTACATGGTGCAGACACAACTGCTCTCCACACTTAAAGCATATGAATACTTAGTACTCACTGAGCTTTTTCCAGGTTTAGCACATGCCGGAATTAAACATTCATTAAACCTCGTGACACCCCAGTGACGTAGGTGAAGCTAGAACGTGCTAAACTACAGTGTGGTTTATAATTGGTGGTGCGGCCAGGGCAACTGCCCCAGTCTGTAGCTCAAGAACACTTCAAAGGGAGTTCTGGGCCTGCTGTAAGGTGGTTTGTGTTCCAACAAAAATAAGGAACTTGGTTACAACGTCATTAAAATGTGTAGCTACAACTGTAACGGTCTCCTATAGCTGAGCTAAATAACCAAGTTATGATGCTAGGCTTTGGTCTGGTACTAAAACACAGTTAAAGGCCTGGCCATGCGACACATTTTAATTGTATTGCCTCACCATTTTGTTCTGTTGTGGTTGTAGTGTGGGGTTGCCCTTCAAGAAGAGGCTGGGACTGTGGATTTTGGTCACAGTGGGCATGTTCTCACTGATGGCGTAATGTCCCTGGGACCCTTTGGCAGAGAAGTCGGCTTCTTCAGGTGCATGACAACGGCAACAGCTGCTGCTAATGATCAGACTTGAGATAGATGGTCCGGCACTTCATGAACTGTATCATACATTAGACAGGTGCTCCTTATCTTGCAGGCCCAGATAAACAGTAAGCATGACATTAATTCTATGAGCGCTCTCCATTCTGTTGGACACAGGAAGCAGAGCAGAGAAAATATGTAGCATCCCTTCCTCCTCCAAATAGCCTGGAAGGGGCAAGGAGGAAACACTTCTGATGCTCCTCCAGCAGCGAGGATAGCCCATGCACTAGACAACTATCAAATAATCATGGCACAGCACATTGCTTTGCAGCAGAAGATCAGCACATGAAACTGACCCATGCTAGTACAACAGCATTACAAACATGGTAACACTGGGTCTGTGGTCTTTAGTTCGAGGTGGGTGAGGATCGCTGCATTAGACAACACGTGACCTTAGCTCCGAGGAGCCGAGAAGACAGTATTTCCAGTGTGAGTAACTGGAGGGTAACCAGGCTCTTCTTTGACCTATGACTGTGAATACTTTAAACGTGTGGTCCAAGCGGGTCTACCATTGCTAATAGCATGCATGTTTCGGTGGCTATGTAGTCCATTCGTGACTGTGTGTTACAGGTCTCCCTCTGTGCTGAAGCCACATAGGGTGAGAGTTGTTACAGCCCCCACCTCTATAGCACCGACTCTTTAGCTCAAGCTGGAGCTCATGCTTTTAGCGCTGGCGCTGACACCGTGGGTGCTCCGGGGCTGGAGCACCCACAGGAAAAAAATAGTGGGTGCTCAGCACCCACGGGTGGCCCCACCGATCAGCTCCTCCTCCTCCCCGCGAGCACCTCTTGCCTGCCGGTGATCAGCTGTTCAGTGGTGTGCAGGAGGGCTGGGGAGGAGCAGAGGCAAGAAGAGGTGGAGCAAGAGCAAGGGGGTGGGAGAGGACAGGAAGAGGTGGGGCTGGGTGGGTGGGGCTTTAGGAGAAGGAATGGAGTGGGGGGCAGGGCCAGTGGTGGAGTGGGGGGGTCGATCACCCTTGGGGAAATTAGAAAGTCGGCACCTATGCTCTGGAGGGCTCTGGTGTGTTGGCTATGGGGAAGGCCCTCACATACGTACTACGCGGGGGGGGGGTGTCAGTCGTCAGACGCAGCATGTTACCATCATTTCAGGGTCAATGATGCAAGGGCTGACCAGCTGGCTTCACGAAATCATTTTCTAAAACAGGCCTCCCTCATCCAACCTGTATTTCTGACTCTGAGGATAAACAGGAAACAAAAGCCAGTCAGCTCCTTGGTTTAGCTGTCAAACAGATAGGCCCAAGAGCAAGCGAGTGTTCTTATTAATGACATATGTACTGTGAAGCATTTGTTCCCTTGCTTGTGATGGATTAAATATTCAGTATTACTAATGCCAAAAAAGTTCAAATCTCATCAGTCACAGCTGCTCCTCCCCCCCCAATGCATGAGCTTGGCCCCCCAATAACATGCGATTAAAAATATAGATCTATTAACTCACATTGGTGGGGCTGTTTTTTGCATGCTCCATGCCCTTACAGTGTTGTCAACGCACGCAAATTTATAGCGGCTGAAACGCTTTTGGCCACTGCTGCAGGACTGCTCACTAGAAGACCCACCTGACATCAAATTATACACCTTTGTGTAGAAGTGCACACAGCTGAATCACGTGCTCCCCTCAGGACGTGAGGGAAGGTCCTTCTAGCGTCTCCTAACACCTCCCTCCCCGCATGCCAATTTATTATTCATGCACTCCTCAGCCCCACATCAATGCTGCGCCAGCCAGCCCCACATTTGCCTGTCCCTAGCTACACATCAATGCTGTGTTGCCTTTCTCCCCACCCCCACCACACAACAATTAATTAGGCAACCTCTGCCCCATCTCATGTAATGTTGTGCCCCCCACCCAGCCAGACTCTACATTTGCCCCAACCCTGTACCCCCGCCCCCCAAAAAAACAACTTCTGCGCCTATTGCAGCCGTACAGGATCTTCAAACCTCCCCCATCCCAGCCATCAAGGTAAGCAGGGCCAGCCAGGATCTTCCTCTTTCCCTGTCCAGGGCTGGTGTTGCAGGGCTAAAGCTGAGGAGCTGGGAATGGGGAGAAGGGAGAAGAACCTCACTGAGCTGCTGGAGGGGCGGGGTCCTTCTGCTCCCTCCTCCCTCAACCCCTCTTGCGAACATGGAATCAGCTGCTTCCCAAAACCCAAACAATCTGTCAGTTCCTGGTTGGGGGGGCAGGGAAGAGTTCAGCCTGTAGTTTGCCACGGGTGTGGTTGGCTGGTCTTCCTCCAGAGGCGGGGAAGTGGGGCTGGCAGCCATTCAGTGGGGTTTTCCCTTTGGCTGGGCTGAAAAAATCGCTGGAGGCCTCACCAGATCATCTGCAGCAGGGGCTGAATTCATGACAGTTGGCAGCACTGTGCTAGTAGACATTTGGGGCCTACGTTTCTGGGGTGTCGGGCACCCAAAAACCCTATTGAACTCAACAGGCGTGGCACATGCTCAGCGCCTTCAAAAGTCAGCCCATAATTAATCTTTTAGTCACTATTAAAATGTTAGTCATAGAGCTAATGAGACAAAAAGCTTATTAGGCCCATCAAGGCTCTCCCCTTGCTTATACGGGGGTGTACCCTGCAGCTCATTGGCTAGGGGTTTGCCACAGTACCATCCACTGGACGCTCACAGAGGCCCTTGAATTAAGCTTCACCGTTCTCCCCTATGTGGTAGATAAGCACTAACCCCATTTTACGAGACAGGTAACTGAAGCACAGATTGGTTAAGTGCCCCGCTCAATGTCTTGCCGCCACTCTGTAGTAGAGGCTGGAATAGAAGAACCAAGACTTCCCAATCCTTCCATCCCATGCTTTATGCACAAGAGCCTCCTTTCCCCATTTAAAATGACCCAGCGCATCGGGGAGGGGGGTTTCTCACTTTATCCTCGCACTGTTTTCGATAAACCCACTTCCCGTAGGCAAGTGCCATGCGTGCAACAGTTAATTTTCATGGGCACCTATCAGGCTGGAGGATCTCTCTAACTGTGGAAATTTCGTCCCACTCCACCAATCCCATTGCAACTCTCCCCACCCTTCACCCTTCTTTTTCAGCCCCTTCATTAAATCTTTTTCTAAAACAGTTTATTCCCTTCAAGTTATGATTCAGATGTATCCCTGGATTAGGCTGAGGAAACCTATTGTGTTCACATTTTGCTTGGCTTGTGTAAGAGCTTCATTTTCTGTTCTTTCACTTTCCATTAACATCACATTAATGAAGCTAAATCAAACACACACATCCATCCATTTCACAACAGTAGAAACCAAACCCTGGATTCATTTTAGAAAAATACCAGGGATATCGTGTCTTTAAAATAAGAATCATATTCCAGCACTCTCAAACATTTTCTCTATTAATCATCCTGCCCAGGAAACACCCACACAAAGGAGGATCTGACTGGCTGAAGAACTATTTAAAGCAAATCCTTTTCTCTATCCCCCCCATCCTCCAACCCCCAGAAAAAAAAAAAAGATCAGAGTAGTTATGGGTATAGAAATCAGCCCTAGTTTGGGTTCTTTGAATTCCACAAGACACTGGTGATGTCCTCGATTTCTGTGAGTGATTTCGTTGATGAATGTGTGGGCACTGGCTGCTTCTTGTCCTAAACTTCCTTAGACAGCATTGTACTCCTTGGCTCTCTAGCCATTTCTTCCTTTACACTTTATTTCATTAGGACATTAATAATAATGGTTTAAAAAGTCCTGATCTGCATTTCCACGGCTTTAAACTACATGCGCCGTAAAACTGCAGACTCCCCTGTTAGATTATATGAATGCTCGGATACATTTAGGCTGCAGGGATCTTGAAATCACGTAGTGAGAGGATGTTAATTTTGGACACCAGGTCTAAGTAGTTGCATAGTTTAAGACAGTCTCTGCTGACCTCCCTGGGCAAGGCACCTCTTCTCTTTCACAAGAGAATCTATCTATTGGCAAGGCAGTCCATTAACTCTCACCTTCCATAGTTCAGTGGTTCTACTTGATAAGATTTGATGGGAAGAAATTTTTCAGCAACCAGAAAGAACCTCTGGGATTTCTAGCTTTCAACATTTGTCTTGGGCCCTACAGGAGTCTGGAATGCTTCTGAACCCTACAGTTCATTCATCTTTGAGAGCGCCACAGGTTCACTCATAATGTGCAGGCTACCAGTACATCCTTCTAATCTGTAGTCAGAACACTTTTAGCTACTTGCTTCCGCAGATAGCAACAGCACCTTACCAAATCATCTATAGCTGTTGTTCTTTCCAAAGCAAGGTCACGGGCACCTTCTCTGGTTAGGGCAAAGGTCCTATTTAATTGTTACACTCAAGGAGGTTAATGAAACCAACTGGGATGATACCTTATAGGCCTAGTAGGACATTATAATAATTATTGTCTTCAGCCACTGGTGCAATGACTCAAAGTGTTTTCTCATCCTCTCAAGCAACCTTGGTATATTTGGAGGGAGGAGAATATGGGAAGGCGGTTAGACCACTTGTGGTGGCATCCAGATTGGCTGCTGTACAAGGAGTTGCTAAAATTCTCCAGTGCCACAGCTGGTGAGGACCCTGCCAGCAGATCTGTTCCAGGCAGTGTACTGTTTCGAGAATATGGATTGCTTTCTCTTGGCAGGCGAGATGAACGGTTCTCACAGAGCAGAGTCCTCTATCTCCTTTGGGGACAATGCCAGGAAGATTCTGGTCAGACTGACCGGCTGCGGTGGATCTGTCTTTGGAAGAGGTTAAAGGAAACATACATTATCTCTGGCAGGGCAGGGAGTTCTCCATCCTTTCATGGCCTTTTAACCCTGCTCACTGCGTTTTGGTCATTTTCTTTCAGAGTGGTTCTAGAAGTGCAGGGGGAAATGGACAACTGGCCCTCTTGACTAGTAAAGCCAGGGCAGGAGGCACTGGGCCCATTTTTGGTAGATATCATTAATGCCTCCACCTTGGAGGAGAGGAGCCATTGTCCCTCAAATCAGTGATGGGCTAGGTCTATGCTGAAGAAACCAGGCTTGATTCTATTGATCTCTATGTCTAACCTTTTCCTTTTGATGAAGGTTGCAGGGCAGCATTTTTGTCATCTGGCGTCTTCTGATTTCTTTTATCCTGATCTTTATTTTATATCTGTGTCTATGTGGCCCATATATAATATGACACATAGACTGTACTCTTCTCATTGGTCGATGAGTTCTTCCTAGTGATAGACATAGGTTTGGCATCCACGTTGATACATTCAGATCTGTCAGCATGTCTTGATGTAGGGGGAGGGATAGCTCAGTGGTTTGAGTATTGGCCTGCTAAACCCAGCATTGTGAGTTCAATCCTAGAGGGAGCCACTTAGGGATCTGGGGAAAAATCAGTACTTGATCCTGCTAGTGAAGACAGGGGGCTGGACTTGATGACCTTCCAGTTCCTGTTCCAGGAGATAGGATATCTCCATTATTTTAATTTATGAGGTTTTGCTGAGCAGCCTGGGGTAGGGATGGGAGCCAATTAACTCTTGGGGAATTTTGATTCTTGCACTATTGCTCCACTGCCTTGGGGGAATCTCTAGTCTCTCGGACACCCCATCAGCGAGGCTGCTGTGGGAGATACTGAGACGATTTGGCCTATGATGCAGCCATTATGCAGCTGAGAAGCAGCTGTATGGCTGCTTGCCATCTTGCCCTGACAGCATGGTGTATCCTGCTCTCTCAATGCCCAGCCAAAGCAGAACAAGCTCGCTGGAGCTCAGCTCAACTGAGATGGAGACCATGTATGTAAGGGGAAAACCTTTATGGTATGTTGGGCATGGTGCCTTTCATCGCTGTTGAAAGGGTTCTCGATCTGCAGGAGCTTTTTGGATCTTGGATTCCTTGATGCTATTGGTGGCCAGAAGTGGATTTTTTATCGACAGCAGGCGAGGCACATATTATCGTATCGCTCCGTGGGAAAGTGTGCCCCAGCTACCCATACAGCTGTGACTTTTAGAGCTACCCTTGAAGATACAGCTGGCACAGAAGGCAGCTGCCCACCTATATGGTAATGTGAGCTTCTAGGCATCTCTGACACCATTACATCAAGTTTCTAAAGACTGCCGGGAGCAAGGTGGAAATTGGTCAATAAAGCCTTCTATGGCTTAGACCCCCAGCTACTTTAAAGACGGCTGCTATGCCCAAGTGCTGCCACAGCATTTGAGATCAGCTGTGGCACTCTGCTAAAGTGCCCTAGATTTGCTCTTGTCACCCAGAATCCTTCAGACCATTCTCTTCACTTATGCTTAGCCTGCTTTGTTAAGGAACATGGAATTGCCAGACTGGATCAGACTTATGAGCCATATAGTCCAAAACAGTGGCGAGTACCAGATGCTTCATAAGACTATGCCTGGGAGTAAGTGGCTATTGAATAACTAGCTCACAGAGAAAGTTTCTTCCTAACTCCTGTCACTTATGACTTATGTCCTGAAGCATGAGGGTTCATAATGCTTCCAAAAATTTGCCCTTTAAAAAAAAAATCCTTACTGTTGTAGCTTTGGATTTTCTTCGTTATCTATACAAATGTCCAGTCCTTTTTGAGTCCATCTTTGTGGGAAATGCTTAAGACCGCAGTCGGCTGCCTTTTCATTTGCATTTACTTATCAACTTAATTTACGAAACTGAACAAAGTGAAAGTGGAAATGAACAATCCTAAAGAAATAACACAGGGGACAATAAGGGTAACTTCATTACGAAAATCTGATTCAGAAAAATACCAGAGGAGGAGAAAAGGAAATTGACTTTATAGGATTATTCTATAGATGTATATATGTAAATAGTTAGTAAATAGATACAGTGCTAGTCGATGGTGCACAAGAATATGTACTTACTGGGTTTGTAGGACCAATAAAAGTTGTTGTGTGCTGCAAACAGTATATGAACAATGGAATAGCTTCCTCTGGCAGTTCTTTACATCAGCGCTTGAAACTTACAACGCTCTGTTCAGTTTCAAACAGTAGCATGCACAGCATATAGGCCACCAGGATTTATGGGGAAAGAAATGGAGCACAAATCGATGGCGATGACAAGGTCAGTGTAGGAAGAGTGGACATATTTTTACAGGACGAATTCTGAAAAACAGGCAGGTGCGTGGAAGAGGGTGAAGATAATAAACGGTTTTGAGAGGCTATTGTCTATGTGGCAAGGGTATTCACCGTCAGAATATGTTATTAAATTGTTAAACTGGGCAGCGTTTGTGGTTTCCACACAAAAGCAGATATGAACATTTTGATTGAGTTTTGTGTTAAGATTCACTCACAGCTCAAAGCAAAACTCGGGGAGGAATGTGCCAATTTAGACTAGAACTAGAGAAAATGTTCTCAGCAAACTCCTAGGAAGTTAAACCAGCAAGTTTCATAAAGCTCAATTCAACAGGTAATTTGAAGAGAAATAATTTTCCTGCTGACACACTCACTCCCAGAAAGGCCCCTATTACTGAACACCTTCTAAATAGCAATACACCCTATATATTTGACATTCCCCAGTATCGTTTGGACCTGTCATTTAATTCCTTTTCAATTCTTTCATGCCTTTTAGAAAGAGATGGGCCTAAACAAATAGGCTTGATCCTATCATCATCAAACTTTGGTGACATTCATATGCAGGATTTCCAGTCTCTCTAATGTATTAAATCACCCACCTTAAACGTGCAGAGATAGTTCACATCCAGATTTATACGTCGTTGCCTTTTTAGATGGGCTTGGACCCATCTCGAGGAGGAATGACCCAGGTGACAAAATAGCCAAATCGTATCTCCACGTTTTTCTTCCTTACTGTTTATTTTAAAACAAACAAACTAGGGCTGTCAAGCAATTAAAAAAATTAATTGCGATTAATCGTGCTGGTAAACAATAATAGAATACCATTTATTTAAATATTTTTGGATGTTTTCTACATTTTCAAATATAGAGATTTCAATTACAACACAGAATACAAAGCGTAAAGAGCTCACTTTATATTTATTTTTGATTACAACTATTTCACTGTAAAAAACAAAAGAAATAGTATTTTTCAGTACACCTCATACAAGTGCTGTAGTGCAATCTCTTTATCATGAAAATGGAACTTACAAATGTGGAATTATGTACAAAAAAATAACTGCATTCAAAAATAAAACAATGTCAAACTTTAGAGCCTACAAGTCCACTCATTCCTACTTCAGCCAATCGCTTAGACAGATAAGTTTGGTTACAATGTACAGGAGATAATGCTGCCCATTTCTTGTTTACAATGTCACCTGAAAGTGAGAACAGGCGTTCGCATGGCACTGTTGTAGCCGGCGTCGCAAGATATTTACGTACCAGATGCACTAAAGAGTAATAAGTCCCTTCATGCTTCAACCACCATTCCAGAAGATATGTGTCTAAGCTGATGATGGGTTCTGCTTGATAACAATCCAAAGCAGAGCGGACCGACGCATGTTAATTTTCATCATCTGAGTCAGATGCCACCAGCAGAAGGTTGATTTGCTTTTTTGGTGGTTCAGGTTCTGTAGTTTCCACATCTGAGTGTTGCTCTTTTAAGACTTCTGAAAGCATGCTCCACCTCGTCCCTCTCAGATTTTGGAAGGCACTTCGGATTCTTAAAGCTTGAGTCGAGTGCCGTAACTATCTTTAGAAATCTCACATTGGTACCTTCTTTGCGTTTTGTCAAATCTGCAGTGAAAGTGTTCCTAAAACAAACAACATGTGCTGGGTCATCATCTGAGACTGCTATAACATATAACTGCGAGTAAAACAGGAGACATACAATCCTTCCCCAAGGAGTTCAGTCACAAATTTAATTAACACATTATTTTTTTAACAAGTATCATCAGTATGGAAGAATGTTCTCTGGAATGGTGGCTGAAGCATGAAGGGGCATATGAATGTTTAGCATATTTGGCATGTAAATACCTTGCAACGCCAGCTACAAAAGTGCCATGCAAATGCCTGTTCTCACTTTCAGGTGACTTTGTAAATAAGAAGCAGGCAGCATTATCTCCTGTAAATGTAAACAAACTTGTTTGTCTTAGCGATTGGCTGAACAAGAAGTAGGACCGAATGGACTTTAGGCGCTAAAGTTTTACATTGTTTTGTTTTTGAGTGCAGTTATGTAACAAAAAAATCTACATTTGTAAGTTACACTTTCACGATAAAGAGATTGCACTATGGTACTTGTATGAGGTGAATTGCAAAATACTATTTCGTTTATCATTTTTACAGTGCAAATATTTGTAATAAAAATAATATAAAGTGAGCACTGTACATTTTGTATTCTGTGTTGTAATAGAAATCAATATATTTGAAAATGTAGAAAAACATCAAAAATATTTAATACATTTCAATTGGCAATCTATTGTTTAACAGTGCGATTAATCTCGATCAATTTTTTTAATCTCGATTAATTTTTTTGAGTTAATCACGTGAGTTAACTGCGATTAATCGACAGCCCTAAAACAAACTGATGAAAATGTTTTTTTTAAAGTTCATTATTGTTAATTTGGGGCTATTAGTTGGTCTGTCTGTCTGTCTTTATTCTTTCAGAGTCACTACTGTGAGCTGGTCATCATTGGGGGTTGAAGGAGAAGTCATTTAGGACATACCTTCCCTATGTGACAGACTGCCAAAATAAGGCAAAAGCAACTAGTCACTTATTATATTAGCATGTAGAGCCTTTGTGTTTAGAGTCTTTGTAGATTTGCACTGCCTTTAAAAACCTTCACAACTGTCCAACATGGGGTGTTTAATTACCAGGTAAAAGAATTTTTTTTGTGTGACTCCATTTAATTATTTGATTGCACAGTAACCAAAGAGTGTAACAGGGCTGTAGCCAGAAGGCACTTCAAAGCAATGCCTTGATGTTTCTTAGTGGGCATTAATGGTTTCTGAAGGCAGGAGATTGTTTAAAAAAATATTAAAACCCTCCTCATGATCCCGCCAGCAATCTCAAAAAAATGCATAAACACTGGAGTCCTCTGCCAGCGAGGAGGAGAAAAAAAAAGTTCAAAGGGATCTGAGAGTTTTCATGTAAAGTTTAGAGTTTAAGGCGTGACTGTTGGCTATGGAGCCCCACTGTTTGAACTCTTGTTTATTAAAAACAGTTTCCCAGCATTTCACAGAGTTCAGAAAGACAACAGAAAAATGCAGGCTTTTTCCCTGTGCAATGTTTAAAGGCTCTATTGATTTCTACCGATATCCTTCATCTTTTGTGTTTTTTTATCACTTTCAAAAGTATAGCACAATATCCAAGAGAAGGCTGAGCAGGGTTTCAGGAACAGAACAGGCCTGGAATATGTTTCCCTCCCCCACCCCAGTACTGCCTTAAAAACAAACAAAAAAAACACGAGTAAGTATTCACTCCAAGTTCTCAAGAGACACAAACATTTGGATGACATCAACATTACCTTCAATAATGAACTGACAATTCTGTTGGCATAACAACACGTTTTGCTGTCACTATCTACCCTCCCCCCTTCCCTGACAACAAAACTGTTGATTAATGTCCCATCAAACAATGGGACACTGGGAAAAGAAAAGATTGCAATGTCTCTGGTGGGAATTGATCATTCAGCCTATCTTGTCTCATCACTGTAATATGCAGGCACCTCTTTCCTCGTATTATCTACTTGTATCTGGCATCCGCTGATTTAGCCAATCTGATTAGCTCAAAAAGCCCTCCATGAAATCCAGGGCTTTTCATTCAGATCGGAAATGGACAAAGGGGGCAATGGAGTTTGCAGTGCTCCAGTGTAATACGATTATGGTGGCTTTGGTTGCTTAAGAGCTAGGCTTGTGAGTGTGGCATCAACTAGACCTTCCATACGGTAGCTACATTCAGCCCAAACAGAATGAGTTACAGTGATTTAACCAAGAGGTCAATGGAGTTATACCAGTGAAAGGTATCTAAGTATCTAATTAGCTAGCTATCACTATAGTATCTGAACACTGGGGGACGTATGAGCACCTGGTAATATCCTGCATTGTCCTGGAAAACAAGCTTACAAGTTGTACATTTTATACAGAATTCTTAAACCTAATTGAATATATTTGGAGGTAACAAGGCTCAGAGCCACCCAAACTTTGCATTTAACGACAGAGGCTGCCATCCATCCAGCATAGGCCTAAAAATCATGTCAGGAGAGATTTAAAAGGTGTATTAGGAAGAGAATCAGAGTACACATAAAAAAACAAAAACAAATTGAAACATCTGCTGACCAGGTAGCATTGGTAACATGAGGTCTGTTCTCAAGGCCAAATCCTCAACCCTAAATCACTGGAGCTACCCCAGCTGAGGCTCTGGCCCTGTCATTGTCTAAACAATGTGTAGGAGAAAGTGCTGATAATAATGTAGCATCAGAATCCAGTCTTCCCTTGTGTAAGCATAACAAAGAGATAAGAGAATATGATGGAAATAAGGGAACAGATGTTAGTTTGAATCAAACTGGGTTCAGTTCTACTCAATTTCATTGTGACGATAGCTTGCAAGCATTTATGTTGTTTAAGAAACAGTGATCTTTCTGTGAAGGTCTCTCCACTTCTGTGGCTTCTATTTCAGCTAGTTGGCGGGGCAGAGGAGGGGAAGGGAGTACTGAGGCCACGTTCTGATCTCTCTTACACCATATAAATCAGGAGTAAGTCAGGTGAAGCCAATGCAATTATAATGGCATAAAACTGGTTCAAGGGAGATCCGACCCGGTATACTGAAGATTAGCATAGAAGGCAAAGACCCAGAATCTGAGAGTGGTTGAATGTTGTTCTGTTGACCAGCTAACAATGATTAATATAGTTTATATACATTGATATGGATAGAGAAAGAGTTTTAGGAGCTTTATAGTCACATGAAAGTGTTTTAGGAGCTTTATAGTCACATAGGACGATGGGCTCCTGCCCCTAAAGAATGAACAAACTAAGCAGAAAATACAGAAAGGCTACGAAAGGACGGAAGGCTACAACACGTGCCTTTGTATGTGTAGGTAAAATGGTATCCTTTTCACTTCAACTTATTACTCTGACGGATGCCTTAATGGCAGGACTGTGTCCCACACTCACTGTCACCTCACCACCTGACGCTGTGTGAGCGGTAGAGCTGAAGAGATTTCTCCTTGCCAGCCCCACTTCAGGGAGAAAAAAAAAAAAAAAAAGCACTCAAACTGCAGGGAGGGATTGATGGAAAAATATGAACTTAATTTTGGGTTCTGTTTTCCCTAAACCAGAGCAGCACCAGTAAAATCAGATTAAAATACCTCCAGTTCCTGATGTTTGGGGATATTTAAAGTCAGATCAAAGTCCTTTTAACCAGCTCTTTTGGTAGCACGTTTGATGAGAAACACAGGTGCACTAATATATTAAGCTAGCAGTCAGGCTGATTTTAAATACCGCCTTGAAATCCTGTTTCTGATCTCCTTAAATATCAATCAAGAGGGAAAATGATGTTTTAATAAAACCAGGGATTTTTTTCTGGATACAATTTGAGCTGCTTCGCTTTCTGCATTATTAAACTTTTGACTTGCTTCTTTGTTAAAATAGTTACTATGGGAAAAGGCCTCTCACTTTGGAGAGGCAACTCTGTTTAACATTCAGAATATGCCCAGCCACATTAATATTGAGGACAGAATGACTTTCTAGGGGACGTCTTCTGCTGGGGGACTGCATGGCCTGCACTTGTGTTTGCACAGAATTACATGTGCCCAAACATATAGCCAGCACAAACACCTGCTCAGAATTCTAACACTTGTGCCTACTCTTTAAACAGTCCGATGCCAGCACCTGGGCAAGGTATAGCACAAAATTTGCTAGATTCAGTGGGACTGTGGCTTCAAGTGTTAACGTTTGTGCATGAGCAGGCATTAGGCTATTTAAATGGTGTTCATGGAAGTATTTGTACCTGCAAAATGCAGGCACAAGTTTGTCATAAATGGAGACTGAGGGTTGAAAATCTGTCTTTGTGAACCTAGCAAGAGACACCTTTCCATTCCCACATCCACTCGCTCTTTATAATCATCGCAAGATTGAAATTGGAACAGCATAAGGCAAATCAGTAAATGAGGCAGACACATGCTAATTGCATAGGTTAGCTCCTCTCCCTTTGTTGTATGATCACATCAGATAGTAGAAACTCTCAAATGCCAGAGTGGTGGGGTGAGGGAGTTTAAGGGATTTCCCCAGAAGCATTTCTTTAATGAAGATGGGTATTTTTCTTTTTAAACATTTAACAAATGTGATAATCAAATAGGAAAGAAACGGAGATATTTCTAAAATTATTTCTAACAACAGCGGTGGTATTGTAGTGGGCAGTGCATAAAGCAAGTCCACTTTGAATAGAATGGGCATCTTTCATTTGCACACAGATTTTTGTTTTTTGTGTAGATTGTTTGTTTGGATGACAGATTCTAGAAAAACTCTTAGTGATCAGGAGAGCTATGTTTCTTAGTGGCTCCAAATACTTACTTAAAAAGCATAATCGGTGTCTCCTATCCTCCATCCCAAGTGAGAATGGGCCAAATTACGTTTGTTATTCATAACTTTTTACTTTTAAACCCCAGGAAAATTAGTTGCGTCTCACTAAGGGTTCACTCCTGCTTTTTTTGTACAAGCAAAACTCCCCTGGCATTTCATATGTCATGGGACTGGATGGCATGCAGTATAAAGCTTTCTGAACAGGGAGCATTTAGGTTTTATTGTGGTTGTTTAAAATGCAAATAAATAAAGTAAAATTAAACAATATTCCATACAACATTCCCTGGTGAAACAAAGCTGTCAAAACGGAAGAAGAAAAAGGGAGGGGGAAAAAAGAACAAAGATTATTTCCTCTCAATAGAAAACATGAAAGTTTAACCAAATGTATTATTCTTATCAAAAAGAGATCAGTTTCAACAATTTATTTTCCAATTCTCTGTTTTCTACAATTAATATAGAGGCCCCTGGACACTGATATACAGGTGTATGCATCTCAGAGTTTATGGCCCAATCTTACAAAGAGAATGGTGAGGGTGGACCAGCCCCATTGAAGTTAGTGGGTAAATTTAGAGGGGAATATAGGTGTTTGTGTGTGTGTATACACACAAACACACACATATATACATATATATATATATACACATACACACACACACACTCTCTCTCACATCACTTCATCTAGTGTAATGCAGCTACCTCTGGGTGGAACACAGCTGGTTCAGAAGGCAGAGTATCAACTACTGAGTCACCAACACCACTTTCTACAGCAGTGATTCTCAAACTTTTGTACTGGTGACCCCTTTCACATAGCAAGCCTCTGAGTGTGACTTCCCCTTCTGAATTAAAAACATTTTTAAATATATTTAACACCATTATAAATGCTGGAGGCAACACAGGGTTTGGGGTGGAAGCTGATAGCTCGCAACCCCCCACATAATAACCTCACGACCCCCAGTTTGAGAACCCCTGTTCTACAGCAACTACAGAGCTTCCATTGGAAGTCTCCCATCCAAATACTGGCCACACCCAACCCTAATTAGCTGGTGAGAGTTGAGTGGCTCAGCCTGAGGTGGTATTGCTTTAGGCCATATGGAGCACTATTGTAGTGACACCATTCTGTCTACATGAATTAAGGGTCTGGTTAGACTAATTGCTTTTGCTAGTTTGAAGACACAGTGTGAATTATTTCGTCATTCAGAATGATATATTTTTCTTTTCAAAGCAAATGACATTAAAATAGAATTAAAAAAAAAAACACAGAGACATGAACAAGATATTTCAGGATTAACAGAGGGGTCACAATTATAAGGGAAGATGGCAACAACCCCCATATGTAAGTTGCCAAACATTTTTCTTTATCAAAGATTCTTATGACCTTTTTATGAGAAGCTCTAACACCTCCATTGTTTGCAATTGGCCTTTGAAATTCTGCAGAAAGAAAGCCCCGGGGCCAGACAAATGCCTTTTCTTTGTCCTATGAAATTGCCCTCTGGTTTGACTGAGCTATAAACTATTACAAATACCATTTCCCTTCTCTTGCTTGCATTCCTCATGAAAATGTTGGAAACATGACAAAACAATAACTGAATATGGACAGTTTAAGGAGGCCCATTATGCCACTAAAGCAGCATCAGTCCACTGCACTAGGAATGCCTGGGAGCTGCTGGATCAGGTGTAGCAGAACAGGTATGTGTAGGTGGGGGGAGGCCACCCAGGGTTCTTCATACCCTGATCACTCCCTTCTGCAGACCTGGCACATGGCCCCAGCAGCCCATCCCCCACTCTTAAAATACCACATGGGACAGGAGCTTCTGCCTCCTGGTGGAGAAGGAACTGGATCCCCTCCCCAGCATACGGCACCAAGGGCCCATCTTCCCCTCTGGGATAGCATCCTTTGCCTGGTGTCCACTAATGTTTGCATCTCAAGTAGTTGCAGTCTATGCTGCAGTACTAAGGGTTCACAATGAGAGGGTTGTACAGAATATAATTAGTCTTTAAAAACAAACAAACAAAAAAAACCCCAACCTAGGAAATCACATACAAAAAATGTCAAAAGGATATTATTTCAATGGAAAGTCAAGCACTTGAAAGTTAACAACTCCCAGATTTGCAGTAGCCAGATCAGTTTTAATTTTGCCCCTTGTGCATATACCTTAGATACAGTTTTTAATTACATGATCACATGCTGGTTTTTTCACAGGACCCAGAGGGCATAGAATGAACACAGAAGAGGACAGAGTTAAGTTTGCACAGGCAACTGGAAACCAGGCATTTCCTATTTTTCAAGTGCTTGACGTCACAACCTAAATAACATTCTTTTAGCATAATTCTTTTGTATGTAATAATACAAATGATGAATCAGCAATTATACCAAGCCTTACATTGTCTTTTATATGAACAGATCTAAACCTGTGGTTTAAAACACTATAAAACAATAATTAAAAAAAGACTATAAAGCTCTACTCGTTGACTCTTGTGATAAATGACCAGACTGAAGAGCAAACAAGACCAATATTAGGGAAAAGAAAAACAAAACGTTTCATCTATTGCTTATCTTAGTCAGGGAGCTCTTTGAGGCAGGAGCTGTGCATTTGGACACCATCTGACATAGAGGGGACACTCCTGCCATACAAATAATAAAGAAGAACAATTAGCTGATGATGGAAAAGAGGAAATTTCAGGAGTTCTCCCTATCTGCAAAATAGCCCCCTAAAATCTGTGGGTCGCACCTGCAGAAGGTGTCAATTGTGCAGCTCAACTGACTTCAAAGCTCAGAACTTCAGTTATTGCTACCTTGATTACACCAGCTGAAGATCTGGTTTGTGGTGGGAACACCTGTTCCCTTCGTTCTCACTGGTTATTGTACTTAGAGTTGTGATTTTCCTCTCCCCCTTTCCTATAGCCGTCGACCTTCTGTTATCGTCCCAAATCAATAGCAATGGCTTCTTTTAAGCTTCTTCTTGGCGCTCACTCTTTCCGACAAGTTTTTGGTAATTTTGATTCTCCCCAACTCTTTTTTTTTTCACCCTTCTCTCCTCACACTGCTTGTCTGCCTCTAATTCACAGCATTTCTTCTGAGATAACATCAGCGGGACTTGAGGGTTTGGGTGACTTCTATTGCATGGATGGGAATCAGACACGAGATATTGAGAGAAGCTGTAAATCTCAGACTCCTTCACTGTGTGTGTGTGTGTGTGTGTGTGTTTGCACGCGTGAGGATCATTTTATGAAAACGTAGCTCTTTCCATAGTGATTCCTATTCAGAGGCCGCCTTCAAAATAGACATTTGGACATGGGGTGGGGAGTAACCTGTAGATTCCGTTCAAACCAGATGACTGATATGCACACAAGACAGGACCCTCAGCAGGTGTAAAAGGGCATAGTTGTAGTCAACAGTTATAGCAATTTGTAGAAGCTGAGTTTCTGGCCCAAAGAGTTTTCAAACATGTGGAGATTAGATTATAGGACATGGGCATGTCACCAGATTCTGCCTACAGTTTGGAACACATGGTACTCCACTTTAAAACTCTGGTTAATTGGCCAGATTCACCCCTGGTGTGACCTCATAGACTACAAGTGGGTTACACCAGGAATTTATTTGGCGGACGATGTTTTAAGGCTAGTATACCCAAGTGACTGGCAGAAAAAGAAGGGAACGTCCTTTATCTACATTTCTTAATGTGTGAGATAAATAAGAAAATCCCAGCGCTCCATGTCCCACATGACACCAGTTATCAAGACAGAGAGTGGTTGAATTCAGAAACTTAAAATCACACAGTGCAAAGAGCCTAATGAACTGCTGATGACAAGTTTAGCTTCAAATGATGACTTTCCATAATTGTTACATTTCAGCACCTCTCTGCTCCTATGATCACTCCATAAGTGGGGATAAGATCTCTTCATTTGGTGGGAGAAGATGACAGTGTGAGACAGGCATTGTCTAGCAAGAAACCATGCGTGGTGCACACACTCACTAGAGCAGGGGTAGGCAACCTATGGCACGTGTGCCAAAGGCGGCACGTGAGCTGATTTTCAGTGGCACTCACACTGCCCAGGTCCTGGCCACAGGTCCGGGGGGGCTCTGCATTTTAATTTAATTTTAAATGAAGCTTCTTAAACATTTTAAAAGCCTTATTTACTTTACATACAACAATAGTTTCGTTATATATTATAGACTTATAGAAAGAGACCTTCTAAAAACGTTAAAATGTATTACTGGCATGCGAAACCTTAAATCAGAGTGAATAAATGAAGACTCGGCTCACCACTTCTGAAAGGTTGCCGACCCCTGCACTAGACCTTTCCCGCTACACCCAGAACACCAGCAAAGATGCTTTGCAGGATGGCTCCTCTGGGGGTCTTCTCAAATAAGGAATAATAAGTGAAATTTCACATTTTTTCAGCGACGTAGGAGCAAGACTATTACATTCATGCTACAAAAGGGTAAGTAGCTGTTGACACAGATGGGGAGGACATGTCAACAAAGATCCCCCGCCCCAAATATTGCAAAACAAACCCAAACATTTTGAGAAGGCCATTCTGAGGGCCTGCGATCGAGTGTGAAGCAAGCCCTAGCCCTGCACTCATGGCGCCACAACAGAGGCCCATCTGCCTTATACGCGAGATGTTGGAGAAAGTGCGATGGAGGCAGCACTCACCCAGCGTGAGGCTTCGTGTTTGGATCCCAGGTTGATTATCCAGGCCATTGAATTCAATGGAGTTACGCCCACTTATACCAGAACTGAACTTGGCTTGCTGACATTAATAGCACCACTTGCTTGAGAGTAAGGTGAGCAGTACTGTGCCCTTAGAGAGGAGGTCATCAGTTGAGTGCCTTGTTAATGTTCAGAGCAAGCATTCTGACATGCTGAGCCCCTGAAGACCCTCTCCGAGGTTGAGCTGTTGGCGGTAGTTTCCCCCTCCCCCACCCCCAACTTTGTGTCCTGTTAGTAGGGAGGGAGAGAAAGTGGATGAGTGGGGTTCTAGTTAATTGATCTTTGCACCAAGGCCCAGATCCTCAAAAGGTGCCTGACTCCCACTGAAATCATTGAGAATTAGGAGCCTAAATACCTTGGAGGATCTGGGCCCAAGTGAGTTGCGTTCACATTTTGACTTGGTGAAAAAAGTCTGAAAACAAAAAATACGATTTTTTTTTTTTTTTTTTAAGAATGACAGTGACTCACTCTACCCGAAGCTGTCACGCAGTCTCAGACACAGATTGCTCGCCGGCTTCACTGCTGTCTGCTTATGGGCTGTAAGATCTGAACTGCCCCTGAGATCTTTCAAAAGAATTCAGGATTGGGGAGAGATATTAGACGGACAGATCTGGAGACTGGAGGCCTCCGTTTATGCAGCGCACAGACAGCAGCAGCAGCAAAAGCGCCCTCACGCCACTCAGCTAATAGATCTCAGCCCTGACCTCATCTCTGGGGCTGAAGGGCAGCACAGCTTCCGTGGCCCTTTTACTTGGCTGAGACAGCCAACCATGGTGTCAGGTAGAGCTTGTAAGGTGGAATCTTGTCCACAAAGAAGCTAGCCGTGAACTAGAGGTGAATGGTTTTATTGATCAGCTTACACGGCCACAGCATCTGAGTGACTCAGAATCTTTAATGCATTTATCCTCACAACATCCCTCGAAGTAGGGACAGCGAGGCTAAGTGATAGAGCAGGGATGTAAACCCATGTCCCAAGTCGGAGGCTAGTGCTCTAACCACTGGACCATCCTGCCTCTTAGCCTGTACTCAGTCTCACCACATTATTTCACATAGGCATGATTTGAACTGATGAACTAGAGGTAAAAGGCCTATTACCAATTCCCGGAACTAGCCCATTCCCCCAGTTACACTCTCAAGCAGGGCTGGCTGTTCTTAAAAATCTAATCACCCACAGGGAATTTCGTTTTTTGATCCTGGGCTTTCATTTTTACCCCAGAAGGTATGAAACTCATCTTGCTAACCAAGGCAGAGGAGACCTCAGTCTGACTCAGTTGATGGATCACAAAAATGATGGATCTCATAAAACTCAGTTAAATGAAATGTCTTTGGAGGAGAATATTTCCAGTGCCACTCTGATTACTTGCCCTCTGTTGTCTTCTACAAAGGATACTGTGAAGCTAATGCTCCAGCCGTGGAATTTTAAATAGCTGCTTCATGACTAACAACATGTGCTCCGGATCAGCTCAGGCTTGTATTTACATATTTCCCATGATAAGTCAACATATGGTTCTTGTTTGTAATGTGGAGTTGCACTCTTCATATTATTGCTATGATTTTTTTCTTTCACAATTATGGCGGAGAAATCTTTTTTTTATATAAATTATTGTTAGAGAACGTGTCATACAAATAATAGGCTATTAGGGCAACAAGAAATCGGCTAATTGCTTTGTTTTGATTCCCACTAAATCCTGAGCCACTGTTAGTCATGAAGGGAGTAGAGATTGTGACTCACAAGCAGTATCATATGCACAAGGTCAGTTATATTATGCTTCATGCTCCTGCTGCATGAAAAGGGATTTCATGACAATCTTTGAGGGCTCAATAATGATTTTCCTTGGGAAGCTTTGTTGAACGGTTTCTATTTCTTGTCTCCTAATTTTTCCATGTAGATAATTTGTACAATTATAATTTCCCCCCTTATTTTCCCCACATCAAAGAGTCATTTAATTACTGGATACAAATGTTCTAAATATTCTTTTATGGCATGTTTGGAAGCATAGAAATTAAAGCTGGAAATCCCCTATGTCTGTTCCCTGCATTACATTCCCTAGTACTGGGTCCTCCTGTCTAGTTTGCAATGACTCAAGTCAGGGGGCTTCTCCTACTTCTCCTAGGAGACTATTCCACAATGAATAGATGTAACCATGAAGAATATTTTCCAACTCTTCAGACACAAAAGTCTTTTCCTTTATTTAATCCAATTACTCCTCATTATAACCTCCCTCCCCCACACCGTTTTGAACCATTCTCAATAATTCCTCTCCTCCTTTAGTGTTTATACCTTCACATACTTGCAGATGGTTATTATATCCCACCCTTAGTCATCATCTAGCCAAGCTAAACATATGTAGCTCTTTTAATCCTTCCTCATAAATCAATCCAGCCCTTTCATCATTTTTATTGCTCTTCTCTGAATCTTGTCCAATTTGTTGACATTGTTCTGGTATTTAGCTACCCGGAGAATGGATATTTCAGAGGAAGTCTCATCAATGGGGCAGTATCATTGCAAAGTTAAAACAATCGGCTTACTCCGATTAGCCTCAGTCATTTTTAGCAGCCTGGGGCTTGCTTCTACAATCCTTACTAATGAGAGTAGTGCTGATTCACACTAGTAGGCCATTAACTACACCTGGGCTAACGAATGAGTAAAAGCTTCCAGGGTGTTTTCAAGCTAGCTAAGTCCAAAGCAGACTGTGAAGAGTTACAAAGGGATCTCACAAAACTGGCTGACTGGGCAACAAAATGGCAGATGAAATTCAATGTGGCTAAATGCAAAGTAATGCACATTGGAAAAAATAATCCCAACTATATATATAAAATGAGGGGGTCTAAATTAGCTGCTACCTGTCAAGAAAAAAATCTTGGAGTCAATGTGGATAGTTCTCTGAAAACATCCACTAAATGTGCAGTGGCAGTCAAAAATCTAACAGCATGTTAGGCTTTGTCTACACTGGAGTTTTGTTGGTAAAACTTTTGTCGTTCAGGGGTGTGAAAAAAACACCCCCACCCCCAGACGAGAAAAGTTTTACAGAAGAAAAGCGCCAGTGTGACCAGCGCTTTGTTGGTGGGAGAGCTCTCCTGCCAACAAAGCTACTGCTGCTCTTTGGGGGTGGAAGTTTTTTATTGGTGGCAGAGCTCTCTCCTGCTGTCAGCCGACAAACAGCGGCTACACTGCGCGCCTTTTAGTGACACAGCTGTGTTGCTAAAAAGTGGGTAGTGTAGACATAGCCTTAGGAACCATTAGCAAAGGGATAGATAATAAGACAGTAAATATCATAATGCCACGATACGCCCACACCTGGAATACTGAATACAGGTCATTCGAAGAACTTCTCTTTCTTGCGCTTTCACTCCTGTGTCAGGACAAGGGCAGAGCGTCTGGGAGATGCTGGTGGACATTTCAGTGGCGTTTCTGACCCACCAACAGCAACTGACAGAGTTTATGATGGACCAGGAGGAAGAAGATGAGGAGAACAGAGACACAGCAGACTTGAACTGGCTGATGCTGTTCGTGACAGTTGGTGCATCCGCTGATGCTTCCTATGTGGGCCGGCACCTCTGGAGCAAGGTCACAAGCACAGACGGGTGGGACCCCGTTTTCTTGCAGACCTGGGATGACCAGCAGTTGGTCCAGATGTTTAGCATGACGAAAGCTACAGTTCTCAAGCTTTGTGAGCAGCTTGACCTGACCCTCCAGCTTAAAGATATACACACTAGGGCAGCCATCCCGGTCCAGAAGTGGGTTGCTATAACATCTGGAACCTGGCTCCTCCAGACTGCTACAGGTCCATTGTCAACCAGTTTGGTGTTGGAAATTTGACTTTGGGTAAAGGGGCGGCAGAGGTTTCTGAGGCGATCAGGCGTGTGCATGAACAAGTGCAAACAGTGAAACCATCTACAAGACAGAAACCGCCTATCATTGCACGTTCCCCGGCCCTCCATTTTCTGCACATTTGGCACCGGGCGCAGAAGGTGGAGGCATCCACAGAGGAAGTCAATATGGAGGGCTGCATGGGGCAAAGTTGCCCTGCCCGGCCCCTCGTGGGGCCCAACTACACGGACCAAGCTGCCATGGAGTTTTCCAAGCTGTTTCTGGACTGCATCCCAGGGTACCGCACAGGGGACTCAGGCTGTGGCGTGAGTGATGCAGCAGGAGCTGGTATTGCTGCGGCCATTAGTGAGATCAGCTGCTCAGACAGTTCTTCTTGCTGAACTCTGTATTCCTCCCTTGGCCACCATTCCTGTCCCAGGAGACAAGTGCCTGAAACCCTGATCTCAGGCTGTGCAACCAGCCGGAGCCTTTCCTCTAGCCGTAAGCCCTGTCTTTGGTTCTGGACCTGCTTGTTGGCTTTGACCAGAACTTCAACCATAAGTTCATCATGGAAACGCCTCTTCTTGGATTGGTCCATGAAGGTATGTTGGTCCAGGCTTCTGCTGCAGTATGGGTGAGCTCTAGAGGTACTCTGAAATCTAGAGGTACTGCAGCCAGTAGAGGCAGAGGGGCCTGGAATAAGACAAGACACAGGGGGTTATTGTCTCAAACAGCTCAGTGCAGGAGCACATTAAAAATCCCTATGGAATTTCAAGGACACAAAATGTTACTTTTCCAAACAGAACTTCAGTTTATTGTGAGAGGGATGCTACAGACCACAGAAACTCCCCTGGACAAACCCTGTTTAATCACAGTGAAAGACATGCTGAGACAATGGTATATTAAAAATTCAAAGCTGTTTTTTGTTTTCTAAAAATTGCAGAACTTCTTGGGTTGGGGGAGGGAAGAGAGAGAGTGCCATCAGTGGCCATGCTACCAAAGCTTTTTCTATCACTTCAGGCCTTCCACCTTGTGGAGGACATAACAGTTCTCATGGTGTCCGATTGGCAAAGGGAGATGTTATTCGAAGCTGCCAGTAGGACACCTGCGGCGTATGCAGCTGAAGTATTCCAACGTATAGTAACTTGAACCGCACATCTGTGAGTGGAATGGGCTGATCAGCCACTGAGGTTGCCTGGGGAAATATGCCTTTCCCCAAAATGTGACTACCTATCAGGAACTCCAACATCAGGAAAAGTTTGCAGCTATATGCACCCGGGATTGGGTCAGAATTCATGAAGGAATCACATGGCCTGTTACGGCTACATGCAAACATACAGAAATGCAATAGCCATCCTCCTTACCCCCTTTCCTCCTCTCCACTCACTTCTGGACAAAATTTCAAACCCTAGTCAAAATGATTTTGTCACCTATGGACTGCATGGACTGCCTTTAACTGAAATGGACGAGAGTTTTAAATGGAGAGCATTTCCCTCTCCCACTCAGTTCACTGTTTCCAGGCAGCTCGTTACTCCGTTAAGTGGTTACAGAGCAGCGTCTTTCAGGCAGGGCAACGTAAGGTCATTATTTTTAAGGAATGCCATAGCAAAAACCTGTGCCTTCGCAACTAAAAATTCACTTTCCAGGTGTTTATACTGTTTGCATTTCCTAGTCACCACAGTCAACTTCACATGGTGCGGGTGGGGAGGTGACGGGGGAGTCAAGTTGCTGGTGGCATGCCCAATACCGTATTAATAAATATTAAAATGGAGCCAGGAACTTACTAGGCTCAGGGATGGCTTTTGTCCCTTCTGTGTCTTCTCCGGGAACTGCAGCAGGCTGTTCTCAGGGGGAGCATCAAACAGCTCCTCTGAGCCCTGGTCTACACTGGAGGGGAGGGGGAATCGATCTAAGTTATGCAACTTCAGCTACATGAATAACGTAGCTGAAGTGAACGTACTTAGATCGACTTACCGTGGTGTCTTCACTGCGGTGAGTCGACTGCTGACGCTCCCCCATCGACTCTGCTTGTGCCTCTCGCGGCGTACAGGAGTCGATGGGAGAGCGCTCGGGGGTCGATTTATCACGTCTAGACTAGACACGATATATCGATCCCCGCTGGTTCGATCGCTGCCCACCGATCCGGTGGGTAGTGAAGACATACCCTGAGTATGGCTCCAGGATGTGCTGCTACTGCTCTTGCTCCAAAACCGCCTCTGGGACCAATTTCAGCAACAAACTGACTTCACTGTCCTCACACGGAGCCTGCTGCTAGCTCCCATCAGTCCCCATGCTGGTTTCTAGGGCCAGCAAGGTGCCATCCCAGCTGGCCAGGTCCTTATGCATCACCACTGGCTCCATGCTCAACACAGTGCCCAGCACCCAGTCAAATTCCTTATAAAACGGGCATGATGTTGGCAAGTTGCCTGAGGTGCAGTTCAGGCCCCGGGTTTTCCTGTACATACTGCATAATCCACTCCCTGAACTGGTCACCGGTCTGGTAAATTTCGCTATGTGCTGGTACACCTGGTCATTTCTGGTATGCTTACTAAAGTCCACTGTTTTGGCCTCGCACCAGAGATGCACCAAAATCTGGCTGTGCTCCCTGACCATGAAGCTACCCACTTTGCAAAAGTCTTCTTCTGTTCAGTCTCCATTGCAATCGCAGATGGTTCTCTGATGGTGTGGTTGCAGCTGGGTGTTCAGAAGACATTGGGAGGGTTAAACACTGACTCGCTGAGCTGCTGTACTACACCAAGGCGGGCTGCTTCCATTTCCCTGGAGTCGACTGGATATTCTTGGGATAGAGTGGACAAAGGAAGTTGGCCCATGGGATTGTGGGATACTTTTGGTGAACGACCAGGACCTGTGTTGAGGGTGTGGGGGTTGTGTGTATAATGCTAAGCAATAGGGCTCCAACCTTGGGTCCCAGTCTGATTTTGGCTCAAACTGTCCAGCCTCCCAGAGTCCCAGAGCCCTTGATCCAAGCCTAAGTCTGAGAGACTTGTGTCTAAACAGAAGGGGGGCTTGACTGATCCCAGGCTTACATTGCAGGGTAGACATGGCTTCTGAGACCAACAGTGTCAGAAAGCTGTCAGGGAAGGGTTAGGCAAAGCAATGGCTCCACCTCCTCTACACGCTGGGAATGTGCTGCACTCCATAAAACCCTGGGAGGAATTTGTGTCTCTTCTTTCCAAAGGGAAACTCAGTATAAGACAGACCTGGGCTCCATGTGAGTAAGCACTACTCCTTTGGGACCGAGGGTCAGGCCCCAAAACATAACTAGACAGAGGTTACTGGGCTCAAAGTCAAAGTGGGATATCTACCCCTTGGAAAATTATTGTAAGGAAATTCCCAAGACTGTACCTCTAGGGCTGGGATTTTGAAAGGAGCCTAAGGACGTTAAAGGCCCAGGTTTTAAAAAGTATTTAGCCATTACTCCACTCGGCCCTGTAAGCCCTAAAGCCCAGATCCTCCAAAATACTTAAGCTCCCAACTCCCACTGATTTCAATGGGACTTAGGCACCTAAATACCTTTTGAGGACATGGGCTTTAGAAGTCCAAGTCTCATTGAGAGGTGCCTAAGTCCCACTAAGTGCTTTTGTCATTTTTAGAAATGGGCCTTAGCCACATAAGAGACTTAGGGCCAGATTTGTACAGGTATTTAAGTCCTGAAAGATAAGGTGCCTGTCTTCAGCTTGAGGCAGCTAAATAACTTTAAAAATATTGTCATTAGGCCTTGCAACACTGATGGAGCAACTCCTAAATACCTTGAGGGATGTGGGTGTAAGTGTCTAACTCCCTTAGGCACCATTTAAACCCCACCCGAGATGTACACAGATATATTTCATATTGTGACCCTGTTCCTAGTTTAGCCATTGCTTGCACTAGCTCCCCCTTCTCCCCCCTCCCCCCTGTTCTAACATAGCAGCAGGCAGGGAATAGGAAACATTTCATGTAAGATGCTACTGCATAGTTGGCAAGTGCAAATATGTAATCACTTTAAATTTCACAATTCTGAGCAGGGTATTAGGAAATAACCACTATTCTAATAACAATGTGTTGTAAACTAAATGAAAAAATGCAAAGAATGCAGTCACGCCTGTGCCATTTTAAAGAGAGCCGAGGGGCCCATCTAGTGAGCTCAGGGAAAAACTTTGGCATTGAAGGTCCAAATAACAGAGGTGATGAACCAGATTTTGCCCCAGTGCAAATCTGGAATAATCCCACGCAGGCCATTGGCATCACTCCATGCTGCAGAGCCTTCCCCAGAGCGGGAGCCCTGCCTTCTTTCTGCTCTGAGGATGGTGTTAGTGATGGGCACCCCCAACAGATCTAGTTCTTTGCATGTGCCAAATGGGTTCCTGCAGTGGGCCGAGCTCAGCCAGCTTCCTCTGTTTCCCATCATATGCCCATTACGTCTCCAGTCCATTCCTCTTCTGGTGACACACCCGCTGTGGAAGATTGATTTGGGCCTAGCTGCCTGGGGGTGGCCCCTCCACTTTTAATTTTTCCTGGCCCCTCAGGAGTGACAAGGTCCTTGATAACACCACCCAGCTGCCATAATCTCCCACATGTCCCTTATGTCAAGCATCCTAGCCTGACATCCCTTCCCACGCACCAATGCCCAAACCTCCTACTTCCTTGGGCATGTTACCTTGGTCATAGACTCTGGCAGAAGCCTCCGCATCCCTTGTATGGCCCCCAGCACCTATGAACCAGTGGCTTATCCATGAGGGACTGGGCGGAGCCCACCCACTCATTCCACACAGGCCTCCTGGCATTTTAAAAATGTGGCTGGAGCTGTGTGGGCAAAATTAGGGGCTCCATGCCTGAACCTCAGCCCCCGCTCAGTGAAAACAGACTGAGGGCGGCTGCCCCCTTCACAATCCAGTGAACCTTCCCTCAGCCATCTTCTCTTCCCCTCCCCTCCCCAACAGTCAACTGGTTCCCCCGGCAACCAGTCCCATCAAGATATTTAAGAAAAAGGGGATCTGGGCCTTGCTGACTGTTGGCTGCGGTGGTGGGAAAAGGTAAAGCAGGGCTAGCCGTTGAAGAGCTCCCCTTGAAGTTTGGATTTAATTGATCTTGGAACCGCTAGGTGAAGCTGCAAAGATATGTCACGCATCCAGCCCCTGCCAACCCAAATCGCAGGAGTCATTTGGCCAAACCCATTTGTGAACGGAACCCTGCAGAGTTTGCACAGCCCTATACATGTGCCTGACTCTCCTCTCCAAGCCACACTGCAGCTCTCAAGGGCAGATTCTGCCAGCTTTCTGGAACTTTCATTGACGTTCTGTGCATAGGGATGTGGGGGAGGGGAGGGAGGTGCACACAAAGTCAATGAAACACAATGAACGGAGTTAAGAAGCATGTGAGTGTGTGTGTGCATGCGCGGTATATGCTTGGTGCATCCTATCCCTTGAACCAATGCAGATTCCACGGGAGAATTTTGCCCTGCGTTCCCTGCCCCATAATCAGCACTTCTCGGGATGGAGGCAGAGCAATTCCCCCTGTTTTATTGTGGATCAGTGGTGGGTTGAAAGGAGATGATGTGTGGATGTGAAAAACAGGGATGGAAGGAATCAGATCACAGCCAGTAGCTAAGAAACAATGTCTAAAAGAAGCCACTGTTGTGACTGGCACCAAAACCTAATTTGCTGATTACACCTTTATAAATGGATTAGCCAAAGCTGCATTGTTTAGGTACTGGGTTCTTCTGAGGCATTGTTAAGGAGGTGTGACTCTTCCCAAGTTTATGGTCCTACTTCCTTTTTACTCCTTCTGATGAGAGATTGCATTCCAAGGCACTACATGCTACAAAGCCAAAAGGTTTTCTGTTAGAAAGCCTTTATTACAAAGTTAATTCACTTTGGCTCTCCACAACGCCACAATTCGTAACAAATAGACTATGATAATAAATACCTCGGTGAGATCAAAAGATCCTTAAGCTGCCTTAGAAAAATCAGGGAAGTGTGATTTGGTTCTGTCTTAAAGGCACTTTTCTGCCACTCATTGCAGAAGGTGATCGCTGTGTAACTTTTACATTTCAAAGATCTGGGTCTCATTTTATGTAAAGAGGCAGTCTGTGTGCTTTGTGTTCTCCTCCAGCTTTTGTCCAGCAGTTGTCCTGCTAACCACCTGTCTACCAGAGGAAAGATATTTCTCCTCTTCCTGCTGACAGCATTTTCACTTTGAAAGAGAGAGTCAACTGCTTCTTAATTAGTGCTGTCATGAGCAGGTCACTCAGGGTTGGGAATCTAGTGAACAAGCTCATGTTTGCGCATACAGCTTGGTGATGCAAATCCCGCTGAAAATCAGCTGAGACTGCAAGCAACTCGGAGGGCTATTCCTAATGGCCCAAATGTAAACACATCTCATAAACCTTACACATAAACATATGACACTTAAAAAAAACCCAAACAAACCCAAGAATGGCCATGTTAGTACAGAGTACTCTTTCATACCCCAAGTATCCCATCGTGCTTTGCAAAATAATATCAGGGGTCTGCACGCATTAGAAAACTGGCCTCCCATTTTGCCAACACAATTGTGCAAGCATAGCTAGCGAAAATCAGCATAGCTCCATTGAAGTCATAGGAGCTATACCAATTTACACCAAATACCGATCTGGCCCATAGGGAACTGTCGCTGTGAACAATGCCAGATAGACATCTGTCATCTAAACCCCACCATTTACAGGTGCCTGATGGGAGGCCATGCTCTAGGAGTGAGAGTCCTGGAATTTAACTTCTTATCTTCTGGCCCACAAATTAGAGGGCCAGTTTTTCAGCTGATGTTTAATCCGCACAGCTCTGTCGAAATCAATGGGACTCTGTTGATTCACACCAACTGAGGAGCTGGCCCCATCTCTTCCCTGTAGTCTTCCTTCCTAGAACAGCATCCCATGATCAAGGAAGCCATAGAATCATAGAATATCAGGGTTGGAAGGGACCTCAGGAGGTATCTAGTCCAACCCCCTGCTCAAAGCAGGACCAATCCGCAACTAAATCATCCCAGCCAGGGCTTTGGCAAGCCGGGCCTTAAAAACCTCCAAGGAAGGAGATTCCACCACCTCCCTAGGTAACCCATTAAACTGATTCACTGGAGTGATTGTGGAAAATGGGTATGGGGTGAGTTGTTAGAGCACAGCTACAGGTAATTTATTAGAAATATGAATGAATGTTTAGGGTGAGATATTCAAAAGCTGCTAATTGACTTCAAAGAACAAATCCCCAAATCTCACTATTAGGGTCCATCCCCCCATTATCTGTGATAATCTACAGGACAGTATATCCCAGGGCAGTGTTTTTCAACCTTTTTTTCATTTGCTGACCCTCTAAAAAATTTCAAAGGGAAGTGTGGACCCCTTTGGAAATCTTAGACATAGTCTGCGGACCACCAAGGGTCTGCAGAGTACAGGTGGAAAACCACTATCCTAGGGGAACCAGTAACAGCACTGCTGCTCACTGAGTACCCCTTCCTGGCCAGGGGTGTGTCTGCAGGCTGTCTGTTTTTCCTCTCTCTAGGGCCCTATAAGAACGCTCAGGGGTTTTCTCTGGTTAACAATACCCTTGCCTAGGGCTAGTTTATTTACCAATACCAGTTTACAACAACCCAGAGTCCCAAACGAGATTCCATTCCAACAACACAAAGAAAAAGTCCAGACTTAGTTCTGGAATTTTCTCTCACCCTCTGGACTCTTTTTCTATCCTAGTCTGATCTCCCAGGCAATCCTCCCAGCTCTCCCTTGCTGGGGCTCTGACATCCAGTCCCAAACACACTCAGGGTTTCCAGCCCCCAGGAGCTGCCCACTTGGCCTTGGCTACACTTGAGAATTCACAGCCGCGGTGTAGTCGCGCTGCCAGCGCTACGAGAGCTCTCTCGCAGCGCTGTAAGTACTCCACCTCTCCGAGGGGAATAGCTTGCAGCGCTGCGAGCGAGCGTGCAGTGCTACAGGCGCTGATTACACTGGCCCTTTACAGCGCTGCACTCGCTGCGCTCGGGGGGGCGGGAGAGGGGCATTTTCACACCCCTGAGCGCAGCAAGTTGCAGCGCTGTACAGCGCCAGTGTAGCCAAAGCCTTTGTGTCCTGGTCCTTTGGGACCTGTTTTTTCTCCTTGTAGTGTCCATCAGCATAGCGGCAGCTCCCTGGGCTCCCCTCACATGCTTAATTTTTTAAAAAACAAAACACTGCAGCAGCCACCTTCTGCTCTCTATAGGGAATTACCTGATTCCCCTCAGGTGGGGCTCATGCTGTAATCAGGGCTGGGTTAGCCCCAGGTTCTCCAGCCTACTGAGCAAGCCATCCTGTTACAGGGATGGACTAGACTATCTCCCTCTTATCTCTATGATTCTACCTCATGCATAGCCCTTGAAAATGCAAGACCTGGGGCTAACTTGCACTCGATGAGAGGTGCACCCATGAAATGGAGAGCTAATTTTGGACTCTTATTTCCAGGCAGGGCTCTCTGAACCTGGAAAACGTAGAGCTTTGTTAACAGAAAGCGTATTGCTTGGAAAGTGAATTTGTCCTTCTTCTGGAGCCGTTGAGGTTTGCTTGGGTTTTGTGTTCTGAGGGGCCAGTTTTAAGTACAAGTGATACATGGATAGTAATGGCCAAGTAAATAGTTCTTTGCAGCCTGAAAAATCTTCATACTTTGCAGAGACTTCAGAAGACTGAACTGAATATATGTTGAAATCAGTTCAACCGCTTGCTAAGAGGTATAAAGAAAGATGACACCTATTTTGCATGAATAATGGTATTATTCTGATGAATTTAGTTAGACTAATGGGGAAGCTTAAAGAATAAGCTACAGCCTATGATGGATTTTTTTTTTTAAGGCAAATAATAAGGTTCTGGAGGGTGTAACCTTAAACAGACATTTCATAAAAGATTCATCCTTGAACAAAAATGTCATGAAAGCATGAAATGAGAAATAGACGACAATCAGAATTCCACTTGAAGTGCTTTGTAGTAATTATTTTAAAAAATCCTCACAGAAGACTCTTTTCAATTGCAGAATAGCAAGCAAGGTCTGTATGGTTCAAGGCCAAATAATTTCTGCAGTGGAAAAAACAGCTTCAATTCTTCGATTCTGAGCTAAGGTATTTTAAATGGGCTCGACTTTCAATTACTGCTTTCTTTCCACCCCTCCCCCCCTTTTTTAACTAAGGAAATGAACCATTTCTGAACAATATCAGTAGAGTCTAGCTTCCTTGGGACATGAATTATCTATAGTCAAACCTCTGTAATCCACTGTTATTGGTGTGATTTCCATGGACATATATATCTTTTGGGAGGTTGGAGGGGTTATAAAAGTCATGATATTGATAAAAATTAAGTCTGGAAGGTGATGGTAATTTGGGGGCCAGTCGGGTATGTACTGCATGTGCCGGCATCATCATTACAATACATATCAAAATATTCATTTACTCAATGCATTCCTTCCTATAATGCCTGTTCACTCAGTTTTAAACAAGAGTCAAAGGGTTGTAGAGCTGCCCTTAATTCCAAGAGCTAAACTCTGCCCTTATGCAGTCCCTGAAGTCAATGGGAGTGGTAGCTGTACAAGGGGAGCCCTAAAGTCGTTAAATTCTTACTCTTAGAAATACACCTACTCCCACCATCAGCGTTTCAGGGTGGTACTACAACAGCGTAAATAGGCAAGTCAGTCAGTAGACACATATGGGTGGGGGGTAATAGGCACCTATGTAAGAAAAAGCCCCAAATATCTGGGCTGTCCCTATAAAATTGGGACATCTGGTCACCGTACTCACATATAACATATACTGCTCACTGGTATCTGTACACTCAGTCTCCTACGTAAGAGAGAAGGAGTGAAGTGGGATAAACAGCTCTGCTTGGCTGCTGACAGGTATTCCACCCAACCCCTTCTTCTTACCCAAGGATATTTCATGCTGTCTAGGCTTTTCATGTCTTTGTTTTTCTCCCCTATCTCCTTTAAGAAGAGGCCCTCAGATGCAAAATCAGGGGTGTTCAGATCTTGGTTTTTGGTTGGGGCCCATCTTGGGTTTTGAAGGGTTAATAAATACCTTAAGTTCAGTAGCTGTAATGGGTTGTAGTTGTGCATGGCACCTTAGTGAAGCTAGCCAAAGTTCCCTGCTCTTAAACAGAGTCTATGTCCACACTGTCAGTGTGATTGTAGCTTTAATCTAGCTAGCACAGATAGCAGTGTAGATGTGGTGTCATGGGCTTCAACACAGGCTAGCAACCTGAGTACAAGTTCATTCATTATACATATTGGTGTGAGAGATTTCTGTGAGGGAACAAAAAGCCAGTGCCCTGAAATAAGCACTTATTTAGCTACTGATGCCCATAATCTCTCTCTCTTTTTAGATTCCAAATGCATCCTTGTCCCCTCTGCTCCAAAGCCCCATGGTTCACTCCAGACCTTTACCAACTCCTCTTTTTCCTCCATGCCCTTTGGTCTCTGATCTCCTGAAAGTAATTATTTAAACCCTATTTGTGGGCTACCCTGTTTTCCTGGTTCTCACCATTCCCAGTTGCCATGTTATTTCCCCTCAGTGCTACAATTTTGTTGCCTGGGTCATGAAGATTTCTCATTTTTCTGGAAGAGGATGACTCCACTTTCTTTTAAACACACTTCTCTTTCTGCTGCTCTCCCCATCCCTAGCCCCCAAGCTCCTCAGTGAAGAAGAGCTGATTACAAATCCACAGCACGCAGAGATTCCACTTCAAAGCGTGTGCGTTCCTAATCAGAACAATCAGTTTCATCAATTGGTCTTTAGTTCATAGACAGACTGCATTCCTTTCCCTCCATTTTTGGGCTTGTTGGGAAACTTGGTGGAACGGGATAGATCAACAGGAGAGAAAAGAAGTGTGGAAAGAAAGAAAAACAACACCTTTTGTTTAGGGAGAAGGGCCTTGGGTGACATTGTTTATTGTAGGTAAGTATTGGTGCATTTATGTTAGCAGCTTCATTCCCAGCATAGGCTGTGTGTTTTCATTCACTGGAGCCAGATTCATCCTTTTGCTTCCCAGTAGCTCTGAAACCCAGCCATGCTTTGCATGGGCAATCGTGACATGCTCGCAATTTAACCCGGAACTGGCAAAACTCTGAATCTTCAGCTTTGTTAGACTTGGGGCTTAACTAAACAAAACTTGTTTTCGGAGTATGGCTGTGGATTGGCATCCACACAGCCAACACCCTTTCTAAGTGCCCTTTTCTCCAGTTTTCTACAGTCTTTCTATTTATGCTCTGTGCCCTTTGGTGATTATAATTTTGCACTGAAAATCCTTCTGGTTGTTTTTAAATTGAGTGCTGACCTTCATTTAAAACTCCATTGTTTGAAGCAGAACTTAGTCCACGCACCATCCCAGAAGATTTTAATTTTAAACTAACTGTTATGCTTTGTTTCCAAATAGTTTGTTCAAGGTGTCATTTTCTAAACTTTATTTCATCTTTTCTGAGACGTTTTTTGGTCCCTGATTTTTAGAACTGCTCTCTCTTCTTTTAGGAGGAAACATAGTCTAGAGAAATTAGCACTCCTATATTCTGTTCCCTGACTCAGCCGCAGACATGTTGTGTTATCTTGGACTGATCTTTTGAACTGTGCCCTCAATTTACCCATATGCAAAACACATGTAATATTACTGACCTGCCTCATAGAGTGAGGCTTAATTAATGCTTGCAAAGAGCTCTGAGACATTCAGGTGGAGAATCCATGTTCTAAAAGTCATGGTAAGTATTTCAAGATTAATCTATAATAATAAAGGGATTACAGGCAGGGGGCTGAGGCTCTCTTAACATTAACAATGTTGTACATCTCTTCCCCTGTGAGGGGCTTGTTCAGAGTTGTGGTGTGGATAGCACTATCTGGTTTCACAATGGAGATCTGACATTGATACTTGATGGGATAGTTGGTGTGGGAAACATTATGTCTTTGGAGGACAGGGGAGAGCAGGTGAGGGCCAGCATACAGTAATGGAGTAAATGAGAATGGTAAGATCTGTACTCAAAGAGGCCAAGGTCTATACTTTAATGAGGCTCCCTTGGCATTCACATTTTTTTGGTCCTTAATGGGTTTGGAAGAGCCTGTACCGAGGACATCTGGGCCTCCCCTCCCACAGTGAGGGTAACTTTCAAATAATTTTAAAATAAATGAAACATTGGTATTGTCCTATTTATTAACCTGCTGGAAAAAAAGCCGCTGGGATCAGGGATGACATAGGGACTGTTGGAGCATCGGCGGTTGGAAGGAGTCTTGGTTCATTGAAATAGGGGACACAGAAGTGATGGCAGGAACTAACCCAAACCTTAGTGATACCGCTAACCTCTATTTTCATGTAGTCTTACTACAATGCTTTTGGGCTTCCATGGAAACAGTGGGTCTGACTCGCCACCAAGCGACATGAAGTGAATCAAGCTCAGTGCTTCTCAAACGTCATCTAAACTGCCATTTGTCTACAAATGGTTTGGGCTTCCTGCTCCTCCCCCAACCCGTCAGTGACCAACTCATCCTGACTAGACTCAGAAAGCAAGAGCAATGCCGCTGCGCCAAGCACCCTTCTGCTAGAGCTTGAGGCAAACCCAAGGAATTTAACAAAACGTCCATGTTGTTTCTTGTGCTCCTGAGCCTAAGGCCCTATAGCTGGTGAGAGCCGGGAGGTGCTAAGCCAGGTAAAATAATAATATATAACCCATCCCTGAGCCTGCAACGGAAGGCCAAGTCCCACAGAAACGGTGAGGGAGCTATGAGGAATGGATTCCTCATGCCCAACCTGGATGCAAGGTCTGAGCCCAGTTCCAGAGGTGCCTATGTCCAACTATTGCTGGGTTTGAGGTGGGGTATAGTGGACATCTGCTCCCCTCCTGCATGAACTTGTGCTGTGCATGTGTCCCGTGGCTGTGCCCCTCTTCAAGGCTATTCTAGTCCATCAATATCTTTATACTGCACCCATCACCATGGCGTCTGTGGTGCTGCAGGAACCCATGCTGCTTTTGGTCCCCCTTTTGTATGGCAAACATCCTGGTGGCTAATTACTGTAAACCCTCCACGCTATTAATTATTAAGCTGGTCGGCTTTGTAGCAGCAGACAGGCATGGCTGGAATGTGTTTGATATAGAAGGGGTTGACGGGGGTGACAAAGCTAAGAATGGGCAAGTTGTCTGATTTTTTCCCCCCCCTTGCAATGAATGTTTGGAGGCGTTTGCTGATAGAAGGAAATGAGGCCCCCGTCTCTTTGCTGTGAAGAAGATGGCGAGAAGGGGAGATGAAGTTGTGGCTCATGCATCTCATGGGGGTTGGCCAGTAAGGATATTGGGCAAGCTCAGAAATACCACTTCACTGGATGGCACAGGGGCAGGGCTCACGTCCTAGAAAAATTCTGGGGGGGTGGGGAACTGTGTCAGCATATAGAACATTAATGTGATTATATTACATCCCGCAATGTTGGATGACATAATGGACCATATAGACCTGGGAAAAATCTGGTGGGAGGGTGCAAACCAAGGTAGCAGAGGGCAACTGCCCCTCTTGCCCCAAAGCAAATGATGCCCCTGCAAAGGGCATTGCCAACTAGACTTAGAGGGGAAACTCTTGCATTGTATTGTCCAGTGGAAATGGTATATGATTGCGGGGGAGGGGGAACTCTTTTCCCCACTCCAGTTCCTAGTGCAGCCATGCGTCAGCTGGGCAGGATTCCAGCCCAGAGCTCCCTAGAACAGCTGCATTTGGAGTATGATTGGGAGACTTCCAAGGAATATTTGGGGTGGGGAGAAAGGGCAAAGGAAATGGTGTTGGTGATTCAGTACCGTAGGTGACACTCCTCCTATTGTGCTAGTAGTCAACTGAAAGCTCAGCCTGATGTTAGGGGGCCTGTGAAAATCACGGTGTTTGAGACAGAAAGCAAATGTCCAGACATTCTGGGTTAGAATAGCTCTGCATTAGGTAGGAGTTTAACGTCTTACTATCTGTTTGTACAGGGCCTTATGAGGCCTCTTGGTGCTACCACATACTAAATGAGTCAGTGATAATACCACCGCCAAGCAGCTATCCACTTACAATCCTCTTTGCAACTTCAATGGAATACAACAGTCTTCTTTACTCTTTGTCCTAAAGTGCTGTGCAATGTTGTTAGGCTGAATAGCTGCTCTGTTCCACCCCAGAGGTGGCTGCACTTCAATGTGGTTTTTATATGGACAGGTATAAATGCATACAGTGCATATAGTCCTTGTGCTAGCCTTCTGCCCAAGATTGCATTTTACTCTTTTATGAATATATACAGTACACGCATTCTGAAAGCGAAAGCTACCAATGCAACAACCAGTTAAGGTTGCTAAGTGTTTATTTACTACATCATTTATCTACTGCATCATCCACAAAACCCAACTCTTATGAGCAAAGAAGTGAGCAGTTACACTGCCTACATCAGTGGTTCTCAACCCAGGGAACGCGTACCCTGGGGGTACACAGAGGTCTTCCAGGGGATACATCAACTCATCTAGATAGTTGACTAGTTTTACAACAGGTTCCATAAAAAGCAGGCGCGAAGTCAGTACAAATTAAAATTTCATACAATGACTTGTTTATACTGCTCTGTATACTATACACTGAAATGAAAGTACAATATTTATAATCCAATTGTTTCATTTTATAATTATATGGTAAAAATGAGAAAGTCAGCAATTTTTCAGTAACAGTGTGCTGTGACACTTTTGTATTTTTATGTCTGATTTTGTAAGCAAGTCGTTTTTAAGTGAGGTGAAACTTGGGGGTACGGAAGACAAATCAGACTCCTGAAAGAGGTATGTAGTCTGGAAAGGTTGAGAGCCACTGGCCTACATAATAAACACAGACACATTCTTATCAAGTACAAGGAAATGCATATTTCATCACAATACCAGCCACAACAAAGGTAATTAATAACTGCTTAGTTGCAACCCATTTTCTTTAAATACACAATTATATGGAAAAAATTAACTATTTGCAAAGTTTGAAGGGGTAGTAACAGGTCATTTCTGAGCAAGGAGGAGACTATAGACATTAGATAATAGGTAATGAACAGTCAACATCAGGGTATTTTAAAATGACCAGGATCCCCAAGTGGCCCCCTCAAGGATTGAACTCCCAACCCTGGGTTTAGCAGGCCAATGCTCAAACCAATGACCAATAACTCAAAAATGGCTTCACAGATTTTCCTCAAACTTGGCAAAAATATTATTTTTCACCTTCAAAGTAGAAAATGACAATTTTCAAGTCAAACAAATTTCCCAAGCCATAGTTGGAGGGGGTGAGGACAAAGAGAGGGCTTTAATAATGGTATATCATGGAGGCTGGTTGCAACCTTAACTAAGTGACTGTCACCCTTCAACGACATTGTGTACACAGTACTATATGTAATAATGTATATCGCTGGACAGTTTGTAAAGCTCTTTGGAATCCCTTAAGATGAAAAGTGCTATCATGAATGTAAAAATACGGTGTTGGTTATTAGAAGTTAATATTATACATAGCCGCCACAGTTTTACAGTCCCAAAAAAGTTAGCTCTTGACCTACGTCATTGCAGAGTGGGGCTGAGTCATGTAAACACATGCTTTATGTGCTGTTAAGTTGGGAGTGGTATTCCCTACCTCAGGCCAAAGCTCAGCTGTTTGCCACATGCAAGTTTGGTCTACTACTATAGAGCACATTCCAACTAGTTGAATGTCCCCTGCCATCTGCTTGCAACCTCATGCAACGTTAATGTTGATGAGCTCATACTGAATTTCAGAGGGACTGTATTTTGCATTCTCTGGCAAGTGATCATAATGTGCACAACTGGAAGGTCAATATCTTTTCGCAAGCTGTAACGGCTCCAGAAAATTACCCATGTTGTTCATTCATCATTGCTTCCAAAGAACTAGCCTTCTAGACAAAAAGACAGCCAGCAACAGGTCAAAATCAGGGATGCTAGCTAACAATGGGGCCACAGCAGAAGCTAGATGTCCAGGAAATTCTCACTGTGTTAGTCTATGCTCACTGGCACATAGCTGGCAATCGACCGAGTCTCTTTCATACTCAGAGCTAAGCACTTACCATCAACGACAGCTTACAGAAGAGCTCTGAACCAGGAGGGACCATTAGTAAGAACAAACTGGTCCACAGACATATGAAGCTTCCCTGTAGCATTCATGTCGAGTTGCTCACAGAATTAATCTGTCCATTTGTGCAACTATATCTTACACTGTGGACTGCATCCTGCATTGCATAGAATAAGCAGTCCAGTGAAATTATGCACAGGATGGGCCTTAACAGAGGCTCAGCAGAACAAAAGGAAAGCAGAGGACCGAGAGAGAGGTGGTGACAGAGGGAATGAATAATGTGGTCGTGAGGGAAGGGGAGATAAAGGAATGAAGAGGAAAGCAGAGAGAAGAAAGGAACAGGAGAGAACAGGAGACGAAAAGGAAAAAGAGAAGATGAAAGAATAGCACTTCTCAGAGGGAGGGTTCTACTCTTTCTTTCTCCCTTACCCTGAAATTCCACAGCCAAGCCAGTCAGCGATAACCTGAATGGGGGCATAGCAATATTGCCAACCTCAAGCCCAAAATGATAAGATTTAAAAAAATGTTGGTATCTCTTGATTTGCCCTCTGAGCCCCTCTGGTTCACATTCTCAAGCTTTACTCTGCAATCAGGTAGGCCAGAAGCTTGTTTCTAAACAAAAGCCGAAATTCCCACATAAATCACATGACTCCAGGAGCTCAGGACTTCAGAAAAAAACCAAAGTTTGTGAGGGTTGGTCGTGCTTTCTCTTATCTCAACTCCTCTTTATGGTCTGGGCAGGATCTGGCCCAGCATGCAATAACAGAACTGAGACTGCAAACAGCTCACCACACTGCTATTGCACTGATCTGTGAGTAAGTCTGTAGGCCTGACGGAAGAGCTTGGAACAGAAAGCCCTCACTTCTCCATGTCGAACGAGTGCATCCCTGATGACTCTGACTCAAAGTTATTTAGAGAAGTCTGAGATACCCTATTCATTATTACGTGCTGCAGGTTCACTACAAAACTTTGCCACAACATTTCTGAAATGGTTTGCGTTCCCCAAATAGCCTGATATATTTTGAAAAGTCATAAACAAACAAACCGGCTTTTCAAGTGGAATTGAGAGATGCGTTGCTAGCATTGTGTTCCATAATTGCCCCCTTTGCTTCTAAATTAGCAACATTCTTCATAGGAACTGAAAGAATATTAAAGTTTACCAGGTATTTATTATTATTATTACAGTAGAACCTCAAAGATACGAACACCAGAGTTACGGACTGACTGGTCGACCGGACCCCGTGTGAAACCAGAAGTAACCAATCAGGCAACACCAGAGGTAAAAAAAAAAAAAGGCAGCAAGTACTGTACTGTGCCTGTATTGCATCTTAAAGGTAGGCACATCTGGGCTGCCTGCTCCCACCCCCACTTGTGGGCAGTCACTTACAGCAAGACGCTGGGGCTGCCAGCTCAAGGCAGCCGGAGCCAGGAGAGCAGGATCAGTGCTGGGGTCTGCGCAGCTTTCACTCCTTCCCCTGCCGCCAGGAGGGGGACCCACTGTTTTTTCTCTCTCTCCCTCACACACTAACACACACACTCTGCCGGGAGAGGGACAAGTTTGCAAACTCATGCCGGGGCGACTAGGTTGCTCAGCTGCTGCGGAATCCTGGCCTGGAGGGTCAACTGCTGGATCTGGGGCCCGAACTGGGCTTTGTCCAGTTACAAACATTTCAGAGTTATGGACGACCTCCATTCCCGAGGTGTCTGTAACTCTGAGGTTCTACTGCACTACTACATGACTAAGATGGCGGTTCTGAGGGGCAGTATGTTTCAGTGGATAGCCTACAGGACTGGGAGACAAAACACCTAGGCTCTAGTCCTGCCTCTGCCACTGATTTGTTGTGTGACATGGGATGAGTCATGATACCTCTTTCCCTCCGGTCCTGCCCATTGTCTGTTAACGTGTCAGATGGGGGCTGTCTCTTACTAGGTTTACAGCATCTAGCTTAATGGGACCCTGATCTTGGCTGGCTGTAATACAACGATAATAGCAGGCCATTGCAGAGACTGACTGTCCTTACTCGCCCCTTGGAAATTTGGGTTTCAGCTCCACCTGCTCTCTGACCATCCATTGAGAGCTGAAGAAGAGCTCTGTGTGAGTGTGAAAGCTTGTTTCTGTCCCTGACTGAAGCTGGTCCAATAAAAGATATTACTTCACCCACCTTGTCTCTCATCTATCCATCATGACATCCGAGCGCCTGCTGTCTCCATGTAGGGCACTCTAGGGCCTCACAAATAGGGTGGGTGTGGGTGTTTCACCGCAGCCTAACTGGTGGTGTGGAGGGGAGAGAAGGGCAGTGTCAGGCTCATGGATAGTTGGAGATGTTTGGATATGCTCAAAAGAGGGAGGGAGCTGGATGGGATGCCACATGTGTTGCTTTAGATAGGGTCCCTGAGAACTCAGGTGTTGGCCATGGTAGTGATGATGGACAACCCTCAGCTGGGGGCACTTTGGTTCAGATGAAACTCTGACGTTCAGATGCTTTGCTGAATTTCGTGAGAAAGGAAAATCGAGCTAGAAAGGTCTCATTAATAAGTGTTCTCTTGATGCTTTGGTTCTTCTGACCCACATGAGCCGGGAAACAGAGAGAGTTGTATGAACACAAAGGAAGGAGAAGGACAAAAACCTTCAAGAAGTAAATTTATTAAACCTTTCTGAACCTCCCAAAATCCCTCAGTTCAGCTTTTGGATGAAGGTCTTCTCCAAACCCAGGCATCTCATAAGTGTCCGCCACTACACAGAAGATGTGGGGGAACTGAAGAAACCGATTTTAAAATGATATACATGGAGATGGAAACAGGAGTACGTCATTGAAGACACAAGCTCAATTAGGGAGAGGTGAATCTTGTGAAGTCAGAGCTTTTTGCAAACCTTTCAAATTATTTTTTTGCAAAACTCTAGCTTGTGAATCTTTTCCCACCTGTAATGTAACTGCCTGATGGATTTGTCAGTTGGTGTCTTAACATATGATATGAATTGTACTTGCTCCATACATTTTGTTGATTTTTCACTCTGTCGGCTCTTTCAGCTGAATTGTTTTCCCATTGAATTTTTATCGTTCTGATGCTCTTTTCTTCACTTTCTATTGAGTGGAATGCAAACCCAGTCAGGTCCAAGTTTGAGTCACAATTTTCAATGGGTTCCCAAGTTAGACAAAATGAATGTACCCGTCTGTCGTTTAAAACTGTCACTGCACACAGGCTCAACTGCTATCCCCAAATCCCAGTTCTTGGTCTGAAGCTCCAAAAATAAGTTGGGAAGTTGAAGCTATAAAGAGCTGAATGCAAGAAGCCTCTAAAAGCATTAAAAAGGCAGAATGCAAACTTCAAACACTCACCATGGGGGTAAAGTTTTCAACGAAGGGTTTAAGCTCTTAACTGTTAACATATGATACTATTTACTGGCTTCCATTGGCTACTTTAAATATGTCACCCACAGTACTAGCAGCTGGCCTGAGTATTATTAATAATGCATTTCATGGTCATTAACTTGAATTCAGCAAGTCACAAGTGACTTTAGCAGGCATGATCTTGTTAATCACCATGTATAATGACACTAGCTGCCCTCCATGCCCAGCCCAGGCCCAAACTATTTAAAACTATATAACATTTTCCTTTCTTTTGGACAGTTCAAGATGCTCTCATATGGGGCCCTTTGCCAAGAAAGGAAATGGCAAGTAAAATAATTTGGCTTAGAAGCTTACCCAGTTCTGAGCTCCTTTGAGGCATATGCCACATCTGGTAAGTATCTTGGCAGAAGCAAGACTGCAAGAAACAAATTCTGTTTAAGATTTTAATTAAAAAAAAACTAACAGAAAAACTAAAGGAAGGTGCTCAGAGCAGCAGGGCTGAATCTATTGGGTATTTTTTACGAGATTCTCCACTACGGAACATCGAGAAAATGTAAAGTTCATGTAAGAAAATGCTCTGATTGTTTTTATTACCATCAAAAAACCATCACAGAAACAGGTAGGCAAGTGCAAATTTTTCCCTGCACCGCTTCCTCACCTCTGCATTAGAGCAACATAGAAACATATGAATTGCCAGACAGGATCAGACCCAAGGTCTGTCTGGTTTAGTGTTCTGTCAAGGACACTGGCCAATGCCAGATGCGTCAGAAAGTGCTCACAGAAGTTTCTTCCTAATCCTAAACATTTAGTAGTCAGTTTACACCCTCAGGCATCAGACATTATAGCTCTGTACATTTATATCCTGGATATAACTGGACATGTTCTTTAATTCAGATCCTCCAGAGGTAAGAGGATATTCCTTCTCCATGGCCCATTCAGCCTTTGGCCTCTCTGAGTCTACGAAGGTGCTGATTGCTTAAGGCACTTTTTGATACAGAGTGAAGACCACTAATTCACGTCACGCAAGCCTTTGAACAGCCATTCAGTGACAGAACAGTTGGTTCCAGGCTAGGCTGGCTTTGAAGTAGTGACCTAGAAGTGAAAGGTGCATGTCACGGCTCTAGTTGAACTCCCTTTCCGGACTCTTACCAGACTGCTGTGTATACTGGACCCATATGCTTTAAGCTTCCTGAGTCGAATTCCGCTCTAGGCCCATTCCTGCAGTGCAGATCCTCTGTCTAGCACCCCCTTCTGAGAGCTGAGACCCCAAGGACCAACTGCCTGGATCCTGAAACTAGTGCCAGCTCCCCCAGATCCCTCAGTAGCTTGATCACATGTTTTCCCAGGGCACTCTGGATTACAGTTAACCTCTCTGGGGACACGTGATAGTTGAAGCACATAATACATAGACTTTGCTAACAGGGTTCTCAAATCAATCACTCTTTACTTTAGACAAACAAGAAACCTACAGCTCTAGAGAAAGCAATAGAACATCTATACACCATTCCCTACCTTATCTTCCTCACCAATCTGGAGTGTTCTTCAGGATTTGGGTTAGCATTCTTTCAGGACTGCAAGTCCCCTCTATTGGACGCTTCTGCTCTGGAAAAATGGAGTCTGCTCTCTCTCTCTCTCACTCGCTCTCTTCCAGACAGTTTCCTTTGACTTTGACTGGCCCCACAGTCAAAAAAGTTCCCTCTCCCTCCAAAAGCCTGTGCATTTGTTCCTCTTGAAACCACATTATCCTTAGCATCTCCACTGCCTTGCCAGAGGACAAGCGTTAAGGTTAACAACTTCTTTGGTTGGTTCCGTAGGTTCTTCTAGGATGACACTGGACAGGGACCTTGTCATCCCATGGTTGACTGGCTACACATTGAGGCATTCAATGATACAGCAATTTCATGAAATTAACCAGAATTCATAAGCAGTACATAGATGGAGCCCTCCAATCATCACATTTTAGCACCCGTTTCCTCCTTCATTTTATCTTTTGTAGATCCAGTCAAAAATTTTTGAATTTTAAAACTCAGATGAAATTTCAAAGTTCTTAGAAAAATTGTGCTGAAATTCTCTCCCTCCCCCTACTTTCTTGACCAACTATAGAGTTGGTTGAAGTTTTTATGAAATTTCATATTTTGAAATTTAAGAAAAAAGGGGAAAGAACATTTCCATAACATATTATCCCCTCCCCTCCCACCCCGATCATCTCTGCACTTTCATTTTGTTACTTTGAAGGAGAAACCTAAACTATTCGAGTCATCAGAGCCCAGTAGAGGATTCTGCTGCTCCTGCTAGCAGCATCAACATTCAGTAAAGACACCCCCTATGTAGAACCCCATGATAGAGAGGTAAGAGCTTCACATAGTCTCCACTCTGATTCATATTTAAAGTTATGTTCATGTATTTTTATACATGTTCTAAATAAATCTCATATTAGGAATATATTGTCATCAATATTGTGGGCCACATGCATGAGCAGCTTAACCCTGGCCAAGGCTGATTGTCTTGTAATTTACACGGGGCATTCTGGACTCTTCCAGTAACAGTGCACCTGTAGAGAAACTGAGAACATACAGTTTGGTCAAATTCATGTAATAATAGGCTGCCTTCCTCAATTCCCCCGATATTTTAAAATTGTATATGGTAATTTTCTTTACTTTTCTTAAGTTGATGGGTAGTGTGGCACTTACCAACAGCTGCCATACTCCACTCCAAAGGTGGCTGCATTGCAGTGGTGGGTGAAGTCATTCCTGAGTAAGCAGAGCTCCTAATGCACTTCCAGATCCTTAAGGACATACAAATGTGAAGTTATTATAAAGGAGGCTTTCGATCAAAATGACACTATACTTTGACTGCAATATAAGGGACCCCGATATAAGACTTACTCCCCAGTTGTACAATGAACTCCATGCTGACAAAGGCCCATGTCTGTATGGGGTCCCATTGCAGTCAACAAAGCCTTGCACAGGCGTGGGATATCTGCCTGTTTAATATTAGAGGATTGGGCTCTTAAAATTCCCATTCCAACGTGGGTATGTCATTTTTGCATACTATATAGATCTTAACTGAGATTTTTTTAAAACATTCAGTAATAAACACATTTGCTGTGGAACCAAAAAAAGGAAAAGCATTTTGATTAGTTTAACCCCTACCATATTTTTGGCAACGTAAGTTTATGTGTTAATAAAAAATTAAACCACTGCAGCATGGTTTCAGAATATATACTTTTATAATAGAGTGCTGTTTAAGTTTTCATATCATGTGAACTGTAACACACAGTAGCAAAAGAACAGACATTCCTATTCCCCTTAGATTGTACAGATGTTTTGTGCTCCCAGACAGTATTCTAAAAGAGACGAACAATGTTACTATGTATCTATTATAACATTATTAGCTACACTCCTAATTAATTCTTAGGAATTCCAGGCATTTTTCATTTAGTTCTTAGCAAAGGAAAGAAGAAAAAAAGTAGAAGAAGGTTCCTTAACAACTGTTTGACTCATAGAGTTCATAAATGAGCCCATCACCCTGTACCAGAACTGGTATAATTTTATCGGAATGAAAACCATTCTCTTTGATCTCCTCCAGTTCTTAAATCCAGCAGTTGTGTATTCGAACATCAATGGAAATGTGGTTTCAAGCTTCCTCTTTCATTATCTTTCTCAAAGATAAAAAAGAGCAAAAGCAAAAAAAAAAAAAAAAAGTTCTGAGCTTTGGAGATGAGGCAATATTTTTACAGTAATTTCTTTATCTGATTTCATCCTGTTTACCGAAGCTGCTGTTTGGAGGATCTCCTCCCTTCCCAGCCATTTTTAAAATGGCTTTTCTTTAAATACATTTTTATATATATAAAGTATACAACACAGTCAGCTTCCTGCTTGCTCTTTATTGTAAAGGAGATAAGGTTACTAAATGCTATAATGTCTGACTTAGGTTCAGTGCCTGACCTACATGGAACAAGATGGAGATTTAATGATTAAACTTAACTCCTTTATCTTCAGCAAGGGAGAAAAAACCCCCAAACAAACTACTTTATGTTCAGGGATGATAGAATTACAGTTGAACACAATAATTAACTCTCTGACACATTCCTGCAAGGCAGTAGATGTTGCTAACCATTCTGAAATGCCCCCTTAATGTTGTTATATTTGTTATTGTATAGTTCTGCTCAGCAGTAAAAACAAGCACACACACTAAAGAAGGTCAAGGCTGGAGGGAAAAAATTATATATTAAAAAAAAATTATATATATATATATATATAAAATCTCTTCTCGGTTGATTCGTACATACCACAGGTGGGTTTCTTGGTTTTATGTTATATCAGTTAGGGGCAAATTTAAGGGTGAATTGAATTAAACCAAAACATGGCCCTGATCTACTAAAACTTCAAAGTATTTTAATCCCCTTGAATAGATTTTTCCATTCAGCCCTGTCCTATGGACTCCCAAATCTCATTGCTATACCCAGGGCTGCCCTTGAAAGATGTATTGGTCTCTCTCACCCAAACTGCTGTCCATCCAGGACAGACTGGTTGTTGCTCCATGTTCTTTCCCAATGAACAATCTAGGGAAGAGCGTACCTCTCTCTCGATCTCTCCCAAACTGGTCTTTTCTCACTGCTGCATCTGAGCCCCATCCAACCCACTGCATCCAGATCCCAAGCATCTTGAATTAATCTGCCCGAGAGTGAACTTCAAAAGGTTCAAAAGTGTCAGTGCTAAAATGACAGTAAAAGTTTCAGACATTTATCCAAGCACGACTTGTGCAAAAATGTTGGCAATGCAGCAATCAAGCCATGCAAAATGTTGGGTTTCATTACAAACTTGAAGCTTCATCCAGATTCACTGGAAGACTTGTTGAGGATTGTGAATATTTTGAGTGAACCTTGGGGCTGGTGTGAAGTGGACCCTGGGGTTGGTTTATGGCTTTGTATCAAAACCACTTGAACATGCTCCCTTCTGCCTTATCGTTATTGCGAAACTCTGGAGCTGCTGTCATCCATGTAGATCCAAACTGCGGAAAGTATTTTCACGAACCTCTGTAGCAACTGAAAGCACCAAAAAGAATGAGGAGTACTTGTGGCACTTTAGAGACTAACAAATTTATTTCAGCATAAGCTTTCAAGGGCTAAAACCCACTTCATCGGATGCATGCAGTGGAAAATACAGTAGGAAGATATATATACACACAGAGGACATGGAAAAATGGGTGTTGCCATACTAACTATAACGAGAGTAATCAGTTAAAGTGGGCTATCATCAGCAGGAGGGAAAAAAAAACTTTTGTAGTGATAATCAGGATGGCCCATTTCCAACAGTTGACAAGAAGGTGTGAGTAACAGAAGGGGAAAAAAATTCTGCAGTTTCTTGTTGGAGTCTGTTTTTGAAGTTTTTTTGTTGCAGTATTGCGACTTTGAGGTCTGTAATCAAGTGACCAGGGAGGTTGAAGTGCTTTCCGACTGGTTTTTGAATGTTATAATTCTTGACATCTGATTTGTGTCCATTTATTCTTTTGCGTAGAGACAGTCCGGTTTGGCCAATGTACATGGCAGAGGAGCATTGCTGGCACATGATGACATATATCACATTGGTAGATGTGCAGGTGAACGAGCCCCTGATGGGGTGGCTGATGTGATTAGGTCCTATGATGGTGTAACTTGAATAGATATGTGGACAGAGTTGGCATCAGGCTTTGTTGCAAGGATAGGTTCCTGGGTTAGTGTTTTTGTTGTGTGGTGTGTGGTTGCTGTGGAGTATTTGCTTCAGGTTGGGGGGCTGTCTGTAAGTGAGGACTGGCCTGTCTCCCAAGATCTGTGAGAATCAAATACAGACTCCAATGAGAAACTGCAGAATTGGAATTAATTTGCAAACTTGATACCATTAAATTAGGCTTGAATAAAGACTGGGAGTGGATGGGTCATTACGCAAAGTAAAACCTCTTTCCCCATGCTATTTTTTCCCCCCTTCTGTTACTCATACCTTCTTGTCAACTATTGGAAATGGGCCATCCTGATTATTACTACAAACTTTTTTTTTCTCCTGCTGATAATAGCCCACCTTAACTGATTACTCTCGTTATAGTTAGTATGGCAACACCCATTTTTTCGTGTCCTCTGTGTATATATCTATCTTCCTACTGTATTTTCCACTGCATGCGTCTGATGAAGTAGGCTGTAGCCCACGAAAGCTTATGCTCAAATAAATTTGTTAGTCTCTAACGTGCCACAAGTACTCCTGCTCTTTTTGCTGATACAGACTAACACAGCTACCACTCTGAAACCTGACAGCACCAAGTTACACTTACCATCAACCCAAACCTCTAGCGGTTGCAAAATTGGGCTGGAATGCTCACAAAACCCGGCTCCCTTACAAGCTTCCTAGTACCTCCCACATCCACCCAGACTAGAAATACACCAGCAGCAGCTTTTCCCATGGCAGGCTGGTAATTCCACTGCCTTATCAACTCAGTGAATCAGATAAAATGGCCACTAAGATCCAGTCTGCCCCATTCAGCAAAATGAGAACACAAAATCTGAATAGAACTGGGTTTACTTTCAAAACTCCCTGATCAGGTGTCAGCCTAGCTCTGTCAGATCCAGGTTGCATGTAGGGTCAACTGTCTGAAGCCCCAGACCGTAGGGAACACATAGGGGGCTTCCCCTAGGGATCCTCAAAGCCACAGCAGTAACGCTTCACTGAACAGCAGCCGCGGCAGAAAACCGAACACATCTGCAGCTAAGGTGAGTTTTATCCTGCCCCACCCAAAATGTTGACCCAAACCCACCATTGTTCTTCATCGTATCCTAGCCAGGAATAAGGACCTTCTCTGGTCCCGCTGAGCTGTGTTTATGGCAGGAGCTAGAGGAAAAAGCAAAAAGTAGCTTTAAAGCCACCATTTAAGGCCCCTCTACACCTCAGTCTTGGGGCCAATTCAAGGGCTGAAGCAGTCTCCAGTCTACAACAGAGTAGCATCAGGCCAGTACTACTAGTCTTCACCCCTGGCTATACAGGGATTGCCAGAATGTCGGGCTGCCCCAGCCACACCCCCTTTCCCTTGGGCATTCCCCTTCCACTGGAACCTGGAATGGGAGGTGGTGGAGGAGCTATCATATGGGCACAACGCCTCTGGATGGTTCCTTGATTTTTCAGATAAAGTGGTTTGGGTTTCAGGTTTGGGTGAAGACCTGGGTCAGATTTATTTCTTTTCAGAACCATTTCTCCCATCCCGACTGAGCTTGTATATCCCCCCCCCCCCCACACACACACACACACTTTATAGACTGCACAGCACCATAGCAGCTGAGAAGTTTGGCCAGGAAATAGAGTGTAACTTAATTGATCTCAGCCCTTGCTGGTTAGAAGTGCTGGAAGGAAGCAACTTGGAAACACAGTGCTTACCCCTCTGTTAGAGAAGAGGGATTTTCTGTCTGGAATTCTATGCACGCCTGTCACACTCAGAACAGACTGTCTTCCAAAAGATGCTGTTTAGCACCAGGGGAAATACTGCGGCACCTTTGACTCAGTTCTTCAATTACATTATCTTGGCCTCCGCATCAATCGGGATTAGATCATTGTCTCCCTGGCTAATCATTACTTGGACAGTTAGCTGTGCTAGATTCCTATGGACCGCCGTTGTGGCTTGAAGTTACAGTGTTAAGGAAACCATTAGCTAGTGAGGAGTGAGATGTGGATTTCTCTGAGTTCGCTGAAAAAATTGAGATGTGCACAAACGAGAACACCAGCCCAAAGCCTCCTGCCCAGTTGGACGGGGTGGGGGGATTGGCAGAATGTAGAGCTGTCGTTTTCTCTGAAGTTACTCCCTATGCTCAGGGGCAGGACGACGGTTAGGTCTGGGAGTCAAACTTCATGGACGTTTGGTTCCAGAATAAGAAACAGAGCAACAAACCCAAAGAGCCCTGGTGTTTGGATTTGGAGCCAGTTCAGGGATCTATTGATACTCAGATTCTAAAACTAAACAGATAAAGTTTGGATTTAAAAGAGAAATCCAGAAGAAACGAGAAGCTGCTGAGCTGCGTGGAAAGGGAAAAGGAAGTATTCCTTTGTTGTCATATGGGCCATATTAATTACACCGTGTCTGTCACCCAGAGAGATCGGTGCCATTATATGAAATAAAATGTAACACAATTCAGTTGTACAGAACTCATGGTGGGGGTAGGTATACTTTGCAGGGATTCATGCCAAATTGCCTTTGGCTTCCATCCAGGTAGCTTTGCACCCCTTCAAACCAGCAAACCTAACCTCCGAAAGCAAAACTGCGTGGGAACTTCTGAGTTTGACCCGGGTGTCAGTGCCAGTGAGAATGGCAAATGTTATCTGATTTTGATGCAAACCCCACAAATCTGCCCAAAAGTTCGGGGTAACTTAATGAACCTTTACACAACCATGGCCCACCACATTTCAAGGCAATCTGTGTAAGCATGTGGATTTTAGAGCACTTAGAGTCAAGCTTTACCCAGAAAGCTGATCTAAAGGTGGACTAGAGTAGATCCCCTGTAATATCAGGTGGTTTCGAGCTTTGTTACGAACATTTCACACAGCTCTGTTCAATACAACACCAAGCTTCATGTGTGGGCAGCGATGGACCTACAGCAACAAAGCTCAGGTCCAACTCCAAATACTCACTACATTTGACGGGGGATGTTTAGCTCGGGGATTTCGTTCAGCACATGACAGAGGCAGGGCCTAGCGCAAAGTTTGGATGCAGATCTGACCTCTCTCACCCATGCCCCAAGTTCAGCGGTGTTTGAATCCGGGTTTTGAATTCAAGCCCAACTCTGCCCAAAGGATGGACCGACTGGTGATGGGAGTTTGAGGGCACAAACAATAAGCAAACTGACCCACATTAGAAAACGGCAACAGGCTTGTTCAAGCGGATGATGTTTTGTTTTGTTTGGGTCTATTGAATGGCAGGGTCTGTTGTCCCTTAATAAATAATAATAATCAATAAAATACTGATGACCCCTGCTCCCCAAATAAACCTCTTTTGCAATTAACTTTCAATCTACCCATTTCTTTTTGTTTTGCTGAGGTTACTTTAACATGATGCACATTGAAAGGGGTGACAGTAGCGACACATACGTATTTTGATCTTTCCTGAGCCATATCTGTTCCTCATCCGCTTAATGTCATATTCACTGCTAAAGTAGTTAAGCCCCTTTTGGGTTTCACAACTGGATGAAACTGCAGGGTAGAAGTTGAGTCCTATGATTGAATGTCTCTATATGCCGTTGTGCATGGTCCAATTTGTTGGACTGATGCGAAAGCTCGTCTATCGTTGTTGAGAATTTTATAATTGCATGGGAAAATATTTACAGTGTATGTTTTATCTAGTGGCATAGATATATGCCAGTTGTCACAGCAGTTAAAATTAGAAATTGGCCTATACTATGAAATTTGGGCCCAAGAGTAAAATCTAGATCTGGATTTACCTACGGTTCTGGAAAGGATGAAACCCTCATGCATCAGGGCATAAACCAGACTCTAATTAATTGGGGGGGGGAAGGTGTCAGGAAGAAACTTTCCCTGGGGGCACATTATCCCTTTAATCACAGAGTTCTTTATATCTACCTCTGAAGCAGCAAGTACTGCCTACCGCCAGAGTCAGAATACTGGGCTAGATGGATCACTGGTCTGACCCAGTCTGGCAGTTCCTAGATATGGTTTTGAATTCATGTTACAGATATGGGATCGAGCTGTGAAGTTTGGATCTGAATCTGACTCCGACTCCCCAAAAGTTCAAGGAGTTTTGAGTCTTGTGTTCTGGTTTAAATATAGTGCTTGTTAATTAATAAACAAATGTAAAATCCCTGTCTTGTAGGGGCAAATAATGGACAAGGAATAGCCCAAGGATGTTATTGGATATAGGCGTCGCATGACATATGGCAGTCAGCGAGGTACAAAAGCAAGAGCACTGTGCGAACGTTCATTGTGAAGCTGTCCCACGTAGACCAGATAGCTCAAAAACCAGCACAGGACTGGGGGTGGGCAAAGTGGACAGACTGGATGTGGAGGATGGGGGGGGGGAGGGACTTGAATTATTTTGTTCAGAATTCATTTTCTCTTCACTGTGTTTGGTGAGGCCCCAGAGCTGTTTTCTTTCTATTTGCCACAGTAAGCATTGGGAATCTCTCTAATCATGTTCCAGTTCTCCTAGCTCTGTTACGCTACATGTTGCATCGCTTGTCCTACTCGTTCTCCCACGTGTCCTGGCTCTGAAGATGTGGGAGAGGATCCAGCCATGTGTGAATACACAGGACAGGGAAGATCTTCAGAAAAACTTTAGGGGAGCTGGTATGCCCAGCCAGAGGGTTTTGGCAAGCCTCTATATTGAGTCCTCCAAGCTCGGAGCAGGGTACCAGTTACATTCTTAAATCTTGCTGTGTCTGGAGAGAAAGACACAGGGCCCCTTGTGGAGACCCAGCATGGTGACGAGATGCCAGCCAGGGCCATTATTCACCCACAGCTAAAAAGGCATTTTGGTTAATGGAGCTGAGTTAATCAGGGCTGCATTGAATCGCTCACACTGCAACTGGCTGATTAAAAAGAACACAGAGCTAGACTTGAGTAAACACCTGTAAAATAGCTCTGTTGCACTTTTACCACCCTAGATCTTGTGTGTCATCGTTGGGAGCAACTACGACTAGAACAAAGACAGGACTTACATCTGCCCTTCTCCAAGCCTCACACTGAAGTTAAGTTCCTTGATAACAGTGATATTAGATAGCAGAGCCAGGTATCTCAGCATGCCCCACTTAAAGACATGAGTGTTGCATCATCCCTGTCCCAGCATACCAGGTTTTGCAGTGACGCTTCCTTAAAGGTGTCCTGAAAAGGGTTTGAAATAAATACCCCGTCTGCCAGGTTCCACCCAAGGACAGAAGTTCCATAGACGCTGTTCAGAAATGCAATCAGTGTGGGATTTTAACAGAATTGAAGATGTTGCTAGGTCCCTCAGATCCTCAGCTGCAGAATTCCGGAGACAAATACATACCCAGGGTGAAATCCTGGCCCCAGTGAACTCAGTGGGAGTTTTGCCATTAACTTCTCTGGGGCCAGAATGCCACCCTTTGTGATTTCAATGGGTTCTCAGGCAGCAGGGATTAACCTAGCTTATGTTTCCTCTGCTACAAGGTGTGGCCACAGGACCACCATTAAATACAAGTTCAAAGATCCATTCATTTCCAAACACCTGAGTTGCGACTTTTTAAAAACCCATCCATTTGGCCTGGAATTTCTCATGATATCAGCCCCCAGACTTACTTGATTGATTGATTGATTGATTGATTGAGGTGAAAGCTCTACAAAACTTAGCCCAACTGTTTCTGACTGACATGAGCATGAAAAAAAAATCTCCAAAAATTGTATGTTCGAATAACTCAAAAATGGTTTAATTTTTAAACTGCCCAGACGTAGCCTCTCCTCCTCTCCCCTCGCCCATGAGCACAAGTGTCAGTCAGGTGTTTAAAGAAATTTCTGTAAAAGATAAACAGTAAATGATTGACAATGATGTACTGATCATGCCCCAACCTAGTGGTGTGACAAGTTTCATTGGTGAAGAATTATTATTGTGCTGTACCTTCCCTGCGATATTACATACACAGTGTGACACAGATAATGCTGTTGGTAGACTAGAGAAACAGCCCAACCTAAAGTAACAATCTCTTTATTCCATCAACAAGCGGCACTTTGGGCCAGATCCACAAAAGTGCCGAGGCTCCTAACTTCCGTTGATTTCAGTGGATGTTAGGAGCTTTGTGGATCTGGGCCTTAGTTACCAAGGTGATAGCTGCCTAAGGCAAATAAATGTAACAATTCGAATTGTAATCTAAGCCATCACATCAGCATAGCAACATACCAGGGTGCATCAGCACCCCCATAAAAAGACTGTTAATGTACATAGTGCAGTTGCGCTATTCTTTTGATTACAGTGTGTAAGATGACAGACAGATTGATTAGAGAGGGGACAGCTCCTGGTTATCTGCAGGTATCTTGGTAGTCAGCGATGATTGGAAGGTGTCTGGAAGAAACAGCTTTAGTAGAAAATAGGATGATGGAGTCAAAATTCTACCCGACAGCACTATACAAAAATAAAAGCAATATTTTTTTCTCCTTTTCAACAGGAAATTTCTCCTCCCTTCACCTCCCTGTGTGAATGTAGACGGCAGAGCAATGGGAAAGGAAATGCAGAAAAACTACCCAAGGATTTAATGGAGCGTTAGCAAAATATTATCATTCGAAATGTTTGTCGGCATGTGGCAATTTGCTTTGAACCAGGGATGGTTTAGATTCCTTCCTTCTTTGCAGACTTAATTTCCCCCATAATGATTATGGAGACCATCGTGGATAATTTTAGGACTCGGGAACACTATTTGCTGAGCTCAGGCATGTTGGGGATATGAGTCTATTTTATTTGCCACCTGCTCTGGCTGGAATGCATGATTTTTCACGCATCCACTCACGGAGTTACAACACTCTGCTAATCATAAATCACTGACAAATCATAATCAAGGTCATTCGTTCTGGCCCTGATCCTGTAATTGGATCTGTGTGGGCCGACCCCTCTGCTCAGGTGAAGCCCTAAATTCAAACACGCAAAATTATTGGACAAATAATTCCTACAAATAAATTGTAGGTCCCAATCCTGCAAATACTTATACAGGTGCATAACTCCACACACACAAATTCTCAATATTCAATTCAATGGATGGGCTCACATCCATCAAGCTACTCATGCATGTTTTCAGGATTGGGGGAGCTAGGTTGGTCGCTTTTGAGCAGTTTGTTACTAATGTTCAATATCCAGAATGTTGAGGTTTGGCTGGATGCATATATCACACAGCTCTGTTTTAACAGATGTCTAGAGAAGTACTGTACTTATGCCCTTGAAGTTTGATATGTGCTGAAGTACCTTGCTGAATCAGGGCCTAAATCCAGGAAATTGCAAGCTGCTCATAGACAATCCACAAAAGGTGAAATACATCTGACGGCTTCTGTGGTACTTGAGCTGTGCGTAGGACCTGCGTGGGCCCTCCGCACAGGGGTGAATGTCACCCTAAGGTTGTAATCCAACTTCCCTTTGAAATCAGTGGGCGTCTTCCTACACATGTCAAGGGGAGCTGGCTCTGAACCTAAATGAAAAGCACAGGGTACAAGGCGTGGGGCGGGGCCAGGATTTCACCCCCCCGTGTTGCTTAGACAATCTAGACTGATAAAGAAACCTTTCTAAAACAAATCGTCATGAAAATCACTGCACTGGCAGCCCTAAAAAGCCCTATTTATTCATAGCACAGGTACATGATGTGCAGCAATAATGCAAGCTTCCCTAACACTGACCTCTTTGTGGCCTTATTCCTGGTCTGGAGGACCATGGCACTGATGGGAAGAAAGAGAGTCCATTTTCATCTCTCCTGGACTGCCAAGAAGGTTGGCAATTTGCACCAAATGGTACGGATTCCCCATGATCTGGAAGCCTATTGTCCTTCGGTAACTGGACTGGGAACCAATACTATCATTTCAAACAGGCCACTAAAAGAGTGTCTGATATTTTTACCTAGAAAGATGAAAGAATCTGTATTGTCCCCAGATATATCACATGTATCTAGCCGCTAAGTATTTGGGATAGAAATTCTAAACATAGAGCCGGTGACTTGGTTTTTTTTAAATGAAAACAGGGTTCTGTTTCTTTCTGTTTCTTTCTTTTTCTTTAAAGAGACTATTCTGCCAAACAATATGGTAAAACTCTACTTTTGCAAAATGCAGATAGAGCTATTCCCTCCTTTTATGGAATAGTGACCGTTTGTTATTGGAGAAGCATATCTTTAAAAGTAGCCATGATCCATGAATGTTTCATGACATTGGTCCTGGTTTTTGTTATTAATGGTCAGTTTTCATGGCTGATAACTGGATTTTTGTGGCAACTAGCATTTCTTAGGCATTTTACAATTCATTTAAAAATAATAAGAATGATTAATAATAAAAAAAAACCCCAAACAAACAAACCAAGGTTGAATGTATATATTCAAGGTCTGGAATTCTTATAAGCAACATGATGAGTACATCAGTGCATGAAAATACATTGAAATATTTAAGAGAACACAGCAGGGATATTTTTCTAGATGTTCATGAAATGCATGGGAATGAGAACTTTTGGTAGTCAGCACATTTCTAGCTGGCTCATATAAGTCCACCCAGGGATGGAGTATTTATTTATTTGGTTTTTTATAAAATGTTCCCTGAGGTGCTTTGGGTTCATGTACATGAAAAATAATAAACCTTACAAAAAAAACAAACAAAAAAAACCAACCTAGTAATGAAATTACAAACACTCCTCAGTAAACGGCTTTTTGGAAGGAGTCATGTGACCACATCTTCCCTGTGCCTGAAAGTACTAATCTGCCCCTGTGTCCTCCACTTATCCCACTCACTTCTTCAGAACTGGATGTGCCAGGTGGTCAACAGATCTGGGGTTCTCTCGCATCTAGGAGGAAGCTATTTCCAGAGTGGAGAGATCTTTGAAAGCCCCCTGCCCGCAGCCCCTTTGCAGTTAAATCAAGAGGTGGTCAGCTGATCTCAACTGCTGCACTATCACATGATGTCCCTGGTGAGCAGGACCCAAACTACAAAGAGCTAAAGGGCCAAGATCTGCCAACATTTCAGCCCAACCATACTAAGGGCCGCAAGGAAAGCTCTCTCTCAGCACCTGGCCTCTAACCACAACAAAAGGAGACACTTCAAGTGGTGCTCCCTCCTATTGCCTTCTAGCACTGGATGGAGTCTACACTCCTAAGTCCTTTTCATCTTCCTCTCAGAACCAGCAGCCCAGCCTACCGTGGGAAAATGACAGGAAGGCATTTAGGCTCACTGCAGTGTCAGGGAGTGGATTCCAAGAATCCTTCCTCAATCCTCTTCATTACAAGAGACTAGACACTCACCCTTCTCAGCTGACTGGAGACATTTAGGCCCAAATTTTCAAAAGCATCTTCAACTTTTGGGTGTCTCCATTTCTCAGGATACATTAGTCCTGATAGTCAGAGATACTAAGCACCAGCTGCTTCCATTGGAGTGGTAATCTATGCTGTCTCTCTAAAAATCAGGCCCCGGGTGCTTTGGGTTGAGCACCCAAAAAGCAGAGGCACCCACAGTCAGTGGCCACTAATGAACATCTGATCCTTGGTCCTGTCATTCGTGCTTCCCAAGCCACAATGGACTTCAAGTACACAGGACTTTGGTAAAGCTGCACACCACACCGTGTGTTAGTGATGTCAGTGGAGTTACCCCATATTGACATGGGTACAAGTCACAGAAGAAGCAGATCCTTAGAGCTATGAACCAGTTTGACCTCATGGACCTTTCCTCAATCAATCAGTCCCAGTCGCCATTTCATTCTGCTTTCCCATCCCTCTAACTTCCCAGATATTTTACCTTCACTCTCACTAGTCAGTCAATGGCCTGGGTCCAAACTTGCCCTGGCTTTAAGCCTTGCTCCCATTATAATTGCAAAGAGAAATACAGAAACCATGCATGTCTGTGATTGTGGGGGGGAACCTTTTGGTGTGTGTTTCAGTCTGTTCATTCAAGCTTGCAAAGGTGACTCGCAGGATCCTCCTGACCTTTGATGCATCCGCTCATTTCCCTTCCAACTCGCTTTCTGTTGCTTTACAAATTAAGGCGCACGTGAAACCAGAGCAGTTTCTGATCTCTCATCCGCCTAAAAAATTAGAACATCAAAACAATTTTTACAACCAATAAACTAAGCTACTTTGAAAAGTGAGGCAAAGGATCTATCCAGAGTCAGTAAGACATTGTTAGGATCTCTTTGATCGGGAGCCTTAAATGAAAATTATCAAATGGCGCTTTAAAACATACACCCTTTTGTTTGATTAGCCTGCTGTAGATAACCTTTATTAAACCTGATCTAAAATTACAGCCATGCACTGGTGCTTCTTTGATGCCTTGGCTGTTTCATTTCCTGTTTATACTATGATACACGTTGCACTAGGAGATAAAGCACTTCTGAGGGATATTAAGACATGAAAGTCCCTTGGCTATTTGCTGGCACTGTTTTGATGTTTTCTTGCTCTCTAGAAATTAGCATATCCTTTTCAAAGACTGCCTCTGATGAGAGTAATCCTTTGCCATGATGTATTTGCTAAAAGTCATAAATGATAGTATATTGTGTAAAGAAATGACACATAAAAGGGACGATGCTAGATTATTGATAATGAGGCAACTTGTGCACCTCCGCTTTTGGCTTTTATAAAACACATTTTTGACACCATAAATACATTGAGCTTCTATTAATGAGGATTTAATACTTCTGAGATTTTGGAAACTTGCTTAGAACAACTTTTCAAAAGAAAGCTTTTGGGGGAAGTTTAATGTTTTCACTAATTTCGGTAAGATAGTCTGTTAAGCACATTTTGCTGCCTCGGTAATGAGCAATGATGGAAAGGTTTTTAGCTCAGCTTCATCAGAATTAAACTGTGCTGGAATAGAGTGCCTATTGCCGTAGGTGGCTTAATTACAGACATTTGCAATGAAATTGTACCATATATTTCCTCTTCAGAAAAAAATAACTTTGACGTACATGTCATCGGAAAGACAAGTGGGCAGCTCCTCAGCTGCTGTAAAGCAGCATCGTTCCATTGAAGCCAACAAAGTGACACATCTGTATCAGCTAAGGATCTGGCCCAGCTGTTGCTAACGCGATACCTGTGCACTGCCATGGAATGGAAGGCTATGCTCAGAAAATACACAGCTCATGAAAAAACAACGTTTTCGGGCCTGAGCCGAAGCCTTTTGAAGTCAACGGGTGTCTTTCAAAGGCCATTGGACCAGGCTCTTAATATGAACCTGAGTCATAAGAAAAACAATAATATATCAATAATAATAGTAACAACAACATCACTTCGTGCTTTTCATTTGCAGAATACGATACGAACACCCTCCAACACTCATACTAGATAGCAGTAAATAAGGAGCTTAGATAGTACAGTGATTGTGTGGTATAAGAAAGTAAATAGACTAGTTAGCTGGAGCCCAGAGTCTTTCCTAGCTGGTATAAATCGGTGTAGTGATCTGGGTGAAGCAGTGCCGATTTCTAGATAGGAGCCTGGCTCATTATCTTCATGTTACGAGGGAACGGAGGCAGAGAGGCGAAGGACATGCTTTCCAAAATTGGTTGCCTACAGTTAGGCTTCTAAATTTATATCTAGGCCTCAAAATAAGTGGCACGGGAGATCGTCGACTGAAGCTCACAGAAGCTGAAGGTACCCAGCACTTCTGAAAATCAGGCCCCTTATTTAAGTGCCTTTATGTAGACGTAAGGGTCTAACTTTGGGCACCCAAGTTTGAAAACCTTGGCCGAAGGGACTCATCCAATGCCCACTGAAACAAACAGAAAGGTTCCCATTGACTGGAATGGGCATTGGATCAGGCCATAAAGTAATTGGCCCAGTTCCACGGAGGGAATCCGTGTCATAGCCAGGATTAAAAGACAGAAGTTGCTGGGTACTATTCCTGTGCTCTGACCATGCCCTTCCCTGTTCATTCTTTTTCACGAGCAGTCTAGCACAGACCATTTAAAGTTGCAGCCTGTGCCATTTAGCACAGATAACTATGGGATTCTCATCTTCTCCCCTATATGCCTCAGTATCTTGGCCTAGTACACTGGATATTTACTGGTCTGGATGAATTGCGAGACAGGTTGAAAAGAAGGGAGCAGGGAGCACTGGGGCATGAGAGGCCAAATTCTAGCCTTTCGGTTCCTATATCCTTGTTCCACTGAAATCAAGGATGAAATTCTTGTTGACTTCAGTGGAACCAAGAGATGGCCCTGGGAAAGGATAAGCAGATGGCTAGAATTAGACAGGTCACTCTTTCACATTCAGACCAGGATCCTCCAGTTGTTTCTGGCGGGATTTGCCTTCTCCCTGCTTTTACTGGATCAAAAGCACGCAGTGCGACAAATTATTACTATTTTAATGGCTGTGAAAATTGCAGCTTGACAGGAAGTTGACAATTGACTAGAAAGAGTTTTTAAAAATTGATGGCGGTTTCTATATCTTCATCAGAAATACTTTCAGCTTTGCTCGCAGAGAGGAAAGAGATGATGAGGATGCTGAGAAGGAAATGCTGCCTGAGCCCCTGCTGTCTTCCCTGCAAGGGGTGATGTGGAGTGAAGCCATTTTGGATTAATTCACAGGAAATGGTGATCCTCAAGCCTCCTTTATACAGGGGCCTTTGCTTATTGGCTGACATGACATCCACTAATGGGATTTGTGTAGCCTTTGCCAGCTGCTTGGGGAACTTGTCCCATTCCAGTGCTTTGCCATGTGTCAGATAGTGTTTACAGCAACAGGCATGACACTGAAAATCAGCTTACCAGGTATGCGGGATTCCTGCAAATTCCAAATGATTGAACTGAACATGCTGTGTACAAAGACATACTTGTGCTGTGTTCATATTCCACTTTATGTTTGAAGCCCATCACCACCACTACTTAAGCAGACCAAGAGGCAGTTGTTGAATGAGGCAAGGGACTCCCTCTTTACAAGGGGCTGAGCTCCATGGCCCCGATCCACAAAGGAACTTAAGAGTTGCAATGCTGAGCGTTACGGTGCCTAGAAAAATCACAGGAACAACAATGTGAGCCACAAAGCCTGAGTTAGGTGCCAAAGCTCCTATACAATGAATGGGGAGATATAAGCACCTTAGGGTGTGTTTCCACTTACTAGGGGATCGACATGTGGTGATCGATCCACCGGGGGTTGATTTAGCAGGTCTAGTGAAGACCCGCTAAATTGACTGCCGATCACTCTCCTGTTGACTCCGGTACTCCACTGGAACGAGAAGCATAAGGTAAGTCGACGGGAGAGTTTCTCCCGTTGACCCAGTGTGCGGTCAGGTAACTTGGGTCGACTTAGCCCTGTAGTGTAGACCTGCCCTTAGAATGGGATTTACAAAGCTAGCATGCTAGACATGGAGCCACCTAAGCTAGCCAATGGCAGATGCCAATAAGAGTGGTGCATGCCAAGCCCTGCCCCGTCTGGGAATTTAGCACCTCAGTCCAGGCTGCAGGGATGCTCCTATCTTTGCTTGTGATTCACAAACCGGGGAATATATGCACTAGGATGCCTATATCATATATGGGGCCTGATCAGAGGCCACCTAAAGACACAAAAACAGCCTGGGCTGGGGGCTCCCTCAGTGCCTCCTATTGAAGTTGTTCCACTTTAAACAATTAAATATTAATTGGGACAAAGAAAGAGCTAGAATGACTCTATAATCCAGTGCTTAGGGCCCTCACCGGAGAGGTGGCAGATCGCTGTTCAAATTCCTTCATCAGGCAGAGAGGTGACTTGAAGTGGAGGTCTCCTATGTCCCAGCGGAGTACCCTAACCACTAGGCTGAAGGTTACATGGCAGGGTTGGCCCCTGCCACCTCAGCTGTTTTGTGTGGAATTAGGCGGCCTCTGAAGACACCTATTGGATCAGGCCCTGCTTGACACGTAGGCGGTTGAACACCTATCGTTCCCTAGTTCGTGAATTACTCTGGGCTTAGGCAGGAGACAGGTGCCCAGTCTAAGGTTGTCAAACCTCCAGGATTGCCCTTGAGTCTCCAGGAATTAAATATAAATCTGCAGGAGACGGCTGAGAGCAACCCAGGAGATACATCCTAGGGCATTCTGAAATGTTGAGTCCAATCCATACAGTAGTCCAGCTGGTGTTTAAAATGTCATGGCAGTATGCATTTGCCTGCCCATCAGTTGCCCTGTGCATGCATTTTTTTTTTACCTTGTGTGGCTGCGACTTTATGTCATGACATAAAATCTGTGCACTGTAACTGATACATGCACACACACAGGCATGTTCATGTTGTCTCTGTAGTCTGTGCTACACTGCACCTGCCTCGCCCTTTCCAAAAAAAAGCACAGAAATGGATGATGGTGAAGGCTCTTCAAAAAGATAGCAGCTCCGAAGGTACCGTAAAAAGGACTTGTTACAATGATGGCTGGTGTAAAGACCCTGACTATAAAAACTGGCTTCACAAAGTCAATGAATTTACAGCGGAATGCATTTTGCATTGTCAAGCATTTTCCGTTAAACATGAAGGGAGACAAGCTGTTAACATCCATGTGGAATGTACGAAACACAAGGAATCTGAAAAATCAGAAATGAACACCTGATATTACATTTTTTTTTTAAACACAAAAAGGACACATCTCAAGAAAATCTAGTGATGGCAGCAGAAATTGATTTTAAGTCTAATCAATGAGTTTTTGCTGTGTCTGCCATTGTCTAATGGTATCCTATTTTATTTTCTGTATTTTTAAATAATGGAATTAACTAACACTTAAAGATGCCTTAACAAGCAAAGTAACCTAAACCCAATCTCGCTATTTAAAAATAAGAGATTCATATTACAACTGGAGAATTTGCAATGTGAATTTATTCATAGATTCATAGATTCTAGGACTGGAAGGGACCTCGAGAGGTCATCGAGTCCAGTCCCCTGCCCACATGGCAGGACCAAATACTGTCTAGACCATCCCTAATAGACATTTATCTAACCTACTCTTAAATATCTCCAGAGATGGAGATTCCACAGCCTCCCTAGGCAATTTATTCCAGTGTTTAACCACCCTGACAGTTAGGAACTTTTTCCTAATGTCCAACCTAGACCTCCCTTGCTGCAGTTTAAACCCATGGCTTCTTGTTCTATCCTTAGAGGCCAAGGTGAACAAGTTTTCTCCCTCCTCCTTATGACACCCTTTTAAATACCTGAAAACTGCTATCATGTCCCCTCTCAGTCTTCTCTTTTCCAAACTAAACAAACCCAATTCTTTCAGCCTTCCTTCATAGGTCATGTTCTCAAGACCTTTAATCATTCTTGTTGCTCTTCTCTGGACCCTTTCCAATTTCTCCACATCTTTTTTAAAAGATGTGAAGATTATGATTCATACGATGCTCCTGATTTCCACCAAAGGCAAAATGATGGCTCTGTAGTGAATGAGTTTTAGAGTAGAGTAGGTCAGACATTAATGCCGTTACGTCATGTAATGAAACCTCTCAGAATAGATCCAAACAGAGTTGGCAGCCCTAGCCCGGGCCCTGAGAGTGAGGCAGCCAGGCACATGCTCAGAGGCAGAAACTAGGCACCTGGAGAATTTTTATTGCAAAAACAGAGGCGCTGAGTGACTTTAGATGTCTACAGGGTGAGGCGGCAGCCGAGCAGGTATTTTGTGGATCACAGTGGCGCCTAAAAGCAGGACTTAGGCGCCTTTACCTTTTTGTATCCTGCCCAATGAGTCTGCCTCCTTCCAAGTGCCTCACAGGCTAGCCGTGGGAGAGAAAGACGGGCCAAGTGCAAGAGGCTGCCAGTACGTCACAAGGTGGTGTGTAATTTGAGGATCATGAAGAGGTGTTGCTCTCAAAATGGAGTTTAATAACAGTAGGTATCAAAGCCTAAGCACCTTTAAATGAGACAGCATATAAACTTCAGAGCCTTGCAAGAATGCTGGAGGGCAATTACTGCATTTTATTCATTGTTCAGTCTTGCTCGCTACAGCAATTTTGGTGCTGATGTGTCATTGCCCCAAGCACTGCTTTGTGGGGCAGTGTTTCCAGGAATTCAGCTTCCAGGATGGTAGCACCCATTAGTTGGGAGGTAGGTGGGATCTCTCTTCTACCTGCAGGACTAGGAATGTGTAACATAGCAAACAAACCAACAATCAAACATGGCTTTATTGCATATAAATTCATCAGGTAAAGTCATTGCAGCTTATGCTGTTGCAGGGTAAGTCATACACAGCCACAGAAAGGCAGGAATAATGAAGGCTCGCCCTTCAGAAATTCACAATTCAATAGGAAAAGAACAGATGGCTTGTTCAGGTATTTCCCACACACTGCACACCAACGCCTGTAGCAATCTCAACGTCCTCTTTCACATTTCCCTCCTGGATCCCTGTGTTCCAGTCTCTGCTCCCACTGCACTGAAATTGCCCTTAACGTAGTCACCAATGAGCCATTCTTGGCCATATTGCAGGGCCTCCTCTCCATTGCTTAATCCATGCACTGTCTCCAACAAGGCTGATGTTTCCTTTCTCATGTAAATTCTCTCCCCACCCCATCTTCAGAGACGTTGTGCTTCCCTGGCTCTCTTTCTACCTCTCTAACTGATCCATCAGCATTTCCTTTGATGACTTTCTCCTGCTGTTTGCCAGTGTCCTCCAGGAACCCTCAGGTCTCTCCTTTGCGCTCTGTCACTCTGTAGTCTCATCTAGTCACACAGTTTTAATTACCATCTCTGAGCTGACAATTCAAAGGTCTCCCTGTCTGGCTTGAGCAACCATCCTCTATTCACCTCTCCTGGATGCCCCATTGCCAACAATTCCACGTGACAAACAGAACTCCTTGTCTTTCCATCCCTTCTTCCATAATGGTCAGCAATTTCACCAGCCTTTGTCCCAAAAGCTTGCAATCTCCCTGTCATTCTTGTCTCTTCTCTTCTCCCTCAATACAGTAACTGACCCAAATGCCACCAGTTTTATCACTTCAGAATCTCCAATATCCATCTGTTCCAATAGTTTGCAAGCAGTTCACAGCCTGCAATATCTCTGCGTAGAACCCCATCCAATAATGTCTATTCTAAAGATCTAAGGATCTGCTTGTCTTTTCATTGCAGTTTGCAGAGTGGAAACCTTCCTGCCTTCCTTGGGGCCCGATTCTCCAACCCCTACTCATACATGTAGTCCCCACGGCTCTATGCCATAGATGGATGATATGGGCAGGTGCCGGGCACCCACCATCCACATTTCTGGCACTGCACCTCAGTTCTTACCAGTAGCATTTTCTGTTGTGCTAGTCTTGGGGAGAGACTGATGGACGTTCCAAACTGTATGGGGCCTGTGGTATGAAGAGATGTTCTCTGGCAGGCACCCCAGGTACATATATAATATCACTGAAGCTCACAGCTTTGAATGCTTCAGGAACCACTTCTTTTCTCACTTGCTTCACTTTCACACTGGTATAACTCCACTGAAATCAATGGAGTTACATCCAGGTTACACCATGTGAGAGGAAAATCAAGCCCCTAGACACCCGAAAGTGGCAAAAGGATGAAAGAAGAATACAGTGAAATGAACTAGAAAGCACATGTAACCTATTGGGGAAGGTGTGTTATAGGTCCCCCTCTGGGCCAGATCCACAGAGGACATAAGTCTGTTACAGCCCCAGTTAGGCCACGCCCACACTATGAGCTAGGAGCGTGAGTCCCAGCTGGTGTTCAAATACTTGTGCTAATTCCCTGAGAGGTAGCGTGGGTATAAATAGCAGCAGAGACACCATTGGCATGAGCAGTGGTGGCACAGTGTGAGTATAAACTCATCTGAGTCCTGTGAATACATACTCGGCACAGCTAAGCTGTGCTTCCACCCATGCTATGGTAGAGAGACTATTTATACCCGGACTCTCTCTCACTGAGAGACATGAACAGGAACTTGCATCCCCCAGCTCGTAGGGGAGCCATAACCTAAGAGAGGCTTAGCTCAACCTGCAGCAGCTCAGGCTTTGCGCTCTGAAGATCCCCAGTCCAATCGCTGCTGTGTTAGCCAAGGTAGGGGCCATCTAAAATGCATGTCTCCCTCTCTCAGGTATACCGCTGGCTGATCCCAAGATTTCCCTGTCAAGCAGTTGCGTTACACAAGGGCCAGGGGATCAAAAATATTTGGCTCGGGACTTCAGAATCTGAAGTGTTTATTTCTGGCTGCCACAATGGTTGTTTTCGGGTGCTGCTGATGGAGTTGCTTGGTCACACTCAGTGGAGCAGGCAGGTTCATTCCGAGAGGTGTAATCCCTCTGGAATTCCTCCCTCTCCCCCCCAACCACACACCTCCCCTCTCTTTGTCTCTCAAGCGTCATTACAGCTTAATAATGATCTCAGAGGCGCTAAGCCGAAACCATCTCCCTCAGATCCTCCGCACGCTCTTGTCAGGCACGTTGGTAATGAAAACACAAAGTGTAAAGATATCCCCTTCCTCAAGGTAATGGAAAACCTGAGTGAAGATTGACAGTGGAAATGAGATCGTCTGATTGAGAAGCCAAATAAAAAGGAGGAACATCTGGTTCCATTTTTCCTTGTGAAATTATCTCACACTGACCAAGCAGGACCTTCTCTGAAGTATATAAATGTCGAAGACACACACACATGGTTGTTATCAACCAGTATTGTGCAAAATTAAATTGGCTACTTTATGGTGAAATGGAGAAGGAAAGCAGGCATTTCAAACACATGCGTGTCTCTCAGCAAGGTCTGGAAGCGATCACGCCACAAGGATGGCTACTTTAAAATATCTACAAGTAGTTAAGGCCATTCTGCTGGATGAATAAGCTGGGGCTGAATTTAATAAAGTTATCAAGGCCATAAGAATCCAGGGGCCACTGCCTGAAACTAATAAGCTGTTTGGTGAGCTTGAGATAGTTCATATGTGCAAAGCATTCCTTTAGAGCTGACCTGCAAAGGTAAAGTACCATACCAAATCCCACTAACTTTACCAAGATGTGCGGCCTACCCGCCCTTGGCTAGGCTTAGGCAGCTAGACAACAGGGGACATTCAACACATTTTTATATAAAAACTGGTCAGGGGGGCGGCTTCTTTCAAGCTCTGCAATGCCCATCACTCAACACAGCTGGCCAGTGATGGTCCAGCGTGTGCTTTGCAGGCAGTGGCATGACCAACATAGAAACTTGATGAATACAGCACCGGGTTCTTGAAGGTCATGCCTTTTCTCAAGTATGCTGAACCTTACACATAGTTTTGCTTCATTCAAAATGGCAAATGCGAGAAAACAAAACGGAATGATGAAGAACTAGGAGAGTTACCCAGCAATATCGAAGGATAATCGGTTACAGTAACAACCAGTTCCACATCCAGCACTTTTCAGCCATAGACTTCAAAAGCACTTTACAAAGGTGGGAGCTATCACTAGCCCCATTTTACAGGTAGGGAAATGAGGGCTGGCAGAAACGTTTCTGATGGAACATGCTGATTTGACAGACTCAAAGTGTTCTGCAGGAAACGTGTTGATTCAGACAATATTTTTGATGGAAACTAGGCAGGCTGGAATGCCAACCATCTGGGTGCCACTGGGGGATAGGATGCCCAGCTCTCCGGTGGCCAATTCTCTGGGCTACCTGACTCCTCAGTTAGCTGGCTAGCTCCCCAGCTGCCTGCTTGCCCAAGCTAACCACCTGTTGGCCGGGTGTTTGGCTTGATACCCTGGCAGGACAGCCTTCTCACCGTCCCTGAAATTTTCAAACCAGTTTTTGGTTCTTACAAAATGGAAGTTTTCAAAAATTTCCATTCCGTATTTGAGGTTTTGTTCAGCTTTGGAACAAAAGTATTTTTGGAACTGGGAAATTATCTGCAGGAGGGACATTCTGATTCCTGCACAGCTCTAGGGGAAACTGACGAAAAGAGTTTGAATTGACTCGCCCAAGTTCCCCCAACAGGTCAATTGCAGAGCCAGGAACATACCTCACTTCTCCTGAATCCCAGTCCAGTGCACTATCCATTAAGCCATACTGCCTCTCTAAGTGTTCCATTAGCGTAGCACACCTTTCCAACTGAGAGGGAACCACGGGCAAAGGAGGAGATTTCAACATGCCTAATAACAATCCCAGATATTCCAGCAGATTTTAATTTTCCAATTCAAATTCAGAAACAGAGCACAAAAAATTACAGAGACAAATTCAGAGCTGGTGAAACTGGGCACAACCCCCAGGCCTCTGAGAATTCCTCTTACTCCAGGTTGGAATTTGGTTCATCATTTGATACCTGAGTGCTGGAATTATGGGGCTAAATTCTCAGGTTGAATCTTCAGGAGATGCTGACTATATCTGAAACAGCTAGAAGAATAGACTCCGCCATATTTGGTTCTGACCTAGTGGTTCATCTAATTTCCTGCCCACTCCTTCTCTCCACACTTACACACAGTTTGAAGGGGTTCTGAATGTTGGTTTTAGCTTTTCTCTGGTGTATACAGGGACTGACTAGGAAGCCTTTGCCCCTTGAAGTCAATGGTAATACTCATGTGACCAGTGGGAACAAGGGTTGACAATTAGGCTCACACTATTATTAATCATGTTTATTACTGTAGTGCCTTGGCATCAACCAAGAATGGGGCATTGTACAGACAGAGCAGTAGACAGGCCCTGCCCTGAACAGTTTACAATAATAGCTACTTAGGAAGAATTTACCAGTGCATCATCAATGCCACATAGTGACCGAAAGGTAGATCAATCTTTAAAAAAATATATTAAAGCAAGTTCCCACTGCAATTAACTTTAAAGCTCTCCACTATGGCTCTGTGAAATGATAGTGAAGCTGGCTTCAGAGGCGTCCTGTAATTTGGACTTGGATTTAACAGGGAAAGAGTTATGGACAAAACTTCCAAATTGCCTTGGGAAACATGAAACTGAGCTTCAACTTTCAATGGAAATGCAGTTAGGAAAAACCTCAAAAAGCAAACTGCAAGCTTCACTCCCTGATTTCCTCTCCCTTTCATGGCACAAATTAGAGAATACAAACTTAGCAGAGTTGCAGGCATCTAAGAATAGCTTTGATTTTCCTAAACATTTACAATTCTGTTTTATGTATGTAGTCAGAAAAAGAGCAAGGAAATAGGAAATGTAAATCTTTAAATGAACCTGAATACCAGGGAGACTTTACATATCTGCTCATAACAAATGGGATTTTGCAGCTCAATCTCAAACAGGGAAATCACAGAGACTCAATAGCCATGGATGCATGGAATAAAATCAGACATGAGATGGTTTTTATAGGATCTTTTTTTCCTCTCTTGTAAGTTAAGAAAACTATGGTGGCTTATTATATCCCTGTTTACTTTGATGCCTGCCATCCATTTCTGTTTCCCGGCTCACAGAGATGGAACCCACAGCTGTTTTGAGGACAGCAACATCACACCAAGCCAAAAGTTGCATTGCTTGCCTCTGCAAACAGGTCGAGTGGTCACTCCTTTGCGCTTGTATTCTGAGCGCTGGACAGTGTTGCCATTAAAGCCAGCGATGACGTGTAACTGTTGATGCGGGGGCCGGGGGGCACACAATTTAAAGGTTCTGGTGGTAGGCAATGGGGTTCAGGGCAGGGCATATAAACCCTGGCAGAAATTGGGGTGAGGGACATGACCCTGTGTGGCCCCCTCACCACCATGCGTCACCTCTGATGAAAGTTAATATAATGCAAGGCTTAATGAATCTAAAAGCTGGGGATTTGAAACCACCTCGGGACATGGAAGATTTACAAGGATTCTGGAGCGCCTGTTGGGAATTTTTGATATAATGTAACATTTACAACGGGGACATTGTTCTCCTTCTCGCAGCAATGCTGAGGGAAGAGTTGCATTTGGGGGAGGCTATTAGATCTTCCCTCAGCAGGATGGCCCTGATACGGCAGAAAGCATTAAAAAAGCAATTTAAAAAACATAATGCTCAGGAAGCACCTAATTTTACTGCCAGCTGGGCGTTAAATTAATTGCGTGTGTGTAGAATGCAGCACAAGATGGAAGAGTCGGTCTTTAAGTGCATGTACTTTGTTAAGAGTGGTTTTGTTTCTCTCTGGTCAAAAGGAATGGGGTAAACATAATCAAAAGCAACCAGGTGAGGAGTGTGATAATGAGATCAATTAGGACAATGCACATTTGCTAAGTGCTACTGAATTGCGATAGCAACATAACAGTTAACAAAAATACACACTTATGAGCATGTGTTCCCATCGGTTTGGAAGCAGAAGATCTCTCTGAAATCAATGAGGAATGCTGCCTAAACATGGAACAGCTTCCATATGAGGAGAGATTAAATAGACTGGGACTTTTCAGCTTGGAAAAGAGATGATTAAGGGGGGGTATGATAGAGGTCTATAAAATCTTGACTGGTGTGGAGAAAGTGAATAAGGAAGTGTTATTTACTCCTTCTCATAACACAAGAACTAAGGGCCCACACAATGAAATTAATGGGTAGCAGGTTTAAAACAAACAAAAAGAAGTACGTTTTCACACAACACACAGTCAACCTGCAGAACTCTTTGCCAGGGGATGCCGTGAAGGCCAAGACTATAATGGGGTTCAAAAAAGAACTAATTACGTTCCTGGAGGGTAAGTCCATTAATGGCTATTAGCCAGGATGGGCAGGGATGCAACCCCTTGCTCTGGGTGTCCCTAGCCTCTGACTGCCAGAAGCTAGGAGTGGACGACAGGGGATGGATCACTCAATGATTGCCTCGTCTGCTCACTCCCTCTGAAGCACCTGGCATCGGCCACTGTTGGAAGACAGGATACTGGGCAAGGTGGTCTGACCCATACTTTGGTCTGACCCAGTATGACCGTTTTTGTGGGAGGGACATTCACTCAAGTGTTTCAACGCACTTGACCGGCATATACTGATTAAGCCTTGGACTGGCCCTGGAGATAGTTATTATTCTCATTTTTCAAAGGCGTAAATTGAGACCCAGAGATGCTATGCCACTTGCCCCAGGTCAAACATCATTAGTGGCCGAGCCAGGAACAGGACCCAAAACTCCCCTCCATTAGTAATTAGGAGACACAGTGGCTTGCGTTCCAAAGACAGCAACATTAGGGGCCTGTTGTTGAGAAAAAACCTTTTAATGAACATGTTCCTCTGAGCAGCCTTCCTTCTCTGAGGGTGTCATTTCAGAAGCTCCACCCAAGTAAGTGGCTCTTTGTGGAATGGCATTATTGTATTAGCATCTGCTTACTAGCTGACCCTTAGGCAGTGAAACTGGTGCAACTCCACTGGCATCACTCCTGATTCCCACCAGTGTCAACAAGATCAGAATCTGGCCCCTCATCTCCATTCTCAAAGGCATTATCTCCATTCTGGTTGCCTGATGCATTATGCAAAGCAAGAAACTTTCATCTGAAGCCATGTGCATCTACATTATTAGTATTATTATCTGTATTATCATAGCACCTCAGAGTCCTAGTCGTGGACCAAGCCCACATTGTGCAAGGCACTGTACAAACACAGAACACAAAGATGGTTCCTGCCCCAACGAACTTATTATCTAAGTATAAGACAAGAGACAACAGATGGATAGGTGGATCAACAGGGCGTATAAGGACACAGTGAGACAATGCACATCAGCATAAAAGGTAGTGGTGTCAGCTGGGAATAACCAGAGTTGTTTTCAAATTTACATCTCAAAGTTCAGGCTATTTCAAGCCTTTTTATTTGGTCAGGAACTCACTTTTGTGCTGGAAATACCCCAGACTGTAATAGTTTCTCTCATACTAGATTACTTGGTGTTGTTCATACACTGACGAAGTGCAAACTCTGAAGTCCTGCCAGACAAAAACAGGCACCCTATACGGCTGAAGGAAACTTTATGATGCTTATTTATTAGCTATGTAGTCTCACGCGTGCTCCCTAAGTAAACATATAACAGGTCCCTGACCAAAAAGAGCTTACAATTGAAAGGCATAAGCAGAGTCCGACACAAGTGACTCACACAAATCTATGGAGAAGGAAAGTGTCAGAGCCAGGATTAGAACTCAATGGGTCCCAATTCCCATTCTGTGTTCAGATCATAGCTCTGTCTGAGCTGGGGGAGAGAAACTAGCAGTTTAGCATCAAAAGGGTTTTGGGGAACCTTTTTGATTGTTTCCATCCACACAGTTCTCACACGGCTTGAATTTTGGGTGGAATGTTGGAGCAATTTGGAATCTCAATTAAATTCATTGGGTTTCATGGGGTTTGCAGTAAAACCGTAGCCCAGAACCCCCGGCACAGGTTAGATTCAGCCCTTCTTCATTCACAACTTGGTCCTGTTTCTCTGAGGGTTTGGCCCCATGATAGCATGAAGCCCGGCCCCAGGTTTGCTTGAGACTCAGACCCAGAGTCTGTAAATCTTAATTAACTTTTCAGAAAACCGGGCCTGACTTTTGAGCAGGGCCGGCTCCAGGGTTTTGGCTGCCCCAAGCAGCCAAACAAACAAACAAACAAACAAAAAAGCCGCGATTGCGATCTGCGGCGGTAATTCAGCGGGAGGTCCTTCGCTCCGAGCAGGAGTGAGGGATCGTCCGCCGAATTGCCACCAAACAGCTGGACGTGCCGCCCCTCTCCGAAATGGCCGCCCCAAGCACCTGCTTGGTAAGCTGGTGCCTGGAGCCGGCCCTGCTTTCGAGTTTAACACAAAACACAAGCCCAGGCACTTTCCTGTGGTTTGAGGTTTTGTGGCGAAAGATTCATTGGGCATGACAGTTTAGCTCCTGGTTTGACTGTGTCTATCTGGTCACCCTAGACAGCTAGGCGTGTTGTGGATGTGGGTCCAAACCTGTCTCCGGTGTTGACTATTTGTGAGTGATCAACATTTTCAGTCACTCACTGGGAGGTGAGAAAAGACAGATGATAAAGTACAAAGCAAGATTGTTATTAACTCTTTGCGTGCTGCACAGTAAATCTTTTACACACTAGTCAAGAAATTTTATACTGTGATTATTTTTTAAAGGCCCCATCCATCAGCAGAGTTTTATAATGGCTATATTATTTAAAATATACCAGCTCACATGTTCATTTGAGTTAAAAACATTTTAAAAGTATATCCTTAACTTGTAACTTGACTATGATCCACTACTTTGTTACTTCACATATATCACTGCTAGTTTCTCTCTCTATTGCACCACACACTGATTTTAATGGACTCTCAGCAATAGCCCAGTTTTCACACAAACATGATGGGCAACATATGAGAACAGTCTCCTGGCAAATCCAGTACTTGGAGGTACTTCTGCATGTCACCATTGTAAAGCACCAGCTTGCTGGCCAGTAATTAACTCTGCTGAAACATAGAATATCAAGGTTGGAAGGGTCCTTAGGAGGTCATCTAGTCCAAAGCAGGCCCAATCCCCAGATAGATTTTTGCCCCCAATCCCTAAATAGCCCCCTCAAGGATTGAACTCACAACCCTGGGTTTAGCAGGCCAATGCTCAAACCACTGAGCTAGCCCTCCCCCATGAAGTCTGACACAGCAGATCTAACTACAAAGGCATGCATTTTTGAGGCACTTTCTTGCGAGAGTCTTTCTAGAAGGGATTGCTTAAGTCCCTCCTGTGATCTCACACAGTAGAGCTAAAAAGTGGATTAAGAAAAAGTAATAAGATAAAGGAGGGTGGGGGGGGGGGAACAGTGCTTTGCTCATTTATTTTATATATTAAGGGGAACACTGACCTTTGTGATATCTTTTTTCCCCTAGTATTCATTGGTGATGAATAGAATGTATTCTGACTTTAAATGAAAGAGAGTGCTTTGAAAAGACAGAAAATTAGCAACATATGGACCAAAGAACCAAAAGAGATGAGAAAAAGGAAAGGGGGGGGAACTGAAAAAAGTTTCAGATGTCTCTGTGATCTTGCACAGAATATTTTAATGTATATATTTTCATATAGTGATTAGGGAAGGTCAGAGCCCCCTTGGACAGCTCACTGACTATGTCTTTGTTCATGCAATGCAAAGCAGGAACTATCACCCATTCATGCAAATGCGTCTTGCCTCCTCATTTTGATATAGAAGCTGACCCTGTAGTGGGGAAGTAGCATAATCTAAAAAACAAGGATATTTCTCCCTTCAGTATCTCACCTGCACTGTGAAGCAGAGCTTTCTGTTCTCCATGGATATCAGTCTGCTCTCACTTATACCACTGACTTGCAATTCCACTGACTCCAGTGAAGTTACTTCTGATTTACACCTGATTTATACTGGTGTAAACAGAACCAGAATCAGGCTCTATGATACCGATCTGCAGGTCCAGCTGAGCTCTGCTCAGTGCAGGACCCAAGATAAGGGGGGTACTTTTTGTGCTTCCTTCAATGCCAGCTCAAGTCAGAATGGCCTCAGGACAACTATAGATTTTGCCGGCTGGCAATGGTTTCCAAGGGGCTGTTACAGCAGCTGAGGATCATTGGCCTTCCAATGCACTCTACACAATGCCCCAAACGGTTCTGACATACCCTCTACTCCGACTCAGCCTAGAATCCCTCAAACCCATTAATGTCCAACTTTAACTCTTTCTTAATAAAGTTTTTTGTTTGGAAATTTCTTTAGTTTTTGCTCCAAGTTTCACCACAGTTGTGCCTCCTCATCTGTAAAAGAGAAAAGGATGCACTTCCTAGGAGCTAGATCCTCATCTGATGCAAATCGGTTGAGTTCCACTGAAGTCAAGAAAGCTATCCTAGTTTACGCTAGCGGAGGATCTGGCCCATAAATGGTTCATAGTGTTCCAATGAGCTGGAATGGTCTTCAGACCAGGAAGTGGCTGAAACAGCAGTCGGGCACCAAAAGCTGTTTACAGTTAACTCTAATTTAATCATTTAAACATCTTACTAACTGATTCAATATTTGTAATTAAAGACACACAGAAATTGCATTTTTAATTAAGGTCTGATGCAAGCCAACCAGATTTAGGAAACATGGAGTTAAGGCTGCCAGTTCCACCCTTCACTCACTTGCAGCACATGTGTTGAAATGTCACATGCTGATGTGAAACACCTTTAGAGAGGTAATTAGCATGGTGACAGATGAGATTAACCTGGGCTTTGCTGCCTATAGAACAATGGCTTTTGGAAATGCCACATTGTAGATTATGCAGACAATTCATATAGACAAAAGTGTCTTTTCCGGGTGAAACCAGTCTGGGTACAATTAGCACTCTATCGTGCTAGTCTGTTCAGCACAGAGCCAAGTCTGCTTAGCTTTTCCATTCTTTGTCATTTGAACTCAGTTTAAAAAATAGTAATATGCTTAGTACATAAGCATGGATATTGTTATGTGCTCCCTACATTACTGATAAGCACTAGGTATCTTCTACACTTCCTGTAGTATATATTACATTACCATGCTTAGACACTTGCATAGACCCCTTATCAAGATGTTTATTTTCATCTTGAACTGTCTAGCTAGAAGCTATTCTGAAACTCAGCTTTGTACATTGGGCATTGATGCTATATGCTTCTGAACAACACAGACAAATGTTTCTGAATATCTTTTAGCAAATACTAAAAAAAGTCCAGCAGAACATTCTGTTGAACCAGCTAGAGAGCTCGAGGCATTTTAAAGCACTGAAAGCCAGATGGAAGCTAAAGACTGAAATCCTCCATCCACATGGCAAGTGCAAGTCTTGCGGTAGCAATACAAATTCCCTTCCCCACCCATTCGTGTGTTTCATCCATGACCTGGACTGACCACCCCTACTGGTGGAAGGGTAGTTGGGTCTCCAGGATGTATTCAGTCCTTGGCTTCTCTGCTGCACCTGCTTGCAATGTTGCCAGTTTGTGCCTGTTTTGATTAGGGTTTTGTGTTATGGAAACTGAGGCCACCAGTGCATTTCACACAGGAGGTCGCTAAACAGTAATGACAGCTGGTAAAGATGGCTACCCAATGCTATTTGAGATTGTCCAGAGCTGGAACCTTTTGACTGAATCCTTCCAAACTTTGGTGGGTTATATTAAAATGAAACATAAATACAAACCAGCCCCGGCATTTGCAAAATTAAAACTTGACTCTCAAGATTTTGCAAAATCTAAACTTAAACCAGCCTGCCCTGTTTGACTTTTATGAAGTTGGGAAAAAATGGGAACCTTTTATCTAAAACTTTCCCAAACCTCCCCTTGTTGGGATAAAATGGATCCCAGATGCAAACTACCCTAAGTCTGGTTCTGCTAAACAGGACCCTGCATCCTCAGCCAAACTCTGAACACTCCCAACATATGTTGCATTAGGACCAATGGCTTATAGGTCCAAGGCTCTGTCCTCCTGAGACCATCCCACACCCTGCTCAAGGCACTATTTTATTATACAACAAGATACATAGTCAAATTATTCCCCAAGCGGCAGAGACTCCAGGCCTGTTGTTTATTATTTGAGTGGACTTTCCAAAGTTCCTAAGTCACGTTGAAGTTTTGAAACCTCCACACTTACAGCACCGAGAAGAGTGCTACGTGCCGGTGGAGTGGCTGCCCAGCTCTGGCTCTAGTGTGCAGGATAGCTGCAGTGGTAGGAAGTCAGGGCATAGGCTTGTTCACAAAGAAGTATCCCGAGCACTTTGCTGCTCTTTATGAAGCGCGCGCCCGCGCACACACGCAGACACTGGATGCATGGAGATGCCAGCACGCTGGCATTCAGAAGCAGCAACGTGTATAGCTGGATATTCCTGACATACACTCCTTTTTCTGGCTGAAGTTAAGCAGCTTTTCTGAAGGTAGCATATGAAGCAAATGTGTTTAACTCTTCCCACCATTTAACCACAGGAACCTCCTGGAGGAACCTTCTGGATAATGGGCCCAATTTCCCTCCTAGGCAGAGATACCTAATGTCATGACTCTTTCCTGCCCTCTCCCTCCTCACTTCTTTGTCTCATTCGCTTGCTATGTCTTGTTGGTTGTAAGCTCTTTGGGACAGAGATGGTCCTTTCCTGCAAGTTAGCAAAGTGCCCAAGCACTCCAATCTGGCTCAGGTTCCTTGGTGAACATAAGTGTTAATTAATAAATCAGAATCACCACCACCTTTGTGGGCACCAAGGGCGGGGCATGAACCGCCGGTTGGGGGAGGCTAACCCCCAGCGCTGCCCCTTCCACCTGAGGCACTGCCTCTTCCGCCCCCCACCGGAGCCCAGAGTCCCCCACTCCAGCCACCGGCCCAGTCCTGCCCCAGGCTAGCCCCCCAGGCCCAGAGCACCAGGAGGGCAGGCAGCCCACGGAGCGCCGGGAGGTGCACAGCCCCAGGTGGAGCACTGGGGGCTGGAGGACTGGAGCTGCACACAGGGAGCGGTGGTAAGCAGAGGGCGGGGCCACGCTTAGCTGTTTAGCCTCCCCCAGCCTATGCAACCCGACGCCCATGGTGGGCACAAAAATATACCACAATTATTTGTTGGCACAAAACATACCTGCAACCACCAGAGGCTATTTCTGGAAATCAGGCCTGCTGTAGGTGCTGGGAAGACAGCACCACCTCCCGTTTGGGATCATGTCACCGAAACCCTTTTCACCTGTGCAGCAGGTTTGCTTTCTCTTTTGTTAATAACTTATTAGGTGCTTCTACACTCCATGTGCCTAAAAATGAAACACGTGGCCCTAAGCGCAAAGCATTCCGATAATGATTTCTAGGGTCAAATAAATTCTGCCCTTTTATTCTCCGGTGGGCAGCTATAGGAACCATGCATCCAAGAATTTGGTTAACAGATGGTACAAAGCACCTAATGTAGGTTCTACTCAGAACAAAGTGTGACATTGGGTATTGTCAGCTGTTGGTCCCGATTTTAAAATATCATCATCAGTGTTCTTTCCCAAATGTAGCTTTTAAAATTCACTATTGTGGTTTCTTACATTGATTTCACTCAGCGATAAGACTTTTTTTTGGCTGATGGCCAGCTTAACTGTGGTCGGCATCTTAGAGTTTAGGACTGAGCTGCTGGACTCTTCTATCAGAATAAAAGGGCCTTTCAGTTTATAGGCACAAGTTCTTGAATAAAGGCATATTTCATGCGTGATGTCTAAATATATCAATCAGATAACTGGAACTGGTGTGCGTGTGGGGCAATTTCTGACGTAACATCACTTTGACATAGAAGAAAGGAGCTTTCATTAGTCCTGAGTGTGGAATGTTAGTTGTACACTAACAAGTGATTCAGTAAAAACTTGAAAAAAAACAAATGTAGCCAGCATTTTCGAATATCCAAGAACCTCCACTATCACCACTATAAATCAGCAGCCCCAATTTACAGAGTGAAAAGAGTTCCAAATCCCAGAAAATGAAAAAAAGAAGGGAAAAAAAAAAAGTTGGAAAATGCGAAGCGACATTCATAAATAATGCTGACACGGCCAATAGATGAATCGGTTCGCTTTGCCACCACTGTCTCCCTCCTGGTTTGTTCCGTTATTTGTCAAAAATCTGTGCAGAATAAGGATATGGAGGTTTGAAACATGTGCCAATCTTCTCATGCAAATAGCCTTTTGTATTACAAACACAGAAGTGACTTTCTGACTCCTGTTAAGATTATGAATCTCCCATATTCAAATCCTGTGTCCTGTTGAGATTTTCAGTTTATCTGTAATGTTGAAGACTATCCTACCCTGTCTTTGAGTTAAATGCATTGTGGCAGGAGCATGCATCATATTATATACCAAAACAAAACACACTAGCAAGGGGGGCAAACTGCAAAATTATGATCCGTCAGCTGGATTTGAAGACCCTGAAGTCTGGTGGGTTTGTGTTTAGGTTCATCTCTACAACACATTTAATTGAAGTTAAATGAAAGGTCTGATTTGAGCCACAGAAAGAAAGGAAATTAAATTCAGTCTGAAATTCCTTCCTCAAAACCCCCTCTACACCTTGCCCAGGTATTCTAGTACCTGTGATGTACTAAGTCTGACCACTCAGTGTTTGGAAGTCCCGGCAACAGATACAGTACTTCCTGTGTATGCACAGCATGATGGATTAATGACACCATTTTCATCTTTAACCAGAAGAATTTCCTTGTCTTTGAAAATACTAGCCAGACTCCTCAGGTTGCTTGCTTGTCAATTTTTCTATCTTATTTATCATACGTATTTATAAGGCACCTCTCACACTAGGATTTACGTACCAGTTTGTCAGATGGAATGTCCTTTGATTTGTTTTAAAGTCATTTCCTACTAAAAAGTGAAGATTTCATATTAAAAAGTATTAAAGTCTACAGCTGTTACGGTCTATTGTAGCAGTTCCCAAGATCTAATCTTGAACCACTGGTGGTCCATGGAATATTTCCTTGTGATCCACAGAGTTGGCTGGTCACATGATGCTGGTTCCCTTCCTTGGTTCCAGCTGCTCTATTGCATAAATAGACAGCTAAAAATGCACTTAATACTTTCCTAGTATGACTTTCCCATGTATGCAGTTGCTGTGGTTGACAGAAGAATGTTATTCAATCGTGAATGAGCAGGGAGGTGATCTATGTGGGTACCTCTCCTCCCACTTGCAATCACAAGACAAGCACTCTATTAAGACGTTCTTATGTCTTGACAACGTCCACATCTACTGAATCGAATGGATGAATCACTAGTGAGTGAATTGTTGTTGTACAAAGAGCTGTAATAGTTCCATTGCTAGAATTCAGACGCTGAGTCTTTTAAACTCTAGGCTGTTGAAAGTACCACGCATGTCTGGGACCAAACTGCAGATCACAGTGCCAGGAGGAAGCAGTGGCACATTTGATACAATATCATTGTTACATGTCATGTTGCAACCTGCCATTGTTTCACAGGCAGCAGAAGTGACAGTGGGATCCTTTAATGTCCTGCAAGCTAAATTTACAAGGTGGGAGTTCAGGTCCTCAAAAATGTCTTTGATGGCACCTTGCCTTTGGTGGTGGTATGTGCTGCATAAGAGCAGTTTCAAGGAAGCATGAATTTTAAGCAGAAGCAAAGGAACTGGGGTGTGTCATGAAGGCAGACAGAAGGCCAGATGGCACCAGTTAATATTCCAGTCATTAACATAAAAATATGTCTGCTGCCTAGTTCATTAACAAAGATATGCCTGAACTATAGAGGTGAAAGAGCTGTATCTAAACAACACAACCTCATTTGTTTGCAACATTTCTATGACTCAACTACAGAGGGGCAGATTCAGATGGGAGTCTAAACTGCTGTAATTTTTCCTTTTTCTGTCACCATAGCATATAAATTACACCATTTTATAGCCAGATTCAAAGCCCATTGAAATCAACCACTGATTTTAATGGCATTGGAACAGACCTACGGACCAACATGTAACCACACCCCATTTAACGTCACCTCTCAATCTGTCCCTGAGAAACTGGCTTTGATCAACTGCCCTATAAAGAATGGTGTTTCTGGCCAAAGACCTTGTATATAAAGATTTAGTCTGAGCCTCGTATGGCATTTATAAACATCTTATGGCATGAGTTCCCGGGAATATGGTCTATAATGGAAATATAATGATAGATCTTTGATAGCTGTAAGTTGTGGTGCTGCTAATCATCTCTATTTAAGAATGGAGGTACTATTTCAGTCTTAACATTACTACCATTATACTTTTTAAGTGTGTGTGTGTAAAAAACATCTACAGATATATAGTTACATCTCTGTATATAACAACACACATATATACGGTGCTTCAAAAGACGGGTATAGAATTGACATCCCATATGCAAATGATATTGTAATCATGTCATTTCATCTAGTTCTGTGGAATAGAACAGCACGATCAAAAAGGACTCTGCCCACTTCAAAGAAAAACTTTAACAGTTATGCTGAGCTAATAGCATTACTGATAAGGAAATGAACTTCACTATTCCATCTTGGTTTACATTTTAATATCCAAGATCTGTTTATTTAAGGTAAACACCCTCAAATTATATTTTTTAAATAAAAAACTTGCACTTTAGTTTTCAGGGATATATGTTCATTCAAGATAAGGTGATTTTAAAAAAAATATATTGTGTAGTACTAAATTGTAAGAGGAAAACAATATGCTCCTCATGAACAATGCACAAATACGGTACCACACAAATCTCTAGAATTAAAAGTTCAGTCATTGTTATTGAATACGATGTGTGCAACTTTTATTTTTGTTCTTTATTTTTTCTCCCAGTTAGCAATCTAGCTCACAGACAACGATCTAGAAACACACATTCCCTGCATGTTTGAAGCAAATAAATGCAATTGCAATGGAAAGCAATGGAGGAATCACTCCTGCCTTGTGGGCATTATATTTTTTAATCTACCAATAAGTTTGGGTTTTCTTTCATTTTTTAGTTTTACATAAAGTAATTCCAAACTGTAAGCCCTGGCTGACCTAACTACTTATTAAAAATGCTAATATGCTTTTGTGCTTTGATGTCTGGTGAACAATAAAAGGGAGAGAGTTACTCTGGGACACTGTAATCCTTTATTTGTCACTAAGTTATGACACCCAGCAGAGCTGTGTGACAGTCCAAATCAATCATCCCGTGTGCACTGCAGGCCTTCTCTGCCTCCTGCAGAGTCTATGCAGTTTAATTAGCTTTTTTCACACTAGCATAATGTACATCTGCAGCTTCAGCAAGAAAAAGAAATGGAGGATAGTTCACTGGGATATGGCGCCTTAAAAAAAAAAAAAAGTTCATATAAAAAAAGTCTGAAAGAAGAAACATCGCAACCCTTTGTAGTTTACTTCAGAGGAGTTTGCAGTGGAAATCTACAGGACTGGGTACTCTATATTGTTCAATGTAGATTTTTTTAAACTTAATAAAGCCCTTTTCAGCTAAAATATCAGATGGCATTTAAAACCTCTCTTTTCTAATGGTCTATATCTTTTATACCTTTTTTGCGGTTGATCATGCAGTAGCTCACTATCGCTTCACCTTCCCCTCCCCTCAAGATTTCCTCCATTACGAAAAACCAGAAAATTCTACTGTATCAAACCTGTATTTGCTGATTAGAAACTGTTAGCCAGATCCTCAGCTGGTGTAAACCGGTGTAGCTCCATTCATGTCAATTATATGTTGAACTGAATGGAGCTATGCTGGATTGACACCAGATGAAAGGCCCCTGTACCTGTTCATTTTCACATGTATTTGTAGCGGTGGATCTGTGACAAATAAATACCACTCAACAAGCAGCTGAAATCAGACCCTGCAGGACTGTGGTTGGGAAGAATGCGTATCATTAAGTGTGTGGGGGACCTGCTCAGTTCTCAGTGTCAGACACCAAACAATGCTTCGTCTTGGGTCAGAAGTTCTTCAGACAAATGAGATCATGTCATCCTGAGAAAACATTTCTGGCCTTAATACACTAGTGGTTTGATTCCACTGAGCAGTCTAGCAGATACAAACGACATGGGAGAAACTCCCTAATAGGGCTCCTGTCTGAAGAAGGACAAAGATTCCCTACTAGCCTCTACAGCTGATGTAGAAGAACGGTTAATTTGATGATGCAAGATAAAGCTAGTTAATTTTTTATTTGGCTTTGTAATCGGGCCAAGATGCATTTTTAAAGAAATGAATTATTATCCCCTTATCCTGTTCCTCAGACTTTGACCCCACAGGAGTCACCTGCAGAATACGGCTCCTTGATTCAGTGACAGATTGCATTACTGGAGACGTGTTACTCTTAATAATCTTTCTACAAAGAAATACATCTGAGGAAACGACAGAGCAGGTTCAAATGACAAATATTTAGTAACCACTTCCCCACCACCAGCCCCACCGCCCGTTTAGATGTGATACAAGGGTGAGAAAGTCAGAGAGGTGCCTGCTAACTTACCAGGTTACAAACTGCCCAAGCTTGAGTCATTTGCAACAATGAAGTTCATTACAAAGGTCAGAAAAATGTATCGTCTGTGGGGCTTATTGGGCCAGAATTTCTAAGCACATATTAATGAAATAATATGGAGTTTTGCTAAAAGTCTGGTAGTACAACATAGTCTCCTATACATTGTTATCCACTCTGCAGACACAATCTGATTTGTTAATCTTCAGGACTGAAGTAACTTTAGTATGACTAAGGGGAACTCAGCCCTACCCATGAATCTCTCTCTGTGATGATACCGTCTTTAAGGTTCTTTAAGGTTACTTTAACCTGGTCATTTTGCCAATTACTGCATCTTAAAGAGTGTTTTTTAAACTCCTTCTCTTTAATTCTTCTTTATTCTCAGGTGCGTATTGTGGTTTTCCCAGTTCAGGTGGGTGTAAAATATAAATGCATCTCCTGTACAATTTAGCATTTAATAATAATAAATAGCATGTGTACATTGCTTTTTCATCTGTAGATTCCAAAGTGCTCAGGGACCTAGAAACAATACATTTCCTTATTGTATAAACTCTGCTCCCATTGAATTTAGTGTAAGTTTTACCAGGGAATTCAACAGCAGTAAAGTTAGGCCAATGTTAAACCACTTTGAAAAATCCCATCCCACCTCTTTAAATGTTAGAGATGGTCTGGAATTTCTTGACAAAGTTTTCCTGTTGAAAAATGCCAATTTTTCAAAACCAAAACCTTTTGCAGGAGACTATCAGTTCTCATAAATTTCCCATTGAAGATTAAATTATCAAAACATCTCAATTTGACATTCTTGAAACAAAAAGTTCACTTCATCTTAGAAATTTTATTTAATTTGTAGTAACAAAAATTAAAAGTTCAAAATTAAAACAAAACATTTCAAAATTAACAAAACAAAATGGTTTCAAATTGACCCAAACAGAAATTATTTTTTGGATTTTTTTTATTTTAAAAAATATTCAAGATTTTGACTTTTTGTCCTGAGTGGGGACAGGAAACTACTTCTCTCCCAGCTCTAATAAATACCAGAGATACATGGTAGATAGAGAGATTAAGAGAGAGAGAGAAAGTGGGTCAATATATTATTCCCATTTAACAGGTGGGAAAACTGAGGCACAGACAAGTTAAGGCAGGAATTTTTCCATGGAGTATAAGGCAATTCCCTTAGGAACAGCGCAAAATAAGAGCTGCTAGTAGAATCCAGATCTGCTTAATCCTGTGACCTCGCCAAATACAAAACATGAATCTGAGTATATTTTCATGATAAACTTGGCGTAAATGCAAAGAACTCTAGTAGGATTCCAGAAGAAGAAATACTTGATTTGCCAACAAATAGAGAAACTATAAAATGGATACATAAACAATCAATGTTTCCACAGGTAAGAGCCATAACAGTTTCTGTAGGTGAATTACAAAACAGGCTGAAGGCAGGGAAAACATTCATTTTTATTTATAAAAGATCTTGTGAAGAAGTAGGCTGGAAACATACTGAACATGCAGATAGCCATGTCATTCACTTCCAAAAACAAAACCACATGGAATTAACTGGTAAAATTCCCATTGACTTCAGTGGGGCCAAGGATTTCACTCACGGTGCCTCGTAACAGAATTGTCGTAGCTAAACATGTTGCTGTCAGACCTTTGGCTACTGCTGCTGTTGTGAGGCGAAGGCACTAGTAATGATCTTGCAGCTCAAGGTGGGCTCTGTGGTCAGATGTTGACCAAATCTTCCAGAGCAAAAAGAGACGAAGCACTTGGGTGAATTTCACCCCTTCGTGGACAGGGTCAGCAGTGCAAAGGTCTAATGCTGAGCATGGGTCCGATTCAGAAAGGTGCTTGAACCTAACCTTAAACAGGTGAGTAGCCCCGTTGAAGCTGATGGAATGAATATGTGCTTATAGCTAGTGTTGCAGTGCGCGACTCACCACTGTTGCGCCTCCTGCTGGTCGTCTCAGGGAATTAGCATTTCCAGCTGCCGGAGCGCCCTCTGCAGGCCGGTGTCCTGCTGCCGCTGGCCCCAGTGTCCCTCCCAGAACCTGGTGCCCCTTGTCTTTGGGGTGCTGTCCCCCTTGCAGTACCCCGTAGTCTCTCTGGGTCTTCCCTCCCCAGGGAACCCACAACCCCCTATCCCCACCTCGCCTCAGTCTTTGGCTACTGCCAGTCACCATCTAGCCCCCACTCACTGGGGCAGATGGCAGGGTAAAAGCCACTCACCATAGGCAAGGAGGGTTTGGACCTGCTGCCTCTGCCTACCCTTGGGCTGCCCTCTGCAACCTCAGTACTTTTTCCAGCCTTTAGCAAGGCCTGCAGCCAGGGGGTCTTCCAGGCCAGAGCTCTCCAGCTCCCCTCGCCTTCCCCCAACCCTGCTCCAATCTAGGTACCCTGCTCAGCTCCCAGAAGCCAGGTCCCTTCCTCTCAAAAGGCTAGAGAGAGAGTGTCTCCCTTTAGCTTCTGGGCCCAGCTCTCTTATAAGGGCCAGCTGGGCCCTGATTAAGCTGGCCACAGCTGTGGTCAGCGAATCACTCAGCTTCTCACAGCTGTTCTCACTCTCTCTTACCCTGCTGAAGCCCTCTCCAGGGCTGCTTTTACCCTTCCAGGGCCGGAGCAGGGGGATCACCCCGCTACAGCTAGGCATGAGCTAAAGCACCTGGCTGAATCAGGCCTGGCTCAGCATTAGGCCTATGGAGTCAATGGAACTAATACACACATACTTTAATTTAGGCATGTGCTTAAGCACCTTGTTGAACCAGGGGCAACCCTCAGCACAGGGGTGAATTTCACCCTTAAAAAGACCAGGAGTAAGCAGTGCTATGTGTAACTGAGATCAAAGGGGCACGTCGCATGAAATGGGAGACTGCCTCTTGGCATTTCATTTCAGTCGTACACTTGAAACGGGAATGGAGGATCTCCAACACAAAGGGGAAGGAGCATAGTCAATGAGAAACATTTGAGCAAGCTGGCACGCTTCAGGTGATCTCCTAGGAAACCAGGTGTGGTTTTTATTTATTTTTAACCTCCTTCATGATGCAGACCATGGAGATGATCGAAGACAGATTCCACAACAGGTAACAGGAAGCTGAGTAGCATCACTTGACCACAAGAAAGATGATGTTTCACTCCCTCTTCTTTCACTCATGCTCTTTTTACCATGGAAAGGTTTTTCTGCTTGGTAGAGATAATAATTTAAGCCTACTTACAAGGAGAGAAACTGGAGAACAGGAAACAATTTTCCTTTTTATTCAGCATTTATACATGAAGATGGGGGGCCTAACCAAATCAAAATAAAACTAATTTGTGGTCGGACATCCTGCCTAGCAGAGGGAAAATTGTGGTCCTAAGGAAGAGCAATATGCGGAAGAACGGCTTGGACCATTCTGGGAAGGGCATACCTGGGAAAGTAGAGTTTATTGTCTCTCTTGTTCTTTAGAAGTTGGGGAGAAGGAGTGATAGAAGTTAATTCTCTTTTTTGCCTCCTCTGGAAACCGTTGATAAGAGTTTCCTCCTCCCCTACCCAAGTACATCCAGCATCGAGGTCTGTGTATGTTAGTCAGACAAAAGGCCAGCTCAAATTTGGTCTTGGTGCTTGCATGGCAACCTCAAGCTAAACCACAGACCTCCTGTTCAAGCCGGGATCCAGCAGAAGGGGTTCAGCCCTACTTCTGATGGGAGCCTTTTATAGTCTCCAACTTGCTGTTACTTGAAAGGCATCAGAGAAGGTAGGAGAGGGTTTCTGCAAAGACTTCTATCAATGGAAAGGCTCGTTTTCAAAGCTTTGATTTTCCCGGGTGCTGGCACCCTTTCTGAGAGCTGTTATTGCTTGGGGTGATTCCTTCTTGAAAGACCTTCACATCACAGAAGGGGAAGTCCCACTTTGAAGATTCTCACTAGAGATGGGCCAAACCTCCTACTTTGCATTTCATTTTTTAAGCTGGATGAAGTTTGCTCATTGCAAAATGCTTGGTTGGTGCCAAACTCTTCTAAAGCAATGAGGCAACGTGATCGCTCAGTGTCAAGTGGCGCATGTGTACATATGACTGAGAAATCCACCGTCAATTTAGGTAGGTATGCAAGGTGAATTCGGGTTAGGCATACTCCAAATGTAGTGCTGGTTTGCTCTGGCAAGTTGGGGCAAGCTAGATGAATACCACTTGGAGGAGAACACTTCCAGAGTTTGTCCTTGGCAGTATATTTGAATTCTAGAATGAAGCAGTAAATAGCAATTACGAGGAATTTGATCTGTTTTCAGGTTGCCTCGTAATTGCTTTGTTGCCAGCCCTCCAGTTCCGTGCGACTCTGGATTATGGCAGTGACAACCTCCCATTGGGACATCAACACTTCAAACATGATCCATCTGGTAGATGGCAGAGCACTGGGGGTATTTTGTCCCATATACTAGACAGATGAGGCAGCAGTAAACAGTTAATTTCCTTCTTTTTTAGCTCCATTTTACCCCCATCTTGCTGCAAATGTTTCTTTAATTGGTCAAACACTCATAGCCTCTTGTGCAGTAGTGAGACGATCAAAGCAGCCAGGATTCCTGGGTTCTAGCTCGGATTTGGCCATTGACTGCGTATCATTTTGGCCAAGACATTGAACGTTCCTGTGCCTCACTTTCCACCATGTTCGAAAAGTGAACACGATGCTACCTGCGTTTCAATGGTGCTGTAAGCTTCCATCCATTTAATGTCTGTAAAGGAGTTTGTAGATCATCGGCTGACAGGTGCTGCCGAAAAGGCCAAGTCTAACCATCTTGACAGTCCGGCAAGTCCTTTCCTGGTGCACACAAGGCGCACCAAGCTGTCGTCCTCCAGTGCAAATGGACACAAGAAATGTCCTTCAGGCTGGGAGTGAAATACATCCATGGTGCAGAGGGCCAACACAAAGCCCTCTGCACCACTTAAACCTCATATAGGGGTGGCACTAGGGGTCTGCTGCCAGAAAGGCCTGTGCGCTGTGCATGTTACACAAAGGGGTTCTGCAAGACCCTCTATAGTCCAGAGCAGAAGGCCCATATTGGGAGATCGCCCAGTGCAGGGCTGCAAATATACCTTTGTGAAGCTCCATGGGCCCCAGAATTCCATGCAGCTGGTACATGGGGGCTGCAGCTGCTACTCCAGCCCATAGGGTTTCACCTCCCCAGCTGCTCTGCACTCCACCCATGTCCCTTGGGCACTTGAGGATCCCTCTCAAGAGTACAGGAGTGGGGTTTGAATGGAAAATGGTGATGTCTGGGCAGACAAATATCTTGCGAGGCCAACCTTTTCTCCCAGTTCCGCGCATGGCAGCCAAAGCCGTCCGTACACAGCTGGGCTGAGATTTTTACCTTGCCGTTCTGAGAGTGCAGGTCTGCTGCTTCTTTGTTTAAATGTGGGTCATTTGTTGACTCAGATGCGCCCACTTCTCAGTCCCAAAGGCGGCAGTGCAAATTATACATCACTCTAATGAGCGTCCCTTCAAATAACCATTGCCCTGATTTTGGATACCTGGAGAGAAGATGCACATGCTAAGGAAGAATTATCGAAAACACACCACTGACTAGACATCAGAGGGAACCTCAAAGCGACAGTGAAGTAGAACAAAGAACAAAAACATTTACAGAAGTGCTATGGGGCGGGAAAAAGGTGGGAGGAAGTGTACTAACAACAGTAACGAGGACAGCTATAAAAAACAGAATGAAAGGGGGCTGCTAGGGAAAAGAGGCAATCTCAAAAAACACCAAGAATTAAGAACACAGCTTGCTAATCAAATCCTGATGACTCCCCTTGATATCTTCCTATCAACAGCCTTTTCTGCAGGAGAAGGAAGAAGTTTACGTAGGTGGCTTAGTTAAGTTGGGTTAGACCCATTATAGTGAGTCATAAGCATCCATGATATTTAACCAAAAAACTATGACTCTGAGTCAGTGGGATTCCTCAGATGGCTCTAAGGGTTTGGTAATTTAGTAATGGTCAATGAGAGTTATGCCACTGACTTTACTGGGAATAGAGCAGCTCCTAAATGAAGCAATGCATCTAAGCAACTCTAATTCATTTTAGGCCCGATCCTGGATTTTGATATGGGTTGGCAGATGCTCTCACCTGCTCAGAGACTCACTGACACCCTCTAATACATTTGGTGCTCCGCCCACATGAAATGAATGGAGTGACACCAGTATGAAGTCAACATAAATGAAATGAGGCTCAGACCTCTGAGATTTACCAGACTAGGTGTTCTAGATAGGGCTGGTTGAAAATTTTCTGTCAAAACCGCTTTTGATGGAAAGTTGGGTTTTTGACTAAATAAAAAAACTTTTTGTGAAAAGTGTCCATTTTCCTTGGAAAATTTCAACTGTTCATTGAGAAATCAAATGCCATAGAACTGAAAAGTTTTCAGTTTTTGTCCAAAACTAAAAAAAATTCTATTCAGAAATGCTGCCACATTGCTTCATGGGAATTGAAGTTTGGGATCCTTATTCTCCATGTGCTAGGCTCCCCACCTGGACTATATCTCCCATGACGCAGGGCAGTGGTTCAGCAGAAAAAAACATACCGTGGTGCATCATGGGAGATGTAGTCCAGCCAGGGACCCCGGGCCATAAGTCATCCTATCTATAACTCAAAGTTTTGTTTTCATTCTTTGCTGAAAATGTATAATTTTCCATTGAAAACTGATGAAAACGAATGGGTTTTGTTTTCATTTAAATTTTCAGCAGGATTTTTTTTTGTGTGTGTGTGTGGGCCAGCTGTAGTTATAATTGCAATCACTCTTAACTAGTATAGTACTAGACATGTTTGAAGCACTGTACAAACATTAACTAATTAAGTCTCACAACACTCTGATGCGTTATTATCATAGAGGGGATGGGATTTGCCCAAGGCCACACAACATGCCAGGGCTGGGGTGCCTAGCTCCCAAGTCTGTGCTCTGCCCACTCCCTCACTCTGCCTCTCCACTTTAATGTGAGCACGATGCCATTAGGTATGTGTTTATTTAGCCTTATGCCCACATCCATTCAAAAGGAGTGCCTGTCCCTTGCTCCCTCAGAACAGCCATGGAAAAAGACCAGTCCCCCACTAAATGACCAAACCCTGCTGGGCTTTACAGAGAATGTCCTGCCAGATTCCCTTTCTTTCTTATAAACAAGCGAGGCCCTACTCAGTCACAGCTGTGGCTGTATGTGATAACATGGAAGAGCCCAGCCTTGCAACACTTAATTGAATGCTTAGTCCTTATGCCGTTGCAATCCACCTGATTTCAATGGAACGCCTCTCCAGAGTAAGACCACCACCCATGAGCTCATTTTGCAGAACTGGGCCCTAAATATTCATTTTAAGGCAGGTCCCATATTTTCCCCCCAATGAATCCCTTTCCTGCACAGCAATGCTTGTTAGCAAAAGTGAAGAGACTTTTACTATCTAAAGCCAACATTAGAATGAGCTTTCCCCCCATGAGAGCACCTGGATCTCATGTTTAATGAGTAAACACAGAGAAAGAGAGGCTTGCAGAATGATTGTTCCCAACATCATTACTTCTGAACCCGACATTAAAGAGAAGTAAAAGACAACAGCACAGCAGTTCTTTGTTTTTCCACCACTCTTCCTAAAAAATATCTTTAATGAGACGCATTTGAAGTCTAACATGGGGCCGTTCTCCTAGATTATAATTGATAAATCTTCCAAAGTGGTATGGGGAAAGGATTGTGTAATAATTACTTGTTTCTTTTGAGGAAATAAATAAAATATGAAAAATGTAATTACTAACCAACAAAACGCTGAGAACTTGTTTCCCGCCGCTCCACCGACCACAGTGTGAAAAAAGTCGGCATTTCAAAGGTCTTTCTCCGAGTTTGGCATGACACACAACAGTGTTGTTGCTCTTGTTTGTTTTTCAAGTGCCAAATTTTCCAGTTGGAGTCATCAGTTTGTTTGCAGTTCTTGCATTTATTTGTGTGCTGCAATTAATTTTTCTTTAAAAAGGAACAAATTGCTGTTCTCAAAGGGTGGGAGGTGCTGAATTGATTTGCTTCAGAATGGAGGAGTGCTTCTTTCAGTAGTTTCAGGGGAAGGCAGTTCAGGACTCTTGGGGTCTCTGGACAGGTTGATGCAATGCTACCAAGCCCACAGCGGGCAAGAACCCAGGGGCACCACCTCCTCCACCATGCAGGAGTAGAAGTCTTAGGTGTGATCTTTACTGCTCGTGCTCCAGTGGTAAATGGGTTGAGCGACAAGCTGTTTTACGGAGACTGAAAGTAGGAGAGTCCTTGGGTAATGCCACCCCTCTTACTAGGGCATAGCTGAACCATCTCTTCCCCCACATCCCAGCCCATCTCCTTTTTAACAGAAATGCTCCATCCACTGTACTCCTAACTCCCTCCACAAACAGCAGTTCTGGGCACAATCCAGATTTATCTTAGAATCTTGTGATAAAACTATACTGTAGGCCCTCACCTCAAGAAAGCCTATGGTTTTGCTAACATGGTTCTCAGATGCACAGATTTATAACACTGATCTTAGACTAAAAGAAACGCCCTCCCCTCCCCCCGCCCCCTGGAACCTGTCACCAGAACCCTGCTGACAACAACTGTCCATTTTTCCCCTATGCACTCATGCATTTCTATGGTACATAACAACAACAACGATCTAGGCAGAAGTTCCATGACAGTTAAATACAGGCTGGTTTAAAGGCTTTCAATTTTGCCTCAGACCCTTCTGGTTCTTGGTGGCCTGGGGCTGTAGTACTGGGCACCTGCAAAGAGGTAGAAACACACCAAAGGGGAAACAAAATGTTGAGGCACATTCTGTGCTGCACCTCAGAAGGGGCACGGCCCAGGAGGGCACAGAGGTGGCTTTACACTACCTTCCTGCCACCTGAATTCTGGCTGGCATAAGGTAGAGAGCAGCCATTTGGACTGCTCTAAATTACACTGTCTTAAATGGCTTCCAATGGAGCTACCCAGAGCACACTGAATACACTTCCCTCTTCCTCTGACATGCCCTACTCCTGCCCATGGGCTACCCTGCGCTGGGGCTATGATGTGGAGGTAACAGCCCAACACCACTATATCAGCTCTGTGCTGCCCACGGTACCCGCGGTGATGAGGAAATAGATGGCTGAGGAAATCCACCAGGGTTCCAGCCACTTTATGCCACGGGAGCAGCCTAAAGGACTGGGCCATGGTCTCTTTAATACACATGCTTTTCAGCATGGACCCTCTTTGCTCTGACTGGCTTACAAAGGGATAGGAACCAGTCTTCCCTTGCCAAATCTAGGCCAGCTCATTTGACCTAAGAGAAACCAAAACAATGAAAGAAAACAGAGTCTAACTTAGAATCTTTGATGAGAAGTATAACCCTTTGGTGGGCCTGGCATTTGGTGTCCAGGCTCCCTATGGCCTCAGGGCTAGAACTGGACCTCTCATCCCTCTATTAGAAATTAACCCCTTCCTCGCTTGGGTTAGTGTGGGGCATGCACACCTCTTAGTCATAAATTGCTAGGAATTTCCCTCCCTTTCAGTCTTTATTGCTTAACCCTACAACAGGTTCATGTGCCAGATTCTTGGTTCCCAAAAAACACAGTCAAACACATATTTAATACATTCCTGATTAGACTTTGCTTTCTCATTTTTTTTAACCATTCTTTAGAACAATAGCATATAAATTTAATGTGGTTAGAAGACTTCAAGCCACTTCCCTCTTGCTTAATTTTGTAAAGTTCTATCATAAATATTTGATGGCATTTTTTTAACCTTTCCTTAAAACAACAATCTACATTTTTCATGCACAACTAAGACCCTCAGCAAACTTTATCTTACATGTATTTGTCGCTTGATCTTTAACATCACAACACAGTAATTAAAAAAATGGATTTGGTTTGCCTCAGGTAGTTGCCGACTGGCATGTGTTGTGTATTTAGCTATGTAGCGGATACACCTTTGTTTGCTGTGTACTGAAACCTTAAACTTTTGTTTTCAGAGACAGGTAGCCATTTGTGTTTAGTTCAGGGCAGACTGAGGCATAGTCTTCACTTACCGGCTGGTCCGGCGGCACGCCATCGATGTTCTGGGATCGATTTATCGCGTCTGGTTAAGACACGATAAATCGATCCCGGATCGATCCCGGAAGTGCTCAGAGTCGGCGCCGGTACTCCAGCTCGCCGAGAGGAGTACGCGGCGTCGACGGGGGGAGACTTCCGGCCGCGTCTGGACCGCGGTAAGTTCGGACTAAGGTACTTCGAATTCAGCTACGTTATTAACGTAGCTGAATTTGCGTACCTTAGTCCGAAGTCCGGACTAAGTGGGGACCAGCCCTGACAGAGAACACATACAGGCTGTGTCTACATTAGGAAGACAAGAGAGTTCTTGACTCAAATTTACTAACATGAGGTAAAATCTTAGTCAAGACAAGGCAGTTTGTAGTTTTCACGTGAGTTACCAGATCGAGTTAAAGAGTCTAAAAAAGGGAGGATAGGGAATTTTCTGAACTGTGTGGTTCTACTTGCTTTTGGGACCTGTTGAAATGAAAGGAGTTCTACCTGCTCACACCAAATCTAGTCACAGCCCAGAAAGAATTTTCAATAAAGAAACACAAAATGTTACCCTCTCCTCTCCCCCATGCACACACACTGTGCCAACAAGAAAAATCCATTGTGTGTAACCAGTGTGTTGCCAGGCTACCGAACGTGGTATTTGCTATATGCACAACACAAAGCTTTTCCACAATGATGCTCACGCAGCACTAACACCCCCTTCTATCCCTAAACCCCCTACCAAAAATGTTTTTTAATTAGCAAAATCTTTAAAAAGAATTAAAAAAAAAAATCTTACCCTAAGCAGAGTTTTGACCCCAAAGAGAGAGACGTTCCAGAGACTCCATGAAGTCCAGTAGGGACTTCGCTATTGCTATCTCTATTATGTGATACTATGGGTACTGTGTGACAATACAGAACTCTAAGACAGATTGATAGATGTAGCATAAAGTTACAGTGCTTTGCATACAGTCATTAAAGCCCAGGCCAAGGCCAAATGTGCCAAGGCCAAGAGGAGAAAATGTTATTTTGTTTACTTATACCATGGCCCCCAGGAATGCAGTTGTCTATGAACGAGACTGAAAGGTCTTGGAAACTTGGACTGGCTTCCTCACCTCTCAACCCATCCATCAAGAAACTGATTCCTGTGCTCTACCTAGACAAGGGTCAGGTTTTGCAAGCCTGACACAGGTTGAGTAGCACACTCAGGAGTAGTCGCACTGAAGTCACATCCCACAAGATTTACAAGACTCCCTGCTATGCTGGAAATAAAACATAGGCCCTTTGGGCTTATCCAGTGAATAAGTGCTGTTCAATGTGAATATGGGTTGCAGAATCCAGCCTTAAAATGCTCTGTTCATATTCCCAGGCAACTAATTTTCTGCCCATCTCTTACTGTTGAGCATTCTGCCAGCATTTTCCACTAAATGCCAAGATGTTTAGCCTTCTAACCCTCTAAACTCAATAGCACAGGCTGTGGGGATCTGTTGTCAGTTAAATTCACCCTAGGCACTCACTGGTACAGCTCCCCTCTTATATATTCCTTCCTGCTGTGTGTACTTATCCCCGCATTGTAAATGTGCTTTCTAGACTAATGTGCACCATTGGTTATTTTTAGGTATCAAAGACATTTTTCTCAAGATCTTTCTTCATTAATTCACTAATTCACTTTTTTGTCTTGATCCCAGTTGCTCCATTTTCTTTATTGTCTCTTAACCTTGATGCTCAAAAGGTGTCAGCACAGATTAGCAGGGAGTTTGATAGCTGCTGGAGAAATGCATTTCATGTTTTCCTGCATCGTTTTAAGCATGCTACAATGATTTGCTCTCATGGCCTCATATTTAAGTTTGGCTGGTAAATAGCCTGCAATCACTGAAGAGCACATAAAACAATTTAGGATTTTTTCCCCTGTTTTAAAATAAATATGAAGTATAACACAATGCAATAAGAGACAAGCTACAAAAGTCATGCACGTTCTAAAAGTCTGGCCCTTTAAATAATTTGCATAATTAACTTTCCCTATGAGTTGATCAATAAGTAGGAAAGAATCATATGGCTTGCTGCTGGGAAATTCCCAATGGGAGTTAGGCACCTAAATACCTTTGAGAATATGGACCCAAGTATGATTAGGAATTCTCGTTGGAGTTCATCAGGCTCCCACTGACATCCCAATGGCAGTTTTGCCATTGACTTCAATAGAAGCAGCAGTGGGACTTATCTTCATTTGGGTTTTTAAAGATACTTCTCAAGAGACCCAGTAATGTTGAGTCCATCTCTCAAGATACCAAGGGTATGCCTACATTGCAGCTGGGGGCGAGCCTCCCACCCAGACAGAGAGACATGTACTAGCGCACTAAATATAGCTGTGTGGACACTGTGGCACCGGTAGGAGCTGGGCTACCCCGCACTGTGGCACTGTCCATACAACTATTTGTAGTGCACTAGCGTGAGCTCTGCTAACACAATTCTATCTACCTGGGCTGGGTGGCTGGCTGCCTCCTTGCTGCAGTGTAGACTACTCCAAGAGCCACTGAGAGGTTGCTCTATCGATGGGAAAGCTGTCCAGTGCTGGAAAAGCCATACAGGCCAGAGAAAAGTGACAAATTCATGGACCACAGCTGCTACCTTTTCACATGCTGAATAGGATCTTGATCCTCAAATAGCCAAGGACTGCTCAACAGGGGGTAGAGTGACACCTGGGCAGGGCTCTCACTAAGCTAAACCCAGAGACTGCCTGTCCTCTTTAACATAGAATATCAGGCTTGGAAGGGACCTCAGGAAGTCATGTAGTCTAACCGCCTGCTCAAAGCAGGACCAATCCCCAGACAGATTTTTACCCCAGTTCCCCAAATGGCCCCCCTCAAGGATTGAACTCACAACCCTGGGTTTAGCAGGCCAATGCCCAAACCACTGAGCTATCTAGATAGCCAAGACATAAGGGCCAATAGGTTCACCCCCATGGTAACTACAGGGGAAATTTGACACAGATTGCCTTCTGGGCTGGGGAAACCCAGCTGACCAACTCACTCGTCAAGACTTGGGGCGAACAAGGAGGACCTTTAATAACTATGCTAAGACAGGTTGGGTGAAGGGTTGCTCCGCTCTTGTCACTCTTCAGTGGAATCATTACATTCCATTTCCTGTAGGGGGGGGAGGGGAGAGGTGTGTGTATCAAAATAAAAACAAACACACATACACACACACATAAAAATGTGAGTTTATGCTAAACAGAGTGTACTTGTCACCTCACCTCTGCCAATCACCAGATAAAAGGAGTCGTTATTTTAAGACCCCTGCCGATGTCTGTCTGTCTTTGTGGCACTACTAATTGGAACACCCACTGTGCTGGCTTCTGAAAGGCCTGGTGTCTGTGTCACACAAATATTTCCTCTTTCCAACAGGTTTAGATAGATAGTTATGTGGTTCCAGGTGGCTCTAGATGGCAAGACTCCTTTTGAAGATTTCCCGGCGCAGTCTCTTCCAGAATTGTCCGGCTCTGCATCGCATCCCATGGCACCAAGAAGGATGCAAGGTTGACGAGGTTTAAACCAGCATGACTGGCCGCCCAGGTGCTTTAGCATTTGACAGCTTCCACCTGCAGCCCTAAGCTCAATCAGATAATTAATACCAGCCTTTACTACCTGCCCCACTAGAACTGCTGGGGAGAATAGGGTTGGTTTTTTAAGAGCTTTCATGTGGTTACTGGGGCTTATGAAAAAAAACCAACCCAACACTCCCCCGGTAACCGTCTGTACAGCTCCCTTTTTCTTTTCTTCCCCCCCTACTTTTGGGCTTTCAAGTCATTTAACGTTTCGACGTGGCGCTGGGAGAACAGAATCATCACAAAGATGTTTGAAAACCTTACAAAATACATTAGCAGCAGGGCTGAGATATTTAGCTGCTTTGTTTGGTACGGTTTCTTTTTGTAAGTTTTTTCCCAGGGAAAGCTCAGCACTGGGTGCAGCATCTGGCTTTCCAGGGAGGAGGTTCCAGTCTTGTTTTTTTTTTTCCCCTGACATGCACTTTTCCAGCTGGGGTTCACTGAGACACAAAGAGGTCAGTGACTGGCCCAGGGTTACAGAGCAAGCTGGTGGCTCAGCCCAAAGGAGAAACAGGAATCTCCCACCCCCATCCCTGCTTTGCCTCCCAGTTCCTTGGTCTGAATCACCAGACCACACAGCCTCGTTCTGAATCTTCTGGGGATTTCAGATCGACTCCAAGCAAAAGGTTTCGTACCCGAGCTAAGCACATGGCCCCACACACTTATATAAAAAACGACAAGACACAACACGCAGCGTGAAACCACACCCACCCACACAAAGTGACGACACCACCCACAGAGACCCACACGCGCTGTGAGAAAAAGATTTTGAGATTTAGAGAGCTTGATGCCCTGGTTCCTATTTTATGTAATGATTCTTTGTATTGGATGTGTTATGTTACATGTATTCGGGACCTATCTATCCATCTATCCAACCCAGCTAATGTGGGACACTGGACCGAATCACTGCACACATCTTCTCCTAGGAACTTCTGTGATTCAGTCTAGTTGCCTAATGAAATCAGGGCCTCAGCTGCCCCTTCTCCAGGTACTTCAGAGGCCATCCTCCTCTTACTATTTAGTCTTGCTATTCTAGTCTGTTCTGGTTCTTATACCATGCCCGTCACTGTGGTATCAGATTCCCCAGTCCACCCTCTGCATAACAGCACTTCACTTTAAATATCTTACTTAATGAAGGTCTTCAATCCTACTCTCCGTGGCTGCCCAAAACTCCCATTGACTTCAGCAGGAGTTTGGGGTGCCCCAGGAATGCAAGATTAACCCTTAAATCACTATTGCAACTCTCCCTTAAGTAAGACTCGTTACAGCTAGACAGGGCAGGCCAATGCACATTGACACATGAGGTCAAATCATGACTAGGGTTGAGAGAACATGCCCTGACAGGGAAAAAAAAAATGTATAAATGGAGAGCAATCTTCATGCAAAGCTTCCTGAGAAGTGTAATGACAGCACGAAGGACGCGCATCGCATGCCACCATTTATAAGGGAATATACATGATCACTAGAGAAACAGAGAAGTTGTGAGGAAGAAAAACAAAACGGATCCAGGACACTTTGCTCATGAGTAATACTGTAGAACCTCAGAGTTACGAACACCAGAGTTAAGAACTGACCAGTCAACCACACATCTCATTTGGAACCAGAAATACACAATCAGGCAGCAGGAGAGACAAATAAATAAATAAAAACAGCAAATACGGTACAGTACTGTGTTAAACTATTAAAAATAAATAAAGGGAAAGCAGCCTTTTTCTTCTGCATAGTAAAGTTTCAAAGTTTTATTAAGTCAATGTTCAGTTGTAAACTTCTGAAAGAACCACCATAATGTTTTGTTCAAAGTTACAAATATTTCACAGTCATGAACAACCTCCATTCCCGAGGTGTTCGTAACTCAGAGGTTCTACTGTAAACTAATAAATTAATAATAAATAATAATAAACAACCTATCTAGCATTTTTTATCAGTAGATATCAAAGCGCTTCACAATCTTTAATGTATTTATCTTCCCAACAACCCTATGAAGTTCCAGACTAGCGTACTGGACGTGTTTCCAAAAATCACAGTGCGTTATTTCAGCTCGAATCATTTAGAAATCTGGTAGATAGACTGCCACACACTCAACCCGATCTTTCTATGCATCAGACTTTTCCCACAGGTTCCAGTAAACATACATTTTCTCTGTAGCGGTGCAACTTGCTCTCGTTGGAATATTTGGCTAAGAGGGGGAGGGATAGCTCAGTGGTTTGAGCATTGACCTGCTAAACCTAGGGTTGTGAGTTCAATCCTTAAGGGGGCCACTTAGGGATCTGGGGCAAAATCAGTGCTTGGTCCTGCTAGTGAAGGCAAGGGGCTGGACTTGATGACCTTTCAGGATCCCTTCCAGCTCTATAAAATAGGTATATCTCCACCAGACTGAGAACTAAAGCAAAGATTAGGTTTAGAGGACCTGGAAGAAGTGTGTCATAGCAGGAGAAAATGAGGTACTGTACAAAGATAACACACATGTACCAATATGAGGAAAGATCACTGAAACAGACATGACCAGATGGCATAGAGGACTTATGCAGTGTTGTTATATCCATGTTTGTACCAGGATATTAGCAGGACAAGGTGGTTGAGGTAATATCTTTTATTGGACCAACTTCTGTTGGTGAGATAGACAAGCTTTTGGCCTTACACAGAGCTCTTCTCCAGGTCTTGTCATATGAAACTCATCTGGGAGCCTCATAGTCCCCAGTATATGCTTCATAGATTTAATAGATTTTAATACCAGAAGGAACCATTATGATTATCTAGTCTGACCTGTGTAACAGAGGCCATAGAATTTCATCCAGTGATTCCTGCATAGAATCCTAGAATATCAGGGTTGGAAGGGACCTCAGGAGGTCATTTAGTCCAACCCCTTGCTCAAAGCAGGACCAATCTAGCCCAACAACCATAGGCACCCACTGGAAAAAAAAGTGTGGTTGCTTAGCACCCACCGGCCACAGATGTTCCCCCATCACACACTCATCAGCTGACGGGGGGGTGCCACAGCTGATGGGGGGTGAGAGCAGAAGCAGGAAGAGGCGGAGCGAAGGCAGGGCATTGGGGGAAGGGGCAGAGTACTCCCAGGGAGAAGGGCAAGTCGGCACCTGTGCCAACAATATATTGAATGAGACTGTATATTTTAGAAAGACATCCAATCTTGATTTAAAAAGGCTCCAGGTGATGAAAAAACTACCGCGTCCTTTGGAAACTGTTTCTCTGGTCAATTACCCTCAGGGTTAAACATTTGTACCTTATTTCCACCTTACCCTTCCCTAGTTTCCAGCCACTGGATCTTGTTTTTCCTTTGATAGATTAAACAGCTGTTGAGTATCAGATCCGTATTCATTACTGTGGAGAAAGTGGTCATCTGCCATCCCTCAAAACAAGAACGGGGTAATTTCTCAACAAGTATAATCCAGGGAAGCAGATGTCAATATTGCCATCTTGCAAAAGACTCCAACTGAATGTAGACACCACATCTGCCTTTCTAACGTATGTTTCTAAACATAACTATGGAAATCAAAATCATTCTTTAAAATGGACAAAAAAGAGGAAGAAAGCAAGCCAATGTGTTGAATTCAGAAGTTGTGATAGGTTTCACCATGCTTGTTGGATTGCCTGGATGATTTACTTCCCCACCAGCTTTCAAGAGGAGGAGCAGCTCTCCGGAAAGTATTCCAAATGTGCAGTGAGCTCAGTGGCCCCTGTCCAGGTCTATGGAGAGATGGCACCAGTTCAGGAAGAGTGCGGACACTGGTGCGGCAGCTATGAAATTATCAGACAGCCACAAATCACAACTTGAGAGGGGCTGTCTGGACCCAAGCACACAGTTTGCTTGTGACACTGTGAAGCTGTCTCCTTTGCAAAGCCAGGCTTAGCAGTTTAATAACATGACGAAAGCCGGAAATCAAAGTCTAAAGGAATTTTCCTACAGCTTTGTGATCAGAAAGAAATATGAAGGGTTTAGTCTGGGAATAGAAGAATTACCTCACCAGTGCACATCCCAAGAAATAGAGACATTATCTGGGTTTATGTCGAGTTAGGGCCAGATTGTGATATTCTTATTCACATCAAGTAGTACCTTACTCCACAAGTTGTCCTATTGACATTGGTGGGAGTACTCAAGAAGTAAGTTACTATTCTGTGCGTGTAAGGGTAGCACAATCTATTCCTTAGTAAAAAGGAAGGTATCACTCAGGAAGTGCAGAAGAGTCTATTTTCAGCTCTTGTGGATAAAGCGTTCTATTTTGAAACAAAACTTGGCTAATTCCTGTGGTTACACAGGTTTCAGAGTAGCAGCCGTGTTAGTCTGTATCCGCAAAAAGAACAGGAGTACTTGTGGCACCTTAGAGACTAACAAATTTATTAGAGCATAAGCTTTCGTGGACTACAGCCCACTTCTTCGGATGCATATAAAGCTTATGCTCTAATAAATTTGTTAGTCTCTAAGGTGCCACAAGTACTCCTGTTCTTTTTGCGGTTACACAGTGGATCAAACTGTTTTTTTGAACCAAAAGGATGCTGCACTTTTGTCAATCAGATTAGACTTTGTATTTACTAGACATTTTGGGCCAGATTTTCAAAAATATTTAGGCAACTATAGATGTGTGGGATTTTCAAAAGTGCCTACGTGAGTTAGGCACCTAAGCTATTTAGGCATTTTGATAGGCACCTGTCTGTATCTTTAGGCACCTACATACCTTTGTAAATCTGGTCCTATAGCTACAACTACACCACCACTAATTGAGGTCACATCACTGAATCCTCTACTTCAAATAACAAATTCAGCCCCTTTTCTACAGACATCAGCTTTGAAAATACAGGCATCATCCTCATCCCCAAGGCAAAACATTCTATTGGGAGCGAAAGCAGTGTGAAGCTGCAGGTCCCTCACAAGCTATGAAGCAGCAGTGGGTCACATCAAGGAACATGTCAGAAAGTTAGCAATGCTTATCCAGAAAAGGCTGCTATAACAAAGCAAAATCATCCATCACACCCTCACGACAACAGCTTTATAGCTGGGAGGACCCAGCCTGGCCATCACAACAGAAATATAGCTTACAGGTTACGCTGAGACCAACTGGTACTGTGGTCCAGCGTTCTGTGCTGAGACATTTGCATTTTTATGTTACTATATACAGGCTCTTAGTCTGCTCTCACAGTGGTGCAGAGCAGAAGTTATTCAGAGGATGCCCACAGAGTTATACCTAAGAGACAGAATAATTAGATACAGAAAGTCTGCAAAATAAATAAATAAAATGCAGAGTCCCAAGATGGAAATGCCCTAGGTCATGACCTGGTCTAACACATGCAAATAGCAAGATGCTGCTTTGTAACTGGTTGAGAGCAATGGACTGTACAGTGATTAACTGCAGCCATATTCGTCTGGCTTTGGGGCAATGATCTGTGAGATCACTTGAAAGCAGAGACAGGCTCGAGCTACAAAATTTGGATCTGGGTTTCAAACACTCCAGAGTGCAAGGAAGTTCAGATCTAGAATTTAAATCCAGTTATGAAGGAAGAGAGGGGTCATAAGCAAAATGCAGATTTGCATTCGGATTTTAAACAGGAAGGTTCAACTGTACGGTATATGTGGTGTTGGTACAAGCCCATCTCAAATTTAAAAAGTCTGTTTTCTGGCTGCAAGAAAAAACCCACAAGATTAACAATATGTGTCCTGATACCATGGTGTGGGTGAATTTACCTGATACCGGCTATTCCTGGGCAGTATACTGTCTTTGAATCTTGAACCCATTTTGCTGATGCTGACCACCAGAGCCCAAAGGAACAATCTTTCCCTCTGCCTGAAGTGAGAATCTCTTGATGTTTGTCATCAAATCCTGTGCTCCTAAAATAAAATGCCATCTCATAAAACTAGGCTGGAGCTCATGGGAGTGGAGCAGAGAATCACATGGGCTGAAATAGTGAGGTCACTTAATCAGGGATTGTTTTGTTTGGCCGGTGCTTTTTGTTTTGTGTTTTTCCACCCAACCTGCCATTTTCTCAGGCACCCGCTAACTCTATCCATTGGGCCAGGGCTGGCCTTAGGGAAAATGGCACCCCCGGCTCCTATGGGTGCCCCACTCTCCCGTCACCCCTAACCCCTGCACTTCTCTCCTGTGCCCCAAACCCTGCCCCCTCCTACATCCCAACATTGTGCTCCCTTCAGCCCAAACCCCTGCCCCTCTTGTACCCCCAGCTCCTGGACTGTTCTCCCTTCATCCTGCACCCCAACCCCTACACAGTGCTCCCTGTGCCCCAACCCCGACACCTCTCTCCTGCGCCCACATGGGGAAACGAACCTGGATGCTCGGAGCAGCTGGTATTCTTGCTCGCTCTCCCCCTTGAATGCTGCTCCTCTATGCACCCCTAGGGGGCTGTGAGGGGGACAGCGAGGAGCGACATCAGGGCTCCCTGCTTCCAGGTCACTTTCCCCACCTGGGCTGAGTACGGAGAGGGCAGAAGAGCAACAGTTCCTGATGCTCGCCTCACAGCACTGCCCAGGTGGGGAAAGTGACCTGAATCCAGGGAGCCCTGATGTCACTCCTCGTTCCCCCCCTTAACAGCCCCGTAGGGGGATGCAGAAGAACGTGTGTGTGGGGGGAGCAGTCTCTGTGGGTCACCACTCACCCTCCCCACCCCCCATGTTCCTCTGCCGGGAGGAAGCAGAGAGAAATCTGGGCAACCCCTATGTGGCATTCCCCAGGGAGCAGTTTCTAACACTACACCTGCAGCGTGCACCTCTGCGCTACAGCCCGGCCCCCCCTTGACCACCGGTCACCCTGAGTGGCCACCCAGATGGCCCACCCCTAAGGCCGGCCCTGCACTGGGCAAATGAAAAACCAGCAGAGAACCAAAAGGGAGAGCTCCATGCATTCCAGGGAAACCAAAGCTCCTTGCCGTAATTAAATCTGGTGTAAGGAGATCCCAACCCCTGATTCACTAAGCCGTGGTTTATGTAGTGAGGCTCCCACTCAGAAGGAGCTGCCAAGTGATTCACGTGTAGGTCATTATCATCATCTTATTGTTACAGATTCATCCATAACCGTTTGCTATAGCTGCACTAAGGAAAGACTCATATTGGCTGTAATGGGAACTGGATCAAGCCCTAAATTAGTTAGTCATGTCACGCCTAGAACTCAGCCTGTTAGCTCCCACACTAGGGACAGGACAAAATATGTGTCAGTACTTAGAACTCACTCCTAAATCACGGGTTCTAGATGTAGTTCAAAACCCAGCATTTTTCAGGTCCATTGGGCTCTGGCAAAATGCAAATTCTGCAAAGTGTGAGTCCTATCTGAGGTTTCATTTTCTTCCCCTACTCGTCCTAGAAGCAGGGTGGGAGTTACTTTCAAACAAGATCCCATTTACTTGGAATTTAGTTTGGTTTTATTCCATTGCAGGGAAAGTGTGTTATCAAAATGTCAAGTTTTGCAAAAATGATCTGGAGGTTTCTCAAAACCCAAACTCCGCTGGGTTCTTCTATTACTAAACCCCCACTGGCAGGAGCCTTAGCACGTGGTTCATCAACATCGAGGTTGGACCTCCACACTGCTACTGAATTTGTGCATCACAGATCTCATCCAAAGTCCGTTGAAGTGAACGGGAGTCTTTCCATTGATTTCAGTGAGCCTTGGATCAGACCCACGGTGCAGGTACCATACTGATTTCATGGCTGTAGGCAGGAATGTTCCGTGTACTCTGTAGTGGACATGTTTTACTTTTCTGGCAGTAACATTTCTTATGGCAAATGGCATGATTTCTTTGTTCTTCATCAAGCCTTCTATGTACACATCACTGGATCTTTAACTGCAGCTGCCATGGTTAGCGAACAGACTGAGTGTCCTGACCATGTCTATGAAAAAAAAAAAACTGAAGACCTTACAGGAGGTCCACATGTACCTTGCTGTGGAGAAGGCAGAAGACTCCAGAATGAGACTAGTAGTTTCTGGGTCGGTCACTGAGCCTGCCCTAGAGAAGGATTTTGAGTAAAAAAGAAAACAGTGAGGAGTTTGGAGAGAGAGAAAAAGATCTAAATGTCAGTGGCTTTTTATGCAGCTCTTTTCACAACTGAGCAAGCAGGTTAGATGGATGCCAGGTTTGTGTGAACGTTTGTGCTCCTGGAAGTACGTCAGTGTCTACAGAAGACGGTGCAGTATTTAAAACCCATCCGGGAACGTCATTTTAGTTTTGCTTGACTGACAGGAGAAACGGAGATCCCAGCATACACAGAAATGAGAATTCAGACAATTGACAAATGTTCAGACCATCTGGAGAGCCCAGCACTGCATCGGAAGTCCAAGAACATACACCGCAGCTCTTTACCATGAAAGAAAATCCCGACTCAGAGGACATTCTTCATTCCCAAACCCGGCTTTAAACACCTACAGGCCAACTAGCCAGCCAAGCTCACATTTTAGTTTTGGATAGCAAGGGTTGACAACTAATCCTTTCCCAGGGCTTTGGTACAAGTGAAGAACTGCCTTTATGCGTTGGTGGTTTTGGTTTTTGTTCCCATGATATAACTAGTTAATTGTAATCAGCAGAGTTCCTCTTGCTTCTCTGTCAAGTTACCATTCTGCCTCAGAGGATGGGAGCCAGTCCAGGGGCAGGGTACATGCTGATCTCTCTCGCTTCAAGTTAATAACCAACCTTCCTTTGAAACTATTTGCAATGCAAATCTTCTGAGTTCAGGCATATTGCTTTTTTCTCATTGGTTATACACACTGAGGGAAAACACTGTTTACAATGCAAAAAAATAAAGGAGACTGCATGAGGGGAATATTGGGAAGTCACATTTGGTACTTTAAAAACAAAACAACCCCCCACCCTACACCCCAAAACACCCAACCCTTGAGGTGTTTATATAGAGGTACCTATGTCTATACCAGTAATAAGCCTTTGGGTGAATAAAGCAGTTGCTGTTCTCAGCAAGAAAAATAGATCCTTTGAAGGCTGAAGGTCTATATGCAGCATCCCGGGGAGGAAATATAGCATCATTGTTAAAACAAGTGTCTGTTCTAGTCCACTGACTTCCTAAGGGACCTTATCTTCTCCAAGCATCAGTTTCCCTAACTACAACAGCTAGGAAAGGTATTATGAAAGTGAATGGATTCATGTTTGTAAGTGCTTTGAGATGCTTAAATGAGAAGTGTCATAACAGAGGGTAAAGCATTATATTAATGGTGAATTATTATTGTACTTTGTCCTTCTATCAGGAGCGCCGCCAGCTTTTCTGCCGCCCTAGGCGGCGGAAGGTCCTGCCCCGAAATGCCGCCCCCTACAGAGGCGGCGGAAGGTCCTGCCACCGAAATACCGCCGCGGTCGCCGCCCCCCAAATTATAGCGCCCTAGGCGACCACCTACGTCGCCTAAAGGGTTGCGCCGGCCCTGCCTTCTATGCAACTCTACACATGATGATCTCAAAGCACTTTACGGCACTAATTAATGGATATTCCAAGCTTTCCATTTGGCCTGTTTGGTTTTTAACCTATCTAAGAAAAGAACTGGAAAAAAATCAATCAAACCAACATGTTGGCCTTTATATATCAGGAGCCAAACTTCTCCGACATCCAGGCATCTTCAGCTCCAGTCCCATCTCTCATCATAGTTGGCTTGCCATGGGATGGACTCTGCTTTAATTATGTGCAAGAGAGGAACAAAGCCTGAGCTGTAATATGGGCTCAATCCAATACTCAGTTTCTGAGAAGGGAAAACTCAGAGTCCCTGAAGAGGAAAGAGGCGGTGCTGTGGTTTCTGGAAGGAGAAATTTAATACAAGAGTTTAGAGTAAATAAATTACAATCTCATTCTGATGACTAGAGTGTGAGAATCTACAATCCCAGTTACTGAGAGTGAAACCCTGTCCTTCACAAGTGCAACTGTGCTGGGGTGGGACGCAAAGCGAAATCAGTGGAGGGTCCAACACTAGGGTCATCGTGCCAAGGCAGGGTAGGCTAGACAGGAATGGTGCAGGCATAGAACGCTGGCTTGGAGTGTACTTCGTTGCTCATTTGAAAGGACAGTGTGTACTCAAGGCTAATGCCTGCCACTAACTTCAGGAAGCCGCTCGCTGTCCGGAGACCTGGATGCAGCCTCTATCCAGCACACCATGCTGCTGTGGAGCAGAAGCGGGACTGCTGCTTTATTGTTCCCTGTGAGGGGGGTGGGAGAGACTGCCACAAGGAGCAGGACGGCAAAGTTCCCTAAACCCTGTTGCACTCACATATTAAAGGGCAGGAATCAGCCCTTAAAGTCCTCCTTTGTAGCCTCACAGTTAGCCTTAAAGAGCAAGCAAGCAAAATAAACTACGACAAATGTCTCAGCCACAAAAGAGCTTGGCTAAACTTTCCACAGAAGGCCAATGATTTAAAATCAGGGGCCCGCTTTGGAAAATATCGACCCTGAATTGTAATGTCCTGAAACTGAAAGATTTTCTCCATGGTAAAAGCTGCTTGAAAAATCCTCTCTCTCATAATCAGAGGCGTTCTTTCGGCGCGGCCCTACCTAACAATTGTTCAGGGAAACATTATGTTGACATTACTGTTTAGAAAATAAAAAAGGGTTTTTAGAGAGAGAGAGAGAAACATGACCATATAGCACTAGTGAATGATTAAAAATTTAGATGACTGCCTTTGAAACAATAAAAAGCTTTGGAAGCTTCTTAATGAGCAGCTATCAGAAATAAAGCATTTAAAACTTCAGAAAGTGCCTCTGTGGAAATTTCATTGTCTTTGATGCTGTAAAACAACTGCAGGGTGGATTCATTTCAAGTTCTTTTTAGCATACTGGTTGTTCAGAAATATTGGGAGATATCTTTCTTAGCAATATGTGGGGAAAACAATGTCTTGGTCGCTTTCATTTATCTGCAATTTGACAGGAGTGCAGTTTATTAACTTGAAAAGAGACAGATACATTATCTGAAACACAGAGAGTATAGTGGGTATTGCCTTCCTTTCATACCAGTTGGGAGTCCATGACACTTTGAACTTGCTCACCATTAAATGCCTTCCTGAGTTGTTGAAGAAGCCTTTAAAAAGGGAGCCGGTGCATTTATGATGTAAATTCGTTATTTTGACACTCTTTGAAATCTGTCATATTCAAGTCCAATTTAATGCATCGCAAAAATTCTTTTCTTTTAAAATACTTTTCTTTTAAGATTTCAAAGCCATTTTTATGTAGAAAACTATTGTTATACCTAATATATCCTGAAAGTGTTTTAGCAAAGGAACTTATATGATTCTGTTTTAAGTCATGTCAGGTTTTTAAACATGTCATTTCTTCAAATAGGCTTTGACCATGTTATCTTTTTCCCCCCCATTAGTTAAAGTGCATTTGATTTCCATGGATAGAATTAGTCAGAGTATATGCTAGGTTATCAACATTCACATCAATTGAGATTCTTTTGGATTGTATTCGATCAAGAATTGCATACATACCTAAGATCCGTTCAGACCTGCAGGCAGGTAGATGGATCCAAACTAGAACACCTGTTTGTGTAAATTTGAAAGCTTAACTAAAGCAGGGAGCATTTAAAAATAATATGAGCTGGTGATGAAATTGAATTGCATTTTTTGTGGGGAGGGGAGCGATATTTATTCTAAATGTGTGTATATATCCAGCATCCACTGTTCAGTTTAATTCTGACTAAATCCAAATCTCATATATTTCAGCTCAATCTTCAATCCAAACAAACCTCCTCAAGTTCACTAATCCTTATTACACTGTGGATTTTAGCCGTACCTGCACTACTTTATCGGTTTGCAAGATATTTTCAGCTGGTACAGAGGTCTTCATGCAGCTCTGCTTCAAAGTGGCACACAGAGGACACTCTGTAAAGAGTTTCAGAGAGCGTTTACAGATGCCTTATCACTATGGGGGAAGAAGGGCGCTGGGCAGAGGGAACAAATTTCTCCAAAGGGGTGCAGAACCGTCCTAATCTGGAGAAGCGATCAAATAAGAGTTTCAAAGATCTCCCTCTACAAAGGAGAGAATTACGCTTAGTTATTAGCTGTCCAAAATCAGTGACCACGTTTTGCAAAACATAGAAATATGTCTGTTATGCTATGGAATCTTATACTAAACAGTGTAAGGGATATTTTATATATGTCCTCAATGCAATATAATTACAAGCGGCTGGGTTTCAAATGCAGTTTATACTGAGAGTGAGATAAACGAGGAGAATCATTACTTTGGTGGTATTTAACCCTATAATGGTGGCGAAGGGGAGTAGCGCTGATTTTATAAAGTCACTGTTATTTCCTTTGTTGCCTGGCTTTGTGATGGTGCTTTCACATATTTCTCTCTTCCATCATAGGGAATGATATTTGAGGACTTACATCTTCCACCCTTTAAGCAAAGTCCTTCCCCACACACTATGATCACCTGCAAGCTGTCAGAGGCTGAATGTAAAGATATTTTATATGAGGTCTCCGGGGCAGAAATCCTAATTGGCCTTAGGAAAGAACTATTAGGGGCTAATCATCTTATAGTTAGATCAGGGTTAGGCAACCTATAGCACGTGTGCCAAAGGCGGCACGCGAGCTGATTTTCAGTGGCACTCACACTGCCCGGGTCCTGCCACCGGTCTGGGGGGGCTCTGCATTTTAATTTAATTTTACATGAAGCTTCTTAAACATTTTAAAAACCTTATTTACTTTACATACAACAATAGTTTAGTTCTATATTATAGACTTATAGAAAGAGACCTTCTAAAAACGTTCAAATGAATTCCTGGCATGCGAAACCTTAAATCAGAGTGAATAAATGAAGACTCGGCACACCGCTTTTGAAAGGTTGCCGAGCCCTGAGTTAGATCATCGTGCCCCTCTGCAAAGGTAGGATATCGTCCCTTGCTAGAGGGGATATCAGATATTGCCCCAATACTACACTTGATCTTAGCCAAAAGGCCATTCAATCTCACAACTTGAAAAAGGCAGCTTGATCCTTGACGCAGGGAATCCTGCAGTGCTCGCTAACCTCGTGGCCTGGTTGGGATCCGCGACAGAATGCATTTCTGCTATCATTTTCCCAAGTTTCAGATTTCTGGCTGGCATGAACAAACCCTTGGGTTGCATGAGAAAATACTTTGAAACGGTGCCTAATTGACTTGGGCCCAGTTCAGACTATAGTATGCCACATAAACCACCACCACATCAGTTCAAGGGAGAAAGGATGTCCCCATGCTTGGCTCAGACTATAGGGTATTTCCTTTGCCAAAAGCATTTTAATCACACTTAAGTATAGGTTTGTTGTGGCGGAAAGACAGAACCATTCCAGTTATCGATTTTTCCCACACAAGGAAACTTCTGTAACACAGCCCATCCAGTTAAATGTCCTGAGGTTCATTACACCAACTTAGTTGACTTAACTAGCCTTATCATATCGCTTCTCTTTTCTCTGCATTCCCACAGTACAAGGCATGTTTCTGTGGTCTGCAATAGTATTATTTTCATTCAGTTTGTTGGTGTTAAGCTTAGTCCCCACGCTCTGGGCTCCCTATCATTGCTCTGGGGGTTGTTTGATTCTCTCTTCTCTCCCTCCCTTTATTTTTTGCTAATTGGCTTCCACCATTTATCTCTGATGGTAATTATAGTGCCCCCTTGGCAGAGCAGAGACAGGATCCAGTTGTTATGAGTATAAATGGGATACGTCATAGAGGTGGCTGGACACAGAAAGACCCTGTGATTCTTTGTGTCTCTCTAGTTCAGCAGCTGATTGTAAACAGACCTAGGATCACCAGTCAAGGTCTTACCACGTCCTGGTCTAGAATCCACACTCATGGAAGGGGCTGCTGACTATAATCCAGCCACACCCACGTGGCTAAGCACAATGGCAGAGAAAGGCCAAAACTTCCTCCCCACCTACAGTGATGTTCAGTAGTGGGAGGAATCTTCAAAACCCAGCCTCTAGTGCAGTGGTCCCCAAATGTTTTTGCTCGCAGCCCTCCCCCCGCTTACCTGGTCCGCACCTCCCTGGGAGCAGTGGTCAGGCCAAGAGCAGGGCCATGGCCAGGCGCCGTGGTCAAAAGCGTGGCCAGGGTCGGGCACCGGGGGCTGCAGTCAGGAGCGTGGCTGCAGCAGGGCACCAGGGGCAGGGCCACAGACGGGCCAGGAGCAGAGCTGGGGGCAAAGCAAGGCTGGGTGGTGCTCCTTCCCCATGCCCTGTGGGGGCTGGGCTGGCCTGGGCCCCGCTGCACCTCCCTGAACATTCCTCCATGCCCCGTAGGGGGTTCACCCCACAGTTTGGGGAACCACTGCTCTAGTGTTTGGGAGTTTGTGCCACGTCCAGTAAAGATGTCAGAAGAGGCCTTTGGAACACGGGATTGGCCTTGTGGATTACAGCCGTCATGCCAGCATGATGAATAGGACAGGTGCCCAATGCTGGCCGTGCATGTTAATACCTAGCATAGTTCCTCCCACCTGAATATCACAAAGCACTTATGTCTGCCCTTAGTCTTATCATTTAGATATCAGAAACAGGCTTGCCTTGAATACTCTGGCTCCAAACCCCTCAGACTCTGAAGAAGTTCTAATGCAGATCTATAGCGTGGGGCTGTGTCTTTTCCTTACAATGAGCTAAAGCAAACTCCAAGATATGAATGGATTTTGGTTCAACCCTGGGCAAGTTTAGTTGCAGGTCTCACCTTTGCCATTCAAGCTCATTGTAATGATATGGTTACTTGCAATATGCTGTGGAGAGTTCCAGAAAGGGTGTGGTCCCTGGTAAGCGAGGGAGACGATGCTGGAACTTGAACTGTGTGCAAGTTTGTCTGTGTCTTGTTGCAGGTGTTTTGTTGAATAAATGCCACCTGGTTAAGAAGAGGACACCCACCGCTTTCTAGAGTTTGGTTCTAAAATTGTTTTCACATTCTGGCATCTTTCTTATGGCCATGCAGAGTAGCCCACCCGTACCACAAGCCTAGCTGGCCACACCTTTAAAAAGTGACTATTAATTTTAGATGCCTCAATTTTTGGCCACCCAACTTGATACATTTTCAAGGGGGCTGATTTTCAGAAAGAGCTGAGCCTCCACCCTCTGGAGACCATGCCCCTTTAGGTGGCTGAGGTTGGTTATCTCAGAAATGTGTCAACCAAAATCACTTTTGAAAATCTTGGGCAATAACTACATTTATTAACAAATTAAGGGCCCCATCCTGGTGTAAGGTCAGCAGCCACGTAAACCAGGGGGCCAGTCAAGTGAGGCGAGATCAGCACAGGGTTTCATGATGAATCTGGAAGAAGTCATGTTGCAGTCGGTGCCAGCCCTGTACAACATCATGGCTGGGAACTGTTCAATGAAAGTTCACTACCTGGGCATGTAGAGCATCATCATGAACAGCGGCTTCCGTTATCAACCCATTACATAGCCTCTTTCTTATCTTCCACTTCCCAGGAAACTGTGGAGATTTGTTTATGAATGTCAGAGACAGAGAGGGAGAGAAACATATGTTAAGCCACTGTGATAAATCAGACATACAGTAAGAGAAAGGAGGGAAACTGAATGAAGATGAAAGCAAAATATTTTTTTAAAAGCCATATTAAAATCCCTCTGAAACATTCTGTTGATCACAGGTGCACACACATAATATTTATACCTCAGAGGATGCCAGTGGCAAGCAAACAAACTTTCTAACCATTTGCAGATATCACTATTTGCAATACTCATGAAATGGGAATTTTATCATCATGCAATTCCCCTGATAATTCTAGTCTGTCTAATCGATTTCTCTACCCCTCCCCTCCGCCAAAAACACACACACACACACAAATAGAAAGTGTGGAGGTGTATTCAGTGACGTAGTCATGAATGGGCAGCTACGGGAACGTCCCTGCCAGTGTGACATCACATGCAGAGGATGCCATTTTGCTCTACCAAATGGCATCTTCCATGTAGTGTGACCTCACATGCAAGATCATGCTATATGGAGGACACCATTTTGAGAATAAAATGGCATCGTTCACATGCCAATATGCCGTTCTAGCACTATGCGTCCCCACTACAGCACAAGATGTATTCAAAAGCCACTCCCCAAAAATGCTTGGGCATGAAGCCCCCTCTGGTTCAAATGAGAAGGGCTGTTGGCGCAAGTGCTTTGGCTGATGGTAGCTGCCACGCACAGTATCACACAAGGAGAGCGGCTGTCCCATAGGTAGCCAGGCCTCAAACCATGTAGGGCTTGGTAAGTTGAAGTCACCATGTTCTGTGCAAGAAACCCCACTTAAAAGGCAGGCACTGAATTCTGTGCTACTTGCAATTTCTAAATGGCTTTCTGGGGATAGGGTGACCAGACAGCAAATGTGAAAAATCAGGATGGGGTGTGTGTGTGTGTGGGGGGGGTAATAGGAGCCTATATAAGAAAAAGACCCCAAAATCAGGGCTGTCCCTATAAAATCGGAACATCTGGTCACCCTATCTGGGGTAGCTTCACATAGACCTGCAGGGTAATATTGGCTCTTCTGGATTTCCCCTTGGAACAATCCCTCTTGAATTGGATTGGCTGTAATGCTCTATGTCCTAGTTATGTGCTGATGTGTCTGGGTCCAAGGTTCTGTACTTGGCAATGTCCTTTTTTGGGTTGATTGAACAAAACAAAGACCAACACTCGTTTAGGACAGAGCGATTGCCTTTTGCTCATGTATTGCCCAGCCCAACGGCGTGAAAAGACCAGCCACGTCACATGCATGTAATTTCTGAAAGAATCCAAACTCGGTAAGATCAACAAATCTTGATAGATTATGCAACCGTAGATGGAAAGCAAGCATAAAGGCTTGCTAAGGAACATCATGGCATTAGGATATTCGCCAGAACATCTTGATATGGAAGCTTAACTGTGCGAAGGGCAACGCTGAAAGAGACACAATTCTGTGCCATGCAATCAGCATATAGACACTTATTACCGTTTCACGCTCTTTGAGTTTCTTCTCTCCTCACCCTGCCATTGCATGCAAATTGCATGGTCCAGCCCTTCTTGAGATACCCAGAATTCAACCAAACAACCCAGCACATATTTTGTTAATATCCATTATGTATTTGTTGCTATTTACCATCTGTTTTTCCATGCCCTGAAATAAACTTCAGATGCAAATCCTCCTGTTAGGATAGCTGAAAACAATTAAAAAAAAAACAGAGGGGAAAAATAAAACAGAGGAGCAGCTAACTACGTCCCAGACTGAAAGAAAAAGTGATGCTGTACCACTGGATTGTAAAAGTGGCATCCACTGCACTATGCAGTCTCATTCCCCACTTTTATTTGTTTATGAACAATCTAAAGGAAGCTTTAGCCCAGCACAAAACTCCCCCATGAGGATCCTTGATTTCTATTAGCCAACAACTAATTTTCCTAAATGTCACTAACATCTGGCTCTTTTGATCTGCCATTCATAGTCTGCCCCATACATAAATACAAATGCCCTGTCATTTTGATTCTATCACAGGCCACACGAAGAACAGTGATACTCCAAACTAACTTGGCTGTTAGTTTATTAGTGTTACAGAGGAATCATCTCCATCTTGACTAGATTAGTGTTACACATTTACATAGCACCTTTCATTCAGTAGGTTCCCATAAACCATATTATATATATATATATACACACACACACACACACACACCCCCATAGGGCAAATTTTGTTTTCCAAAGCTTGCAAACCAATATTTTGTGCTCAAATACCATGGTGATGAGTATATTATAGAAATTTAAATGGAATAGCATAGAATAAAAGACAGTGCGACTTAATGACTTCCATAGAACTTTGAGTTCTACCTCCTTGTGCACAGGCACTGTAACACATGAATTATGTCCCAACAGTACCGGTCAACTTTAGATACAGTTGGAAGAATCCCTGAATATCTATACAAGTTGATTACATAGACCTTGCATTGGTGTAACTTGAGTACAATTTGGCCCTGAATGCCCTGTGATTACTCCAGCAGGCATGAAAATGGATCCACCCCAGGAGGGAACATGTGAGCCATCCTCTGCCAGCAACTCTACACAACACATTTTAGGGAAGGGAAGTAAACTCAACCACCTGTAACTTTTTCTGTTTCGCTGTATTTGATAATATATAACCTCAGCTCTCCCCAGCTTCTGAGCTAATTTAGGACTTGAGCGCTTGCCTCAAACAGAAGCCTGACATTTAAGCGGGCTTTGGATAAGTCCCTAAGTCAATGGGTAGGCGCTCCTTGATGTCAGTGAACTTTGGATCAAGCTCTTTGAGGCTGTGGTCTCACTTACATAGTGCTTATCACTTGATTCTCTGCATTAGATTTGACTTGATTTTGTTTGAATGCTTTCCTGGGGTTTTAAATATTACTCCCACTAACAGAAGGAGTCAATAATATATGCTGATTGAACATTTGATTCGTTTTTTCTCTTTATGGCTGATACAGGATTCCTGCTGATCTAACTTTTCAATAAAATTTCTTTCACATACTTTTTCGCTCTTTGAAATGTCTTTGGCAGAAGAGCCTAAAGGATGCTGCAGTGTGACCTAGGAGGGAAGGTGGAAAAAGGCTAGTTCAGAGGCAAATACAAGTTTCAAAAAAAAAATGTCCCATCCACTTTTACATTCACTGCTGTTAATTCCCAACTTTCCTTGCCTTGTGCCAGCCATTAAATGGACGAGAACATTCCTTTTTGGTGAGTGGCAAAGTTCCAGCTTCATTTCTAAAATCAAGGAGCCCACTCTGTTTCAGAGATGGCCAATGCATGAAGGTAAAGCCTCGGCAATAGCCAGGAGAGGCAACACATGTGCTACGCAGGGGTTCTCAAACTTCATTGCACTGTGAGCTCCCTTCGGACAACAAAAATTACTACACCACTCCGGTGGCGGCCGGGGGGCTGTAACCTGAGCCTAACCGCCCAGGGCTTCAGCCCCAGGCAGTGGGGCTTGGCCTCAGGCCCCAGGAAGTCTAACGGCAGCCCTGGTGACCCCATTAAAATGGGGTCCCGACCCACCATTTGAGAACCGCTGTGCTACTGTAATCCCTTTACCTGTTCCACTAATGAAGTGTAAAAATAGGGACAGTGGTCAGAAGTACATCAGCAACAAGGCAAAAAATATCTGGAGCGAGTATTTGGAAGGAGCCTTTAGGGTACTTTGTAGGGTCGGAAGGCAAAGACCTGCTGTATTACTTGCACTGTGGCAAAGCCAACGAGTGATTTGAAAGTTACGCTCTGGTTTGCATTTCAAATCTTGTTTGTTTTGTTCCTGTCGTGTGCATCTTTCCTTTACTCTTCACATGCGCCTCACAGAGCTTCCCTACCACAGAGAACTCTACAAAGTCCTTGAATCCTGTTTTCTTTCTTTAAGGAAACACTTGTCTTCTGGGACACCAAACTCATTTCATAGTGAATCTAAGCAGGCTATAAATGATATAAAGCCTTCACACCCAATGGAAATACTGATGCTAGTTTAGACTTTAAATATTTATATTTTTCTCTTCTGTCATCTCAGCATCAAAAATTCTAAAGCAGAGATTATATACATATGCAATATATAAATACAGCCCTAGAAAAGCTGGCGTACTTTTCTGATTTGTACGGGTTTTACAACAATATTTGACCCACTTCCCAAGCTACACAGAGATGGCTAACTGCAAAGGAAGTTTGACATGAACAGACAACTCATTGGAAGTATTTGACATTCAAGCGGTGTTGAGTAATTTTGCTTGGACACTTAATTCACACAATATGTCTGTGAAGAAATATCTCCTTTCAAAACCTGTTTGGTTGCGTTGGGGGATTCTTCACATCCTTCTCAGAGATCTGGAGATTCACACACTAACTCCCTTCACGAGCATCCAGGATCAAGGTAATCCCAGATGTAATATGTCTGAAATTACACCACCTGCATCACAATCATCCACCTTTGTCCGAGTGTTAATACCACGCTGATCGATGGAGCATCTGATTGAAGGACAGGAAAGGAGTCCCGCACAGGTTCACAATTCTGAAGAACAGCCGTCCTGCAGAAGGCCCATACATGAATCCTGCCATCTCAGAGAAGGAATTTTTGGCTTTTAATCATATTTCTGTTAATTCTGCAGTAAATACTTCCTCTAGCATAATGTTGCTATCTAATTAAGGGAACATAATTCTCCATTCTCCCAGTATTGATATTCAGTTTGCTCTCCTTTGATCTAGGGGAATCTTGCTGGAGTTCAAAGATGGACGGGATTTGTGTTTTCACTGTTTGATCCATTTTTATTATACATTATATTTTTACCTCCATCACATACTTTATGCTGCTTCACTTTTATTTTAATCATGCATCGTTACAACTAACATCTACCTACCTGCTCTTTTTTCACTCCTTCTGGTCTCCCACACTCCCCCGTTACATACAGTTCAGGCCTGGGATGTAAACGTTTATTTACCCGAAAATGCCAGGGGAAGCGTGCTATTCTGATAGCTTTAGTACAGCAGGAATAGCAACTCAAGTGCACTTCAATAGCAAAGGTTTATGGACCAGATCCCACACTGACAATCTACCTGGCATCACTCCACTGAAGCCAGTGGAGTTAAACCCGTATAATCAGGCCCATGTCACTATTGTTCATACAGAAACAGTGGGAAATGCTGCCCGTCATATTCTCTTTTGGGAAAGAGCACGGGAGACATTGCTCCCATAGACTATTAAAGGGACACTGCTATGAACAATGGATTGCAAAGCCAACCTACCTGGAAAGCGTTCAAAGTCCTTTCCTGAAGAAGAGATCGAGCCAAGTCATGCAGTTCAGATTCACAAATGGATCTGACCCCAGTCTTTGCCAAAGTTCAGGTCTGGCGGAGACATGTGTTCTACTTCAGCTCATTAGAAGTAGGACTGTATGATGTCAGCTTCAGAACTGCATCTGGAGCCGCACTTCCCTGAAACGGGAGTTTGTTCAGTTGTGTTCTGGCTCAGCCTATTGTTCAGACACAAAGTTCTGATGTGGAACCAGAGCTGAACCTGAACGTCCTCAAAGCTCAGGAAGGAGGGCTGAGATCTGGTGTTTGGATCAAGCCCATTTGAAAGATGGCAAAATGTCTCATCTCAGTTTTGCTACAGTGCAGAACTCTTCTTCCCATGCTCAAAAGTTCCATTCATTCTATTACGAGGCTCAGCCAAACTGTGCCTGTGCTCCATCTCCTGCTAGAGTCCGGCTCTCCGGGCTTAGTTTCTAAACACGCACTCAGATACCACACTGATGATTTCAGTATAGATACCTGGAGAGAAAGACGATTTGATTGGCTGGGGAGGATTTTTTGGTAATGAGAAATAGGGCAAGAGAATTAGTCTCCCTGACCACCCCTTTCACATTTAACATAAATGGTCTAGAGAATACTTAGCCCTGCCATGAGTGCAGGGGACTGGACTAGATGACCTCTCGAGGTCACTTCCAGTCCTATGATATGATACAGGGATTTCCCGCACTTCAAATATTAGTCTGTAGTTGCAAAGCCACCCAGCCAGCTACCCCTGAAAGATCTGCTATTTTTCTTCTCTCGTCCTTTCCATCACCTTTTCTTTCTCTCCTCCAACTTCCCTCCTCTGCTAGACCGTTCATTTTAAAGGAAGAACTAAAGCAAATAAATGACGATTCAGCTAGCCTCATAAATGCCGTTTTGAAAACTGAACATACACCTTGTTTTTAAACTTGCATGCACCTCCAAAGCTAGGACAAGCCAAACTTTCCTGCAATGTACAGATCTCCCAGCCCTCTCTTGGGTACACGCCGTGATCTTGTACTGTGCATAGGGAATGTTGTGGATTTCCTATTGCAATCTTGCCTCTTCTATCCACGCCTCCCAAGTCTGGGAACCATGTGAAAAGTTCCTCAGTGTCAGCATCTCCTCTCCAGCAGGCATGGACTGCAAATCCTTTGTGGTACTAGCTCAGGCAAGAAGCAAAGACAGAAAAGTCTGGCAGAATTTCCCTTGCATCTGAAGGGCTTCCCAGCAGTGTCACCTTTACCAGTTTCTTCACTGAGGACTGGGACTGGTGAAGGCAGGAATGTATTGGTGCTCAGCGTTTTTTTAATTGTTTCCCAATTCCAGATTTTTGTCCTCAACTTCCATGTTCATCCATGGGAAATAAAACCCTTTATTATAAAATGTGTCAAATGAGACCACCCAAGAGGCTGAGGGGAGAGGATTGGAGGGTAAGAAATGCCTTGAACACCATTTTCTTGTTGATGGCTTAGAAAGGGAATTGACGGTTATTGTCTCCCTTTAAATATGTTCTTTATGAGGAGGTCATGTACCAGGCACATCATTTTCTAATTACAGCCATGCGGATAACATGGAAACAAAATATATGGAGTTTTTCCAAAAGAGAGGATGCACTTCCAAACAATATACCGTACAGTTCATTATCCCAGCCATCCAAATACAGCATGGAGCTTTACTCAAACGGGACTAAATATAGTTATAAGCCGTTCAACGCTTTATTTTGCCAATTGTTTTATTGCCAAGGGGGTGTCTAAGCTTAATCAGCCATTGGCTAATAACTTGAAAATGTAATCAGCAAGGCCCATTGTTTAAAGAGCTACATGGAAAACTGGGTTTGTGACTGGGATTTGCCAAAAAGGACAGCCTTTTTCTTTTTTGCATGTTCCATATTTATTTAAAGGCCAACGTCTACAGTTGCAAAGAGTTGCACAGGATTTAGTCAATGGAAATTGCATGTAAGGGGAGCTGTTTGATGAAAACCCATTAAAGTCGATGGGAATTGTGTGTAATGGGAAATTGTACAACTAAAAGTCCATTGATTTCAATGGGAACGATGTACTTAAATCCAATGGGATGGAGTCATCCTTGGTGTAATTCTTCTGAAGTCGCCAGAGCTTCACCACCAGAGATGAACTTGCCCAGTGCAAGTTGTATGTAATGGTGCCTGGGCAGCTAAATCCCATTAAAGTCCATTGGGGCTGATTCGGCTCAAATCCCATTCAATGGGAATTGTGTGGCTTAAGTGACAACTTGAGTGTTTCCCTATCAAACTTTCCAGAGACAAAACAGTTACTGTAAAAAGAACGCATGCAGGTATAAATAAATAGCAATGGACAATCCATCAGCAGTCCACAGCTCTGAGGGCCCCTTGCCTAGAGAAAGCCACATGAAGCCCCAGCAAGTGAGACTGAGAAACTCTTCCCCCATGATTTCAGTGGGAAAAATTATTCGACACTGAATGCTGTTTTGGAGCACGCGTCTGTCAGCATTTGGGGGGGAGGGAGAGTAATGAGTTGGATTTTGCATACCCCGTGAACAGCTGGTGTGCAGACTATATAGACAGAACTGCGACAGGCAATAATAGACTGTAGCCTCTGATCTTCTGTCTTGCCACCAGACAGTGAGGGCACTATTTGTATTGAAATTGGATGCGATTGTGCCTGTTTTTCACCCATCTCATTATCTGGTTTTCAGAGCTCTCTGCTTTCCACTACCAAAGGAAGGTTTCTTAACCTGGATTTTCTGTCCCTGCAGTGTAGTCCTAGTCCTCCCACTGGAGTACATGAAGACTCTATCAGACTTATGCAGGACAGATACTGGTTTCATTCTCAGACACCACCAGAGGATGTCTCTTGGAACATGATCAGAAGCCTTCTCAGGATTGAGGAATACTACGTGCAGAGTTTTCCTCTATATTTTTCCACAGCCAATCTTAATGCAAAAATAGAAAAGAAGAAAAGCAGTGGCCAGCAGGGAAACCTCTTCCCAGAGATGTATCCACCAGAAAGGAAATGATGCACTTTCAAGGGTGGTGAATAATACATAAAAACAGTGTCCAAAGCTTACTTCTGTTCCCATCTAAACCAATGGGAATGGGATTCTCTCGATTGTCTCTCAGTTAATCAAGGTTTCTGACCCTTCACAAAGGACTTCTCTGCCTTAGAGAAATTTGAGGCACTAAGCAGCATTTAGAAACCCTCCTACACATATAACGCACTGTAGCATCCACACACAAAAAGGGCTCCCAGACATGAACAAAGAGTAACCGCCATTTGGATTAGGCTTGCTTAGATCAAGGCTGACTAGCCACCAGGCAGGCTTCCACTGTGCCAGTCTCCCTGATGTAGTGCCAGGGGAGACGGAGAACACTGGGGCAATAGCCCCACAGTGCAATTAGTCCTCCCGCTACCGTCCCAAGGTGCGCCAGGGATTACTGAGGTCTGCTTTCTGTATTCTGCTGGCCAAGCTCAAGGAGAAGCTACTGACCTGAATAACCCTGCACACAATATAGCTCTCAGAGGAGTCCTGTATGCACTTCGGGGGAAATCATGTGACTATTCCATGGTTGTACATTAGTATTATGTGTGTTACCATTGTGCTGTGCACTGCTGTACAAACACAGAACAAACAGTTTACAATTTGCACTTCGCACGTAGCACAGTTTGGGCAGTCATGTTTAAAAGCAGGTTGGCAGGTCCTGGTTAAACCTATGAGGGAACTAGCATAAATGACAACCAAGTAATACATTGTAAACAGGTATTGTCCTTCTCCACTCTAGGCGCTAAAATATGTGCAACACCCTGGGTATTAGTTCACATGCTTTCTACCATGATGCATTTTCCCAGCAGAAACAAAACCTGGAAGTGTCACACTGGCTCATTCTAACTGAAACTGACCAAAATAAGTGACGGAGGTTTTCCATAAAGGGCAATTTACGTGTGTTTATACTGCCACTAACCCCCTGCTTTGTTTTTATAAGATACTCAGGATAAAGGGATGTCTCCCTGATCTCTCTGTATTTGAAGCAATACAGTAGCATGTAATTGAGGGCAGATCATTTTTAGGCTAAATGCACCTGCTCAGAATCCCTTAGAATGATAAATTGTCATATGGTGAAGGAGAATAAGATAACGTGCCAGATTCTGATCTCAGACACACCAGAGGAAAGCCAGAGTTTAACTGAATTTAAGAATGGTTCTCACATTTCCTGACTCCCATCTCTCTGCTTTAGTGACCAAACTCTGCTTCTTTCCTCATTGGAAGCTATTTCTAACACTCAGTACTGCAAGCTTAAAAAAAAAAAAACCCAACCCAACAGACTTAAGAAAATGGGAATTTCACAGAATTATTACAGATGCAACTGTGCACAGAATCACTCTGGATAAAATGGCCACTTACTGGGTCTGACCTAAAATGAATCAATACACCCTGGATAGACCTCCAGGGTCGAGACTGTGATCCCCATTACACCAGTACAAAACTGCGGAAATTCCATTGACTCCAGATTTACAGTGGCGCACAGCTGAGCGCCTCACTCCACTCCAGAGTCCCCCTCCTATGTGTCAAGACAGATGATGTGGACACCACGGCAATCAGCATTCAGCTAGGCTTACTCAGAGAGCCCACACCTTTGGAATACATTCCTCCTGGGGTACCACTGAATGAGGATTTGCACAACCTGAGCCTCCACACCCCCTTTCCCAGAAGCTTACTTTTTTGTGATGGATGTGGGAGCTGCACTGTAATCATTTATGAATACTGCATGTTGGCCTGGTTATTGGGATGTTCACCGTATGACTATATCGGGTTAACTCAGGAGAAGTCTGTCTGGCAAAATGGACAACCGGGGCAGGTGGGAGGGTCACACTTGCCACTTCCACTAACACGTAGGAATTGTTAAGGTACCAGAAGCAGGATTATCTTTGATGATTTTGCCTGTCTCTCTACAGGACTGGTTTTGACCAGAAGAGTCAAGGTCCACAAACTCAGAAAGAAAAAGAACAAAGGACTCAGAGGATGAAAAGAGACCCTCGCTCAAGGGAGAGGCTATAGTTATCCAAGGGAGCCAGCCTTAGGACACAGGACCTCAGTGGAGCTGTCAGAAGAAGCAAGGCCTCCCTAGGTTATCATCAGAGGCCGGTAAGAGAAACGTGCAGGCATGCAGTGTCCCTTGGGAACGGGCTCACCTGCATTGTAGGGGGATTCTGCACTATTGTTCCCCAGGACACGTGAAACTCCAAAGTTAGCTATGGCAAGGAAGAGAACCAAACAATAATACAACCTGCAGAGCATGTGCAGCCTGGCAAACAGTAGCATGAGCTCCTTTCACACTGCCCCAATCCAACAATGTGTCTGAAGGGCGGCCTGGGGGAACAGATGGGTATGATAGTGCCACCCATAAGGCTTTATATAACATAACTAGAATGTGTTTTATACTACATATGCCATGTAACATCTCTCTGTAAAGGTCATGATCTACTAAATCTATTAATCCTATTTGTATGCCTGTATCATTTTTGAATTATGAATATTGGCTGCAGACTTGTTTAATTCTAAGTAGGCTGTAGTGAAGCAGTTGGTCAGCTTCCTGAGAAAAAAAAATATTCTCAGTGAGTGCCCATCAAGAAACACGTAAGCCAACAATGAACTTGGAAGCACCAATCCACATCTGGGCTTTCCGGGGAATGTGGCTTTGCTGGTAAGGAACTCAGTCATGCATGGACATGTGACTTGCCCAGGTGACTCCAATACTCCATTTTGTCGCTAGACTTTGTATAGGAGGGAGGGCTCCACCCACAAGAGAACGTATATTTAAGCCTAGGGGAGATCCCTCCATTTTGTCTTCAGCTGGCTAAAGAGAGAACCTCTCCACCCCCAAAAATACCTAAAAGAAACTGGAACAAAGGACAGTGACTGCAAGGGGTGTGAGTGATTGCTGGACCCAGACTAAAAGGAGATTAGTCTGTAAAAGAAAGCATTCTGGAACTGGTGAGGATCTTATCTGTATTCAGTTTCTTACTGTATTAGACATAGACTGGTGTGTTTTATTTTATTTTACTTGGTAATTCACTTTGTTCTCTCTGTTACTACTTAAAACCACTTAAATCCTACTTTCTGTATTTAATAAAATCACTTTACTTATTAATTAACCCAGAGTATGTATTAATACGGGGGGGGGGGGAGAGAGGCAAACAGCTATGCATACCTTTCTATCAGTGTTATAGAGGGCAAACAATTCATGAGTTTACCTTGTATAAGTTTTTTGCAGGGTAAAATGGATTTATTTGGGGTTAAACCCCATTGGAAGTTAAGCATCTAAGTGTTAAACATGAACACTTCTGTAAGGTGCTTTCAGGTAAGCCTACAGCTGTCAGGGGATGGGATTCAGACCTGGGTCTGGGTCTGCAGCAGGCTAGTGAGTCTGGCTCAAACCAGGCAAGGCACTAAAGTCCTAAGCTGACGGGGCAGAAAAGCAGGGGCAGAAGTAGTCTTGGCACATCAGTTGGCAGCTCCCAAGGGGGGTTCTGTGATCCAACCTGTCACAATGGGTTATACATCATGTTTCTTTTATATCTTAATGTGTGATCACATCAGACATTAATGAATTAAACCTCACAGCATACCTGTGAGATGGTGACATAATATTATCCCTAGTTTACAAATGAGAAACTCAGGCACAGTATGTGAGGCTGAACATTTCAAGTTTGGCTGCTTAAAATTAGTTTGGATTCATACCAGGCAAGTCAACAATGGGTGCTATTTTTGCCTTAAGATTGCTTGTGGAAAAATAAAGAGAAAAGAAGAAATCTCTGCACATAATATCCATCAGTCCTGAAAATTATCACATTCTGAGAGCTCCTATTAATGCCAAGAGAGCAAATTACTTCATCTTTCCATGCCTCAGTTTCCCATTTGCAAAATGGGGATAATAATCCTTATCTACATTACAGCACTAATGGGAATTTGGGACTTGATTCAGAGGAGTTGAGTATCTGCAGCTCCAGGCCATTCATTCATTAACCTGGGTAACGCACCTCAGCTGGCAGGTGCTGGAACAACCCAAAGTATTACTGATAGGAGAGGCAGGATGGTTTTGTGACTAAGGCAATGGATTGGGAGGCAGTAGCTCTGAGTTCAAGTCCCAGCTCAGTTACAGACTTCCTGTGTGTGATCTTCGACAAGTCACCTAATCTCTCTGTGAATTAATTCCCCATCTGTAAAATGGGTGTAATAATTCTCCTCCCTCCCCCGCCCTCTTTGTCTGTCTTGTCTATTTAGATTGTGAGATCTTGGGGGCAGAGAGTAATTAATCACTGAACAATTTACCCAGGGTCAAGATGGATTCTACATCACTGGTGGTTTTTAAATCCGCATTGGATGTTTTTCTAAAAGCTCTGCTCTAGGAATTATCTGGGGGCAGTTCTCTGGCCTGTGTTATCCAGCAGGTCAGGCTACATGGTCACAATGATCCCTTCTGGACTGGGAATGCCTGAATCTATGAATCCCATGTGTACGTACAGCACCTAGAACAGTGGGACCCTGATCTCAGCTGAGGCATCTCAGCACTACCTGAACATGAATATAAGTAATCATTAAGGGTGTCATAAGGAGGAGGGAGAAAACTTGTTCACCTTAGCCTCTAAGGATAGAGCAAGAAGCAATGGGCTTAAACTGCAGCAAGGGAGGTCTAGGTTGGACATTAGGAAAAAGTTCCTAACTGTCAGGGTGGTTAAACACTGGAATAAATTGCCTAGGGAGGTTGTGGAATCTCCATCTCTGGAGATATTTAAGAGTAGGTTAGATAAATGTCTAACAGGGATGGTCTAGACAGTATTTGGTCCTGCCATGCGGGCAGGGGACTGGACTCAATGACTTCTCGAGGTCCCTTCCAGTCCTAGAATCTATGAATATGGTGTACCTATTGGGTTCCGGGAAGTGGGCGGGCGTAAGCCCGCCCACTGCTAAAGGATCCCCCCCCAGCCTAAGGGGAGGATCCACAGGGCCTGGAACTCAAATAATTACGGGGGACAACTAATGTAAAAACAGGGACAGGAGTGTGGTCAAAGGGTCAAAAGAAGAGAACCAGACGGGGACACAGAGCAGAGAACCCCGGACAGCGCCCACTGCTCCTCAAAGGCTTCAAGGGAGCCAGTGGACGCCGCCCAGAGGAACTCTGCCCGGATACGTGAACGGACAGAGGATCGGAAACAGGCCCCACAGTCACAGGCACCTCCATTGGCCAACCTCCTCTCCCTGGTTTTATAGATGGCCTGTTTAGCCAGTGCCAAGAGGAAGTTGACCAGGAGGTCCCGCGACTTTGTGGGGCCACGGATAGGGAGTGCATAAATGAGAAGGTGAGGGGAAAAGTGTAACCAAAAACGTAACATAATATCGGTGAGGAGCCGGTGTAGGGGCTGCAACCTGGCACACTCTAAGTAAACGTGAGCCAGGGTCTCCCTCACGCCGCAGAAAGGACAGGTGTCCGGGACTAGGGTAAACCGCGCCAAGTACACGCCCGTGCTCACGGCCCCATGAAGGAGCCGCCAGCTGATATCCCCGGCGGGCCTCGGGACCAGAGTGGAATAGAGGCTGGCCCACCGGGGCTTCTCACCCTCGACAGGTGGCAGGAGGTCCCGCATGAATATGGTGTAGCAGGGTGAACACCCACTCCAGCCCGGAAGGGGTTGGAAAAGCCCTGCAGAGGGCTGGGGCTGGGCAAGGGAGTAAAATCCCAGCTGATTGGGGGAAGTGGCTGCAGCTGGGGCCACGCCCCAAACTAAGCAACTGGGCCTTATAAGAAGGTCAGGGAGGCCGGAAGCAAGAGTCTCTCTCTGACTGGAGAGAGAGACAGACCTGGCTGCTGGGGAACTCACCCAGGGGACCTAGAGGAAGGCAGGGCTGGGGAAAAGGCCTTAGGAGCTGGGAAGCCCTAAGCCAGCAACTCCCCAGGCTGCAGGGCCTAGTTCAAGCCCAATACCTAGGTGGGTCTAGCAGAGGGGTAGCCGGAGGCTGGGTAAAGGCAGCCAGTCCAAACCCCTTGTTGCCTGTGATGATCAGCTGATCGACTAGCCCCCGCGCCTTGGGGTGGACTGCAAACAGAGACTGGCAGTAGCCGTGACCTAGGTGATGTGGGGATAGGGAGTGGGGGTTCCCCTGGCGTGGGGAAGCCCAGTAAGACTGTGGGGTACTGCGGGAGGCAGAACCCTGAGATAAGGGCACTGGGGTCCTGGGAGGGACATGGGGGGGGGGGGGGGGGGCAACAACAAGTGGATCACTGGCCTGCAGGAGGGTGCTCCTGGGTTGAAGAGCTAATTCCTGAGGATGACCAGCAGGAGGTGCTGCTGGGTGAGTCTGCGCCAGCTTACACATGGGGAAAGAATTTGAAAATATATTCACTCTCCTAAAGATTTCACTCCCAATTCCAGTTTGGATAGAAACTAGCTTTTGAAAAAAGATACCATTAAAAAGAAATGATTTCAGCATCAAGTTTATGGTTTTAGGATTTTCAATTTTTCAATGAAAATTGATTTTAATTATTTTTACAAACCCCCAAACAATTTCACCCAAAAAGATTCTCCCCTCTTCTCCCCCACCCCCCGTTCCTCAATCTTTCACAGGGGGGGAAAAAAAATCTTATCCCAATCAGCTGGACCTTTCTTGTGCTTCATGTATTTTTCTTTATTATCCCAATTCTCAATAGGATTTGGTTGTGAACAAGTGTTTTTTCCCTTGGCACCTGGATGCGTGAAGCTGACACTTTGCCCGAACGTCCACCGCTAGGATGCTGCTCTAACTAGCCAGGTTTGTGCATGTTTGTCTAGTCTGTGCATGGAGCAGCCATAATATCCATTGGGGTGGGGGTGGGAAGCTATTACATGGTGGGTTTTTTTTTATTTTTTTTTTTTTTTTTGCTTGAAGAACCTGGCTTCTACATTTTGGAAATATGGCCCCATAAATCTAGTTTTTATGACTCCTCTGCAGGAGGAAAGAGGCAGGTGAAGGACTGAAAGATGCAGAAGGAACTTATTCAACCAACAGATATGTTGCGGACGCGTCAGGAACAGCAAGGGACAGACAGACCAAGGGAGGCAAAGTAAATTGCCCTTTTGTTTAAATGCTTTCTTTCCAAGCCTGCCCCAATGTGAAAGCCCCCTTTTAAAGGGAACTGAGTGGGAATTCACACCTGTAGGCTGGAACCGCTGCCTCCTAGGCTCAGGATGGCTAAATGGACACAAGTCAGCTTAGATCAGTTTCACTGCAGCTGGTGCATAAAGGAAACTGAACTCTTGCCTTTACACTGGATTACTCTGGAAGAAAGCAGTATTTGTTCCCGATGGGCTGAATAGTGATGGTTGTTTTGAAGTATTCGCTTTGTATCTGTGTCCATCCCCAAAGGGTCCTGAGAATTCAAATGAAAGCTTCTTCAGCCGCTTGTGAGGAAGTCATTTGACATTGGATCTGGTAGGTCCTAAAGCTTTTTAGATGCATGACTGGAAAACTATGTGCTCAGACATAGCACAAAACAAAAATCAACTAGTTTCAGCAAATTATCCCTTCAAAACCCTAACGAAAAGGGTCCTTGGTGGCTTCATAATTGGTGAGTGTTTGACTGAGAGAGACTCTAAATTCTTTTGACATTACTTGGCTGGTCATCTCCAGATCTGATCACTGTCAATTCACCTCCCCTAACCAGGGGTCAGGAACAATGTGCAAGATCCAGGAGAAAACTGCTGCTTTCTTTCACATCATCTGGCTCTTCACTTGGGACCAAACCCTGGTCCCATTGCAGTCAATGGCAAAACAGACAAGGACTTCAAGGAGGCAAGGATTTGGACCTTTTAAAATAACCAGCTATTCAGTTATTTTTACATGGCACTAAAACTAATCCAGGGGAGGGGAAGTGAGGCTTTGGACGGCCTGAGGAATTGGTAACACATCACAGAGCTATTCCGCTTGGGACTGCTGGTACAAAGCCAATCCAGTTCAGCAATAATTGAAACCTGAAGGATCCTGAGTGGTTCTAGTCCAAGGAAAAGTTATTTACTTCTTCCCATAATAGAAGAACTAGGGACCACCAAATGAAATTAATGGGCAGCAGGTTTAAAACAAATCTGAGGAAGTTCTTCATACAGCGCACAGTCAACTTGTGGAACTCCTTCCCTGAGGAGGTTGTGAAGGCTAGGACTATAACAGGGTTTAAAAAAGAACTGGATAAATTCATGGAGGTTAAGTCCATTAAGGGCTATTCCGCAGGCTGGGTAAGGAACGGTGTCCCTAGACTCTTTTTGTCAGAGGGTGGAGATGGATGGCAGGAGAGAGATCACTTGATCATTACCTGTTAGGTTCACTCCCTCTGGGGCACCTGGCATTGGCCACTGTTGGTAGACAGGATACTGGGCTGGATGGACCTTTGGTCTGACCCAGTATGGCTGTTCTTATGTTCTTAGCTCTCTTAGCACAAGTGTCTACACTGCAATGGGCATAAATCGCAGTCTCAGCAAGGAGGTCAAGAAGTGAAGGGAGGTGGGTACCACACAGCTCTCTTCCCAGGGCAGGACTGAAGCAGACGCTCCCCCTGCTGTTGCTACTTGTGCTATGCTGGTTCTGTGGAGAAAGGCTTTCGGGGCTGATGCAGGATGTGCTGGGTGAAATCTAGGGCTGGGGTTATGCAGGAGGTCAGAAGAATGATCACAATGGTCCCGCCGGCCTTAATCTATGAACTCAATGATCATTTCTGGACCTGGACCTTGCATGGTCATGTAAACCACCAGCACCCTATTTGGCAGTGTTACACCCACTGGGTACACACTTTGCACTGGTGTAGGACTGCCCAAGATGCAGGGCAACAGAACATTAGACATTCAGTGCCTGAGGTGGGTCAGTGTGGGACCTTCCCCAAACCACTAACTCTCTGCACAGAAACTTCTCCCCTTCCCTGCTCCTCCCCAGAAATCTTGACCTTTGCAAGGAGGGCCTTACTTTTACTTCCTCTCCACTACCTACATCCTGGACACATACACTGTCCCCCAGGCAGTGAGATGGCTCAGGAGGTGCACTTTCACCTCAATACTTTTGGGATTGATAAACCCTCCTGATTATATTCTCCTCTAAACAGCAGTTCACCTTTTTGCATTTAGTGGTATTGCAGCCTTGAGTCCAACCTGTTCAAAAACAGAGACACAACTAGATCACGAGCATCTGAGAACACGTTGGACTGAGCGTTTTGTGTATTGTATGTCAAAGTGGCTGAGTAAATGGCTAGGGTGTGACAGTGTGGAACAGAGACATCTACTGGCTGAGCATGTGCAGTGCTTACTTCTAAACATGCAGAAGAAGCAAAGGCAGAAAGACCCCAATAGTGTTTCAGTTCCAATTAATTGTGTCCAGTATTAATGAGTATCTGTCAGAGGCTATAATTTCTAACCCCAGCTTGGGACAATTCAGAGCCTACCATCTTTCCAGTTCTGCACCTTTTCTTTTGCCAAGCAAATTCTTAAATGAGGTCAAAACTATTCCCTTGCCTTTGCTGTAATCTTCTTAAAGAACAAAAGAAATATGAAAAGAAAACATTTATTGTAAATCAGTGACTTTTGCATGAAAATGATCAAAGTGTGTTGGGTGCACACTTGAAGTTCAGATGCAAAGTGATTTTGAACTTAAATAAATAAGATTGTTTGTTTGTTTTTCTGTAATGCAAATTGAGAGAGCAAATTCACCGAAGTACAATCAGCTGCATTAAGGACTGTCCCTTAATCAGAACCCAGATATTCTGGATGGCTAAAGCACTTAGTCTGTTCAAGGCTTCATGTGCCCACTCTAACCCTTTGAAGTAGAATGCACTAAACTGCACTAGAAAAAATGGCAGCACCCATTTCTCAGATGATCATAAATAAAATGTAGGTTAATAGCATAACTTACAAATTCAGATACTGACCCTTGGGGAGTGATGCTGGCTTGAAGAAGGGGCATCTTCTACTGGCTGGTTTCTCATCTAAACTACTTCCAAAAGAGATGGTTTCTTACATGTTCCACTAAATGCAGACATTTAAGTAGTCACAACAATAAGTACCTGACACGATGAGATAACAAAACTGGTTGGGAACATGCCCTGGGCCTTTCAGAGAAGTCCAATGACTAGTGCTAATGAAAGAATACATCCTATTTTGTGTTTCTCTAGTGCCCTTCATCTGGGAACCACAAAACACATTTCTGCGAAGTAGGTTTTATTAGCCTCATTTCACAAACTGAAAACTAAGGCACAAAGAGATTAATGCCAAGATTTTCAAAAGAATTTTGGGTGCCCAATTTGAAATACGGAGGTCCCAATTAAGTCAATGAAAGTTAAGTATCGGGGGTAGCTGTGTTAGTCTGTATCCGTAAAAACAACCAGGAGTCCAGTGGCACCTTAAAGACTAAGGGATTTATTTGGGCATAAGCTTTCGTGGGTAAAAAACCTCACTTCTTCAGATAAGCTTTCGTGGGTAAGCTTTCGTGCATCTGAAGAAGTGAGGTTTTTTACCCACGAAAGCTTATGCTCAAATAAATCCCTTAGTATTTAAGGTGCCACCGGACTCCTTGTTGTTTCAATGAAAGTTGTGGGTGCTCAGCACCTCTGAACAGGGCCGTCCAGAGGGGGGGAGTAAGCGGGGCAATTTGCCTCAGGCCCCGCAGGAATATAGTATTCTATAGTATTGCAATTTTTTTTTTATGGAAGGGGCTCCTGAAATTGCTTTGCCCCAGGCCTCCTGAAGCCTCTGGGCGGCCCTGCCTCTGGAAAAAAAAAATCAGGCCCCAGAACTCAAATTGGGCATCCAAAAAGTGAGATACTTTAAATAAATAAATAGCATGATAACTTTAAAAACGTTGGTTGAAGTGACTTGTCCGCACATGCGCAGTGAATGACATAGCTGGGATCAGAACTCAGGAGAGCTCTCAGACGCCCTTGTCTTACTCCAACTGCTGGCTACTCCCGCCCTTGTTACTACTAGATAATTGCCCCCCGCCCTCAATATTTTAACTGCTGTCTTCACTGTTCATTTCTGGAGGTTGGAGAGTTAACAGTGGGAACCTTTTCTCGCAGGGCAAGGATATTGATAGTTCATAAATAGTTTTCTTTGGGTGAGGCTTTCCCCTTTCATAGGTTTTTAGGAGAGTGCACAAGTCCTTGACTACCACATAATATAGGTTCATGTGCCAGGTAGTTCCACTGAATCATAATATAATACACACACATTCTTAGTTCAAATGTGGCTCTTCCACATATACACAGGGAGATGTCTAATTTGTATATTATGAAACTCACAAATAGCAGGTAATGTTCCATCTTTAATTTAAAAAATCATGCTAAATAGCCAAATTTTTGCTTAATTACAGGCTAATCCTAGTTCCTCAGAACATGTGATTTTTTTTCCTTCTCTCTCAAAATGGAAGAGGCACATTTGAATGAAGAATGTGTGTGGGTGTTGGATTATAATTCACGGGGGAACTTTGATTGTCTACATAGTTCCTGGCTAAGAACTGCAGAGACACTAGCGAGGGTAAAAAGCTTAAATGTTATGGTCTAGTTAGGGGTCTACAGACTTGGGTGACCTTGGACATGTCACTTATTCTCTCTGGGCCTCAATTCCTTACTGAACAATGAGGATAACAGCAATTCCCAACCTCTCAGGTTGGAAGGATAAAGTCATTAAAGATTGTGAGGTGCTCAGATCCATACAAGTACCAGAGATACAAGATAAGTTATCTATCAGGCATCAAGGCCCCAATTCAGCAAGGTACTTAAGCACATGCCTAACTTTAACCACATGAGCAGTCCCATTGAAGTCAGGTAGCACTGCAGTCAATAGGGCTATTCATATGCTTAAAAGTTAAATATGGGCTTAAATACCTTGCTGAACTGGCGCCCAGTCCATCACCAATTGTAGCCAAGAAGGTACTACACTCCCAGGGGCTATTAATAGATGCATTATAGTGGTTTTACATCTTTCTCCAAAGCAGCAGGCTTGGAGACAGGATTTTGGACTAGCTGGATGTTTTACTACAGAAATGTATGCTCTTTTTAGGACTGAGGAGCTCAAAGTGCTTTATCACAGCTCAGTAATTAATCCTCACAATGCCCCTTTGCTGTAAGAATAATTAAACTGATTTTACAGGTTGGGGAAACCAAGGCACGGAGCGGTTAAGTAACTTGTCCAAGGTCACGCAGTGAGTCAGTGGCAGAGCTGAAAAGAATACCCAAGCATCCTGTCTCCCAGTCCCCTGCTCTAACCACTAGACCACGTGGCTTTTGTGTTTCTCCTTTCAATTATGCATCCCCTCCTTTTTTCCCCCCCTTAATGATTTCTGATGTTTGTTCCATCACACTGTGAGCAGACCTAGCAGATCAAAATGGCCAGTCATCTAAGGGGAAAAAAAAAAATGTCTTTGCCCTTTGTTCTTCAAAGAAACCAAATAATCTCAATCCTCTGAGAAAACTCAAAGGGTGAAGGCAAAGCATCTGCTCGGATGAGAACAATGGTGGTGTATCACCAATGGAGGAATGTATCTATAGCTCTGTGTGGTTATATATTCCTTGTACTGAAAATTCCTGGGTCAATTACTTTTTCTGCAGGGAGATTTCTTAAGAGTTTTATTGTTATAATGTAATGATTATACCTAATATAAAGGTGATTTTTTTATGTGCAGAGATACAAGGTTTGGTAAATCTTGAGCAACAGATGGTAGTTTCCACGTAATGTCTCTGACTCTCACTAGTCACTTACTATTTCATTTGGAGGCATGAGGAATTTTGCTCATTTCTAAAGATTCTACAGAGAAATGCAAGGAAACACCACAGCATTTCTTAGAAGAGCTGTGTCCATATTTTCAGGAATAAAGGGCTGAGTGCCCAGTCCTGCTCCTTAATCAAGGTAGTGGCAAAACTCCCAATGACTTCAGTGGATGCAGAACAAAACCTCAGATTTTTTTCAGAACCATGGACCCTGCTATGAACAGGATTTTGAAAAGGTGCCGACCCTCCAAGTTACACTCAGAGTTTGTGCCTGGAATTTTGCAGCCACATCTGAACTGCACGTGCAGATCGGACTTCCTGCACCTATAACTGACTCGCTGTGGGTGCAAATTGGTTCGATACAGGGCTGGTTGAGCCCACTGTACCAAACCTTCATTTGCAAGGTGCTCCCAGGGCCCAGCAATGCTCGGGTGGGGTTTACTGCTCCACTGCTCTATGGGGCTGAAATTGGAGGGCTGCACACTGGAAGAGATCTCTGTGCAGATAATAGCTTGAGCCCCCATGAGGACTCTTTGTCCTTGCTGTGAATGGGGCACATTTTGGGTTCCTTGTATTTAATAGCAAATCTCCCATTCGTTTGACCTCTAACTCTCTCAGCAAACTCATGTCCTCTCCATCGCTGGCAATCTAGAAATCAGGATTGGATGTTTTTCTAACAGAGCTGCTCTAGTTCAAACCGGAATTAATTCAGACAAGTTCTACGGCCTGTTAATCTATTAAACTATGCAGCAGTTCTGGATACTATCTTTATTCTCTCCCCTCTTCAGCCCCATTGGACTCCATCCCTCACAGTTTGCATGGCATGTTGGAGAAAGAAGGTTGCACACAGAATCTTAGGTCTTGAAAAACTGGGCCCTTTTTAAATGACTCTTCAGAGAGCTCCTGAGTAGCATGAATCAGCCGTGGGAAAGCATAAAAATGCAAGTTATAGCTGGCTGAAAATGTATCATAACTTTTTTTCCGAAAAGAAAATGTTTTTTCAACCCAAATGAAAAATTTCCAGCAAAAGGTTTCACTTTGGTCAAGGGGGGCATGGATCAGCATTCACATTGCACTCCCCGTCAGTACCCGGCCAAAGCCGGGGAAGCCAGTGATCCAACCAGAGGACCAAATTGAGTGATGAATCTGGTCACGTGCCACTGGAGGCATGTTGCGCGTATGCTGATCAGACGACTTTGGTCAAAATGTTTGGTTTTTCAATGAACATTTTCAAAACAAAAAATGTCCACTTTGTTTTGGCTGGTGGCGGGGGGAAGGGACTGTCTCATGGTTTTTCCCACCAAACTGAAGAGAAGGTTTTTGAAAAATTTCATTCTGACAAAAAAAATTGAAAATTTCAAATGAAGAGAACTTATTTCTTTGGATTGCATGTGCACATATGATATACCAATTTTTTTTTTAACCTCTCTAGTGGAATGATCAGATTTGCAGTAGGAATTTGCATTGAGGGAAATGTTACAAATACAGGCTGGGATTTGGGGCATCTAAGGACTCCCTTGAAAATCCCTGCACAGATTTTATGGGTTTTGCAAAATGGACTTGCCCAAAAGAAGGACTCCATTTGCACAAGCTATTTTGCCAATGCATATTGCTGTTCACACAACCACCACATTTGCAAGTCAGTTCAGTGCTCAGCTACCCCACTGGCATGCAGCAATGCTGTGTGTGCTCACAGATAGAGGGGTGAAGCATATGAACTCTAACCACAAACACAGGGGTGGGGTTGATGACCCACTGAAACTTTGTCCCTAACAAAATCCAGTTAATTTAAAACAAAACACCTATTTTGGCATGGTGAAAACCTTGATTTGGTACCTTTTGCAGTCTGGTGCACAGTGGGATTTATCTTAATTAATTTGGCCCTCAGGCCCTGGTGGTCTGGGGAGTAACTTTCCTGTATCGGTAATCCCAATGAGTTCAAGAGAACTCCTCATGTGCATGAAGTTACTCACGTGAGAAATGCTACTCATATGCACAAGTCATTGCAGGATTCAGGACCTAAAGAGGAACTTTGCTCCCATTTTCTTTAGAGCTGGGTGCCTAAAAAAATAATCCCAGAAGTGTCTAGTCTGAGACATATCTGGATGTGAAGGATTATCTGAAATGCTGTATGGATATCAAATATGAAGCTGAAATATGTCTATCAAGCCAGTGTTCTTTGATCATTGTTAGTCGCTCATCATTTACGCATCATAAGGGGATGCTCAATTCCAGAAGGTACAGAGTCAGCCAAAAAAAGAAAGGATTGTCTGAGCATTTGTATCTTAAAGATGTGCAGTCATTAAAAAAAACAAAAAACAAAAAAACTAGTCAACCTCCCAAGGGTAGCAGTGTGTTATGCTTAGAAAATTAATAAGTGTTTCATGCAACTATTAACTCTCCTATTCACCAAAGAATTAAGAGCTGCCTTCATTTCTAATGTCACCAAGTAATGTTACCTCTGATACTCCTTACAAAATCATCCCATAGGATGGATGCTGTATTATTTACAACGTATCAAAAGCTAATGTTATGGTTTTATGGCAGGCTCGTACAAAAGAAAATAGCTTTTTTATATATATATATATATAGGGTCCTCTTTCCATTATGTTTGGAATAAGGAGCTCCTTGACTGTACTTTTGCAGCCCACAGCTCCCAAGAGAGCACTATTTCTCAATGGTCATGCTAGAATTCTCAGCCCTGTGGTCTTCGTGAGACAGCAAAAAGCCTAAAAGAAAAGAAAATAAGCCAGGAGAAGGGTGAGGGGAGAAAACTTCTCCCCTCACATCTTCTCAGTGTCCAGAGAGGCCAACAAGAAAGCAAAATGCAGGCTTGTTTTGTTTACAGGAACAAAAATGACTGCAGTGAAAACCCTACAGGGGATTTTAGATTGCATGGTTAAAAAGCCCTCAGACAGACTTCTTTTAAGGTCAGATAAACCATGACATGCCCCAGAGGGAGGCAAGATCCTTCTTGTGGGAGTCTTGTTTTCATAAAGCTATCGAGGACGGAATGCTCCCTGTATTCATGAAGAGGACTGGGTCCTCCATTCATCCCTGTGGCCAGCAAGCAGCATTTCAGAGAACCCAGATTGGGAACCCAGTACCTGGGCTATCAGAGCTGAAGCTGGGTTTTGGAGCAGGCCCTAAAGGAGAGAGAATATTCCCAGACTGCCTGCATACCCGGGGCTCACCCATTAGCAGCACTTCAGGTGCCTGGGGCCAGAACCCAGGAAAGAGACCCTTCCTGGCTCCTCTCCATCAGTTCAGCTCTCTGGTGTTCACCATCATTGACACTGTGGGCAGAACCACAGGGATAGAGTGCCCCCCACACACACACACACCAATTCCCAGCACTTCAGATGCCCTGTGTAGGGACCAACAGGGGACAGAATGCATCAGGCACCCTTACGTCAGCACTCGAACAATGACTGACATATCGGCTGTCCTTGGTCAATGGGAAAAGAATGTTCCCCAGACTACTCTGCACTAATTTGATGGCACTTCAGTAACCAGTGGTTAGGATGGAGGGAGATACCGGTGAAGATAAGTCTGGGGTGTGGTACCCAAGCTTCATTATTTCAGATGGCCCAAGGGGAGCTATGCATGAGGCAGTACTGTATCAGTCCCCTTTAGCTTTTCTTTTGTGGGTGAAGAAAGGGAATATTCGTAAAAGAACGATCCCCCCTCAACTGTATGTTAAACAGTTGTAAGTGTCCCAGTGTTAACTACAGCTCTGCAAAACACTCGCTACCACACCCTAAACTCACGCGGCTTGTTACAAACTCAATATTCAGCCCAGGTTGGGCCAAAGCCTCTGCGGAGGTTTGCAAATTCCTGGAGCAAACCTGGTCTCAATTCCGAGCTAGTTTGAACCCAATTTGAAGCAAGCTGGGGCCAACCTTCTGAAAATGGCAGTGTTGCCCAGCGTTGATGGGAAACCAGATGGAACATGGTGGTTTTCTATTAAGTTTCACTTAGGGTCCTTTTCTGTTGTTCAAACCTGAGACTTAAAGCACAGTGTGAGGGAGTGGAGTAGGGTGTTAGTGAATCCACACAAATCTAAACGGACGGGAAGGGGAAATCAAACCTTCAACCATTCACACAGGGCTAGTTGTGACAGCGCTGGAGGTAAGATACCATCAAACTTTCCCTACCCCTAAAGGAAGGGCTCCTTTCCTGCTTTCACCCCTCCTGCACTCTGCTTAGCTAGGATTTCTTAGCAAACTTTAAAGATGACCCTGTGCTTATTTGGACCTAAGATGCTACACAGAACACTCTGCTCCAAAAAACCCGTTGAGCCTGTATTGCAGCTGTAGCTACTTTCCTTGGGAGCCTGAAAAATTAGTAGTTAGAATTAGGTCGCGGTGGAGTTGAACCTTTGACCTTCCTACCCTATCAGTAAATCACAAATTGGTGCTAATATTTGTATGGGTTCAGAGGGGACCAAATAAATGACATCAGTACTCAGTCTTCACTGATGTCGCGTGTTTCAGAGCAGTTTTTACAAGGAATATGCCGGAGCCTCTTCATGAATTAAAAATAACCTGCAGTTGATCATTTACTCACAAGATACAACTTCAGAAAGGTGCAGCTGGATTAAAGAGAAACATTCAAATTATTCAAAATGTGGCATGGGTCACAAGTCAAAATGAGCCTGAATTGAGTGACTGTGTGTGTGTGCCCACATCAAAGTGCTACTGCATCATTGGCAGACTCCTGCATGACTGGCAGCTTGGATTTGGGATTAAGATTGCTGGAGTGTTGTAGGTCAGGACTGAAGCATACATGGATTGGGATGGGGGAATCTGACATCTGTAGACTGTGCTCACACCAGATGGGCCTCTTGCAAGGAGCATTTGCTTTTAGCTGTTTAACACACACATTCATCCCCATGCTTTACGTATAGTATTTGAAAGTGCGGTTAGGGGCTGTCCCTTCCGTCTTTTCTCACCTTTTTTTGGGGGGGGAGGACACAGGGGAAAGAAGCCCTGTGTGGTCCTCTGTGATGATTTGGCATTTGATCCAATAACCCATCTCTGCCCTTGCCCTCTGGCAGAGTCTTGATTGTTGTGGAAGAGCTTAGCAAGCCTGAAGATCTAGTGGCAGCAAATGTACAGTGCAGAGGATAGGGGCTCATCTCCTAAGCATTGCTCCCTCGGGGCTTGGCCTAGGAGCCACTGAAGTCAATGGAAAGACTCGCTTTGACCTCGATGGGCTTCTGATCAAGCCCTAGCTGGCTCTAGGTAGGAGGTGGCTGGTAAAAGGTGGATTGGAGAGGACCTCCCAACAAATCTTAAAAGAGCAGCTTACGTTTTCAGTCAATGCTCCCACCTCACTCCTCTCTCAGAGTTTTAGGCCAGAAGGGACCACTAGATCATCTAGGCTGGCCAGTATGTCACAGGCCAGCCAGCACCCACACACTAAACCCAACAATGGAAACGAGACCCGTGTCAATGCAACCACAGGAGACGAGGCTATTCTGTTCCCAAAGCAGAGAATATGAAGGACCAAGATGCACCAGTGTCCAAGGCCCCAGCACTGGCAGGGAAATGATTAAGTGAGAGATGCCCAGATAATCCTGGCATGTGACACGCACCCACATGCTGAAGAGGAAGGAGGACCCCCACCCCATGTCACTGCCAATTGGATGTGGGGGGAAATTCCTTCCCAACCTACATAGGGTGGCCAGTTAGAGTCTAATCATGTGAGCAAGAACCAGACAGCCAAGCACCTGAGAGAGAGAGAATGTCTGGGTCTTCCTCTCCTATGGCTCCCAGTGCAGACAATGGCAGTTTTACCCAAACTAGCCCTTAGTCCCTCCAGCTCTAGTAAGTGAGGAGGATAGGAGAAACTAGAGAATGTTTGGACCTGTCTGGGTGCCATAACCTGTCTCACTGGCTAACTTCCTTCCACCCCATAGAATAATATTAATCTTATCTTTGCAAGAAGACGCTGATCCAGTGAGAGATCCAGTGCTGGTTGCGGCCTCGTTTCGTTTGTTTGGTTGACATTTTGAGGGTCTAGATGTTTGAATTCCCCACCCACGCAGTAGTAGGATTTTCTGCTCTGGCTGCTGAAGCAGAGGAATGCTATTGGGTAAGAGGCAAAGCTGGCAGCTGGTGAAATGCGAGGGGACAGCACGCTGAAGTTTGTTACAGTTCCGGAGCCCAGTCCTGAAGCCCAGGGACTAGTCCCACTGGCTTCAGCATAAGGGCTGCAAGACTGGGCCCCTAACCATTAATCCTTGCCAGGTGCACAGGCAGCAACTACACACATCCGTGTGCCAGCAAAGACCTTCAGGGCTCAAAACAAAAGAAAAGGCAATTACGTGGCGTTTACAGTGGAATTAGCCAGGAAAACTGTAAGTAAAGGAGGAACATTGCATATCCGACCATGAGATCATTATATCACAGAAGCTTTCAACACTAGCTCATAAGGAGACACCGAAAAAGACCTGAATGTATTTCTAATGAAAGGACTGAAAAAAAGCAAACAAACTATAACTTTAGCGTACTGCACTTTTAACCAAAAGGCTTAGCCTGCACCCACCCCACCTACAAGGCAACTCCACAACCCCTCCTCTTCCCCAACAGCCACTTATAGTATCTAGAGAGAGAACACATACAGATAAGATTGATAACATTGCATGTCTCTACACCCTTGTGTGACTCAAGCCCGCTCTCACACACATGCATGTGGTGTGCTTGCGTGTTGGTGGGCAGACAGCTGCTGTATTTTCAACAGTTTTGACCTGTGATTGCTTACATAAGTGGGAACACTGTAGCATCTTTAGCTGGACACAGAAACTTTTACCATTAGCTATCCCAGCGTGTTGTGATAATAATGCAAATCTTTAGACCCACGTTTAAGGAAAAAAAAAAACAAAAAACACCACCACACCACAGCAGATTACATTATTTTTCTTGCAACCAGCAAATCCATAAAAAAAACCCAGCCAGGTCAGTCAAACACCAACTAGGTGGTAACCCTAAGCCTCAGGGGTGGAATTCCTGCCAAGCCCCAAAAATCGGTACAGAACCCAGATGTGGCACCCTGTAGGCCTCAGAAACCCCAGTCCTCTGTGACCACACTGCATTCTCCCTGGGCCTATACCCTGAACCTCTGGTATTGTATGTGGCCTCATAGGCCCATTCCCCCACCAAACATTAGGGACAAAAATATCTAAGTCCAGCCTAAAGGAGGATCTGAACTTTGCAGGAGCCTTTCCCCTCACCCATGAATGCTTTGGGTGTTTTAATTAGGAGTCTAGGACTCCCATGTTTCAGTGGCAGGAAGGGGGCTGGAGAAGAAGGGTTTAAAGGCAACATTTCATCTTATAAGGAAAAATTATGTTTAGCATTTCTGAATTTGGAACCAGGACTCAGAACATTGTCCTTTGATAGCTATAATATCAACTTGATAAATGATTGAGATAGTTATTATAGAGATTGTGTGCACACACACACACATGTGAAAGTATAGAGAAACCAGTTTGTGACAGACGTGGCACTGCTGTGTAATAATCTAAGACTATTGAGATGAAATAATTTTATGAACACTGCAGTTGCCTGGTCAGTGAGGTGAAGTTATGGTATAGCGGGCTATAAGACCTGCATGAATGTATTTGTGATGGGGTCTGCTCTACTCACCATTCGGCAGCGCTTCCTCATGGCTCATCTGGGGAATTAGCTCTGCCATCTGGTCTGAGGCCGGTCCCTGAAGTGACTCAGTCCATCATACTACTCACTTACACCGTGTCCTTTCATTTCAGGAGCTGCAACCGTTTCCTCTTCATGGCTTAGCCCGCTGGCTAGGTCACATTAAGGTTCTTCTCCCTTCTAGGTATCATCAAAGTCCATTTCCGGCAACCCACAAATGGGCTATCCCTAGAGTGTCACTCCAGCAGTTAGTGGTAGGGGAACCCAGCCCACCATCTACCCTGGGTTCCAGTCCAGGAACCCTCTGCCCAGCATCTCTGGGCTTTTACTCTCCTAACCCTTACTGCTCCTTCCCTGGACTACTTCCCACCCTACCCTTACAGCTGCCTGGTCTTCCCCGTTGGGAGTATGACTTCAGGTTTTCCTCCCTGCAGCCTCCCAGCTTCCTCTCTTTACAGATCCTGCCCAGCTTCTCCCCGAGCCACACTTCATCAGCAATTAGGCCCTAGCACACCCTGGGTTTCCTCCAGGTGCAGCCTAAGGTTAATTGGCCTAATTCACACCTTCGGGCCTTGTGTGGGGTGGCCAGCCCATCACAGTATTGATCTAGCTTTACAGGCTGTGGGGCAAATAAGCAGAAAGACAAGACAGTGGCTCTAGATAAGTAACCTCGGAAGCTCTTCAGGGGGGAAATTACAGGACGATGGCCTGCTTCCAGGCTCCGGCCTGAAGTGACACAGCTGTTTTGTCAATGCTGGGAACTAACAAATCCAAGGACTCTAAACAGTTCAAAAGGACCCACTCATGCCAAGTGCTGATACCAAGGGAAGGAGGGTGACCAAAAAGATGGAGCAGCTTTTAAAGGAGACTCTCCCTGAAGCAGGGAGAGAGAAATGGTTTGTGGATTAAAGGAATAGATTTTGCCCCACTGGTCCTGTGGGAGTGTCTGAAGAAATTTAGGCCTCCCCTGCCTCCTAGGGATGGCAAGCTTTAGAGAGGCAGATATATGTACAGTGTTTATTGTTTTGAGATCTGCTTACTATGAAATGCTTTTGTTCTAAAGAAATAATGTCTTGCGTTATGCAAGCTGTCTGGTCACTGGTTCCCACTGTCATGGCTCCAGTATGGGACAGAACTGCCGGCCCTGGAGATAAGTCAGGCCTGTTGAGGTAATCACAGCTGATGACAGAGGACTGCTGTGCAAGCCGGGTCTGAGAGTGGGAGAATCGCGTGATTCCCCCGCAAGAGACAAATGACAGCTTGTGACCCGATAGCTGGGTGGGGGGCACTCAAAGAGACCAGGAGTCAGAGGTGACATTAGCTCAGCTCAGTAACTGTGACACACAGCTGGTCAAATATGTGGAAGGAATTAGCAGAGATGGCTGCACAGACTTCCCAACAGGGAGCGGAGAAGAAATGACACTCCATATCCAGAAAAAAACCCACATTTCTTTCTTCTTGCCTGCCTGTGTAGCAACCCTCTGAATGGAAAGCGCCACACTGGGACTTAAAGGAAACACTCCCTGCTCCTGAGAGAGTGCCTATACCGGGGCGGGCAAATTTTTTGGCCTGAGGGCCGCATCGGGTTTCGGAAATTGTATGGAGGGACGGTTAGTGGAGGCTGTGCCTCCCCAAACAGCCAGGCATGGCCCGGACCCCACTCCCTATCTCCCATGCATCTCACCCCCCTAAGGTCCACCCCACCCCAGGACTCCTGCCCCATCCAACTCTCCCTGTTCCCTGACTGCCCCCCCCGCCGTCCCATCCAACCCCATTCTCCTTCCTGACTCCCTCCCCCCCCGGACCCCTGCCCCATCCAACCATCCCTTCTCCCTAACCGCCCCCGGAACCCCTGCCCCTGACTGCCCCCTGCTGCCCCATCCAACCCATCCTCTCATTCCTGACTGTCCCCTGGGAACCCCTGCCCCATCCAACCACCCGTTCTCCCTGACCGCCCACAGAACCCCTGCCCCGACTGCCCCCCGCCACCCCATCCAACCCCCCTCTCCTTCCTGACTGCACCGTCAGGACCCCTGCCCCCATTCAACCCCCTGTTCACCGCCCTCTGACCGCCCCGACCCCTATACACTCCCCCGCCCCCTGGCCACCACCCCGAACTCCCCTGCCCTCTATCCAACCCCACCTGCTCCCTGCCCCCTTACCGAGCATCGGTGGCTGGCGGCGATACAGCCGCACCGCCCGGCTGGAGCCAGCCACGCACCATGCAGCACAGAGCACCGGATCAGGCCGGGCTCTGCAGCTGCGCTGCCCAGCCATCCAGAGCATTGTGCCGACGGCGCCACGCGCTGAGGCAGTGAGGGAGGGGCTGGGGGCTAGCCTTCTGGGCCAGGAGCTCAGGAGCGGGCAGGAGGGTCCCGCGGGCCGGATGTGGCCCACAGGCCATAGTTTGCCCACCTCTGGCCTATATAGTAGCGGTATCCACGGTAGGAAAATGGACACACCAGGCTGTGTCTAGTTCGGGGTCTTCTACTATGAAACTCAACTATAATTCCTCTCAATAAAGCTTTGACATTCCTAACAAAGCTAAAGCCACTGCAACTTAATGAGATGGGAAAAGTACATCAAGCTCATTAAGTAATTATGAGGGAAAATCCCTGAAGCAGATGCCTGTGTTGCCCAAAGTGCAGCTTACTTTTAACTGGCAACTTTGGAAAGGATTCTGCTATTAAAGCGTTATTTGGTCCCAAACTCACAACAAACTCTTTCATTTGCTTTACCAGTGGGAACGAGATGGGCAAACGGTGTGGGCATTGGGGCTACTTCTTAGTGGTACAGATCAAAGAGAAGACTTGACCGGGAAACCCTGGCTGAAGTCCTGGCCATATGGAAGTCAATGGCAACATTCCCATAGATTTCAGTAGGCTCAGGTTTTCACTCAATGTGCAGTAAGCTGCTACGATCTCAAGAATCAAACAAAGAATATCTCTGTATGTGTGTGAGAGATACTACAGACCCTTAAAAACAACGAGGAGTCCAGTGGCACCTTAAAGACTAACAGATGTATTTGGGCATAAGCAGGGATGGCTGTATGTTTTTTGCCTCCCCAAGCACAGCAGTCAGGCGGCCATCGGCAGCACGCCTGTGGGTGATCTGCCGATCCCGTGCCTTCGGCGTACCCGCCGCCGAATTGCCGCCGAAGCTGCCAGACTGGCGGACCTCCCGCAGGCACGCCACTGAAGGCTGCCTGACTGCCGCCCTCACGTCGACCAGCACGCCGCCCACCCCGGCTTGCCGCCCCAGGCACGCGCTTGCTGCGCTGGTGCCTGGAGCCGCCCTTGGGCATAAGCTTTTGTGGGTAAAAAACCCACTTTTTCAGATGCATGGAGTGAAAATTACAGATGCAGGCATAAATATACTGACACATGAAGAGAAGGGAGTTACCTTACGGACCCTTGGAAGAAGAAAAGGAACATGCTACCCCTGTCCAGTATATTTCTTCTACCAATCCCATAGAAATGCTGTCCCTAGAGGCACAGGGCACTAGCTGATCCACATTCTCTCTCTTTTAATTTTTAAAATGAATTTTCATCTAATGCAAGGTCATGGATGTGACCCGTGGAGAATGAAAAGTAGCATGGGCCATGGAAGTGCAGACGCTCTTCTGCTCCCTGACCCCCACTGCCCTCAACTAAATGTGCATCCCCCTTGGCCTAGAGGTATCAGTACTTGGAGTGCTTCACATCTCGCTCAGTACTTATCCTTGGTGCTGAGGCTGCCGGCAAAGGTCAGCTGTAACAGGAGCGTGGGGGAGGTTAAGTCATATTTGCTTGTCCACTGGAAGCTGGGCTGAGATCACTAGCTTATTTCTTATAGCTAACTGAACAGCCATGGGACGGTACCAGCTGCCAGCCACCAACCAGCCTTAGTGATGACCAAGGGCTGAAAGCTTCATTCCCAGGTACCAGTTCTATGAGGCATATAGCCCCCAGGTGCATGTGTTTTGTTCTTTCACGCAACTCTGGCACACTTTGATGTAGTGTCCTTGGTCAAGCTGGGCTTTAGAAATTCATCCAGGGGCAGGCAGATTTAATGGGTGTCAAGGCTGCCAAAGGCTTCATGATCTCGGTGCCCATTGGATACACAAAGGTTTACGGCTCATCCTCATCTGCCAACTGGGCCTTTCATGGACTGTCTGGGCCTTTATCCTCACATCACAGCCCCGCACAGAGTGGTTCAATTGGTCAGTAGTGTGATATTACCATTTGCTGACAAATTGAATTGAGCAGAAACATACTGTGCTATGCAGAAATATTTGCAAGAGCTGGGCTCACTTCAGTGAATACCAATTATATCTTCCTTCTCTAATTGCTGGCAACTGGCACTCAATCTGAAATAACACATGCAATGCGCATCCCTTTGCTTTTCAGCTGTGGCCTTGTGTTCAGGGAAGCAGAAAAGGAAACTGGCGATCAGAAAACCATGCCAGCATCAGGACAATTATTTTTCAGTGACACCCAGGAATATGCCCAACACCCACCCACAAGATTCAGGGCTCGGTTCTGTCATCCTTTCTCGTGTTGAGTTGGACTTTCCTCCAGAAGGATTCCTGTTAATTTCAATTGGATTCCTTGTGCAGCCAATGGTATGACTCAGTGAGAGTAAAGGTGGCTGAAATCGACCCAAAATGTTTTATTGGATGAACCTCAAGTGGATTGGACCAGGGATGGGCCAAGAAGGGGCTGTGTTTAGGGTTTTTCCCCCAAAAAAACTCATCATCTTTATTTTTAAAATGCCCAAAAGAATGCTGGGTGCCTCACAATAGATATAAAGAGACATAATATTTGCTTTGAAGAGCTTAGACTACTTTTTCCAATATGATGTCATAAAGCAGTAGGGTAAGTATTAAGGAGGTAAGGCAGGGGTAACACTGATAAAGATAAGGGAGTTACTCAGCAAGGACTACTGGATGGCATGCAGGATAAAGAAGGTGTATGTAAAAATTGAAATAAAATCCCGTCTTTCCAGGGAGTAGTTTTGTATTAGGACCACAGTGCAATGTCGGGGCAAAAAGGCCTAACGTGATCCTTAGGTGTATAAACAGGGGATCACGCGTAGGGGAAGTGATATTGCCTCTGTATGTGGTACCGTTATGGGAAGATTATGTCCACTTGAAAACAACACTGAAAACTTTGAGAGGCTTCTGTGATGAGCCACAAAAATGATCAGAACTTTGTAAGTGGACTCTCAGTTTATAATGGCCCATCTGAAACAAATCACCCCAGAAACTATGGGGTGACTGATCCATATATTGCCACTTGAGCCCATCTTTACCATGCAGTAGTGTCTGTGGTAGGGGATCTGTTACTGTAGCTACAAAGGACAATTGTTCGGACATCTTTGCTCCCAAATGGTCTAGGGCAATTTCTAAGTAAAAATACCCAGTGTTTTCCATCCTCCCTCTACCTCAGAACGTCTCTAATCATGGGATCTTTACTGTCATGTGACTTCAGCGTGGTAAAATGGCCAAATTCAGAGGCAAATGTTGTTTGCTCAACAAACCTGTCATTAGCTATTTTTTACAGCAATTCATGTTGTTGTTTTCCTTTTCATCGGTAGTTTGTGGAATTGCGTGGTCAAGAAACCTCAGCTATTTTAAGGTCCTGTGAAACCCACACCCTTTGCTAGCTAGCTATCCCTCCACTTATTAGTAACATTATCAATAAGGAAGGTCATAAATCGCTCCCTGGACAGGAACTCAAAGACCAAAGTCATGTAACTCAAAGAGGCTCAAAGCAAAGGGGTCCCTTTAGTGTCAGGGTGGTCTGTGTAAAGTTAGGAGACACCTGCTAGCAAGTCCTGGGACACTAGCATCTGTGTAAACTTGCCCCCTCCCTATACCCGCAATCCTTATAAGGTGTTGAATGAATCCGTTTCATGAAAAAGGCACTGTTTAGAGTAGGTCTAACGCTTACATATACCTAAGTAAAACAGAGCCGGTGCTGTGCAGTCCTGGGATGGATTACCAGGGACCACAGGGAGGCCTATTAATTATTGTGACAGACGGATCTGCTTGCTGACTGGTGGATTGAGTTCCAGGGATGGTGTATTTTTTTTTTTTAAATAACAGACCCCTCTGTGCAAAGTTTCAAGAAAACGCAATGCAGTTGAAAGGATTTGAGGAAACACGAGCACAAGCTGAGAGTCCAAAACTAAATAATTCTTGACAAAATCCCAAGCTGAAAACTAACCAGATCAGTGCCATTTTAGCATTTCCCCAAATCTCATTGTCCGGTTTGATCTCATTCATGCTGGGGGGTGGGGGGGAGCTAATCTTGCATTTTAGGAAATTGGGTGCAGATTCTCTCCCGTGTTGCAGAACTTTGCTGGAGGCAGATGGAGACAGTGGGTGGGGGTGGGGGAGGTGCATCAGGTATTTTAATTCGGTGGGCTGATCTGCCCGGCCCAAGCATGAGTTGGAACAGCCTAGAGTTAGAGCAGCTGAGATCCACCCCCACACTCCCATTGTTTCACTCCTGACACACACCCTGTGCTGGGAGGGGTTGGTCAGTTGGATAAACAGCCAACTATGCCAGTTTTAGGCCCTGAGAGCTAGGGGAATTCTCAGCTGGCCAGCAATAGCTACATCAGTGGTTCTCAAACTTTTTTTTACTGGTGACCCCTTTCACATAGCAAGCCTCTGAGTGCGACCCCCCCCTTCTAAATTAAAAACACTTGTTTATATATTTAACACCATTACAAATGCTGGAGGCAAAGTGGAGTTTGGGGTGGAGGTTGAGAGCTTGCGACCCCCCCATGTAATAACCTCGCGACCCCCTGAGGGGTCCCGACGCCCAGTTTGAGAACCCCTGAACTACATCCTGGCTTCGTTGCACCACCACAAAGGAGCCAGATTGCCAAAGACAATCTGTCCCTTAAAGTTACCTAGGACCTGATCCTTCTCCCACTAAAATCAGTGGCAAGCAGGATTTGAGCTCTGAAAAGAGGCGCCTAAAACCATAAAAATCTTAGGCATGTGTCCTCAAACATGCCTAATGAATTAAGCAGTTGAAGTATCCTGTGCATTAGCCCTGTGATGAGAATAAGAGCTGAAATCTGCAAACAGCAATTTTTTACCAAAGACAATTTTTTAAGAGACAAAAAAATGATGTACGTGATTCTAAAGCCTCTAGCTGAAGGTGAAAGCTTCTCATCACCGACTCTCAATATAGCTTGCAGTTCTCTTGGAGGACATTTACTTTTCTCCATTACTGACGCTAGTTGAATTGTCGGATGACACTTTGTTGGAAACATTCAGACTTAGAGGTCAGAGAGAACCCGGCTTGAAAGTGGGAACACGCATTCTTTTGTCTGAACAAAAGTGCACATTTGGAATTTCAAATGCAAATTCTTTGGAGGAAGAATCACTTTTCTGGCAGGCAAGTACAGACAGAGCATTTGAAAGCAGGTTTGGCTTTAATTTTTTGACAAGTGTTATGAATAGATTCTATTTGCCGCTATTAGAGGAAAGGGATGGAACTTTGTGAACTGCTCCCCTGTAGTAGTAGAGGGAAGATAGCAGCACACGGGACAGCCCCCAAAGGGGAGAACAGGTTCTGGGGAGTACACGTGAGAATCCATCATTCCCATGATGATCGGTTACATGTTTAGGGAAAAATTCTCCCCTCGCATCCATATTGCAGATCTTCTGGGGCCATGGTCTAATGGCTAGGACACTGCTCTGGGAAACAGGAGACCTGGTTTCTATCCCTGGCACTCCCAGTGACCAGGTGGGTGACCTTGGCAAGCCATTGCACCACTCTGTGCATCTACTTCCCCCATCCCCTTAAAGTCTGTCTTGTCTCTTTAGACTGTGAGCGCTTCTGGTCAGGGATTGTTTCTCGGTATGTATTTGCTCAGCTCCTACCACAGTGGGGACCCAAACTCAGTTGGGCCCTCTAGTTTGCAATGCAAACAATAACAATAATACTCTGTGCATGGGATTTACATTGATGTCAATGGAAGAAATAAGTGCACACTTAGGCAATGGGGCTAGCTGGGTGCTTTGATACCATGATGACAGACACTTTTGAAATGCCTTAGATGTAGAAAGAACAGGAGTACTTGTGGCACCTTAGAGACTAACAAATTTATTTCAGCATAAACTTTCATGGGCTACAGCCCACTTCATCAGATGCATGTAGTGAAAAATACAGTAGGAAGATATATATATATATATATACACAGAGAACATGAAACAATGGGTGTTACTATACACACTATAAGGAGAGTGATCAGTTAAGGTGAGCTTTTATCAGCAGGAGAGAAAAAAAACTGTTTGTAGTGGTAATGAAAATGGCCGACTACAAACAGTTTTTTTCTCTCCTGCTGTTAGTAGCTCACCTTATCTGATGACTCTCCTTATAGTGTGTATAGTAACACCCATTGTTTCATGTTCTCTGTGTATATATATATATATCTTCCTACTGTATTTTCACTGCATGCATCCGATGAAGTAGGCTATAGCCCACAAAAGCTTATGCTCAAATAAATTTGTTAGTCTCTAAGGTGCCACAAGTGCTCCTGTTCTTTTTGCGGATGCAGACTAACACGGCTGCTACTCTGAAACCTTAGATGTAGAGCCATTCATCTCTGGGTCATCAGTTCAACTCCAGCCCAGGTTGATAGTGACCAGATGGTGGCTTTTTAATGGCCTACATGGAGTTTCATAGTCTCAATCCCTTTCCCAGTGGGCAAAGGAGGCCGCATCATGAAACAAACCCACCAATTCAGCTGGCAGCACCAGAGAGCTGGGCACTGACAGTCATCAAAGGGAAGCAAAGAGGCACTTGCACCACTTGGTTGTCTGAAACACAAAGCAGCTGCAATATTGGTCCTCTCCAATCTTAGGAGGAGCTGGGTGTGCCCACTGGAGATAGCTGGAGTTATCAGCCATCTCAGGGACAGAGGCCACAGGTAAGGTGGCTATACCAAAGCCACCTGCAGCAAACATTTCCCTCCCAGAAAAACAAAACCCAATGAACAAAAGAACTCCTCTCACTGAAATGAACTGAGACAGTTCAGTGACTATGAATGAGGCTAAACTTCAGCAAGGTTCCCAGCCTTTTCAACTGGCCAAACTCAGAGCTTAGCTACACCTGTGTAACCGCAGTGGCTTGCATGAAAACAAAACAGGCAATGTCTGGGGCATACAATCTAGCTTCCAGAATGCTCCCCACGCTTCGCTTCTGGAGGGGCAGGCTCATCTCATTCTTCTGATTCATGTTTCCTCTTTAAGGGTGCCCATGGCAAAGAGAGGAGCAGGGGAGGAGGAAAAAGATGCTCAAAAATGTCTCTGACTCCATTAGCTGAAACTACCAGATTCCACAGTGTGTGTTGGGATTATTTATTCAGGCAGCCTGGCACCCCAGGATGGCACCCCCTTTTCCCTCACCTGAGATGTTGTTAGGGGACATGCCCAGTTGCAAACCAATTTTTCCAACTGTGCCAAAAATTTCAGCAACGCTTGATAAGCCAGAGGACTTGAAAGAGGATAGGAAGGAACCAGTTCAGTCCCTCTGAATGTGTGTTAGATTACAGTCCAGTGTGCTACCCCTGCATCAACAAGGCACACAGGTGCAAGTGTGAGCCTTGAGTCTACACAGCACAGCGTTTTCCCAAAGTATCACTGTTACAGGAAACTGTGCTGGGGTTGCTCACGTTCGTGCCATATTGTGCCGGGGATAGCTACCTGCCTAGCTACAACTTCAAACGTTGCTTCCAGCTGGAAAGATTCTCCTGGTCTGAGAGAGATTCTCTGTACATAAAGTGAGGAGACTGGTAGAAGCAGCAACACGCAGGAGGGGGACTTTCCAAGTGCCCCCTCCTCCGGTGCCCCTACATTACTACCTGTGTAACAAACTGAACCAAACACAAATCACTTTGCTGCATGCTGACTTGAGTGTGGCCTTCCACCATTACACTGGTACTAAGCACTCGCATGGTGTTATGTCATTTCAAAGTGCTGTACAGATATTCCCCCATTTAATCCTTACAAGACATGAGATGGGTACGTGTTATTGTTCCCATTTTACAGATAGGGAAATGGAGAGATGAAGTGATTGCCCAAGATCACACAGGTCCATCATGGCAGAGCAAGGAACAGAACTCAGTTAGAATTCAGCTCAAAGCCCAAATGTGCCACCCAATAAGCTGCACTGCCTGTCAGCGTACAGGTGTACATAGAAGACACTCATTATCCAGTATAGTACCCATCGCTGTGTTCTGATCTCCTAGAGAAATTCCCAGAATGTCCAGGGTCCAACAGACATTCTCACTAACAAAGATATGTTCTGGTCACCTAAGGTGTGATCAGGTGGGCCATTGTTTTGGAGGGAATACTTCCAGGAAGAGCATTATCTCCGATGGCTAGACTACAGGAGGATAGCTAGCCAAATACCTCCCTCTCCATTAGCTGGCAGGGACCAGCATGGTATGTGGTGCTGAAGACCTCATGGAACGTCTCTGCTGATGTAATGAAACAGTAGGTATAAAGGGGGAATGGTACCTTTGAGAAGCAGGTGCACATTAGTAATAATACTTCATGCTTCTATAGTAACTTCCACCCAAGACTCTCAAAGCATTTTGCGAATTTGGATGAAGAAAGCCTCCCGCCACTCATGTAAGGGAGCTCAGTATTTTTACCCCCACTGTGCAGGCGGGGAGAGTTTAAACTGAGGCACAGAGAGATCACAGCCCATATCCTGAAAAGTGACCTCTGCTTTTCAGATGCCCAACTTCAGACACTTGGGCTGCGACATTCCAGCGGTGGTTCCCAAAGGGAGGCACCTAAATCAAGTTGGCACTTGGGGGGTGCTCAGTTATAGGTTGCTCAGCTTGAAACACCCTGAAAGGAACCTCATTTTCAGAACATGCTGAGCACCCGCCCCTGAAATCCAAGAACCTCTGAGGTGGGCCCCCAAAATCAGAGTCTACTCCTTGAAGATATAAGTGACTTGCCCAGTGGCAGAGATGGGAGCAGAACTCTAGTCACATCCTTCCCCTCTTCATCACAAGGCTGAGAAACAAGACCCAGTTCAATAAGGCATATGCAGCATCTTAGCAACATCCCAGGTCCCGAAAACTCAGCCACATCGTCTGCCAGTTTCACAATCAAAGGCTACTCCTCAAGCCCCTTTTCATAGCGTCCTCCTCCTGGAGAGCTCCTCAGTGAGGATTTGAAAGTTGGATGCAGCGTTGTTTTTATTTATAAATGGCATTATGACAAATGGTGAGGGATGAAATTACACTTCAATCAAATCAAACCAAATCCAGCCGGGATCGAGGTCCCCATGGACAATATACACGGAGTTCCTTAGCTTCCTGATTTGAATCACTTTGTTCTTCCAGAGAGTGGGGAGGGAGGGGGGACATGTGGCCTAAAATTAAACATTTTCCTTTTAAGTTGAACACTGGAAAATAGCTAGGAGGAAAGAGCTGAAATATTGTAACTGAAGAACAGCCCAGGACTTTGGCTGTTTGAAAACAGAAGCCAGGGAGCGAGCGATGGTGCGAAAGAGGCAGCGCTGTGTGTCCTACCCACAGAGAGTGTTTGCTGCCTCCCGTCTCTAGCAGTGACTGAAAACCCACTGCAAGGCACTAATCTAATTAGCTCTGCCGAGAGCTCCGCTGTTAAAAGGCCGCGGCACGGTCTACGGCTTTGGTAAAGGCTATCGAGAGGTTTGCTGTGTCTTGCACTACAGTGACCATCATCAGAGTCACTTCACTTTCTTTTGCCAGATCTTGCCACTGCTGGTACAAGAGCCTTGTTCTCTGAAGCTCCCTCCCGTTATCCTTCTTTGTAGCTCATTGACTTTCCAACTCTCCTCTGAACACATCTCTGACCTGCACCGGCTGTGCCTCTAATTGCTCTTATTATTAACCTTATGACTTTAAGTGGCACCATTATACATCTCTCTCTCTCTCTTACCCCACTGTGTTCTTCAAGTTGCATCATGTGCTAATCGCTCTCTTGCAGTGCTGGTTTCTGGACATGTATCTGAGATGCCGTTCCCAACACACCCCAGGGATGGAAGCCCAGTGCCGTCAGTGGTGTTATATCCGGGATTGATTTGGCCTATGGGGTGTATGAAAGACGCTGTATAAAATCACACTGTCTTGTATCATTCAGGATGGTGGAAATCTCATGAGATCAGGCGATTGCAAGACATTTCTGCTATCGGGGGCCAACATTTTCCAAACTGACAAGACTTGGGTGCTGTTAAATAGGAACCCAAGTCCTAGCCCAGGTTTGGCTTTGAACTCAGACCCCCAAACTAAAATGTGCTGCGTTCCAAGCACTACCTCCTCAGTCCATCATTTCTAATATTAAAAACATTGGGTGTTTCATCAGCATGTTTTAAATAATCTTCTCATCACTGGCCATTCCTATGCGCACATGCATGAGCGCACACAACCACGCACACAGAAACATGCACACACATATTTGCCACCACAACCTCGCACCTACTATCAAGGAACGTGCACACACTTACAAACCTACACACGTGAACACACAATCATCTGATTCCTGTTTACACTAAGGCCAGTTTGCACAACTCTGGCCGTCAATGACATTTGCACTCTTTACACTTCCATGGTGAAATTCTGGCCCCACTGAAGCCAAAAGCAAAACTCCCATTGACGTCAATAGGCCAGGGTTTCACCCACAGTGTGGTATAAAGTGGCCTTACTGTAAATGAGACTGAGGTGCACGCACATGAATGTGCGCACAAACACACACGCTCACAATCTAACAGTCATGCGCTCGTCCATTTCTGAAAATCTATTTGCTACAAGTTTCCTCCCCTAAGCAATAGGCTTTGCAAAGTATTTTAAAGAATAATTTGAGCAATAATTCCCAGGAAATCATTTGTTACCCACAGTTAATATCCAATCTGTTCACATTACATCTCCACTTTCTGACACAGAAATCAAGGAGAACACTTACAAAAATCAGGGGCATTAGATTCAAATTGGTGCAGCCTCTGAGGATAATAAAGACTTAGAAAGATGTATAAATTTAAGTGGTTTTGAATAAAGACGGCATTTCAAAAGGCAGCAGAATTGTTACTTTGAAATAAGCCATTATTTTCTGCTTTTTAAATGCTAGTCTTTAATGGGGGATGAGATCCAGACTGCAGAGCACCAGGGAGAACGTCTGATGCAAATGAAAGTCAGGAGTTGAGAGATAGAGGTATATACCATAATGGGCATGCATCGACTGTCGACCTGGGGGAGCAGGGGCCCCAAGCGCTGCCTCAAACATCTGCAGGGAGAGGGTGTGACGGGTTGGATCACAAAAACCCCCTTGGGAGCTGCCACCTGATGTGCCAAGACTACTTCTATCCCTGTTTTCCCTGCCAGCTTAAGACTCCAGCACCCTGTCTTGCTGAGCCAGACACTCCCGTCTGCTCCAACACAGACCCAGGGTCTGAATTACTTGCCCCAGAGCTGCAGGTTTACCTGAAAACAGCTCACAGAAGTGTACTTGTCTCTAGCACTCAGATGCCCAACTCCCAATGGGGTCTAAACCCAAATAAATCCGTTTTACCCTGTATAAAGCTTATGCAGGGTAAACTCATAAATTGTTCACCCTCTATAACACTGATAGAGAGATATGCACAGTTGTTTGCTCCCCCAGGTATTAATACATATTCTGAGTTAATTAATAAGTAAAAAGTGATTTTATTAAATACAGAAAGTAGGATTTAAGTGGTTCCAAGTAGTAACAGACAGAACAAAGTAAGTCACCAAGCAAAATAAAATAAAATGTGCAAATCTATGTCTAATTAAACTAAATACAGATAATCTCACCCTCGGAGATGCTTCAGTAAGTTTTTTCCTCAGACTGGACACCTTCCAGGCCTGGGCATAATTCTTTCCCCTGGTACAGCTCTTGTTCCAGCTTAGGTGGTAGCTAGGGGATTTTTCATGATGGCTCCTCTCTTTCCTTTGTTCTGTTCCACCCCTTTATATATCTTTTGCATAAGGCGGGAATCCTTTGTTCCTCTCTGGGTTTCTACCTCCCCCCTCCCCGGGAAAAGCACCAGGTTAAAGATGGATTTCAGTTCAGGTGACATGATCACATGTCATTGCAAGACTTCATTGCCCACTTGCCAGCACACACATATACAGGAAGACACTCAGGTAAAACACACCCATCTGCAGACAATGGTCCTGGTTAATGGGAGCCATCAAGATTCCAAACCACCATTAATGGCCCACACTTTGCATAATTACAATAGGCCCTCAGAGTTATATTTTATATTTCTAGTTTTAGATACAAGAGTGGTACATTTATACAAATAGGATGATCACACTCAGTAGATTATAAGCTTTGTAATGATACCTTACAAGAGACCTTTTGCATGAAGCATATTCCAGTTACATTATATTCACTTATTATCATGTTTTTATAAAACTATGTAGACTGCACAACGGCACAGACGGCAGGGACAGAGATTAAAGTCCCCTCCCCTCCAAGCACTTTCCTCATGGGTTAGCTTGTTTTCACCCTGTGCTAGCAACACTGAGCTCAAACCACAACCCCATGTCTGAATGTCCCTGAACTCTGGGGGTACCAATCTGGATTCAAGTGTAAAGAAATCCACCAGGATGTCTGGTTTGTTATCTGACTGCCCAGTGCCTCATGACTTGGGGTGGGATCCTGAGGGACCTGTGAGATTCCCTCATCCTCATGAGATCCCACAGCCCATATACAATCAGCAGCTCACCATCATGGTGCAGTCCTTTGGAGAGAGCTGTGTGGAGCTGAAGTGCCAGAGGTGTGGACCTGAGGGCTTCAGACCCCATTAGTTATATTTAGAGTCTTCACTCCAAAGCTTGCCCGTGGGTCACTCAGGCTTGGCACCAGCCAAATCTTTGCAAACCCTCAAGGCGGGGTAGAGAGCCGCTCTAGGCTGGGATCTTCCCTGCTCCAAAGCAACCAGGGGCGGGGGCACCAGGTCCAAGCCTCTTTTCTCCTTCCTCGCTGACTCAAAGGGAATAGAAGGTGGTTATGGTATCCTTCTCCCACCCCCTGCCCCCATGTTAGCCAGGGCCCGTTTCTAGTTGCCATGTTGTGAGTGTTTTATGGCTACCCAGGGTTTGGCAGAACACAGCACGTTGCTAGTGATTATTCGGTACATGAGGAGAAAAAGTGTTATGTGGTGGTGGGGAATAATATATCCCGTTACAGCCCACGCCTGGTCCGTAAACGTGCTCCATGAATGGGTGTCCTGCGGGGGTCAGACCTTGGAGCAGCACTGCAGCTGCACGGGGGATTCTCCTGAGCTAGGGAAGATAGTCTCTGTGACGGCTGTGCCCCCCTCACCCACTACAGCAGAATTTGGTGGGTGGCTTTGCGACTATGGATCTGCAGTCATCATGGATCTTGCCCCAACCCATCCCTTATCTCCCTCTCCCCCCTGTGCAGTAACAGTGGATGAAAGTGGCCCAAAGTGCACTGCTTCTTGGCCTGCAGGGAACAATGACCCCTATGCACAGGGGGCTCCTTGCATCCTGCCCCATTCCTTCACCCTCCCTAGGGGAGTGGAACTAACATAAGCGAATAGAAGCGCATAGCAAATACGCACGGAAAACAGGAAAAACAGCAAACCCACAGCTCAGATGTTAGTCACATTGCGCAGTGCCCAACAGGAAGGTTCGCATACACTAAGGTGATGAGGAGACAGAACAACCCATGGAAAATGGAACCAAGTAGAATAGCTGAGAAGTGTGATAGCATGGGGGAAAAATATAAATCAGCCATTAAAAAAAAAAGGGAAAAAAAGACCTTTATCCAAAGAAAAAAGGATAGTTAAAAATGAGAGAGGCTCTTTATAAGGGCCAGAACTAGGAGTGAAGGGCTCAGCCTAATTCATATACACCCATTTAACAAGAAAAGTCATTGATAAGCAAACCACCTGATGCTTGCACAGCAGCAAAGAAAACACCTGGTTCTGCCTATGGGTTGATAAGCCAATATCTTTAATCTTGGTTTTTTTCCCTTGATGACTGAAGTACACACTCTGTGAGGCCTTATGCTCCAGCCACATTGGTAATAGTGACAAAGCTTTGATGTCCCCCTCATTCAACAGAATGTTGTTTAGTTCAAAGCGAAGAACAGAGGCGATTCTTTGCTTTTAAATTATTAGCTCCCTAAGTCTTCTGTAATGATATAGTTTGACTGAAGTGTGCAGTTTATTAACTACATAAAGACGATATTATTAGAGCGGAGAAAGGCAGCAGAAAGTTTTGCCTTTCAGCTCAGCAGCAGGGGTTTTTGATACTTTGATCTCAATCAATGCTCAATGTCTTTGTGAGATAGAGGGAGCAGCAGAAGTTACCTTTGGCACCACGGCTACATCAATTATTTAGCTCTTTTTCTTATAAATTAAAGTGTTCTTCAACTTTTACCCCAATTTCTGCTTTTGTTTTTTCCCCCAGTTGATGGCGGGAGGGGGGGAGGGAGAGGCTGACTAAAAATGTCTGGCTGCGTGTGCTAATAATAATCATACGGCGCTTTCCTGCATCCCAGCACTGAGCTCACGTCTTAGATGAGCTTCTTCAGAATTGGGGTAATGGATTCTTGACTACAACAATGAAAGGGTGGTGCTGGTTGATTTGGTGTTTAACCACATGGTTATGGGGGTTGTTATAGCATGATTTAATGTATTTAATTATTGCACCATTTAGTTTCTTATACATCCAGGGAAGGGTGGAGTTGGAGACTGCAACATGAAGGCTTATCCAAAATGGAGAATATACACATGTGCCCAGTGAGTCTTTTAAGCTGAGAGCTGCAGGTGACTGCAGAGGAGGATGGGAGTAAGTGAGCTGGCTGCTAGTGTTGTGGATGAAAAATGTGAGAAAGGAAATTACACACATGCTCGCGTTCTGGATTCCTGAGAGTCTTTTTCCTTCTATGCCCTGTTTCCTTCCGGAGGCTCCTTTCTCTGTACCATCAAAGCCCTTCCTGTGACAGGGCTCTGGCAAAGATTCACCTCTCAAGCCCTTGGGTTTTCTATGTCTGAAAAGTCTGATCCACTCGCCCCTTGGCACCTGGGAACAGAGCCCATCCGGGATCGTGTGAGATTCCATAGCCTGTCAGGAAACACCTGGACCCAGATCCTCAGCTGGTGTAAATCAGAAGTCAGTGACATCAATGGAACTACACCGATTACACCAACTGAGAATCTGGCCCTGATCTTTCAGACTGTACCCTGCAGCATTTTGCGGGGGTTGAAATTCTGTCCCTCTGACTGTGACCTTTTTCTGAGGAGGAAATAACATAGATCTTTGGGGAGAGCAAAAGCATGAACTCTGGGAGCTTTAATACACACACAGCACACTGGAGAGAAACATAATTCTGTTTTCATGGTGATCAAAGTTTTGCAAGAATGAGAACATGAAGCGCTGTACCAAGCTGCTATGGCAACATGAATTTTAAAAAGTAAATCGAATTACAAGAGCTTCCCTTTCCCTTTTTAGAGCGGCACGGAACAGCTCCAGGAACCAGTATCACTAAGAGGATCCCATCTAGCAATCACAGCTGCTTCTGAGCCAGGCACATGGCAAAATGTATAAACCAGGTCACCAGGGAGCAAGGAGGAGATTCCACCAGTGACTGGATTCCCCGCCCTCTCCCCCCATTCACACCCCTAATCTAGGCTCTAGCCCTCCATCAGGGCATCTTCACAATGTATTGGTCCTAATTCTAACTGGGGGGAATTCATTCCTGTGCAGAGGGCCAATACAAGACTTATCCACTGCTTAAGTCCCACTCATGCCCTATTTTGAGGGCGTGAGTGGGGTTTAAGTGCTGCACAGGCCTCTGCACCAAGGTGAATTCCACCCAGAGAGCATGATTTCCAAGAGCATCATTACCCAGAGAGCTGTGCACAGGGGCTCTGTTTACCTCTCCGCTTCCAAGCTGCCAAGGCAGCAGTGACTGGAAAGTTACTGATATGATGCTCTGAGTCAGCTATTCTTCCACTGAGCCTATTCTATATGGATCCCTTTCCTGCAATCATCACTGTGGTATGCACATGGCATTGCAGATAGGAAGAGCTTGCAGGCTGGCCAGAGCTACCCACACAACACAGGCTGGCAAAACTGGGCCAGAAATCTCATGTGAGATATCAGGTACTTCCTGCTTCTGAGGCCTGATCCCATGAGATGCCAAGTGCTCTCTGCTCCTTTCGAAGTCAGTGGGCCTGGAGAGCAGAGCACTCAGCAATGCCTGGTACCAGGTCTCTGACTAACAGGCTCTCTCCCTGTATTTGGCACTTTGGCTGCCGGTCCCAGCTGGAGAGAATGGGGTAAAAACAGCAGTCGGAGGTGCCTAAATATGTAGCATTAGACACCCAGAATCCCAGTTGTGCCACATTGACACGCCATGAGGAGAGCTTGCCCTGATGCTGCCCCTACCCTCTGGGCAAATCACGGATTTCAACCTCCAGGGGTGTCAGGCTGGCCCCTTTCACCAGCATAATTCCCATGCACGTGAACTCCAGAAAACTTGGTTGTGTCTCAGCTACGGGCCCATGTTTGGGTCTGTTTTTATGATAGCCAGAATAAAGAAAGAAATAAACCCAACCCGAGAACTTGATCCCCCCACTGCACTGTGTGTGACCCCCTCTGTCAGCTGGGGATAGGTTGGGACTCACATTGTTAATCAAGTATCTTTCTTCTCCCTGCCACCCCCCCCCCAAAGGAATTCTTGTAAGTCCTTCCATTACCACCCCCGCCATGCAATGTCCAACAGCAAGACCCAGGAGCACAAGAGCCGAAATGTCCTGTCAAAAGCAGTTCAGTAGCAGTAAACACTGCCTGTGGGATATGCACAGATGTCCGCTTCGCAGGGCTGAGGCGAAGGGTAATAGGATCTGAGCGGCTAAGGCTGCTTTATGTGCCTGTGCTGAACGGGGGATAAAATATCTTCCTCCCCCCACACACTCACCCCGTCAGCGAGGAGGCAGGTGCAGCAGAGACCGACTCGCACTAGGGCAAAGGTTCTCCTGTGCTGCCACTGGATTCTTCTTTCTTCTGTCAGCCAAGCAGCAGGGAACTTTTTGAGACACTGCCCACAGGGAGCGATCACTTTTCCCAGTCATTAACCTTACACATCCTTCACGTTATCAGAATACTTTGGATGTCTACGTTGCTGCAGCAAGCTAAATCCTCCAGGTGACTTCAGCCAGCTTTAATTGGGCTACCGCACAGCAAGGGGACCTGAACAACCAGAGCCAGAAGCACGCCAGTCTCTAGCACGTCAAGCCTCCGGCGCACGGGTGGGAGGGAGTATCGCCAGACGTCACTGTGCTAGCCGAGTGTAGTGACATGAGCACTAGGGATCTGAGGCCTCCAGAGGGATAACTGATAAGGTCCCGCCCCCGTGTCGACCTCTCAAAGGTGTTTGCATCCTGGAGCTGATCATTCTTACTACTGGCTGTGGACACTGAAGACCCCTCTCTGGGTGCACATATAAATCCCACCTATGCCCCATTTTGAGGGATTAAGTGGTGCATAGAGCTGGCATTGGCCCTTGGCACAGAGGCCAGTTTCACCCTCTGGGCACAAAGCAGCGTCAGCACGGGCAGCAGCCACAGAAGGCCAAACTTCTCCAAACTTCTCCAGTTTGCCTTGCCCCTAATCTGGAGGCCCCATTAGAACTGTACAGTCTCCAGCCCCATTCAGCCCTGGGCTGCACCGCTGATATTACCAATGGCAGGGAAGATTGTTGGGTGTCCACTCGGAACTGGAAGGAGTCTCCATGGGTCACTTAATGGTCACCACATGGCAGTAGCTTTTGCTCATGTCTGTCGGCATAATTGGAAAGCCAGTGCTGGTCAGTGATTAGTCTACTCTCTGTCACACTAGTGGAAAATAATCAAGTCAAATTCTTTGTTCAAAATACCTAGAAATAAGATGCTGATGTGGTCCATCAAAATTTACCTAGGAGCCTGGGTTATGCAGCAGGACTCCAGATCTGGGGAAAGACCCCTTCTGGTGTTGGAACCAAAGCCATAGGAGTGCATTTGGAAATTCAGCGGAGGCTGAGAAGTCAGATTTGGGAGGCCTACTTGCTAGACTGCTCTGACATTACCCACTAATGTCTTTGAGGGCAACAACCAGTGCTGGGTCTTTCCGTAGTACCTAGGAGCCTGGGTTATGCAGCAGGACTCCATTGTGCTAGGCATTGTACAAACAATTCCACCCTGAAGGGGTCAGTGTTTGCAGAACCCACTGCTGCAATAAGGGATTTCTGGTCTTCTCTGGATCTGTTTTACCGTACGCCCTTTGGGACAGGGATTGCCATGATTACTATGTACGGTACAGCAACGAGCACACTGTTGGTGCTACAAAAAAAAGAGAACAAGCTGTCAGGGATGGCCATGCACCGACCAGTTGATTGTGACATGGTAAGCTCCTGGCAACAGGCCGCACGCCTTCCTCACAAAGCTCAGAGGATAATGTCAGAGCTCAACACATAATCAAATCCCTGTTCCGCTACAGTGCGGGGAGAAGCCCACTAAAAGTGGTTGCTGTCAGTGGCCATCGCTGGTGTGTCTAAGCACTCTGTGTCTGTCACAGGAGGAAACCACACGGATACAGCTGGGTTCTAAATAACCACGTTTACCAATGACATACAAACATACATGGCCTAGATACATGTATACACTGCTACTCAGTTAGGTTCTGCTGGCTTCTGCAATAGAAGAGGAAGGTGGCCCATTAGAGCAGATGTTCTCAACCTTTTTCTTTCTGAGGCCCACCCAACATGCTATAAAACTCCACGGCCCTCCTGTGCCCCCAACAACTGGTTTTCTGCATATAAAAGCCAGGGCCAGCGTTAGAGGGTGGCAAGCAGGGCAATTACCTGGAGCCCCATGCCACAGATGCCCCCACGAAGCTACATTGCTCAGGCTTCAGCTTCAGCCTGGGTGGTAGGGCTCAGGGCCCTGGCTTCAGCCCCATGCAGTGGGGCTTGGGCTTTCTGCCGTGGGCCCCAGTGAGTCTAATGCTGGCCCTGCTTGGAGCCGCTCCTGAAACCTGCTCGAGGCCCCCTAGGTGGCCCAGGACACCTGGTTGAGAACTGCTGCGTTAGAGGGTTCCCCAACTATTTAAAGGGATACTTCCCAATTCCGCTACACCACAAAGTTGCCCTAAAATTGTGAGTATTGGGTTCTATATTACCACTGCGCAAAGCAAGTACAGCAGAGTAACTTGTCACACACACGCTGTTCACGACGGCAGATCACACCACATTTGTCACACTGACGTCAGAGATGACCATTGTCCGTAATGAAGAGCAGTGGAAGCAGATCCTTCCAGGAACTAGAAGGGAATCAGGGAGAGAACACGTTTTCAGTTCTCTTTTTAAATCTGGTGCTCGTGGAATATTTTCGTCTAAGGGGAAAGCTTAATCATGAGGGGTTAGTTGTCTCTGTTCAAAGTCTGAGCCAAATCCAAATCAAAACTCCCAAGGCAGACAATGGGACATTTGACTGCAAGGTCCGGCCTGAGTTATGTTATACTGAAGATATTTTTTTCCACAATAAAATAAATGTTGGATCATATTGCCAGCGGCTTGACACTTGGAACAGAAGGGACTGGCAGTATGTTCAGTCTCTGGGAGAAGGGAATGGGGTCAGAGCAGGACATAACCCAGTGTTATAAAAGAGCAGTCCTTCTTTGTAGATGAGCTTGGCACAATATTTTTTATCTCATAATTAAAGGGTAAACAATGACTGTTTTGCACAGGGTCAGTTAGACACCAGGTGTAGGCTGTGTTGCTGTTGGCTTAAGCTATTCATTGCAACAATGACTGTGCTAACTTCCACCTGAGTTTAAGAGTGCAGGCAGAGTGGTACAAAACAGCTAAGAGTGGCATCTGAACAGAGATGTGGGCCCAGCCGCTGACCAGACACTGCTGCATGATTCCCCTCTTCCCTTTGTGAAACTGTCTCTACCTAAGAATAGCTAGAAAACCAAGTAGGTGTTTGCGGCTTTCCACTACCCAGCAGGGCACATGAGGAGTTGCTGATTGGCTCTGAACAAAGCCCTGTCCCTTTCCGGTATTCTTCAGACACAGGGATAGTGACCTTGAATGTAGGAGGCAGTTAAAGTAGGTCAAAATCTTGGAGGGTTCCAGATTCCAGCAGGGGTCTAGCTCCCCTCCTCACAATGGGGTGAAAGAGAGGAGAAGTGGGAATGGGAGTTGCCAGAAGGACTCAGTATCACAGTGGGAGTCACCATAAACGATCGTGGCTGATTAAAAGGCAACACGTCTAAAGCAGACAGAAGGGAATACATTTATATGCAATGTACCACAAATCTGCGGAACTCACTGCTGTAGGATGTTGGGGAGGAAAACAGCTGAGGAAGTGCTTTAAAAAGTATATGAACATGAACATCTGCAGTGACACTTGCTAGGATAAAATGGTGAGGGAGCCACCAGTCATCATGCTTCAAGGCATAAACTCACAAACAATCAGTGTCAGCTAGAAAATTGGTACAGTGTTACTCGTTGGGCACTGCCTGTTGTCCAAGGCCCCAGTTCAGGAAAACACTTAACTTTAAGCATGTGCTTAAATCCTACTGAGACCAATGGGACTTAAGCACATGATTGAGTACTTTGCTGAACTGGGGCCCAAGGCCAGGATTCCTGAGTAGATGGATTATTGCTCAGCTCCTGTGTAACAATTCCTCTTTGGAAGGTTTCCTTCTGAGAGTACATCTACACTACAGGGGGGAGTCGATTTAAGATACGCAAATTCAGCTACGTGAATAGAGTAGCTGAATTCAACGTATCGCAGCCGACTTACCCCGCTGTGAGGACGGCGGCAAAATCGACTTCTGCGGCTTTCTGTCGGCAGCGCTTACTACCACCTCCGCTGGTGGAGTAAGAGCGCCGATTCGGGGATCGATTGTCACGTCCCAACGGGACGCGATAAATCGATCCCCGAGAGGTCGATTTCTACCCGCTGATTCAGGCGGGTAGTATAGACCTAGCTCAGAGAAGCTATTTCGCAGCTAGTGCTAGGAAAGGGAGGGAGGGATGCTGCACCTTTGGGCTCCTGTCTGATTCCCTTTGGGTCTTTGGGACCCCTGAGCTGGACAGGGGTGTTTCTCTGCCAAAGCAGCTACAACTCTAACAGGGTAGGGCCAGTTCAGAAACATCTCCAGCTGTGTCTGACCAATTGCCTAGGTCACCTTGTCCCCAGTACAGGTTGGGGAAGCTGTCTTCGGGATTCACAACATGACTCAGTGAGCATCAAACAGGCCAGGCCAGTAGCCTCGTGGTCTGTACTGCCAGGCAGGAGACCTGGTATCATTCTAACTCCCTCCTCCTGCTCCCTGGACTGGCAGCAAGTGTGCTCAGCCCTGGAGTCGGAGGAAGGTGTCTTGTTCTACCACGCCCTCCCTGGCTGATGAAGGAGCTGCACTGATTGGCTCCTGTGCGTCCCACATCTTTACCATATGCTGCTGTCTGTCAGGATCCATCACTATACAGGGACTTGAATGCCCAGTGCAGGAAGCCCCCCCGCCCCCTCTCTCTTTCATACCTAAATTAAACATTGGAATTGGAATGCCTCAGTGAAATAAGGGCCGGGTGGCAAAGCCCGTCCGGAAGGTTTTAAGGCTGAAGCCAATATATTACATAGGTACTCTTTGCTGTCCCCCATCTCTGTCTCTCTCTCTCTCACACACACAAACACACACACACCTCACACCCATCTCTCTCTCTCACACCACCCCACACACACACCCATCTCTCTCTCACACACCACCCGCACATACACCTCTCTCTCTCTCTCACACACACAAACACAAACACCCCACACCCCTCTCTCTCTCACACACACACCACCCATCTCTCTCTCTCTCACACACACACACACACCCCGCACACCTATCTCTCTCTCACACACACACACACACCCCACACCAATCTCTCTCTCACACACACACACACACACACCCCGCACACTTATCTCTCTCTCTCCTCCCCAAATATCAGTTTAAACTCAATGGTGAGCCTTATAAGGCCACATCATCTCAGGACCTGGATGCACGGAACCAAAGTCCCCAGCAGAGGGCAGCAACTCTTCAACAAAAACAGACAGGGATAGTGTCCGGCCTGAGAGTCTTACAGAATCTTCCTCGGGAGGTGGCCGTTGTGACCCCATGAGAAGCTGTGGGAAACCTTCCCATCCAGTTGTAAAGAAAGGGAGGGTCCTAGTGACGCCCAGGCTGGGACCCCTGCATTAGAAAACTCCCGGCATATAATGCTGAGCAGCAGGAGTGTGGATCGAGACCAGGTGTGTTTGAAATCTGGCAGGATTGCCCTGACGGGCCACGGTTTAGACCATACACAGAAGAGGGTGAGAGGGTGGTGCTGTGGGGACTACGATTTAAATGAGGGGTCCAGTTCTCCTCCCACTTGCACCAGTTTTGCACGGTGCCAACTTCAGCAAGGTAGGGTTACCATATTTGAACTTTCAAAAAAGAGGACTCTCGGGGGGTAGCCCCGCCCCCTAGCCACTCCCTCCCACTTCCCGCCCCCTACAGAACCCCCAACCCATCCAAACCCCCCTGCTCCTTGTCCCCCGATCGCCCCCTCCCGGGACCCCACCCCCATCTAAGCCTCCCTTGTCCTTGTCCCCGACTGCTCCCTCCTGAGACCCCCCCAACTGCCCCCTAGGACCCCACTCCCTACCTGTCCCCTGATTGTTCTGACTCCTATCCACCCCCCCGCCCCCACCAGATCCCCGGAACTCCCACGCCTATCCAACTGCTGCCTGTCCCCTGACTGCCCCCCCGAACCCTCAACCCATCTAACCCTCCCTGTCCCCTGACTGCCCCAATCCATCTCCACACCCCCACCCCGACAGCCCCCCCACAGAACCCTGACCCATCCAACCCCCCCTGCTTCCTGTCCCCTGACTGCCCCAATCCCTCTCCATCCCCTGCCCCCTGACATAACAGCCCCCCCATAACTCCCAACTCATCGAAACCTCTCCCTGCTCCCTGACTGCTCCCCAGGACTCCCCTTACCACCATGCCGCTCGAGCCACTGGCTCCACGTGGAGCAGGCTGCCGCGCTGCCCTGTGCATAGCTCCTCCCCCACAGAGTGCTGAGGCGGGGGGGAAGCGGGGGAGGGGCTCTGGCTGCTGGAGGCCAATGAAAGCGGCTCAATTGGGCCCAGCCACCCTATCAGCCGCGCCGCACTCTGCATGGAGGGGAGGCGGGGGGGGGGGGGGAAATCCCGGACCTTTCTATCTTATTACCAATTCCTCCCGGATGGCTATTTAAAGACGAAAAAGCCGGACATGTCCGGGGAAATACGGACAGATGGTAACCCTAAGCAAGATCCCTCCTGGTTTTCGTGGAGGTCATTGAGAGGAGAATCCGTCTCTGGTTGTGGGCAGCCTGGCAGCTCCCAAGAGGCAGAAGGGAGCATCTCACATCCACCTGACACAGGAGCAGGGTGGGAATCACATCCTGCAAAGAGTGTGGGTCACTATGACAGGACCATGCCAGGTGGGGGGCACTGGGAGAGCTCCAGAGACCCTCCCCCCTCCGCCTTCCCCCCTCAACCCATAAAAACAAGCTCCTTCAGAGGAGATTAAAGAAGAGAGGTTGTCCTATTACAGCCTTGCCAAGCTGGGCTCCATTCAATGATTCCACTGGTGTCCCTCTGATCCATCCCAGCGTTTATATCTATGTTAATCAAAAGCAAGTGGTGATGGGCCGGAGCCAGAACCATGAATCTGAACAGCCTGAGCTTTATGGTGGGGACTGAGGGTGAGAGGGGGGAATTCACACAATGGCCCATCACTAAAGAGAAGGACTCGAAAGCAGATCTTCAGCTGAAACAGCCAATACAGCGAACTGCGTTGGGCTCAATCAAGTACAATGTGTTAAACAGCAGCTTTACTTCCAGCTACAGAAATTGTCCATGTTATCGCGGGCAGGAGAGGTGAAGACTTTAAATGCTGCAGTCGGAATCAGCGTGTTGAACCATTTCAAATTAACATGGACACATCTCCACATACCATTAGAAAATACAAAATAACGCCAACACCTACAGTTGTGGGCCACGTGGCCTATTTACAAAACAACACCCAAGGTTAGTCATGTTTAGGGACTGCCACTGTACATGGACTCGTCTGTAGAAACTGAGAAGAAGAGGACTCTCTTGATGTACTGACACCGTACAAGGAAGGTGATTTCTAACACTCTTGGCAGAGATACATTTAAGGCGTGGCACAACATATCAGTTTAACGTTCAGATGGGCCCAATCTACTGAGTTTGGATCTAGGGCCAATCCTGATCTTCCCAATCGTTCAGAAGGGTGGTTGGACCCTCGGTGTCAAGGCCCATCTTGGCACTGAAGGTCTATTGGAGGTAAGTGGAAGATAAGAAGTCCTTTGTTTTCTGTGGGGTTCACTTTTGTTGTTGGCTAGTGGGTTATGCCAATCCATCTACCTTACAGTTGTCCCATGAGGATGTCTGAGCTTAGATTTCCCCCCATCCCCAGCCATCAGATGCCTTCAAGTTACATTGCTTTAAAATTCAAAGCTGTTAATAATTAGAGATGGGCCTGAACTCAAACCCAGATTCCAAAGACACCCAAACTTTGGAGAGGCTTAAAGTCTGAATTCCAGTCTTAGAAAGGCCTTCAAGACAATTACATTTCACCAGCACAGCACTTACTAACACCTCAGGATCAAGAAACTACTTACATATGAGAGAGTATCTCCGAGGACATATTTTTATCAGCTATAAGGCAGCAAATAAGGTTCATTTATCAAAAAGTCAGTAACAGATGAGTCTGACTTTCTAAAGATATGAAGGAAAATAGGTCAGGAGACACTTAGAGTTCCCGAATTACACACAGATGTGCGCAACTGGGTCTATTACTCATAACCAGGGTGGTTTGAGCCTCTTTGATGCCGAAGCATAATTCTAATGCACTTTTTTAGCAGCATGGTTCATATATTGAACTGTACGTGGTGAACCTTGCAGAGTCAGGGCCTGGAAAGAAAACATCCATTTATAAGTAGGTCACATCCTGTCTGCCTTAAGAGTTGCTTGTTATCCAGCTTTCCCTTGTTCTGTAAAGTTCTCCCAAGGGCAGATAACTTCCTTCACAGAGTCCTTACAAGCCCGGGGGCAGTCCTCCTCTTCCTCCTCTGAGTCTATTGGGTAGATTCTGCTCTCCAGAGGAATATCCACTTTTATCTGGAAGAAGCTGTGTTGTAAAATGAAAACTCGTCATACACAAGGCACTTTCTGAAGTGCTTTCTGAAGACAACCAACGCGCAGCATGGAGTTTGGCTTTGAGTTTTTCTATTTCATAGAATCATGGAATATCAGGGTTGGAAGGGACCTCAGGAGGTCATCTAGTCCAACCCCCTGCTCAAGGCAGGACCAATCCCCAGACAGATTTTTACCCCAGTTCCCTAAATGGCCCCCTCAAGGATTGAACTCACAACCCTGGGTTTAGCAGGCCAATGCTCAAACCACGTGGCTTGAAGAGGGGAGAATACACATACCAACCCCACTGAAGCAAAAGTGCTGAGTGCCACAGTTCCACAGCCAAGTGAATTAAGAGGTCTTGAATTTGTGCTTCTGTTTTTGCAGTTTAGGTTCAGTTACCTGGTCAGGAGCAGAGATAGACCTAAAAGTGGCAGGGGAGGGCTTTCCATTTGGATTAATTTTAGGCTAGGAGAGGAACCAGGGCTAAGGCCTGAGGGTGATGGAATCTCCAGGCCAACACCTCTTGGGTCATAGGCTGGTGTTGTACTATTTTGACCCCAACTGGTGGAACTCTTGACATCACCTCACTAGGTTCCCCCCATCTTGTTATCTGTTCTTCCACCTCCGTGGGCCACATCTGAACCAGATCTGGGGAAAGACTCCTTCTGGTGTTGGAACCAAAGCCATAGGAGTGCATTTAGAAATTCAGCAGAGTCTGAGAAGTCAGATTCGGGAGGACTACTTGCTAGACTGCTCTGACATTACCCACTAATGTCTTTAAGGGCAACAACCAGTGCTGGATCTTTCCAGGAATGCTGCCACCCTCTCTGCCTATTGTCAAGGTGGCCATTCAGCACAAGAACAAAGTGCTCACACCAGGACAAAGGCATCATTTGAAGATCGACTGTGCCTGGAGACAGGCAGCACAAAAACCAAACAAGCTCTCCTGAGCTGTGGTTTTCAATTAGACTGTAAAAAAAAAATCCCTTTGTGGGCCTGAGTCTCAGTTCTCCTTGCAGGAAAACACATTAGCTCGGAGAGCCCTGCATGAGGTAAGATGACCAGGAAGGATACAGACTCCGAGGAGGCTCAATGTGTGTATGTCAGCAGCCTCCCTCCCTCACCATCAGTCCCTGCAGCTCTATTTGTTTATCATACTTGTATGCTCTCCATCGTCACAGTATCTGTGCACCTCACAATCTTTAATGTTTTGCTCTGTTGGAAGAGGCGAATGGCTGCCACCAGTCACAGATCTGGGTGAAGTCTAAGCACTCGTGTGCTGGATTAATGAAGGAGAAATTAATTGTCCTTTGTTTAGTGATAGCTGACACAGTAGAAGCCACCGCACAAGGCACGGACCAGCACAGCAAGGCTAAACCCTGGGGGCTGAGGTGTTTCCCTGGAGACTGATTGCAAACTCGGGGGCTGGAGCTATTACCGGTTGGCAGCTGTGTGTGGGTGAAAGGAACCCGAAAGCCAGGAGACAGTGACAGAAGCAGTCGTGAAGGCAGCCCTGAGAGGGAGCAGAGACAGAGCTCTGTGGGACAAAGGACTGGCTGGAGAGGCAGGCTTGGAAACTGTGAGCCAAGAAACTCCCTGCTGCTGTTTGTTTCTACTGTGGTGAGGGAAACAGGGCTGTGTCCACATTCTTTGTAAATAAACAGGATTGCACCAAAACCGGACTAATAATCAATTTCTTCTCCTAATAGAAACAGCCCAGCAAGGCCCTGAATATGGGCTACCCATTTGGGCCCTGGGGAAACAGGATTTATCCTCACAGCGGGTAAGGAGGCAATATTATCCTGGTTTTTCAGGTGGGGACAGATGCTAAGGGACTTGCCCAAAGTCATCCAGGGAGTCTGTAGCGGAGCAGGAACTTGAAGCCAGGTCTCCTAAATCCTAGGCGAAAGCCGTAACCACTGAGCCCGAGCCAAACTCCCCATTCTTGTGCAGGCCTGGGCCAAGCGGAGGGTTGGAAGATCCCTGGCTACACCCCCAGATACAGCTGGGTCCGAGGGAGGTGAGGAGGAGGAAAGACGACGACACTCAGGAAGGGGTAGGGTATGTCAAACACGCTCAGGCACTGGGGTGCAGGGAGCCTCAGAATCACAATAACCCAGGCAGTTCGTTCTCACGGACACAAATCCTGCCAAACCAAAATCCCATGCGCTCCCTGCTGAATCCACGGGCAGGGCAGACCGAGGGCAAAAGGAACCCTTTGACAGGGCCCCAAACCAAGCCAGACGGGGTCACAGCATCCCTCTGTCACAACGGAGGGCAGTTGGCCCAAACCTGAGTCACAGCTCTGTGAGCCGGGTCTCAACACCCAGGCAGGAGATGAGCCCAGCCCCATGGGATAGGAGCCAAGTCACCGCTACAGGTGCAAGTGTAACCCACACAGCTCACTCTGCAATACCCCCTCTCCTCCAGTGCTTCCCTCAGTGGTAAGGCTTTTAGAAAGGAGGGGGAGACTCCATTTCAGATTTGGTCCCAGCCACCACCACCCCTGAAAAAACCCTCTGTGCGGCTGGGCATTGCAAGCAGCAGGCTGACATGGGGATTTGCAGCCCATGTAATGCGGGGCAGGAGGGCACAGGGCAGGGAAAGTGAGAGAGATTGCTGAGTTACCCCCTCCCTTGCAGAGCTACGGGCCCCGGGCACTGGCTTACCTTGGGGGCTGCTGCCCTGCAGGGCTAGCTCTGAATCCAGACCGGCTCCAGGGGAAGGCAGCAGGGCCTGCAGGTGAGGCTCATCTGTAGCCTCCCACACCAGCAGGCGGTGGCAGAAATGCTGTCTAGCAGCCTCCCTATCCCTGGGCTGAAAGGGAAACGGGGGCTGCTCTGTTGGCTAATGTGTGTGTTGTCCCTCTGGCTGGTTCCTAGCTTGTCTCTACAGGGTTGGGGTGTCATCCCCATGCCCACCCCATCCGCAAGCTTCCTGTTGGCCCAAAGAGCAGAGGAGATGAATGGTTTCACGCACACAATGGACAGGTGTCTGGGAGTAGGTGTGAAACTGGTTTAGGCACACAGCAGTCCCTCCGGGACTCACCAGTTGCAGCCTCCGGCGATCGTCGTCGCTGAGAGCCTGCCCCAAAGGCTGGTGGTGTTGGGGGAGGAGGTGTTTGCCTACTGGGTATTTCCCTCTTTCCCTTCCCCCGTCTCCTTATTTGAAAATTCTGACAAGTTGAAGAGCTTTTCAGAAGTTGTAGGCATCTTGGCAAGACCCTCTGACTTCTCAGGGCTCTTCCACTCATCGGTGAGAGACAGAGAGCACCATTCTCAGTTACTCTGGCCCTGTGCTGAGTGCGGTGCCGGAGGGGGTGGGCGGGGTGGTAAACCACCTTCACACGCCCCATGTTCTGAGACTCTTCAGTGCCCCTGGTGTTAGAGCCATCTCAGAGCTGTGCTAATTTATACCCTACTTCTCGCAATCCCGTTCTCTGAGAGTATAGCTGTAGCACTGTGAGCTCTGTCCATCTCCCTCTCTGCACCTGGCCCACCCAGATGTTCTCAGGGGGCCATGTCTGCCCCATGGGAGGCCCCTTCATGTGCCAGAGAGCAACATATAATTAGGCGGAGAGAGCATGGCTAGCGAGGTGCAGACACCACTACCTGGGAGTCCCTCTCACCCAGGCTGGACGCCTGTAATCACTCAGAGCTGAGTTCCTTCACACACCACAGGTATACTTACTTGGTCACTTTTTTGGACTTCTGCTGCAGTTGTTGTTCCAGGTCATCCAGTGGCTGGACCTTTCCGTGGGTGACAGCCGGGCACTTCGGCGAGAAAGTGGCAAACACCGGTGAGTTTAAACATCCCCGTTTCAAGAACCTGCTGAAGGACAAGGTCGTCCGGGATTTGGGAGGCACCTTGGCTTCCATGTTCCCCGGCACCTGGCTGTTGCAAGTGCCTGATTCAGAGTCCATGGAAATCTCTGTGCTCTCAGTGATAGAAGGAAAGTGGTTAGTGTTAGACTCATTGGCTTCCCACTTCCTCTCCAAGCAGGGGGTGCTGTCCAGGGCTACGCTAATGGGTGAGGGGCAGACAGTGCTGTTTGGCAGAGTGATGGGTCCAGGGGATTGGGAAGGCAGGTTGTTTGGGATGTGGCAGGAGGGGTGCGGAGTTGATGGAGATGAAGGAACAGAGGTACCGGTGTACACAGCCAGGTGAGGGACCGGAGCAGTGAACTGACACAACTGCAGAGAAGAAAAGGAGACATTTTAGAGCAGGAAAAGCTGCCTGCTAGTCATGGGATACACAACACCAAGCCCCAAAACCCTCCCTCTAGCTACCAACTGGAAATAATTCCCCCGGAGAAGGCAAGTGAGAGATTATGAGCATTTGGGGGGATATATAGTTTACTGGAGCTCAGAGATCACAGCAATGTGGGGCAGGTAAATACCTCAGAAGGTAGGTAGGTAGACAGTGTATTTGAGAGACTGTGTGATGGTGCCCTCTAGTGACTGGCCCTGAGATAGGCTAAGGGATCCACTACTGCTGGCTGCTGGAAGAGCTCTCTCTTAGCTCAAATGATAGAGGCTTGTGTTCTTGGATCTGCAGGACCTGGCATCCCTGCAGGATGTACATAGTAATGGTGGTTGTCAGATCCATAACAGCAGGAACCAATTTATCTGCCTAGCACTGAATTACCCCTGGCACATCTACCGTGCCATAGAAATGCTGAGGATTATTAATAACAACACTCCAGAGGGCGAAGACTTGGATGGCGAATCAGGTTGACAGCTTGTGGCCCGTATTGTAGGTGAGGCTGATGAACACATAGGCTAGAATTTCCCCACATGGAGGGCCTCTGACTAGGCCATGGGTGGAGAGGAGAAGCGCTACCTGACCCCGGATGTGTCCCCTCAAAGAGGCTCCTGTCTGCTGGTTCAAGCTGCTGTCTGCTCCTACAGCCACCCAGGGGCGTTCCTAGCTGAGCAGCATGGAGTCCATGGGGCCGTGAGGGAATTGAGAAAGGGAGCAGCTAGAGGACAGAGCAAAGGAAAGAAAAAATATGGAGAACAAAAGAGAGAGACTGGACAGAAAATTAAAAGGAGGGGAAATAACCCAGGAGAAAAGGAGGGAAGGGAAAGGAGCAGAACACATGAGAGATGGTGGCAGCTGGGTCAAACCAGTAGCTCCACCAAACCAGCGCTGGTAGCTCCACCAAACCAGCGCTGGAAACTGCTTCCACGGGAGTGGCCCCAAACTCACTGCAACCCCAATGCACCCTGGAGGAATTTGGACCTGGATCAGTGCCTGCATTTCACAGGCCATTAATAATGGTCTGAGCCAAAATCCCACCAAGAACACACCGAGCTTGGAGGAAAGTTTGAATCCAGACCCAGACTTTTGAAGCTTGAGCTCACCTCTAACAAGATGGGCCCGGACAGCAAAAAACGTATCCACATGTGGGTCTAGACATTCCAGAGTGCTGAGCTGGGGGATTGCCTTGAGACCCATCGCTCACTGCCTTTTGCAGGGCCTTAGGGCAGCTAACTCAGCTCTGATCTATCACTTTTCACCCCAAGATCACAAATGGCTTTGCGAAGGCGGGTGAGTATCATTATCCCCTTTATAGAGCTGGGTAAAATGAAGCATAGAGATGTGACTTGCCCAGGATCAGAACCTACATCTGCTGATTCCCAGTCACCTGCCCGACCCCTGAACCAGTCCCCTAGATCATTGCGGTATTGTTAATGCAAGTTGCCTTTGCTTGTCCTGTCAGCTCAGCCAAATCTTAGCTGCACAGGAGAGCTGCCAGCTTTTCTTCACTCCAAACTCTGACTCTCCTCTCCAAAGAATACAACTTGGTGTTATCTTCAGAGCATCCTCCCCCCAAAGCACTGTGCACTTGGGACAGGACCTGTCTGGTTTTAAGATTAAGTTAGATAAATTTATGGAGGGAATGGTTTAATGGTAAAACATAGTAGTCAAGGAAAACCAAGAAATGGTAGGTAAATTGTATAATGGCCGACAGGGGTCAGGCTGGAGACTCTTGCCTATATGCTCGGGGTCTTACTGATCGCCATATTTGGGGTCGGGAAGGAATTTTCCTCCAGGGCAGATTGGCTGAGCCTCTGGAGGTTTTTCGCCTTCCTCCGCAGCATGGGGCAGGGATCTCTAGCAGGAGGGTTTCTGCCAATTGAAGTCACCTAAAACAGGATTGGGGACTTCAACAGCAGAGTCCAGGGAAGGGGTAGGGACGGTTTTATGGCCTGCAGCATGCAGGGGGTCAGACCAGATGATCATAATGGTCCCTTCTGACCTTAAAGTCTATGAGTCTATGAGTCTATGAGGACAATCCCCGCCTGTCTGTCCCTGCATCAAAGAGCCAGAGGGAAGCCAGATGCGGAGTTTTGTTCTACCTTGTTGCCTGTGGTGGGTTTCCGCACCATCAGATCAACTACTCTTATTATCTTTTCTTATGTTTGTTAATATAAGAAAGAGCGGGCAAGAGAGAATAGGGATTGAACCTCCTGGAAGAACAAAGGACAGAGGAGCTAAAAAAAAAAAAAAAAAGAAAGAAAGATACAATTCCCTGACAAATGCCGCTGCCACCATGCCACCGAATACAGCACTTTTCAAACCTGATTGTCATGAGCAAACCTGATTCATGACACCCCACGATGTGAGGGATTCTCCTCCCACATTCAGGATAGGTTGGGTGGGATGCTTTGAGGACTTTCTGACAAGCAGGAGCTGTCCCCTCCATGACCTCTCTCCTCTGGCTCAATCAGACTTTGGGGAACTCTAAACTTGTTGCTTTGAGCTGCACTGAGAAGAACTAGCGCTATCCTAGCTATGCAGATGCTTCCATCCACCGAACTCCCTCCCATTGGCCTTGAAGATGGCAGATCTCCAGGGGAATGAGGTATTGAAGAAGTCATCTCTTCTTTCTTTCCCTTACATGCTGATATGGCCATCTGTAAGCATAGCTGGGATTGCACAGAACAGGCCATGGCTGCACGTATAAGCCATGGCTTAGGCCAGAACGAGAATGAATGATGGATTCATTTCATGCCACAGGACGGGCCTTAGGGACGGTGAGGCGTGGAGGTGCTCACAGAATCAGAGCAGCAGTAGGGAGTTCGGTGAGGGTGTAAAGGTCTGTCTCCATGAGCTAGCAGGAAGAATGGATGAGCCAGATGATGGGGCTCCAGATCCCAATCTGCCTTTGGGAAATCATCGCTCTCTAGAGAGTCGGAATATCTCAGCATTTCAGAGACTTGGACAGAGTTACTCTGAAGCATATACACTGATGTATCAAAAGGGGGAGCTAGAGGGGACCTGGGGCCTGATTGAGAATCCACTGAAGTCACTGGAAAGATTCCTATTGGCTTCAACAACCGCTGGATTGGGCCACGGTTGTCATAAGGGAGCTCATCTTACCTAATTCATTAAAAAGAGATTAGTTGTAAGCAGGGAGTTCTGGGAGACTATAAGGCTCTATTGTTGCTAGTTACAACTGGGGAGTGTATCTAGTGACAACCCAGTTAGCCCCCCAATCCATTACAACATGGTTAAAGCATGTAGTGAGGGCGGGACTTTGGTTATGGATGGCATAACCAGGCTAAGATCTGACTTGAAGGTGCATGTGTGACGGACACCATCTTGGCTGACTCCTCAAGGACTGACCCAGGGACCTCCAGAACTACAAAGCACAAGCACCAAGGCTGTCTAGCTGCGGCTGTAAGTCTTGTGACCTCCATGGGAGACCGAGTGTGCACCCTCACCTGTGGGTTACACAGGCTCAGAAGGATAATTTGCCAATGGTTTTATCCTAGATGATGCATTTCAGGCTTCTCCAAGGCATGGCTTTACCATAAGGTTCTAAATAAGTCTCTACCAGCAGAAATAACAATATGCTCAACTGTTTAAACAAAAATGTTAAAAGCAGCAGCACAAAAAGTAAATACACACATGCAAAGAGACAACACAATGAAGGACAAACACAATGGTCTTTTCCATTTTCTACATACACTTTTATTAGACAGATGAGCTAAAGCAAATAAAACAAAGAAATGATGGCTAAAAATCAATGGAGATCCATTGGAATGCAATGAAATCCAATGGACACGAAATCCAATGGCAGATACGGAGTGAAGTTCAATTCATAGCATGCTGAGGGGGATGGCCGATAAACAGGCCTACTCAGAGAAGATGAAGAGCAAGGGGTGAACGCAGCCAGCTACAAATGGAATATACTGTGAGACGGGGCACCAAAAATGAGCTTACTTCTAAGAGTGCTGGCATTTGGTCATGATCTTGCCAATCCTGGGTAGATGTTTCACACTCACAGGGTCTGCCTACGCTGCATCAGAGGTGTGACTGAAGCACATATCAACGCAGTGAAGCTGCAGCAACGTGGGCTGGTCAGGCCCACCTAGGACCTTGGGTATAGATGCAAGCAGCTAACCCATGCTGCTGCCCCTACTGCTGTGCCTTCCCGGCTGCTGTTGTTGGAGTTAGCTACACTTCTATCTAGTCACACCTCTGATTGCAGGGTAGAAATGATGGCTGGGCAGTGTTGGGACTTAGATAAAATCTGGGGAAACCAGTCAATGGAGGTGAGAACTAAAATCGATTCATTAAGCCGACTGACTGGGACCTATTTTATTATTTGTGTTATGACAGCATCTAGGAGCCCCAATCGTGTATCAGGGACCCATTGTGCTAGGTATAGTACAACCTATAGAGAGACTATAGAGCTCACATGGTCCTTGGTTTCCCTTAGCTGTACATAAGCTTACAGGAGATCCCACATTGCCTCGGACTGACCTTGCTAACTGCAGAGTGCCCTCAATAACCATGTAAGTGGAAAGTAGCTGGCAGTGCCCAGCACCGTGCAGAACTGACCCTGCCAAGTGTGGGATACGTTTGAGAATGTAATGCCCGCTCCCGCTCCCACTAAAAGCAATGGGGATAATGCCATTGACTTCAACAGGAGCAAGAGCAGAGCTTTAACGGGCAGGCATCCAAATCAGAGTGAACAAACCAAACACACCACATGTTGTTTCAACTCCTCCGGGAAGACCTAGCTGTCATTATGTTAGCGCAGCTCAGGAGAGCCGCCTGCACCCTAACCAAACGTTAGAAGAGGAGCTCCTCTCATTTTACAGTGATACCAGAACGGGACACAGGGACGGCCAGACTGGATCAGACCAGTGGTCCATCGAGCCCAGTATCCTGTCTCCAATAACAGCCAGTACCAGCTGCTTCAGAGGAAGGTGCAAGAAATCCTGTAGGAGGCAGATGGGGAGTAATCTGTCCCCCAGGAAAGGTTCTTCCTGACCCCTATTAGCTGGAGGCTGGCATATACCCTGATGCATGACCATTTATATCCCTTCCAAAACCCTTGGGGGGTTTAATCATTATTCTTCTAACGCTGCATGTTCCCATTACACAAAAGTTTGTTCTTACCTGTCAGTTTCTTGCCTACCATGCCAAAGGCGGCACTCTAGCATGTTCTGATGTGCACGTTCGGCACATTCTCACCTATGCCCGGGAGGAAACGAGGACTGGACAAATGTAATGTCCACAGTTCAGAAAGGGGCTGCAGCAGAATGGTGATGGTATAGGCTAGAGTGGGAGCAGAACCTGGCACAATCTGGACTCTCGCGCTAGGATTTTTAAAGGAGCCTAATGGAGTCATGTCATTAATAATGGGATTTGTGTGCCTAACTCCCCTAGGCTGATTGGAACCTGGCTTTTCCTGGGAAGGTCAATGAGGTTCCTCCAAGGACAGGATTCTCTATGCCCACTGTTAGCGCCTGACTGCCGATGGGATTCCAACCTCATGGGAGGCCTTCGTTGTTCTAACTGACTGGTGAGGGCATCTCTATGGGAGGAGTGGGGGGTAATAGTAAAAGAAAGAAGCAGCCCAGAATAGAAGCAATGCGTGTGAGAGATGGAAGGACTTCCCTTCTCCTCCTCCCTCTCCCCACTGCCCAGGACATTAGGACTGGCTGCTGTCTCGGACAGCATAAAGTCCTGGGTGGAACACAGCTGCACCCGCTCCCATCGACTTGCAAGAGTTTGTCCTGAGACGGGACCTCACGGAGTGGCCCAAGGTGATAATGGGGAATGTCAGAGGCTCCCCAGCTCACAGCTCCAAACCCTTACATGGTACGGATGGCGTCTCTCTGAAATGCACCACCGCACAGCATGGCGAGAGCCTGATGTGGATGCAGCACAGAACTCCTGAGCAACGACCGCTGAGCCTGTGACCTTGACAAATGCTTGGGGAGCTGAACTACACTGGCTACTGAACAAGTGTACTGGCATGGCTCTGCCCCCAGTGCAGAAAGGCTGAAACTCATGTCCAGATAAAGAGGAGAAACTGCTTCTGGGATTCTTCACCTCCACAGCACCTCAGCCCTGTTGCCAGCCACATCCTCCTCTCGCTGCCTCCAGTAAAATCATCCCAGCGAGAGCAGTGGATGAGCAAGACCGAAAGGATTAAAACGTTTTCTGAGCCTCAATGTTTGCCCATCCCCCAGCATCCCCTAAATTCTGAAGGAGGAGGAAACTTCTTTACCTTCCGCCCCTGGGTTTTCCACAAATCCCATCGTGTCCTGGTGACCTTGGCTGGTCCAGCCCCAGGGGCTTCCCAGGCAGGTTTGTATCTCCCTGAAATGTGTTTTGTACCTAACTGGAGGGTTTAGGTTTCAGGAAGTAATTTCCACTCCCCATCCCCTCCAAAAAGGAACAGGAGAGTATTTTATTCCACTAGGGGCTGAATAAGCCCTTCTGACCTCTCCCGATCACAGCGGCTTCTGGGCCACAAGCCGGGATGACCACTGGAAGCTGAGGTTTGTTCATTTTTAACAAGGGGAAAGAGCATCGCAGGGCAAAGACAAGACAAGAGCAAGACAGGCTTTGCTAAAGGAGCAAGGCACTGCTCTTCCACCCGTCTGTCCTAGCAGGAAGCTGCTCTTCCCTCCAGGTCCATGCATGACTCATTACATGGGTGAGTTCCTGAGGGACAAGGAGAAATCGCTCTCACTGCTAACCACCTCTAGACTGAGATCTTCAAAGCTGCCAAGGGAATATGGGGGCCCAATTACCATTAAAATGAGTAGGGCATCCAAACCGCTTAAGTGCCTTTGGAAATGTTAACCTTGTTGCTCCCACCAGGCATCCACCCCATCCTTCTGCACAGCAGCTGAGCACAACTGCAGCCTCCATGTGCTCCCTCCTATTGCCACATGGGTGCAAGACGCCCGAAGCAGAGCTGGCCAGCTGCTCAGAGCAGTGCTTGGGGTACTAGCGGTGGGCATGCTCCCACAGCATGCCTGAGAGCGCCAAGAGGTGATGGACCTTCTTGTGCTCTCCCTGGGGTGGGGTGGCTCTGCCCCAGCGGACCCAGAGGACGGGGACAGGAGAAGGAGCTGAGTGCTACGCTGCCTTGGGCATCGTAACAGAATCACGATCCGAGTTCTCTGGGTCGCAGGCAGGGATTTAAGAAGCAGAGAGACACAAACGGGAGTTTTGGATCCCGGGCAGGGTTTGGGGCAGTTATAAAACATCCCCTTCCCGGACTTGTAAAAGGAGCACATCGCCCGGGACCCACAATGCGATTCGGACCCAGCCGGCTTTCTGACTCTAGCAGCATTGCCGAGCCTGTGACGTGACATCTGCTGCTAGATGCCATGGCAACCTGCAGGAAGCAGGTTGCAGGGAGGAAGGGGTCTGGAAAGGTAAAGCAGCACTGACACCTGCAGGTGGGGGGCAGGAATCTCAGCCCCGGTCTTGCCAGCAGCCCCTTGTCTTGTCTTTCCCCGGCTTTGTGCCCTAGACAAGCCTACTTAGGAAGCTCCTGCTGGAGCTGGCTCCTACGGTCCAGTTTGCTCATAACCTGGGTAATATCCACGTTTGTTGCTGCTTCTTTGGCCTTGGCCTCCTCTTCCTGCTGCCTCAGGACGACGGGGCTGGGGCTGGAGCGGAGGTGACGGCGTGCGAATGGGAAACTGGAACTAAGCACAGAGAAGCAGGGAGTTACTGGGGGACAGAGGCAAAACTGACCAGAAAATGGGTCTCTGTCACCAAAAGCCCAAGGGACCTGCGTGGAGGGAGGGGGGTTGTTAGTGTCCTCCATTTGGAGTAAACGACCTGCTTAACCCAGGCTGCAGAATGCGCTTGCTACAGACTCACATTCCAGACATCGCAGCAGAACCCAGCCCAAGGGCCCGGCCCTGCCACAATTAACTCCCCTTAGCTTCTTCAGGAGCCAGGCTGGGCCCCAGACTCAGTCCCCGATGCTGCAAACGTTTCTGTCTGCACGTGACTATCGCCCCACCGATGCCAGTGCAGTTCAGCCGCAGAATGCACTGAGCAGACTTTTCCCATGGCATTTCCTGCACCTTCGTCCTCCCGGCCCGTTTTCACGCCACCCAGATGTTCCGTTGTTATGAAATTTCATACCAGCAGTAACGTGATGGTGAGATTGTGCAGGATTAAGACACGTCATGTAAACCCCTTAGCTGGGAAAGGCTCCACTGTGCCATGAAGACATCATGAAAATGGGACCGGGTTTGAATCGGCCAAACGGCTCAAATGTCACGGATTTCAAATTATGCTGGGAATATTTTGCCCAGCTCTATCAATGAGGGCCCAGTTCTGGCACCCGTAATCACTCTGAGTTCACACTGAAATCAGTGGAACTATCTGCACAGGAAGGTCTGACTTATCACGAATAAAGGTGGCAGAATCTGTCCCGAACCAAGGAAAATGGCTGTAAAATAGTAGCAAGCCCCCTCTCCTGTCTCATTTAGAATCTCTTAGAGAGGACACTGGATACAGAAACACCTAAATTCCGACACCACCCCAAGTCCAACAATAACCCCCACATTTCCCTTGGCTGGTGCCAATTATTCCAAAGTAACAGATGTGTTTTCGATACACAGCAAATAACACAGCAATTCTCTGAGCAAGAAGCGCCTGGGCTGAAATCCCTCAGCATCCAGATGGCCCCAGGTAGAGAAGAAATACCAATTACAGAAACAGCCCATTCAATTAAATCCCTGAGGCTATGCATCAGATGTGCGTGTGGGCTCCTGTCACAGCGTCTGAACAAAGGCGGTGCATGTATGAGATAACATATGATGCTGATACTGGACACTTTGATCGCATCTTTCAGCTAAGGATCTCAAGGCGCTTTCAAACAGCAGCTGGTTATGAATTCTACCAGCCCTAGGAGACAGGTGACATAATACCCATTTCACAGAAGGATATGTTGAGATACAGAGAGACAAAGAGCCTGATTTGTAAACGTGCATTAGTGCACGCGCCATTTCCACCACTGTGCCAATTAGGCAAATGCATGTGCAAAGTAAGAGGTGTATGGAGTGTGCACATTTTAAAAGCAAACATGGTCTCAGTGAATGGACTGAAGCCACACAAATCAGTTGCAGAGACAGCAGAACAAAAGCGTCCTTGCTCCTAGTCCCAGATATGGGCATAGCAAACTACCCCTTCATTATACACATCAGAAGGTAACTAACACTGAGCCTGAACCATTGAGGTCAATGGGAGTTGTGCCACTGACCTCAATGGGATTAGGATCAGGGCCATTATGTCCTTAATCATCAAACATGTGCTAGAAGGGATGGGAATGATGGGTGAGATTTTTACAAGTGCTCTCTACATTGGCTAACTGCTAGTGACGTCAGTGGGCACTTCACCATTGACTTCAAGGGGCAGTTATTAGTGTTTCTCAACAAACGGTCCGTGGACCGGCGCTGGTCCTTGAGATCTCCCTGACACAGCTTAGGAAGGCAGCAAGCCAGTCCCTGGTATCAGAAAGGTGGAGAAACACCATTAGACCAATGCTCAAACCCTGCCCTAAACGCTTGCTGTAGTGAAATGCACTGCCTGTTTGGCAGCAAATTACTTCCCTCCCTTCCTGAGCAGTTTCACCTACCGGTAACACCACCCTGAGCAGACCTAGAGCAAGGCTCCTCTCTAACCTCTACTTGCAAGGCATATCGGGCTCTGACGGCCCTCTTTGGCTGTTTAAACAGGAGCTTCCATGTCCTCTGTGATGCACAGATCTCTCTCTCTCTCTCCACTTCCTTTGCTTTTCCGTGATGGAACCATTATCAACAACAATGAAAACAAGTATCAGATAAGCAGCCTTTGATGTGTTTTTCTCTCTCAGCATATGCTGGATGCTGTCTGAAGTGTGAATATATTACATCCTGGGAGCAGCTAGCTGCAAACATGAATGCATTTGCCAGAATTACAAGCGACCTCTCCAGGATGTGCGGCACGGCAGCAAGACAGTGGTGGCAGCTGGGCGTGTTACGGAGCTGCACGTTGCATCTGCTGAGGTGGGGAGGGAGGAATCCTGATCAATTCTCATCTACTATTGCAGTAGTATCTGGAAGAGCCCTGGACCAGGATTCTGCACAGCTTGGTAAGGACCAAGAACCAATCGAGTGCTGGTGTCTCTGCAGAGGAGACACAATCTCCTGGCAGGGATCCCAACGTCCCTGAAGCCTGGGGTAATCTGGCATCTGTATCTACTCCTCAATGGCCGTAACACGACCTGCCATTGGGAGTGGTGGCCCCCAGTAACAACCTCATCCAAAGCCCATTGAAGTTAGCAGGAGTCTTTCCATTGACTTCAATGGGCTTTGCATCAGGCCCTATGAGAGCAGAGCTTGGGAGACCCCCTCCTCCTTACTTGCTGGGTTATGGGCTGTCAGGGGCACAGAGAGGAGCTCCCTGTTCCAGAGGCAGCCGCCACCCCTTTTGGCTCGGACATGGCAAGTTTGGCCTGATGAGACGACTGTACTTAAACCAGGCTGCCTGAAGTCCCTGAAACTCCTGCGCCAGCGGATACAAGAAGCCAGCATTTGATCTGGAAACAGTCTTGTGGAGCCGGATTTTCCAGTGCCTGGCACCTTGTGCCAGCGTTCCTTCCCACCAGTGCAAAAGGGAGTGTCAGACACGATGACTCTGCTCTGCTTTGCACTGGTGTAAACAGCTACCCGAATGCAGGTATGACAGCTAACACCACAGAAATGCCAAGTGCCACGGAGCAGAACATAGTTACCCCATCTCGCCTTAAAACCCAGAGGGCTTTGGATGGGATCCCTTTAACCCTGCGTAGGTTCTCTCAGGCCTGATGTACAGCACCCCTCTGGGGGCAGGTAATTATTAGCTCAGCAGTCACAGCCCTTGCATGCAGACACAATAGACAAAAAAGGATTTAGCACTTGCCAGATAGGCTCTGAACTGCACACAAGCCGTTTCCACGGGGTTCACACACCAACAGGGTAATCAGCAAGACGTAAAGCCACTTTAATTAAACAAATGTCTAAATCACAGTCATTTCGCTGACACTCAGGCTCTTTGTATCCCCAGTACAATCAAAAAGCACATAACCCACAATTACACCCCAATTTACTTGCCTTTTTTTCACTGTCTCTTGGGGCACAATGGCCTTGGCCAACATCTCCTTGTATATTGGAGACTTTAAATAGCGACCGTAAGAGTCCTACTGGGGGAAAAAGGGAAACCGGTAGTTATGGATTGCAAACAGCCTAATTAAAATCATCTTTGAGTGCAGCTGCTCCAGAGCCAATGAGGCTGAGAAATTGGAAGTCTGGCCCAGCAGATCTTATTCATTAAAACCAGCAGCTTCTCATCCGACAGGAAAGTCCCCGATGTAGAATTCAGAACGAAAAGGGGATGGATGAGCCTAGCTCAAGACTAAGGTCTTTTAGGCTACGTCTACACTGCAATAAAAAGCCCACTGCCCCGAGTCGCAGAGCCCGGGTCCACAGACACAGGCTCACAGGGCTTGGCTGCAGGGCTAAAAATAGACGTTCGGGGTCGGCCTGGAGCCTGGGCTCTGAGTCCCACCCCTCTCGTGGGGTTTCAGAGCCTGGGCTCCAACCCACGCCCGAACGTCTACATTGCCGTTTTTAGCCCTCCAGCCCGAACCCCACCAGCCTGGGCCAGCTGACCTGGGCCAGCCAGGGTTCTTTTACTGCAGTGTTGATTTCCCCTCAATGTCATGGCAGTGTACTTCAAGATCCGGATTTGCCCTTAAGTTCCTTTAGGCTTCTCCATACAAATGTGCATCCTACCACATGCTGACTTGATCTAGGATGCAAAATGATAGATACCGAATAGGGTGGGCATCTATAACTCCGGAGTTAAGATTCAAATTTAGGACTTCCTAGCTCATAGCCCTGAGTTCTATCCACTAACTAGAGCATGTTGCCTTATAATGGCATGGCATGTACCATTCCTTTCCCACTGCAGGGCAGCAAGTTGTCTCCTTTCAAATAGGGGTCACTTGGGAGCGCCAGCAGCCAGCATGCAGAGACATGGAAAGGCACAGACAAGCTGGGATGCCTTCCGGATTTGTAAGCAATTGACAAACCTTTTTCATGAGCATGTAAATATGAGTCTGAGCAGCATCTAAAACGTAGCGATGAGGGTGCTTGAGACCTTTGACTGTGATGCCCATCGTTGTGCCATCAATGTTAATCCAGCGCCTTGCCCCTGGAGCCAGGAAGAGTCTGAAACCAGAAACAGTCAATTTCATGAGGTGAGAACTTCCACGGATGGAACGAAAAGTGCTTCCAACTGCCAGCCAGAATTAACCCCCGGTTCTTGGTCATACCCTAGGGTAGTAAACCTCCCTTTTGCCAGAATGACCACCTCAGGCACCACCTACAATCACATGCTTTGATGCCACAATTTACAGTATTAACAGTATTTTGCACTCAGGACCTGCTCCAAAACCCAATGTGGGTCTTTCCATAGACTTCAATGGGCTTTGGGTTAGCCTCTCATCCAGAGAGCTCCAAGCGCTTTCACAAATATGAATTAATGACACCTCATAACACTAATGAGAAGTATGGACATAATACCATCCCCATTCTCCTGACTGGATAGAGGAGGCTGACCATCACAGAATAAGACTTAGACAGAACCCAGAGCTTTTGTCTCCCAGCAAGACTGACTCTCTCCCTTGTATGAATCATTGGGTGGATAGGGGAGGGGGAAAGTTGCTTTATAATAAAACATTTGTTTTCTTTATCTAAAGGGGCTTCCTTCCTCCAGTAGGACTATCCCACATGCGTGCTTCATGCCAGCTCCCAAAGGAAATCCTGGCAGATACGCAGCAATCCACTTTTCCTAGAGGAGAGCAACACAAGACAAGGATGGGGATGGCGACACATCAGGAAGATGGACTGAAAACCAAGGCGTCCTAACACTCACTTGTAAATTTCTTCTGCTTTTTCTTTGACCTTGGATTGGTCTCCATACTTCAGGTCCTCACACGCTTCCCAGAACCCCAGGTTCTCTCCTGAATAATGAGGGATCAGTGACAAGGGTGGGAGAGGGACAAAGAAAATGACGGCTGAGTGAAATAAAAACCCTCAATTGAATTCACTTGATTCAATATTTGTTAGCCGTGCGCCTGAAACTCTCCGATTATGACAGTCGCCCTGAGGCCTTCTGTTTAGCGTAGGCTTTTTGATGGCTCTCTGCACAAGGATGAATTTCACCCTAAGTGCATATAAAATTGACATGTGCGATTTCTTATTAGCATCAGTTGATTTGTAGGTGCTCTGGCAACAAACCAGCTCACTCTGCAGAGTGGGTTCTTTGCTGTTGCATTTTATGTCCTCTGCCACTAGATGGTATTGCATGCACTGACTCCACAGCCTGTCTCCCCAACCATCAACGTCAATTCTTAAGCCTTCCCATTTTTGTCTCAGATCACTGCCCCTATTATAAGGTAATGGCTTTCTAAAAATACCCCGTCAGCTGCCACGGTGTGTTGTAAATATGCTGTAGCGATGCTGAGAGGGTGATGGGGGAAGGACAGGAACACAGACCCACCACTGAATTCTTTCTTCAGGAATAGCTGGAAGTTCTGCCGGCCTTTCGGGTCCCTCATCAGCTCGTTAAAATTAAAGGCCCATCGCTCCACGCGCATCCTGGTAGGGATTTCCACTCTGCAAAGGTTTGAGCACAAACACCACCGTTTCCCTCTGGAGTCAGCTCACTGCTCGCTGCGGGATTGGGCATATTAATTAAAAACAGAACGCCCTTCGCTGGAGTGCCAAGAGATTTCCCAGCGCCGTCTGCTTTCCAGTCCGCTGTAATGAGCTCCTGAGATCAGCCCACTAGGTAAGTGGCAATTAAACAACCTTCTGCACAGTGGGATCAGGAATGACAGTCAGAGGGGCCAATTCTGCTCTGATTTACACCAGTTCTATACTGGTGCCACACCACTGGCTTGCTCCTGATGATTTACATTGGCGTGAGGTTAGAATCCAACACAAAACATCCGTCTGGAGGCTGCAGTGGCCGGGGGCCATTGCATCCCGTCAGCAACACAACAGAGCAGTGTACCCAGTCTAACTGACCAGTTCATGTGTGCACTTGCAATGGAATAGATCCGTTAGGGGACACACTGTCTGGGGCTGATGCTTCAGGCCTTAGGCAGGGAAATCTCTTGCTGAAGTTTTGCCTGCCCAGGACTGGGGTCCACACCTATAACTTAGCTAAGGATGCTCCCTTGCTCACAATTGGCCACATTCTGCTCTCGGGTGAATGGGAGCCCCTCCCACTCATCCAAGAGCAGAATTAGGCCCAGAGGCATGGTATGAATTTATGAACTCCCACGCCATTAAGGAAGACTACACTTAAAGAGAAGGCAGATGATACTGCAAGTACAGACGTCAACACTGCCCAGGGACCACTGACCTTTCCACGGTCAAGCTACCTCACATGCGAAGAATAGGAAAGCATTGCCACTTATCACAGGAGAGTGGATATCATGAGTAGGTCAATGCTTCTTTTATTTCAATATCCCGCAACGTAAAGGCTTTGTAAGCCACAAGTTGGTGGGAGAGTAAATACATACAGCTTTGCATTGAGCTCCCAGAACTCAGAGTCATCAGTTATCCAGGGGTTGCTGGGGAGGCATCCGGACATGATGGGATCATTGGAGAGGAACTGTTCACTGTACTTCACAAGCCTGAAAATAATTCAGATGAAACCAAGATCATAGAATCCTAGACTAGCAGGGTTGGAAGGGACCTCAGGAGGTCATCTAGTCCAACCCTCTGCTCAAAGCAGGACCAGATGATCGGCTGCAGGCACCACTTCAACCAACGTTTATAAACCTAAGGAAATTATTACACAGGGCTTGGACCTCTTCCTAAGTGCATGTATAATGGGGCCCGGATTCTGAATGGGACCTCTGGGTACTAATGCAATGCGAATAATAATTAATAAGAACAATGAATCTTTTCCCATCCAGCCACAACACGCAACAAAAACACTCACCAAATGCAGGCCTGTATGTGGTCTTTCAAAAGTGGCCGGTGATCTTGGGGAGGTCCCAGTGTTTGGGAGCTGAACTTAAGACACACCCAAGGTCACACAGTGACTTCAGAAGCAGAGCGAGGAATAGATTCCCTCACAGTATGGTTGATGCTTTGATATGAGAGGAAGGGAGCAGACAGAAAGGAAAACGGATGTTGCAGGAACCTGAACTGGGATCCAAACAACCTGACTGATGGACTTTGGGGACAACTTCAAGAAGGACCTTGAGCAGCTGCCTTACAAAAATGGCATCTTTTTAATTTTGCTGCAGTGGGTTCCCTCCTGGGGCTGTCCTGTCCAGCAGCCTGTCTGAGTGACCCTTGGGTAGATGGGACATGGCTGAGCATGCCCCAGCTGGCTATCACGTTCCTCTCCACTGTATAGCTCATTACTCCGCAGAGCACTTTGAGCTGTTTTATGTCTGAAGCCAAAGTCTCTTCTGCTCTAGTAGGAGCAAAGCAGAGAAATATTTAATGTCCCACCTCCAATTCAGGGGCCGGCCAGACTTGTAATTACAACCAATTTCATTAACACGCTGTGAACGTTTTTTTTCCCCTTCTTCACTTTTGAAAAATTCATCGGGTTTCTGTGTTTAAAATTCATCCCAGACTACGCTGCTCTCACGTGTTCAAAGCTGGGTGCGTGCTGTCCACAGCAGTGATGCTAACAGATATCTTGGCACAGGTCCTATAACTATACAAGGCTGCTGCACAAAGCATATTGTGGGTTGGACACCAGCACACTTGATACTATTGTCTCAGTGGAAATGCCAAGGCATTCAGCGCTCGCATCATTCAGTCCAAGCCATATATTCTAATCGAGCTGCAAATCTAAACCCGTCAGCTCAGGTTACAGTGCATTTCCAGCTCCTCCTGCATTAATAAAGCACTGTGATATGTGCATACCGTCTGGAGACTGATCCTGCTCTAACCAATAAGGATTAGGGTCAGGCCTGATCTCTGAGATTGGCTCAAGGTCCACATTTCCTCAAAGCTGAGGGAAGCTTGGCTCTAGAGACTGGGTTTGACCCAGTATAGAGACAGGGCTAGTCACTCTTGTGTGAAGAGTTTCATCAGCAAATGTTAGCTAATTAAGTATCACAACACCCCTGGGAGGTAGGCAAGTGCCCTCAGCTTCAGTTCACAGTCTGGGAAACGGAGGCACAGAGAGGTGTATGTGGCCTGCCCAAGGCCACAGAAGGGAGACAGAAGCAGAGGCAGGCACAGAACAAGAACTTCTGACTCCTTTCCCCCGTTATAACCACTAGCCCTCCCAGGCCTTCCTCAAGAATGTACCATTTCACACCCACCTGGGGAAATCCACTCCCAGGTAACATGGCCAGTACCAGGTGGATTGCAGGGTGGGGGGAAGGAATCCTCTCCAGAGGGCATGGAGCAGCCGTACAGCCAATGCATGGAGATTGCTTCAGTCCAATGATAGGAACGGTGGCTTCCACGTGTGAAGGTCATGGGGATAGGGCTCGGGACCCTGCTGTCCTTCCCTGTCTTCCTCCATAGCCACGCACTGCTGGGTAAGAGGTGCACAGCCTCCCAAATCCTCAGGGCTGCACCAGTCCAAAGGCCTGAATGCTCTCCACACCCCCAGGAGAAGGCAGGACTTGTCTGTGTGCAATTCCAAATGCTATCCCACTATGACACGTCACCATCACCATCCCCTCGCACTTTTGGTTGATTGATTCTCTGGCCTGTGTTAGGCAGGAGGTCAGACTAGATGATCAAAAATGGTCTCTTCCCTCCTTAAAATGTATGGAACTCCCAGGCCCACAACTGCCCCTGTCCCAGCATTGCCAATCCCAAACACTCAAAATTCCTGAGTGATAAGCCCCTACGCCACATCATGAGATTGGTTTAAACTCATGAATGTTTAAATATCCTGTAATACATTTGGGGGGAAAGGGAGTTGCTTTCTGGGTTTTGGGCCTCTAGAGGTCACATTCTCAGGTTTTCCTCCACAACCATGAGGGACAGAAACTTCTGGGGGTCTTTTAAATGAAAACTGGGATAGTCTGATGTCATCACATGACTCCAAGACCTGGAGCTTTAAGACAAAACACCAAATTTTACAAGACTTGCAGTAAAATCGCAAGAGAGGATGGCACTATCTGCAAAACAGCTGGCGGGGCTTGATGTGCCTGGACTAGACTCCAACGTAAGTGTCCAGCACATGCAAACCTCTGCGAGAAAATAAGTGACCTATGTCTGAGGTTGGGCATCATCATCTCCATGGCAAATGCCAAACGGATGTGACCTCTTTGCCAATCAAGCACTACCCACATCAAATCTAGCTAGGTCCTTATGACGGTCTGGCTGGATGTTCAGTCAGTGTCTATCACTGGAGATCTTATGCCATCTAAGCTTCCAGCGCCCAGGTCACGTAGCAGCAGTGCTTGGTAAACATGCTTTGTAATTCGTTGGTCTCCCATCCCTGAGAGCACGGCAGGTAACTGACATGATCAGGGATCTGTTTGGGAAAAACCCCAATGGGGAGCAGGGCCGCCCAGAGGATTCAGGGGGCCTGGGGTCTTCGGCGGCAATTCGGTGGCGGAGGCCTCCTGCCACCGAAGACCCAGCACTTCGGCAGCAGGTCCTGGGACAAGAGGACCCCCCAGCCGTGGGTCTTCAGGGCACTTTGGCGGCAGGTCCCGGGGCGGAAGGATCCCCTGCCGCCGAACTGCAGCCGAAGACCCGGAGCGGAAGAAGCTCCGGGGGCCCGGGCCCCGCGAGAGTTTTCTGGGGCCCCCGGAGTGAGTGAAGGACCCCGCTCCAGGGGCCCCAAAAAACTCTTGGGGGGGCCCCTGCGGGGCCCGGGGCCTGGGGCAAATTGCCCCACTTGCCCCCCCCCCCCGGGCGGCCCTGATGGGGAGTGAGGACAGTCTGTCACTCAGCCTACCGTGAGGACTAGCCTTCAGCCACCACTTTTAACAATGTGGGACAACCAGGGTATGCGTCCGTGGCACCGAGTCAACAGACTCAGGCTCTGGGAGCTCATGCTACCACGCTGAAAAAAGCCGTGTAGACGTCGTGGCTCAGGCTGTGAAGCCCATTCCCCTCCTTAGGCTTCAAAGCCCGAGCTCCAGCCTCAGCCTCAACCTCTAAGCGCTGTCCACACAACTATTTAGAGAGCGCCAGCATGAGCCCCGCAACCCCCAGTCTGTGGGCCCGGGCTGGGAGGCTTGGGCAGTGGAGACGCGCCCCCAAGCGACTTCATTCACCGCATTCTGCAGAACACCCACTGACACCCAGCTGATGGTGGCAAAGCGGGTCGTGGAGGGGAAGTGTCCATCTCCATTGGTCACTTAGCCCGCTACAGCAAACAGATACAAGACAGAGACACAGCAAAGCAGCCTGTGATACTGGCTGGATTCCACCACTAGATACATTATCTGTCTAACATACTGGTAGATCTGGTGCTTTCCACTGCTGGAACCAGAGAGTTTTCTTTATTGATGGTGCTTTGTTCCACTCTGTTTTCCCAAATAATCCTTTCCTTTTAACCCAGAACCTGGGTTACGTTCACGGCCCTTCCGCCTCACTAGTCATGATACTGACTTCCTGTCAAAACGATGGTGGTGGTGATGAATATGATGATAGGGTCCCTATTCTTAGTCCCTGCTGAGTCAAAGTTCCCATTGGTTATAACTGGAATCTTAACGAAAGACCTGATCCTGTTCCCATTTCAGTTGATGGCTAATTGCAGAAGTGAGCCTTCATGCCAGGATTGAGACTCAGAGCCTTCTCTGCTTTATGAGTCACCTTGGTTTTACCACCAGTTTCCAATCCAGTTATTACACAGCCTTGAGACACTGTGTCTAAAGAACACTGTGTGAGGCCATGCAATTAATTGCCCTAGTGTGTCACCAGCTGTCAAAGTAAATAGGTTAATCATCTCATTAACGGAAGAGAATTAAAGACTAATTAATGTGTGGGCATAAGGGAATCAGAACTTACCCTCCAAGGGAGACGGAAGACTTCACTGTAGACTTCATGATGACTTGCTGATAGTACATAATCTAAGAGTTAACAGAACTGCAGTCATTTGGATGAAAGCTGATCATCTACTTCATCCCTTCTGCAAGATAGCAGGACAATTACAATCGTTTCTGCATCACTCCTAACAAGTGGGTGTCCATGGAGTCCCAGAGTCACTGAATTATTTTATCGCCACAGTTATTTTCATTAGGGTTTTTCAAATGTCTCGAGAATGTTCTATAATGTGCAAGTAATTAGCCGAAGTTCCCCATGCTCTATAATAAAGGAATAATAGCTACAATGGCACTTCTGTCTGCACAATGAGTCTGATCACCTACAGATGCTCTAGGTGTGCGATTATCATTGCTACTTGGTTGTCTCTATGCTGGCAACTTTTGGGATATTTCCTATCATGGTTCTACCACTAGTGCAGCTCCATCAGTATTCAGCAACGGTGGGAGAGGTTTTACCACGACATTGTTTAATCCTGCTGAGAGCTTTCCCACCATTGCTCACAATGATGTCAGTGCAATGCGGGAACATTTCCTGAAAATGCATTAGACTGAAAGCTTTTGGAGGCAGGAACAACGTTGATCTGTGTGTATGAGAAGCACCTATCTTTGGGCACTAATGCAACACAAATTCCAACAACAACAATAAGAGACAAACACTTAATATTTGCAAAGCCGTGAAGGTCAAATTACCTCTCTTCTATAAACATCAATGGTTTTTTTCTGTAAAACAAAGACGCAAAAGCATTAAAAGCAAAAGCATCAAAGTTGGGTGGGTACTCAAAACTACTCTTTAAAAGAAGAAAATGCAGTTACAGGATTCCCTATTGGGAAAGGTTCTCCCGTTTAACTCTCATTACAATTGAAAACAAATACAGGCTAGCATCCAAGCAGCTCATCTAATCAGGGTATCATCAATTCTTATTTAGTCTGCAGAAGAGAAGAGTGAGGGGGGATTTGATAGCAGCCTTCAACTACCTGAAGGGGGGTTGCAAAGAGGATGGAGCTCGGCTGTTCTCAGTGGTGGCAGATGACAGAACAAGGAACAATGATGTCAAGTTGCAGTGGGGGAGGTCTAGGTTGGATATTAGGAAACACTGTTTCAGTAGGAGGGTGGTGAAGCACTGGAATGGGTTACCTGGGGAGGTGGTGGAATCTCCATCCTTAGGGGTTTTTAAGGCCTGGCTTGACCAAGCCATGGCTGGGATGATTTAGTTGAGGTTGGTCCTGCTTTGAGCCAGAGGTTGGACTAGATGACCTCCTGAGGTCTCTTCCAACCATAATCTTTTATGATTCTATGATTCTAATGCTAAGTGCATCTACAGACCATATGTGGCTCCATTAGATGTATGTATTGTATAGTGCCGCCTACTCCATCACAGCCTATGTGCATTCAATTACAGGGTTATTCTAATGGAGCTAAAATAGATTCATTTAGCAGACACCGATTAGATCATTCAATATTAGTTAAAGGAGACAGGAACCAACACATTGCAAAATATAAACACCACAATTAAAAAGCCTCAGAAACAATATCTGCGGTGGAAAGGTGGTTAAATTGTGATTTGAATAGCTCAGACTATGTTATATGTCATCCACAAACGAACGAGCAATTGAAGGCAAGAAATTAACTGCAGGGTGTTTATTCACGCAGCTTCCTTTGAAGCGCAGCACAGTTATTTTGTCTTGAATAAACTGGAGGAGAGAGAAGGAAAGGCAGGTAATGTCAGGGATCTTCCAGGCAAGCCTCTAAAACCTTGTGTAGGCTTTTTAGCCCTGAGTCTCCCATTAAAGTCATGCTGCTAATCTGCCAGGCGTGATCTTTGGAGCTGCAGCCCAGAATTATCCCATCTAATTAACGCTGTGGGAGAATCAGTGCCATGGATTGCTTTGTGGCAGGCTAGCACTTGCGAAAAGTGTTGGCTTGGCAGCCCTAGATACCCAAGTCCTTTGTCCACTGAGCGAGTACAGGATGGACAACAAGACCAGCACAAGTTCCTCCCTCACTCCCCACAGTCTCGCCAGTGAACTCAGCCTTGACCTCGCCCGCTGCATCTGTACTGAGGCAAAACTCCCACTGCAGTTCACAGGAGTTTTGCCTGGAAAAGGGCTGAAGGATTGGGCCCTTAATTTAAAGATTTGGCAGCAATTTTGATGGGCTGTAGTAATACCATTTGGAAAGTTAAATTTGCAGACATGAGGGTTAGATGCTTCTCTTTTAAACAAAAGCTTAGATTATTCAGAATCTGTACATGCCATGTGGGTCACAGAAATATGTCCAGCACATCAGATCCAATCCAGGAGCCAGGTACTGGACACCTCTGACCTACCCCCCAAAAAAGAATTCATTCCTTCTGCTTTCTCCTGACTGCTGCATACTCCCCTCAGACCACCAGTGCCACGTTTGCTTGCTATGATCAGAGAGCTCCCACTCTCCAGCTGCACACAAGCACCCTTTTACACATATGGAGGGAGAAAATGTGCACACCCAGCTGTTTCTGAGAGGATATACTCACCACCTCAGTGACAAGAGTGGGATATACAGCAGAGCATCCAGCATGCACCGTTCTAACACAAATCCAGCCTGTGTGACGCTAACACAAACCTATCCCGGGTGGTACTGACATAGATCTAACCTACATGACACAAGCAGGAGAAGGTCTTTTCAAGAGACATCCATTGGAAATATCATGAATAGATCTGACCTGCTGCAGTGAAAGCGACCTCAGCTGAAACAAACAAGCTAATAGGAAAATCAAAATGAGAGTGATTCCCCACTCAGGGCGGGCTCCAGGCACCAGCTTAACAAGCAGGTGCTTGGGGCGGCCAAGGGAGAGGGGCAGCACCTGCGGCAATTCGGGGGCGGCATGTCCCTCACTCCCTCTAGGACCTGCCGCTGAACTGCCGCTGCCGATCGCGGCTTTTTTTTTTCTTTTTTTTTTGCTTGGGGCGGCAGAAATGCTGGAGCCGGCCCTGTCCCCACTAGATACATGCAGGACCTGATGTGAATGAGAGTGAGGCTTACACAACAAGGGGAAAATGCAACCCCTCGGAGTACAATAAGATCTTTTCACACATGGGATCCAATGGCCTTAATCTGCCTTTGGAGGACTTTGCATTTGATGGAGGACACAACTGCCTTGCTTAGATGGAAGGGACTGATACGTAGCACGTGCTGGTGAAAGACAGGGAAGGAGAGAGCTTATTAAAAAGAGGGTCATTGCTCCTGTTGTCTGTGTACAGGCAAAACTCCTGTGGGTGTCCGCAGCATGCAAGCAATCAGCTCGGAATGTAAAGCTCCAATGGTATCAGCTGATTAGTATTGGAAACTTGAAGACAATGGGAGTTCTGCTTGAGACTCGGATGCAGGCTCATTATTTGCAACAAGCCCGTTATTCTGCATGTGGTTAAATTGTTAGTTGAAATCTGCACCCGCTGCGTCTGTCATATTGGGCCGGATCCTGAGCCCGGTGAAGTCAATGGGAAAACTCTCGTTTCTTTCAATGCAGCATCAGGTTCATTGTAAGTACTGTGGGAGCTGATAGCATATTACATACGGGGACTAAAGATCAGCCTGTGTTTGCACACATTTCCTGTTCGGATTGGTGCCGCTGGCTAAATAGCACCTATTAAAGCCACGTAAAGATTCCTCACATTTCTACATGGGTTGTCTTTATGTCAGATCCATGGAGGGCAGAAAATCATCTGCTTCTACCCATTCCCATAGGACAGACTGAAACCCACTGCACTTCTACTACCTTAGAAAGTATCTTCTTTGGAGAACTACAGTTCTATTCCAACCAAGCTATTTCATGTATAATGGGAGCTCACTATCTTCCTGAGGAGCCCTGAGACATAATCAGAACCCTCCAGATTTACCAAGTGCTGGCTAAACTATTCCACTGGCTGAGGCATGAGGGTGGCTGGTGCAGTTAATTTAGGAAACATCAATGGGTTGACTCCATTAGATCAGAAAGAAAAATCTTCTAAATTAAATAAAAGGCCCCCCTCACCATGGGCAGTGGGTATCATAGGCAGGAGTAGGCTGTGCCTCCCCAAACAGCCTAGCATTGCCCTGCCCACGCTCTGCCCCCAGGCTAGACCCTTTTCTGCTGTTCCCAGCGCTCTGCCCTAGCTGGCCCAGGCTGCCTGGGGCTGGCTGGCCTGCCTCCCGCAGGGACTCAGGGTGACTGGCGCTGGGGCCGTGCTGCTCGGAGCACCGAGGCTGGGGGCGCTGCGGCCGTGCCGCCCTGCCACCTGGAGCACAGGGCTGGGGACAGCCTGACTGGCTCCAGAGCACCAGCACCGGGGGGCGCTGCCACCCAGCACACGGGGGTTGGCCATGCCACCCAAAGCACCGGGGCTGGTCATGCCACCCGGCTGCCCAGAGCACAGCGCGCTGCTGCCTGGCACTCAGGGGCTGGCCGCCCGGAGCACCAGGACTGGAGCCTCGTCGCCTGGCGCTGGGACCCGTGGTGTGGGTGCTTTGCGCTCCTGTGGGGGGAGGGCAGAAAGGGAGTAGGGGGGCAGAAGGGGAGGGGCCAGGGCTAGCCTCCTCCAACGGCCGCCTATGCCCCACACTGATCTTTATTATCCTGGATGGATATTTCTGACAGACACAGTGCAGCTGGATGAGGAGAGAGGAAAGGAGGACGCCCAGCAGAATGGTTGTAGACGGCTTTCATGGAAGTTAAGATGCTCTAGTCTTCTACAGCGCAGCCATGCCACACGCAGGAGAAACAAATAACTGGTGGGAAAGAGAAAAAGAGGAGGGGGGAAGAGTAAATGAAATGTTACCTAGAGCAATAAATCCATGAATGAAATTGACATTGTTAGTCTTCAGAAAAAAATGGAAGCTCTTCTCCAATCTGTCTGTGTTGTAACACCCCTAACGTCCTACCTAAGCACCTGGCAGTATGCGTCTGGAAAGCATTCCTGAGTGTTCCATTTACATTTAGGGATGGAACCTCCCCTCCCTGAATGCCCGTTGTATTGACTTCAGTGAGAGCGCTGGGTGTGCCAGGGATGCAGGAGAGCCGGCCTTTGACAAGACAAACGGGTTTGTTTCTGAAGCACGGGGAGTGACCTTACTTTGGAAATGAAGGCCCTGCAGCAAGAGGTAATGGGCCACCGCGGTAAAGAGCTTGGCAGTGAGCCCTCTGGGATCTCCTCCATTCCCAATTTGAGGGTCACAAGCAGGTGACAGGGGTCATGGCCCATCCCCCTTCCATATTGCTAAACTGGAGGGTGGTCCCAGCTAGATAGGAGGAGGAAGGGTCCAAACTAGATGGGTGGCGTTGCCAGGGGCATCACAGAAAAGGGGGTCATGGCATGGTAGCTGAGCGCGCTGAATCTGGGATGAATTGAAAGGTGGGCACAGTACAGAACACATGATTCCCCATCCCCTCCCAAAGGCTGGTGGGAGTTTTGCTGCGTTTGCAGGATAACGCCCCCTGTGCCTGGCTCTAGACAGTTGTATTCGCCCCTTGCTTTCCCGAGTACTAAATTCACACAACCCTACACACGGGGATGGGGGCTGTGATTTAAACATACCGATTCTGAAACAGCCACTGGATCCTCCCAAAGGCATGAAACCATTAGGAAGTAACTTCCTTCTTGGTCACTTGGCTTTCTCCTGGAGTGGGGCCCCAAACATATCCCCCAAATCCACATCCTCTCCCCCCCAGCTTTGTGGAAGTGAATTGCTATTCTCAGTCCAGCGCCCAGCGGACAAGCCTTCCTCCACGTCACCAGCGTAATTAGCCCCCTGGTTCAGAGTTACAGGAGAAAGCTCACTGAGACTGGTCTCCCCTCTCACCACTAGAAGTAACAGTAGGACATTGTAAAAAGCGACAAAGAGTCCTGTGGCACCTTATAGACTAACAGGCGTATTGGAGCATGAGCTTTTGTGGGTGAATACTTTGCAGGAGCAGGGAGGGGAAATATGCACTGGCAGCATCCATGCTGCACCTGTCATGTGGGTAGGGAGAGGGCTTCAGCCTCCAGAGCTGTCAATCTACAATCCTTAACTCCACACTAAGCATTTTAAGACAACAAAAGAAGGAATCCCAGCGGCCTCGCCCCCACAGCTGCATTTAGCTCCCCTTAGCTTCCTCCCACAATATTTCCCGCCCCAGCATCTCTACTTTCACTGCTTCTGTCGCTGCTAGAAACCCATCCCAGCGACAGTAAACGCTCTGTGCGTCCTGGCGCTCCTCTGCCACCTACAGCTTGTCTTCCCGGCGATTTAGTGCCCAGCAAGCCAGGGTGTGAATCTACTGTGCACTGGCTTGCCAGCCACTCACTGGCCACGTGGATGCTGCTGCCACACGTTGAAAGTTTCCTTGTGTGCGCTGACGTACTGCTCCTTGGAACTGGAGGATGACAAAGTGCATGAGGGAACTTTTAGTAAGTGGGCGCAGGGTCCGCATGGCCAACAACTGTGCAGCAGCTACTGCATCATAGATTCACCCCCCGGCTTGCCTTTAGGTTGAATTCAGAGACCCACTAAAGATACCGCCACTTTTTCCCAACCCACTCCGCCTACAGGCCCCATTCCAACTCAGAAGCACCCTCCCGCCCTGCCGTGCACCATCTCCGACAAAGAGAGAAATCCTACGCTCGGATTTATACAGGAATATCATTCAGCGGCCAAGGGCCATTTACCATTTCCCCTTAATGAGTGTAAACCAGATTCATTGAGTAATGCCCATCAACCAGTGAATTATCACAATTATCCAGTGCAGAAGCTTAATGTCCCTCTAGGCTTAAATCAAAATGCCAATTAGTGAAGGCTCCAGCCAGTCTCATCTGACCGTCACATGCTCTACAAAAGGTTCTGCGTGGTGAGGTTTCTATCGGCATTCAAGCAGCACACACACCGCCCTGTCACTCGAGCCGAAGCTCCGAAGGCAGCATGCACATACACAGCAAGTGGAAGAGGAAAGGATGAGATGTACCAAAGCGTCTCCTAACCAGGAATCCTTTTGCTGGTCCAAACCTGGAGGGCTGACGGGAGGAGCTCCTGGCACACTGCCGTGCCCTGGCTCTGAACATAAGCTGCCGAGGATTAACCCCTTGTGTGCTGGTGAATATCTCGGCTTGTTGGGGCAAAATGCCCCTGGGGTGCTGTTCACGTGCTGCAGGTAGATCAGTTCCAAGTGGCACGCAGAACATACGTGGATGCACCGATAATCAGGGCAGAGCACGTAAAGGACTAGTTTCTACAGCAACAGAGATGGGCCCAGGTGGTATTTGGATCTGGAGTTCTGGGTCAGGCCCATCTCTTCCTCAAAAGTCTTCCTCTGATACTCCACCATGGGAGTAAAGGGGGTTGGAAGTGACATTGGAAGGTTCTGTTGCCAGTTTTCACTGTGATCCTGATTCCGAGTCGCTGCTCCCTGAAGGTAAAGGGCCAGATCCTCAGCTGGTATAAATCAGCGAAGCTGATCTGAGGATCTGGCCGCACTTGGGAGAAGACGTCACTGTTCAGGATACTGGCGTGATTATAAAGTCTCACGGCGTTTCTGTGTCACTTGTTACTACAGAACTAGTGATCCCTTCAGACTTTCCACCAAACATGCTTCTCACAACCACCCCCTAAGGAGCTGCTACACAGGGGCAGCCATTGGTCATTCAACTCCCTGCAGAAAAGCAATGGGGGGGTTAATCTTCACCTGCAGCTCCCACAGGTCTAGCCAATTTCTGGAGCCTGCTTGCCCAACCTGCAGACTGGCCTGCCATAGGGAGGTGTTGGAGGTGTGCCCTAGGCTTTAGACATAAGTCAAGAAGCAGCAAGATGGCCCCTTGTTGGGGCCTCGCTCAACCAAGCCTTCTTCCCAGCACAGCCTGCCCCTTTCTGCTTTGCTCTGTCGCCATCACCTTGAAAAAGAACATGAGGGACCCAAGCCCCAATGTCTCCACAAAGACAAATGACCTCATAGAAACGCAAAGCGCCTCCTCCTCTCCCTGAAATGCACCTTGTGGGTTACTGATGTCCGTCTGGACCGCCACAAAACTTACTTCATGCAGGGTCATAGCCCACACCCAGGCAGTGCCCTCCTCAGGAGGGATAGTTCAGTGATTTGAGCATTGGCCTGCTAAACCCAGGGTTGTGAGTGCAATCCTTGAGGGGGCCATTTAGGGATTTGGGGCAAAAATCTGTCTGGGGATTGGTCCTGCTTTGAGCAGGGGGTTGGACTAGATGACCTCCTGAGGTCCCTTCCAACCCTGATAGTCTATGATTCTTTGCAGCCAACAGTATCTCCTCAGCAGGGCCGGCTCCAGGGTTTTTGCCGCCCCAAGCGGTGCAATAAATAAATAAATAAATAAAGCTGCGATCGTGATGGCAATCTGCGGCGGCAATTCGGCGGGAGGTCCTTCACTCCGAGTGGGAGTGAGGGACCGTCCGCCAAATAGCTGGACATGCCGCCCCTCTCTGGAGTGGCCACCCCAAGCACCTGCTTGGCAAGCTGGTGCCTGGAGCCGGCCCTGCTCCTCAGAGTCGGAAGAGCAGAAAATGTTTTCCATTCATTTAACTGTTGAGTCCCTTTCTGAGGATATGTAGAGGCTCAGACAAACCCAGTTCCCTGTTTCCAACCTCAGGCGCATTCCTGCCTGGCCACTGCCCCCTGGGTTTCACTCTGAATTTCAAGTTCACGTGGTGCAAAACCAAAACCTCCAGGTTTCATATCAAAACCATACAGAGCTGTGCATTAAGCATGATTTTAATGTCAACCCATAAATTATCCCAAGCACGCTTAGGCATGGCCTAGGCACGCTCAGATCCTTTCAGTGACAATGGTCCAGAGTTTCAAGTCTGCAACACACCCTGAAACCAGGGGGGTAGCGAGCATGTCCTGATTTCCCTGCCAACGTTTTCTGCAGCTCTAGTGCCGACCTAAATATGTCAATCAACAACTAAGTCCTGCTGGCTCATTCCAGACTGGCTAAGAGATGTGTCCCTCACCAGGAGGTGGCCAATCACAGAGCAGAATGTTTCACTAGCTCTTGCCTTTCCCAGATCTCCTGGGCTGACCAAAGTAGAAGGGAACACTGCCATGGGAGGAAGAGGAGCAGAAGGAGTCTCAGAGCGAAGAAAATGCTGTTCCTTTGTAGTGCACTGAACTGCCTTTGATGTACAAAGCCCCACTGGCAAGAGCAAAGGAGAAGCACTGAGAGAAATGACAGGTGATTATTTCCAAGGCTGTGGAATTACTGTAACTATGCTTCTACTTGTGATAGCACTAGCTAGAAGCTGGGAATGAGCGACAGAGGCTGGATCACTAGATGATCACCTGTTCTGTTCATTTCCTCTGGGGCACCTGGCATTGGCCATTGTTGGAAGACAGGATACTGGGCTAGATGGACCTTTGGTCTGACCCAGTATGACCGTTCTTATGTCCCGGGGTTTACAGGGTCTGGAAACAGGCAAATTACACCTACTTCTTCATGGACTCCAGGACGGCGTTTGAAATTAAGAACCAGCCCATGAAATTAAGTGCCCATCCTGCGCCAGTGCACGGAGCTCCATCTCTGGACCTACAGCCTCATTCCCGAGCACTGTCAGCAGCTCTCCTCTCTGCTGGGAGCTGCGCAGAGGGTTGTGAGACTGGAGCTGAGCGAGAGATGGGATCTGGGGGATCTGGGCATGAAAAATGCCAGATTCCAGCTGCACACCCCGGACTTGCATCGCTGTGGCCACACTGCCCGCTGCTGCCCAGATCTCGCTTCCCTTCTCAGCCAGAACCATTCACTGGCAGAGTTGGATCTCAGCAAGAACCAACTGGGGTGGAGCAGCTCTTCCATGCACTGAAAAAGGTGCATTGCACAGTCTGGATCCTGTGGGCTTTGCGACCATCCTGTGGCTTTGGCAAGCCCAAACCATAAGGGAAAATTTGAAGTCTCAGATAAGGCTCTTTTGAAGATGCATCTCTTTAAAATGCATTGGTCACTCCATACTACAAATCAGGGTTTGAATCCTTCCTACCACCCACCTCTTTCATGATTCTGTATGTTAGTTAGTGCCTACGGTATGCTCCTCTCCACTCCTTAATACTGGCATTTGTATTACAGTGTTGCCATTCACTGCTTCTAAATATGAAGTAATTGCTCATGTTGTCCCTGCTTGATGAAACTCCCTCCCATAACTTTATAGCTGACTTCCTTGGCTAGCTTAACCTAAACTGAAAAATATTATCTTTCTCCAATTATTTTTACCCTTAATTTGCTGGATTTTCCAGTTTCTGTATCTTGCTTATTTGCTTTATTGTCCCATCTCCATGACACTCATGAAAGGTGCAATAGAAACCGCGGAAGTAGTTATATTAATTGTAGTAACAAACGCTATCATTTCAATCAGCAACTGAGACTAACATGGACATATTTATCAGTAAACTCTACTGCTATTCATAGATTTTAAGACCAGAAGGGACTATTATGACCATCTAGTCTGACATGCTGCATAACACAGGTCTGAGAATTTTACCCTCTAATCCCTGCATCAAACCCAGTAACTTGTGATTGAAATACAGCCCCTCTTTTAGAGAGACATCCATTCTTATTTTAAAATAATTAAAGTGATGGAGAATCGATCACAAGCCTTGGTAAGTTGTTCCAGTGGAAGACGATGCCTTATTGCTGAAATCTGCATCTCATTGGACTTCATCCAACCACAACCTACTGGGCAGCACTAAAAGCCACCTCAGAAGTGCCATGACTCAGGTACTATTTATTCCCCCCAAAAAACTAAAAAAACACCTAGACAGTGAGCAGCTTGTATAACTAACTATCCCAGGCAAGAAGCAAGCACGTTGATACTGCTCATTCCAAAATCAGCTTCAAAGAAGTCATTTTGATGTCTGAAATTAACTATCAATGGGAATATTTTCTCTTCAGCTAAAGGAAAACCAAGTAGACTAAGCCCTAGGGGGGGGAGGATCTAAATTACGCAACTTCAGCTACGTGAATAATGTACTTAGATCGACTTACCGCGGTGTCTTCACCACGGTGAGACGACTGCTGCTGCTCCCCCATCGACTCTGCCTGCGCCTCTCGCGGCGCTGGAGTACAGGAGTCGACGGGAGAGCGCTCGGGGGTCGATGTATCGCATCTAGACTAGACGCGATAAATCGATCCCCGCTGGATCGATCGCTGCCCGCCGATCCGGCGGGTAGTGTAGACATACCCTAAGATGCAATAGCCTGGGCCCAAGCAGAGTCATGAATAAAGCAAACTGCAGTTGAATTAGTGCACGTTTCTCCTGTCCTCATTGTTCCACATGGATTATAGCTAGATCCAGGTCCTATCGAAAACGTTAGTAAAACTGTCATTGGCTTCAGTAGGAGCAGGATTTGGCCATCAGGGCAAGATCCCCCAAAGAGCTGAGTGCTTGGTGAGAAGACTAAAAGTATCATCGTTCTGCTTAGCTCCTTGCAGATTGAGTCTCAGGAGTTTGGGAAGCTGCCAGTCTAGAGGGGCCAGAAAGCCTGGCATTGTTCAAGAAATGCAAGAAAAGCTGCTAGTCAGATGCTGGAAAAGTCTTGTGTTTCAGCCGATTATTCCGGTGCATTAGTTCCAATCAAACTTTGAAATGGAAAATAGAAACAGGAAGCATCCTATCCACTTTGCATGGAGAAGATTAACGTCCAGAGACAACCACCCAGAGGCGCAGCTTAGAGCCCCAAACGGCTAGCGCTGCTCAAAAGAGTTTCATCCACGTTGGATGGATGGGAAATGGATTGTTCACGAAATGGAAAGCTTCGCTCAAAAACTTCCATTTGCATCTAAAATGTTTGGGTCTTTGTCGAAAAACTGAGGATGTGGAAAATTGAAAACGTTTGCTTTTTAGCAAAAACCCGCAAAATTGCAAAGATATCCTTCCCCTAGACACCCACTGCTCTGCTTATCCACTTTTCTCTCTCCTATTCCCTCTCTCCTTCTGCCCCTTTTTCTTGTTCCACTCCTCTTCTCTTTTCGCCCTCTCCTTTCCTTGCGCTGCTCTCAGTTACTTACAGCAACGTACCAAATCGTACTCATTTTCATTTATTTCTGTATTTACCTTCTTTAGATTTAGAATAAATAAAAAGTGCCCACAGACAGGCTCTGAGCCTCCTGTTAATTATATAAAAATTGAAAAGCAATACAATGAGTTCAACCCATCTACGAACACAAACAATATACTGCCCCCAGACATTGGTCTGTACTGCAATCCACCTGCCTCTCTCCAGAGGCCCGGGGAAATAAACAAGCACTGTAGGGTGCCCTGAAAGCCAGCAAATCTGGACTGGATGTGGGAGGCCTTTACAGAGAATGCCCTGCTGGCCACTCCCTCACTATTATATCCAGGGGAATCTAACAGCAGTGCTTCCACTAACTTGAACTGCAGCAGTATATCCCAGGGAGAGAGGGAACACAAAGGGTCTGATTCTGATCTCCCACTGGTGTTAATCAGGAGTAACTCCACTAAACACAATGGTGTCACACTGGCATGAAGGAAAAGAGTGGAGAATCCAGCTCATAATGTGAACAGTGAGAGGCGCAGCTCCCTTGCCTCTTGTGCTAGTGTTCGTTATTTGTCGCTGGTGTCCATGACATTCTCTAGCCCTGCAGTATGCTAAGAGTGAATTTTGGATTTCTTTGCAGTTGCCTGTTATTACTGCCCCTGGGGCTTATTTTCTGTCCCTAAATTAAAGAGTAAAATCTTTCCTGATAATGTGCAGATATTGCAGTACGGACCGTGGGAACACAGGGTTGGGGTTTCAATCATAGCCTTATTGTATGCGTGTGTGTTGGTGGAAAGGGCCCCCGACAATTCAGAAGCCTGCAGTCCTCTTTCAGCTATGGAGCAGGCACAGCAGGGGCAATAGGAGTATACTCTTCCCACCACCCTGCCGATATACTCCAGCTTTGAGCCCAGAAAGCTGAGAGGGTGTTAAAGTTCACGTGGCCCATTCAGGGCCCGATCAAAGCCCACTGAAATCAATGGAAACTCTCGCATTGACTTCAGGGGGCTTTGCATCACTCCTTGGGCTCTCTGCTGAGATGCTAACAAGGGAGTCAACTGTGCTAGTGAATTGTTTCTTTTGTGGTGGGGGCTTTCGTCCAGTAGGAACTGAACTGCGAACCATTAACTCGTTTCACATAAGCCACTGAATAGCCATCAGAGGGTTAATGACGTTTGAAAACATTTGCAAACGTATAGATGTCTTTCCATGATGCCAGCTATAATATTGTGGGGGACAGTCTATCTCATTACTCTTTTCAGCCTCTGCTTGGATCCTCCAGCCCAACAGCCACTCACGTTTTTATTTCCTTTTAAAGGACATTTCAGTAGCTCCCACTTAGAGCAAAAAGAGAAAATACTAAACCCTAGTATTTTCCTCTGCTTTTCAGTCGCCATGGCAACAGAACCCACTTGCCCAAAGCAATTATCTGCCTCTGACAGCGGAGATGTTTAAGGGCCGTTATGAAAATGAAAAGTTTACCGGAGATAGGGTGAGCTTCGTCAAAGCAACCATCACCTTTGATTCAATGAGAAATGCTCTGCCTTCGCTCACCAAGCACAGGCCAAACATATGTTGTCAGCTGAGGCCCTAGGCATGTAAATATGGGACCACTTGAAATACTGTATATACTCGTTCATTAGCCCGTTCATTTATAAGCCGACCCCACCCCCCCAAAATGGATAGGTAAAAATAGCAAAAACTGTATGACCCTTTCATAAGCTGACCCTATATTTCAGGAGTTGGAAAACTTTGGCTCCCGTCAGAGTAAGCCGCTGACGGGTTGGGACATTTTGTTTACTTGGAGCGTCTGCAGGCATGGAGCCCCTTGGCTCCCTGTGGCCGCAGTTCGCCGTTCCCAGCCAATGGGAGCTGTGGGAAGTGCCCATTGGCTGGGAACAGCGAACCGTGGCCACAGGGAGCTGAGGGGCTCCGTGTCTGCAGACACTCCAGGTAAACAAAACGGCAATGTATTAGCTATTCAATTCAATGATTCCATAGAGTTTAAAATCATCAAATTTTGGTGTAGACCTGTTTATAAGCCGACCCCGCTCTTTGATGCGTCACTTTTTTACCAAAAATATTCGGCTTATGAACGAGTATATACAGTAACTGACTCACAGTCTCCACTGTTCACCTTCAGCAAAGCCATGGGTGAAAGATAAGGACGGTTCTAGCTACCACAGTATACACTTAGTCCTATAGACCAGTGGCTCTCAACCTTTCCAGACTACTGTCCCCCTTTCCAGAGTCCGATTTGTCTGGCATACCCCAACTTTCACCTCACTTAAAAACGACTTGCTTACAAAATCAGACCTCAAAATACAAAAGTGACACAGCGCACTGTTACTGAAAAATTGCTGCCTTTCTCATTTTTACCATATCATTATAAAATAAATCAACTGGAATATAAATATTGTCGTTACGTTTCAGTGTCTAGTATATAGAGCTGTATAAACAAGTCATTGTATGAATTTTTAGTTTGTACTGACTTCACTAGTTCTTTATATGTAGCCTGTTGTAAAACTAGGCAAATATGTAGATGAGTTGATGCACCCCCCAGGGGTACGCATAGCCCTGCTTGAGAACCAATGCTATAGACAAGTCTACACCAGGGCTACATCATTTACATTCTCAGATCAATAGCCCTACTCTGATTTAACTAATGTGGCAAGAACCCACTGAAAAACTGATAAGCGAAGTGAAGCTGCCAGATTCTATTTCTAGGGCCAAATTCTGCTCTCTCTCACACCGTACCAGCACAAATCCAGAGTAACTCCACTGCACTCAGCAGAAGTGAAAATCAAATGGGTTTGACTTCACAGTTCTGGTTCTGGCATAGTTCTACATGCCGATCAGTTGTTATTTGGCTTGATATGGCTCGTTCAGACTGTTGCCATGCAACGCTGGAGATCCATGGAGCGCCATTCACACACAATGAGTAGGTCCGCACTGCAATCGGAGGTGTGACTGCAGCCAGCGAACGTATGCCCAAGGTACCTTTGATACAGCTAACGTGAGTATTAATAGCAGTGAAGCTGCAGCAACATGGATTGGACAAGCCGCGTATGTACTCGGGCAACTAGCCCGTGCTGCCATTGTAATCTGAGCAACCTAGATCAAAGCTAGTTCAAGTGTGTCTACACATACCGCAGAGGTGCAGTCCACACCTCAGATTGCAGCACATAGATAGAGCCTCTGAGTGTCATGTAGATCTACCTGCTATGTCCTCATACGATCAGTAAGTTTGAAAGCAAGCAGCCTTACCTAGTTTACCTTATTTTCATTGGGATCGGTTACTCGGTCTAGTCCGTAGTCGAGGATGTCTTGCATGCCTGGCTGTTACAAATAAGAAACAACAATACATTGGTGTCTGCTTTTTCAAAACCATCTTAAGTCATGTGCAGAAATCTGCGGCTAATGAATAATTCCTCCAATTGGTGGAAAAAGGTAAAACACTGATTGATCTTTCCTGAAATGGCCGTAGGGCTTGGCTGGGAGTGCATGGCAATATATATGGGACACCCAACAGAGCAAGAGACATCTATAGAAGGGATAACCAAGAAGCATCCAAGCAGAGGTGACACCAGGAAACAATCCAGGAGAGTTTTAACAGGAGAGATCCAGAGACATCCAGCCCTTGGAGATCAAGGGTGATACAAGGGGCACGTATATAGGGAAAACCATGCTCAATCCAGCAATAATCTATATAGAGGAGACACACCTTGATATAAGCAACGAGAAGGGACAGGATGGTACCACTGTTATGTCTGCCTTGGGCACAAGTGATTTTTGAGTAGTTACCTGAGCTCCATCATAGTTAGATAATTATCAATAATTAGATCTCAGTAGTGAGCTCTTCTGGGGAAAATGGAGAAACAGACCAGGAAAAAAAGTACTTAGTCTAACTCTAAATTAGAACCAAAAGAACCAAATTCAGCCCTGGTAGAACCAAAGGGATTGCATCGGGGATGAACTGGGGCCAAAGTATTTGAGTGGTGCAAAGAGTCTCCCACCAACCGCTTTATCTGCAAGCAAAGGTCTAATTACTGGCTGACATTTGCCTCAGGCTTGACGCATCCCTGTATGTTAACAGCTGGGTTCTCCACTGGCCACTTACTCAGTATACACCATTAAACTGGCTCTTTGATTATGACTGGGATGAGGGAGTCAAGCTCCTGGCTACATGTCAGAGTCTGACAGCACGCTGGGCCCAGCCTGGCTTCACTCAGGAAACACCCTGGTGACATGTGCCTCCAAAATAACAGCCCCCCGGGGGCAAAGGCAGTTAGGATTCTCTGTTCGCAGCATGGGTGATGTGGTGTGTTGTTCCTTACTTCCCCTTTAAGAGCAAGTCTCAGGGGTTCAGGAAGTTAGTCAGCAGAGTGGATTAAAGTCTCTTTTTTTGCGTCTAAGTGCCCCTCTGCATTTCTGGCAGCTGGCCAAGCACAACCTTGGAGGCAGTGCCCCCAAAGCTGCCTTCTTAAACATGCAGTAAATTGCTCCTGGCTGAGCTCTCTGGACCCTATGCCTCCAATATAGACTTTACAGCTATGGAGGACAGCATTCTACTTACAGGTGTTCGATGCACTAGCCAATAGGCTTTCTCCTGACAATCCAGCGCATACCTGTCTGCCTTTTTCCGTTCCTTTCCTGTCCTGCAAAGCAAAGAGTAGGTTTTAATCCCATCAGAGGAACGTGTGGGTTATTTTTCCCTTTTGATGACATTTTCTTGCATGTTAGCCACAGTTCTCACTGATGGGGACAGCGCCGAAGGAATTTGCACTGTTTTCCTTTAAAACTAGCAAGAGCGAGAACATGATGCTGTTCTGACCTTTTCCTACAGGTTCACAAGGCTACATTCAGAAGGTTTGAGTGTGTGCTGCTTCTTCAGGCCACAGCTAAACTCTGCTATTTCTTGACTGCATGTCGTGCTGTCCTAACTTACAACTGACGATTGGTTGAACCCCACTGATATCAATGCAGGGTGCTAGTTTTTGAGTAATCCACCTCTTCCTGAGCTCAGCTGGGATTAGGTGTATTCTCTTCTGTTTGGCCTGACAACAATTTGTTAGAATTCCTCCCTTTTACCTGCACTCAATTCTGCCCCCTCATGTATGTCTGTTTCCTGTAACATTTCAGGTGCCTACAGTGTCTGCTGTTTACCGTGCGGGAGATAACTGTGATGTCTCTGACACCCATTTGTTTGGGGAACGGGTGGTTTTGATGGGAACTACTGTCCACAGAAGAACATAGCAGACACCATACAGGCCTGGAAGCTAGGTAGTCCTAGGTCTAAACCTCTGATCTCTGACTTGGGGTGCTAGTTCCCAATGCATTCACTGCATAGCGATGAACAAGTCACTTCCCCTGTCACTGTCTCAGTTGCCCCGAGTGAAATTTCACAGAGATGTTGGGAGGATCAGTGTTGGCTTTAAAAAACGCTCTGTGCATCTTTTAGGCTATGTTCACACTGCAGTCATGGAGTGTGACTGCCCGAGCTAGCTTCAATCTAGCTAGCTCAGATCCTGGAGCAGTGATGCCATGGTAGCATGGGTTTCAGCCTGGGCTCTACAAGCCTGCCCGGAACCTGGGTAATTACCAGGGTGACTAGACCGCACTGAAGCCAACACTGCCCCAGAGCTCCACTGCTCCAGCACCCTAACTAACAAGATTAAAGCAAGCTCGGGTATGTCTCCATGAGCTGCAATCACATGCCTGGACTGCAGTGTCGACATCCCCTTAGCCTGAGCCAGATCTGTACCAAACAGTGTTAATTTGTAGCAACAAACAGGAATTGACGGCATGTTTCCAAGAGGCAATCTGATAGATTCTGTTCTGACTTGCTTGACAGGGCCAGCTCCAGGCACCAGCCCACCAAGCTTGTGCTTGGGGCGGCACCTGGAGGGGGGCGGCGCGGTGCTCCGACCCCCGGGGAGAGCGGGGCCACGGCCGGGCTCGCCGCACTCCCCCCGGCGCTCTGGCCGCCCTCCCTCCCGGCGCCCTCCCCCCGGCCGCCGGGGGGAGAGCGGCGAGCCCTGGCTGGGGCTCGCCGCCCTCTCGCCGCCATGCCCCCTGCGCTCTGGCCGCCGGGGGGAGAGCGGAGCCCCCCGCCCTCCTCCCAGGGCTCCGGCCGCCCTCCCCCCGGCAGCTGGGGGGGAGAGCGGAGCCCCCGCCAGGGCTCGCTGCCCCCCCCCCCCCCCCCGGGGGGGGGGGCGGCCGGCAGCTTTTTTGCCTGGGGCGGCAAAAAAGCCAGAGCCGGCCCTGTTGCTTGATGCAATTGTAATGCGGAAATGCAAGTGCTGGGGTACCAGGCAACATCTTATATGCAAGGGCCTAGATGCCTAAAGGTTGAGACAGGAATCCAGGGTTAAGCCCCTAAATAAAAGTGGCCTGATTCAAAGTTCAAAGGTGCTGAGTACATACAGCAGAGAAGACGGCACCACAGACCTCATGCTGGCTGTCGGCCAGGCCACTCAGATGGTGATTCAAAGAGAACCTTTTACAACTCCAAAGGGTCAGGGCCTGATTCGGAAATCCCCACTCCAGCAAAACCGGTATTGAAGTTGCTGGAAGCTTTGCCTGAGTAAGGTCTTTTGCACGGCAGGATCCAGCCCCGCATTTTCAACAGAAGTTGTAACAGAAGTAAAGGCAAAAACCTACTTTTGCATGTGCAATGAAGCATTTGCAAAGAGGTATTTGCACATGCAAGAAGGGTATATGCACACCCACACGTGCTCCTTTGCATATGTAAACCACACTGCAACTCCACATTGTGTGTAAGCAAATTTAGTTATACTTGTGTGCAAGAGCAAATGCAGGTGCAATGGGAGAGTGTGAATTTGTGTAGGCCACTGCCCACTCCCTTGAAAACTTGGGCTAAAAATTCTCAGTTAAGTGTCAAACGAATAGCAAGTATCAGGCTACCCCCTGATACTTGAAACGAATAGCAGGTCATGTGTGGAGGAATACAGTTCATATGGAAACAGTTTTCACCTTCACGTTCCCAAGGGACTGTTAATAAGCAGCTGTAAAATTGTAATTTAATATTTTTAATTGAACTCTATTATTTGATTGCACATCAAGTCAACACCCCATAGTCCCTCATGCCCCCAAATAAAGAAGCAGGTAACAGAATTTGAGAGAGCTCACCTATACTGCTCTTTGGCCTGCATAATAACAAAATCCCATTTGTAGTTTATTTTTTTATTTAGCAAGTTGTAATGTTCCTGAAATTAAAAAATAAAAAACCAGTTAGTACAAAATTATGAACAATTGTGACAGACAACTCGCAATTTCCTGCAATATGCTTGGAAGACTAAGTTTATGTATTATTGCGGGCCAGGATTGGATGTAACTTCTCTAGAGGAGAGATGTGAGACCTTGGAGTTCAAAAGACTACACTGAAAATGTAGCAGATAAGTATGGACTTCTGGGACAATTAGAGTGAAGTGTATTTCTTGGGGAATCCCCAGGGAGAAGTTAATGTGAATTCCCCAGCTCTGGTTATGCAAAAACCAGCCTTCTGAAGCTGTGCCCTGAAGAGAGGGCCATTGTCTGCTGATTACCTGTTACAGACGGCCAAGATCAAAGGTCTGAGTTGTATAAAAAAAATGGCTGTACTGCGCAGACTTTGGGTCTCGTTTTGGGTGATAGATGGATGAATTTGTAACCACGGGGAAAACAGCTTTATGTTTCGAAGGAATAAAACTTACCAGAGTCAAAGACTGGAATCAGGGGGTGATCTCTGGTAAGCTTTCTAGCATGCGTGTAGGGTTTTTTTTTTTTTTTAATTATTTTAGTATGTTTGCTCTGTAATGCTTAAATGTGCTTGCTTAGAAGGCAATGGGTGGTGACGTATATCTGCGGGAAATACACGGGTCATCCCCCTCGGACAGGAAGCAAAATGCAGGCACTGGACTTTTAGGCAGTCTGGCTTGTTGGGGATATCACAATGTAGGCAGGGACCTATGCAGCCTTAAAATTCCCAGTCAGGAGGGAGGGAGATGGGGGTCTCTGCCCAAGAGAGGAGACAGCTGGGAGCCGGAAGCCTAAAGTGATGGACCAAAGAGGGTGAATACAGGTGCAATGGCTCTGAAACTGTGACAACACCATTCAGTTCAGAACTTTTGGTTCTCAACATGCAGAACATGATAAAAACACGCCCTCCTCTCTGAACTAAACAAGGGATAGGCTGGCAATTTGAGCTAGAAAAACTGGGTGGTTCTGAAATGAATTTACTATGAACTACATTCACTCTGAATACTTCATTCCAACCTTTTGGAGAGGGTAACTGCCCCACTAAAATGATCATTTACTGGCAGCCCTTTGTCACTTTCCACCCTCCAATCGCAAGAGCAGCTGGCTCGGAGCTGGCAAAGGCACAAACAATAGAACGTCTTCCTACCTTTTCATACTCCTCCAAAATCCCTTTCCTCTTAATATTTTTCTTTGCTAGGTAGATTGCTGGAAGAAAAGCAAAAAGGTTCAGTTACAAGGCAGATCAATAAAGCTAGTCCCTGGAACTGGCGAGCTGACCCTATGACAAAGAGTGGACCATTGTCCATCGTGACATCTTTCCCAGACACAAGCTCCGATCTCACAGAAGCCCACTCAAGAAAGAGGTCCTTAGAGGCTACAGTCTGTCAAGGATGCTCCACCTGTCAATACAGAAGTGCGAGAATGGCTATCCTGCCTCACTCTCGAGCTTAATGTGGTTGATTATGCAGTAATATGCCAACAAATTGTGCCTTCCTTAAGGCCTGGGCCAAAGTACATTGGAGCCAATGGAAGGGTTTCAATTTGTCTTCAATGGGCACTGGATCAAACCCTTAAAAAGTTAGGAATATTTTTTTTTCCAATTGGAGGGCAATTTTGTTGTTGTTCTAAAGCTTTTAAAATATTTTCTTTTAATGTTTAAAACCAAACTGGGTTATTTTCAGAAGGCGAGGCCTTAGGATTCTAGGACAAATATATAAGGTACAAAAGTATCAGGTAAATAAAAGCTGGTGACCTAGGCGTTGGGAGCAACCCCACAATGAACAAATCAGTGTGCACAGGCGCCAACTTTCCTTGGCGCCGGTGGGTGCTCGCGCCCCCCCCCACCCTGACTCCGCCCCCTCCCTGCCCCTATTGGACCCCTCCCCAAATCCCCGGTCCCGCCTCTTCCCTGAGCACACCGCATTCCTCCTCCTTCCCCCTCCCTCCCAGCGCTTGCGGCACGAAACAGCTGTTTCGGGTGCAAGCACTGGGAGGGAGGGGGAGAAGCAGGACTCGGCGGCACGCTCAGGGGAGGAGGTGGAGGCGGTGAGCTGGGGCGGGGGATGGGGCAGGGAGCTGCCGGTGGGTGCAGAGCACCCACCAATTTTTCCCCATGGGTGCTCCAGCCCCAGAGCACCCACGGAGTTAGCGCCTATGTCAGTGTGTACCCTAAAGCCCATGAGCAGCCCTATAATAATGAACCAAGATGATCAACCCAGTCTGCATAGCCAGAACAGCAGGACCTAGAGAAAACAATTAAGATATCATCAGCATCCACCCCTATAGGGGAGTGTACTGTACATCCTCACGCTCCATTCAGCTTTCACGGAGTAGCTATAATGTTAACACTTACCATAGTCGGTATCATCTGCTGCCCACTGCTGGGTGGGCCAGAAATATGGTGTCTGCAGAAAGAAGGCAAAAACAAAACCTCCGTTTTCATGTAGCCACCATCAGCTGCATCTAGCTCTTTAAAATCATTACATTTGTTGGTATCCTATTGGCTACGTTGTATTTTTGTGTAAACAGAAGGAGGAGGGAGTCACCTGCTTTGCAAATATGCTACAAAAAGAAGCTTATCATTCCCCACACGTCTACCATTTAAGGGGCTGAATCAACACACACACAAAATATCCATCTTCTTAGCTCAGCATACGCAGTTAGGAGGATAAAACAAGGCTATTTTTGTTGTTGTTATTAAATCAGGTTTAATGGAGTGTCAATTACATATCCACTTCCTCTGCTTTGACAATCAGTTATTGTTAACAAGGTGAGACTTTCAAAACCATGCAAGCTTTCAGAACATCAAAGGGCATGCTTATGTCTTACTTTGCAATGTTCTCCTTGATATTGTCAAGATGCTGGAGCTTGGATTGGGGAACATGAAGGGAACCAGACAACTGGTATTAATAACCTCATTTGAAAACTATATGATAGTGCCCTAATCTCTCATTGTATGTGGAGGCAAGTCCAACCATGAACCATGATCCTAATTGCTTATCACATCCTGTTTCTACAGTGTATTCTATTTGCTCATCATACTGTCTCCTGAAATTGTTCCAGTGATTTCATTTGCTAGTGTACAAGCTGCCAGGGAAAATACATTCAGAAGGAACCACTGGCGTTTCGAAGCTACAAGGAAAAGTAATTTAATTATACCGAAGCACAGAAGCCTCCGTTTCTAAGCCAAGATGTAGGGTACATTATGTCCAGCCAGCGTTCTCTGTCTAAGATATGACTTGCCTGAAATCTGTAGAGGCTGCTATCTGTTTTGAGGGTGAGGTTTTTCGGCTCCTGCAGAGGGTAGATGTATCCATACTTGACAATTAGATTCCCCAAGTTTAGTGCCTCTAAAAAAAGAGAAGTCAGATATATTGATGATACAAAGAGACTGCAGCAAATTTCAGAAACAACCCACTACCCAGGAGAGAAGAACGTAGGTTGCATCTAACAACGAATTATAGTTTCACGATTCAAAGCTATAAAAGCATTAGATGGTTACGCTCCTACCTTCCTCAACGATTTTCAGATGCTGGATAATCCACTGCAGTATATCACTACCTGCAAGGCAAAGAAAATACCAGACACTATAAATCAGAAGTGGTGTGCAGCCCACAGAGTCCTGCACTACAGTCATCATCTCCAGTATGGAGATGGAGGCTGTGAAGACTATAGGTCCTAGCATGCCAAACCCTATCTTAAGCCAGGCAACTGGCACATATTAAAAATTAAGGCAACTGCACTGCATTCCCATTTATTCAAAGCAGGTGTGACCCACAGGCTTCTGGCCAATTGCCAGTCCAGCTCTTGGTCGGGTGGTAAATGTACAGTCAAACCCATGCAGTAAAAAGGGATCCTGCAGACTACAGCAGGCCCTTCTCAGTTATCACACTGTCCCTTGAGGATGGTACTTGATCTGATGTTTTCCCCTTGTCAAACTGATCTCACCCGTTGGTCTTCTCAGCATTTCCTGTGTCACTCAACTAACTTGGAAGGACTTCACAGCTAACTGGAGAGCAGAGCACGCTCTGAAATGATGTGAGCACAGCGCCACTGGAAAGTAAATTGACCATGCTTGGGGCAGCGGGGGAGACTAGAGCAGAGGAGCCCAACGACCGTAGCTCCTCTGCCCTACGCTCCTACAGCCCCCACAGAGATGGAAACCCACGAAGCCACCAAAGAGGGGCTGCTGCTGCAAGTCAGGGGCACCGGAACGGGGGGGGCAGAGGGCCATAGCCTCCCATTTTAATCATCCCTAAGGACAAATGATGGGGGGAAAGGGGGTGGGGTCTTAGGGAAAAGAGGCTGTGCGGGAACCGGGTCTCAGGGGAAGGAGCGGGGCAGGGGGAAGGGGCAGAACAGGGGCTGGGGCCATAGTTCAGGTGCCGGTGGGGCCCCCCCCCACTGTTAGGAAGCTTCTGCCACCCCTGCTGCAAGTGGGATAAGAGTCACCCCTCTGAAGAGAGATGACGCCAGGCCTACGCATTATTAAGCCCTCAAAGTAGAGATTTAGTGGGACTTCAGCGATCCATAGGCCTCTTGTGCTGGTTCTCTGAATAGGGTGACTTTCACCCAAGGGAGAGCATGCCACAGAAGCAAAATACCCACATCCTTCTGTAGGTCTAGCCTTGTCTGCTCATGTATGCAGAGAGGAACATGAGGCCCCTAATCTCCCTGTGGCGTAATTGCTCCATGTGTACATGACCGATAATAATACACACCTGTTTCCTTCATTCATGGAGCGCTGAAATTTACCTCAGTGCAGAGGGCCAACAAAAGGCAAACACAGTAAAGTCCCACTTAAACCCTAAATGGTGCATTATGACAGGGTGTACCAGGCCTCCTCTAGCCTGACACACCCACCCAACGGAAGAACGTCACTTGGGAAAGAGGAGCAGTGAGTTTAGTCCTTCCAGCACTGCCTAGAGATGCCACACAGGCTCTAGTACCAGCAGAACCAACCAGACTGGATCCCCTCCCCAGCGGCTAGACGGGAGAGACAGAGGCAGCAGCCAATCAGGATCCATCAGGTGAGATAAGAAGGCTTTGCCTGCTTCTTCACGGGGTGGATGCTGGTTGAATTTGAGGCAGAAGAGGAGCTCTCTGGTTCTAACCCAAAGCTCCCAGGCCTGGGTCAGGGCCTAGCAATCTGACTGCACCTTCAGCTGAAGCGTGCAATGAACTGTTTATTTTCTGTTGTGGAGTTGAATTGCCTGGGTGGTCATTTTCAGTTGAGTTTCAATTCACTGCTAGGGGCTTGCTGTTTGGGGAGGCCTTGCTCCTAGACAGCTTTGACGTACACAGGCCATGTTTGGGCTGAAGTGGGACTTGACAGAGGGGGTGAATTTCAGCCTAACGGCTGCGAAGTACTTTGAGATCCTGAGATAGAAGCACAATGGAAGGGCAAAGTACTATCACTACTTAGATTGTAAGCTCTCTGGGGCTGAGGCGGTCTCTTTTGGGGGCCTGTCCAGGACTAGAGCTCCTAGGCACTATGGCAACACAAATAACAGTAATTGCCCTTTACATGAGGCACCCAGCCAGTCTCGGCACAGGGTATTTTAAAACATCTTCTAGCTGCTGCTATTGTGCCTTTAGAGATCTCCAAAAGCCTCCATTTTACAATTCATATTTCTGATGGTTTTTAATGACTATCTTTCTGCAATGACCAAACAAACTCTTTTATAAAGACCAACAATTTTCAGCGTAGCTAGTGAGACTCCACATCAAAACTCAACATAATTGGAAATGTGAAGTGGATGTGTTCTTTGTGAAGGTGAACTCATAGGGAACATTGTATTGCCAGCATGAAAAGGAAGGGAATGCTCATCAGGAATCACACAACTCAATTAGAATCCTTACTCGCAAATTAAATTGAAGCATATAGAAACAATTCAGGTTTCAAAGGCTGGAAATGTATAACTCAGTGATATAAAAAGCATTCATGAAGCCAAGTTGAAAGGGGATTTATCGTTTGAATAGAAATACATTCAGTAGGCAGGGAGGTAGAAGGCTTGGGGAATTGGTAACGGGGAACAGAGTAGAGCTGGTTAAAAAATGTTTTTCTATAGGAAGTTTTAGGGAACAAAAATCTGTTTTGCAAAATTTTCCATGAGAATTTTTGATTTTCAAAAACAACATTTTCACTGAAAATGGTTTTAAAAAACTAAAAATGTTTTCAGTTTTTTAAAACCATTTTTGTTAACAAAAATAATTGTTTTTTTATTTAAATGTTTGGATTTAAAACCAAAAAGCCAGAAGTTTTTCCTGAAAACTGAACCAAAAAATGAAAATGTTAAAAACTGTAAGATTTTGGTTATCAAAATATTTTCAGTTTCTATTTTTTAGACAAAATTAAAAAAAAAACTGAAAAATTTCAGTCAAAATTAAAATTTATATTTTTCACTTTGGTCAAAAAGCTATTTTTGTCAACAATATATTTTGATCAAAAAATATCAACCAGGACTAATACAAAGCCCCTCATTTTTAGGTCGGCATAGGTTCAAATCTAAGAATTGTTACCATCTGCTGGCCATGTGACATGAGTTTTGTGGGCCTCTGTCCAGACATCTCCATCACAAAAAACGCCATCTGAACTGACACTAAATGGCTAGTCCTATGCAAAACCAAGTATGGAATGGGTCATGGAAACGGAACTACCCTCTCATAGCATCAGATGACAATATCAGCACCACTTCTCTCTTATCATGATGGTCAGGGAGTGGTAGTGATGGACTTTGAAGGGGACCCAACTCAGTCACCCTGAAGGCTGGTGGCTGTAACAGGGACCTCAAAGGTGTGGGGTGTTAAGGAAAGAAATGGGGGGAGGGATCTTCCAAGAAGAATCCCTCCTCCCTAAAAGAAAATGTGCCCAGAAGAGCTGTTCTTTGGAAACCATGAAGGAAGTTGGTGATGAGATGGTTGTAGGGGCATGTGATGGGTCAGGGTGGCTGTGTTAGGTATTTTGGTTTTAACTCCTCGCCCCTGCACAGGGGGGCCACATGAGGTCTGGGAATCATTTAAACCTCAGTGATCTGGCTTACATGGGAGGTAAGCGATGCATAGGTCTTGTGCGCATTTTCCACACAGGGGTGCATTTCTCCCATGGGAATTCCCTGGCGTATGCAATGCATGTGCTTTCCTGTCACCTGCTCTCATAGAATGGGCAAAGGTGTGTCCAAATGATGTCACTGGGGGGCAGGAGTAGGCCTGCAGCCCTAGAAAGAGTGTCTGGGATAAAAAGCGTTCAATGATGAAAGAAAGACAACCTTCACTCGGCAACAGCCTGTCTTCAAAGATAAACCCAAATGCACAGAGCACAGTTCTGCTGTTGCTGCTTTAGAAGGCCACCTCTGTTAAATAACTGATCTTTGCTAGCCCCTGGAGTCGTTTCACTGGTTACTTGCTTTTGCAAATAGTACCAAGTGCTTTCTCTTTCAAAATTCCCTTTGAAATAAATTCTGTCATTGAGTTCAATGGGGGTTAGAACCTAGCTTCTCTGTCAAGCGTGGTCAATAAGACATATCAGAGGGAAGCCAAGTTCCATGTACTGAAATGTACTTCAGCTTTCAAAGGCCTCTCAAGGTGATATGGCCTGTATCCGTCAGCCATACACAAAGTCAGCGTCAGCCTCCACTAGCCCTTTCATTATCTTCTGAGGAGCAAACAAAACTCTGAAGCTCTCGCCATTTAAACAAGGCCAGGCTAAATCGCATTCGGTCCCTGATCAATTACTAGCCTCTCTCTTCAAATGTCACCTACAGCTGCGGATTGAAATGTTGACCTTTCCTGACATTATACGGATTACTTTGCCTTGTACTAGGAGCCTGGAGCTTTTATCCCACTGACTGCTTCCTTAAATAGATCAAATTAAAAGATTATTCTGTCACTCCTACCTAGAGAGCTCTGTAAGTGCTCTCCCTAAAAGACACAAATTAAACATGGGTGACTATCTGCCTTTTGCAAAGAAATTCTGAAACTTTTTAGGGATTTGGCATGCCCCTATGTAGTTTACTGAACACGAAGAGCCAAGTTCTCTGCATTGCCTGCAGTGGAGTTGTGCCCCATTTACACCACACACTCGAGTAACAGTGCTATTGGAAGATGTAGGGCTATATAGATGCTATACTTCTCTTCACTGACTTTGTGCTACACCTGTTTAAGCAAACAGAGGGTCTGCCCCATAGTGTGTAGAAGGATAGAAGGTACGATCTAAGAATAAGATTGACGGCCAGGACCTCCCAAGTTCTGCCAGCTATTCCCTGCCCTGACACCAATTCCCATTGTGCCCTTGAGCAAGTTACTTAACCTATCTACCTCAGTTTCCCCATCCAGAAAATGGAGAAAGCAATATTCCCCTACAGATCTTCAGGGCCAAATCCTCCTCTCAGTTATCCCTGTGTAGCCCCAGGGCATCACTGGAGAGAAGGATTTGGCCGAGAAGAACTGCAGGACTTTCTGCAGTCCTGGGTTCCCAAGGGCTGCAGAAAAGGCAAAGCGAGAGCAGAATTTGGTACAAGGTGCGCAAAGCAGTGAGTATTTATAGTGTAATATTCTTCTGATGGTTTCTAGGAGAGGGAAGTAAAGGTGTTGATAGTGTATTTCCAGCGACGTGTGAAAGGAGCTGGCACACACAAAAGGAGAGTGTGTTCGTAGCTGACGGTAATGACAAACTTGGCACATCAAAGCACAGCTACCTGTCTGCTTCTTCTTCAACCTATTCAAATGAGGAAAAGCTGTAATTTAGAGGCACTGAAGTGGGTTGAATATTTTGCTCCTCTCCAGTGAATTCAAGAAAAATGATTATTACCAGAAAATGCTCAAAGGGGAGATTAATTGGTTGCTATTCATTTCTAAAACTCCGTATTACAGTCTCGTATCACTCTGCCCATTTTAATTCTTTCTGGAAATGTATATCCAGATGTGATGGGGCACACTCTCATCGCCTGTTAGATGTGGAGTTAAGAGCCAGTGAGTGCACCTATGACTGACTGATGGCCTCCTGCCCAGTGGGGGGTGGAAGTAGGTAAGGATCATTAGTACTTCACAAGGAACTGGAGGAAACTCAGTAGGGAGGAGACTGCAGAGGGGACAGGATTCTCCTGTGGAAAGAAACCCCCAGAGAGCAGGTCAGGCTCCTGTCAGAAGGGAGCCCTGAGGTAGGGTCAGTAAAAGCACTTCAGAGGAAGCTGAGAGGTGGAAGGATGGTTCTTCCAGCGGAGAAAGGAGGAGCTAGGAGGACCTGGGGAGAATCCAGAGGCCTGGGAACCAATGGGAGGCTGCGTTAGGCACAAGCTGTAGGAAAGCAACATGGGGGAGGTCAGAGAAAGGAAGTGGCCCAGGGAAACAGCAGCAAGTCTGAAGAAGCTGACCTACCTGCTCAATACAGGGTTCCTGGGCCAGAACCCAGAGTGGGGAGTGGGCCTGGGTTCCCCCACCAGTCCCTCAAGAAGGATCATGCAAGCCCACTGGAAGCAATACTGAGCTCGGGGTGAGGCTGACGACTGACCCCAAAGGATGGGATGGAGGCTCTTTTGTATTGGGTTGTCTTGTGAATTTTCAGTTGGACCTTCTTGTTACCCTGGAAGGGGACTGAACTTAGTGACTTGACCGGAATGCTGAGCCACGGAAGACCCAGCAAGAGACAGACGGCCTGCAGGAGATGCCAGGGACAAGGACCCATTGCAGCATTATACCCTGACACAAGGGGACGCGACAGGTGGAGAGTACATGACCTTACGCCATAGCTATTGAAGATCTCTCCGAAGTAGGTATGTAACAAGGGTGGAGAAGGGAGCAGCTCTTCAGTTCTGACACAGTGTGACTTGTCAAGGCCATATGAGCAGTCATTTGTTCTTAACTAGGAATGACCTTCCTATCTGCTGCTTTAAGGGCTGGGGTGAACTCCTGGTCCCATTTAAGTCAATGGGAGTTTTGCCATTGACTCAGTGGAGCCAGGATTTCAGCCCAGATTCCCAAAGATGGGTGCATGAAACAACAGGTCTATATTTGCAGACACTTCTCGTAAGTGGGCAAAATGTCTGATGTGCATGCAGAAATAAGGTATTTGTACAGGCACATGGCCCATTTTAGGCTCCTATCTGGCACACACTGCCTTGTCTATCCTAGAGGTTTAGAACATTCGTTAGAATGTATTAGTAATATTCTTTTAAACCAGCCTGGCTAAGGCGTTTCTGCCCAGCCTACTCAGAGTTAATCCCCTCTCAGGGGGTTAATTGTATATTAAATGCTCATTTGCGCTGCACTTGTTTGACAGAATTCTCAGCACTCTTTACACCGACCAATCCAGCCTGTAACAAAGGAACAATATTCCTCCCCAGTGATGGTAAATGGAGAAAGGGTCTTGATTTTTATCCCTAACGAACAGTGGCCTCCAACAGTGCTGGATGATGAATAGTCGTGTAAACAAAAGCTAACCAAGAATTTTAAACAGCCTGTCTAAAAGCTCCTTCCCCTCTCAGCCGACCAGCCTGTAGTCTCCTCTCTCATTGGATGGCATCATTTCACTAGTTCTCCAATCATCCATAGAGTGTCCTGGGTGGACAAAACCTGTCTTTCCGGTGTAAACAACAAGCAGATTTTTTATTATTAACAAAACTCTCTCAAGTATTCTGTATGCATCCCAGAGTGAGAAAATAAACCGGGAGGAGGGCGAAGGGCACAAGCCCATTTTTTTTCTTTTTTGCCTGAAACCACCAGCATACACGACAGGAGCATAGCCACGGGTGGGCCTGGGTGGGCCATGGCCCACCCACTTACCATCCAGGCCCACCCAAATTGCACCCAGACCATCTCCCCGGTGGGAGCGCCGGACTGGTTGGTGGAGTGGGGCAAACCCCAGTGCCCGGACCCCGCTCCCTGCACCCAGATCCTGCTCCCTGGCAGGAGTGCTGGGCGGGCAGAACGGGGAAAGCCCTACCGCCCGGACCCGCTCCCCAGCGGGAGCGCCAGGTGGGCGGACAGAGCGGGGCAAGCCCCCGCGCCCCAACCCCATTTCCATGGCACGGGCGCACAGGGACTGCAGTCAGAAGGGGTGGGAGGGACCCCCACTTGTCCTGGCCCAGGCCCCACAAAACCATAATCCCCGTAAGTGGAGGTGGCCCCCCGTCATTGCCCGCCCACCCAAAAGTGGGCCCCACCCAATTTTCCTAGCCTAGCTACGCCACTGATACACGGTGATGGGAGTCATATAAATGCTTGTAAATAGAATAATAGTAAGAGAAGCCAGTTTTTGGTTTATTACCATTTGTATGAAGAAACAGGCTCTTCTCCAGAGGCTCAGAAAAATAGCAGGGTAGTGCCATTGGCATCTTACCTGTCATAGCATGTGGGATATTTGTGATCATCACCCTCTGAGTGTGCATTTTGATGCCAGTGTCTGGATTCTGCATCTCCATGAGAAGGGCTTCGATCTGCAAAGCATGATGGGTATAAGCAGTTTTGTGAGAACGAACAGGAGGGCAAAACAACAGCACAGCCTGACCTGGTCCATTTTGTAAAGGCAACTAATCCAGACTAGCACAAAAGGAGAGAATTAAGGGGCTGGGCTCACTCCCCCACCCCCATCCTCTCCCTCTTTCATAGAAGCTGCTTATGTGAATAAGCTACTTGCACAGGCACACTAGCCCCAGTGGGCAATCCCGCCTCAAAGTGCCATCTTGCAACCATTCCCTGCTAGGCTACCCCATAGGAGAGGCACACGCCTGTGATTAGCTTACCTGGCCCCTGGATGTGGCTGTTCCACACGAATTCGCCTAAGAGGGAATTCAGCTTGGCTTTTTCAGGAGAGATATTGACCAAGGACAAACTACAAACATTGGTTCCTTTTTGTTCTGCTAGCAATTTGCTGGGGCATCAAGAGAACTGTTGCAATACCAGTGGGGGTGAATAATAACCCGGCAGCTAGCTCCATTGCATACCTATCCCCTTTTGCTTAAAGACTAACTTGAAAGTGCATCACTCATGGGGTGAATTAGCAAAGGTGTCCACACAGACTGGGGGAAAGCCAAACCCAAGACTGTCTGTTTCAGGGCCTGCAGAGAATAGCTGGGGTGGATTTTTAAAATACAACAGCAGCAAAAGTACGTTCCACTGCTAACGGGCTGTGCAAAAAGTGCAGGCCAGTTGGAGCCTGACGTCAAAGAGAGCACAGGGTGGCCAGCACCTCTCAGGCAGCACTCAGCATCCAGCAGGTTAGGAAGATGGCTAAGGCGTCCTCCTTTTCTTGACTACAGAAATAAGGCACAGCTCTGAGCAAAAAGGCAGCTTTGGGGTTCTTCCTCCCCTTTTTGTGGACCCCTGAACACCACTCTCCTCTCACAACAGTGAGATCACCAACAACCCCATGGAAGCAAGTGGAGTAACAACAGTGTAACATGCCTATAAGTGAGGGGAGAAACGGGCCCATCCTGCTGCTATTCTGAAGCTCTTATAAAGAGAATAGCTCACTCCTGCACTAATACTTAGGCCCAGGTCCTCAAGAGTATTTAAGCACTACCTCCCACTGATTTCAATGGGAGCTGAAAACAATGGGAGTTATGTGACTAAACACCTTTAAGGTTCTGGGCCCTCCGGCATGATTTTTAAAGGTACGTGAGGCACCTAAAGATGCAGATAAGCTCCCAGGTGCCCATCTGCATTTTCAGCCATCTAAATACCTTTGAAATCGTCCTCTCCGCCCTTTTTAAAGACTACAAAATAATGTTTTTTCCCTTTCAAGATTTGATTTCCTGTTAGCTACCAGACTTTGCTCTGAAGATGGAGGAAGACAGAACAATTGCTCTGAGGAGAGGAAAGATGGTCCGTGCTTAGGGCATTAGCCTGTGACTTGGGAGACCTGGATTCAATTCCTTGTTCTGTCCCAGACTTCCCATGTGGCCTTGGGCGAGTCATTTAGCCCCTCTGTGCTTCTGTTTCCCCCCTGCAAATGGGGATAACAGCACCACCCTACCTCCCAGAGGTGTTGTGAAGAAAAATACACTGAAGATGGTGGGGTCCTCTGACAGTGTAGCAATGGGGGTGTAGAAGTACCGAAGATAGCAGGCGTGCAGAAATCTAAAGGTGCAATGCACAGAAAACAAGACCATGACAGGTAAGTTACAGAGCTGCGAACACCACAGTTCTGACCCCTGCGCGTCCCAGCAGCTTCAGTGGGAGCTGTGCCTTTCAAGACCTGGTCCTTTGAGCCCATGTTCCATTTTGACCCCTCGTGTCTGGAGTGGCTGTACAGGGCTCTCAGCATCTCCCTGCTGGGCCTTAACTAGTCAAGAGCCAATAGCTGGTTCACAAAACCCACTCAGTCTTCTGGTGCAGGATGTTCTCTTTTCCTAATGAGCAAATAGCTCCGGAGACTTGTAGCTTTCCTACCCCTGCTGAGCACCCTCTGGTCATTTAAGAAATAACATATATCAAAAGAAACAAGCGAGACAAGCTAGGGAGCTACATCGGGTGGTGCCTGCTGATTCGGCTGCAAACTGCGCACTTTGCTGATCAAAACTCAGCAGGTCTTTTCCTCTTCTCCTAAGGGAACCGGCTGCTTATTAGGGATTCCTAGAGATTAGAAGTTGCCATCAGCACCAGCTTGTCAGCAGGAGCAAGAAGGGCTGTTTAAAATACAATGAGGACATCTGCTTTCTTTTCTGCAGCTTTGTCACATTTTGTAACATGATTTTGCCCAGGAGTGCTCTCTGGATGGTTTTCATTTTGTATATATTGAAGCCACATCTTGGCCTTGGTCCACGGGTGAAGGCTGCCACTGAGATCAATTCACAGCAGGTGAAATTTACCACAGCGCAAAGAGCCAGCACAAAGTATAAGTACAATTGAAGACCCTCGTCAGTCCTATTTTGAGCGGATCAGTGGTTCCTAAGACCTCTGCATAGGGGTGAATTTCATCTCTGGGAAAGCCTCCCTGGTCTGTATTTGGGAGGCCATCAACTGTGAAGAGGAAAAGCAGAATCCTGAACTCAGGACTCGGGGAAGGAGTTTATTATTTGTTTTATGGTAACACCTAGGAATCCCAGTCCCAGTCCAGGGTCAGGATCCCAAGATGCTAGGCACTCTACAGACAAAGAACAAAGCAAACAGTCCCTGTCCAAAGAGCTTACAGTCTAAGTGCAGGAGGCAGCGAGTGGGAAGCAAGCGGGTGGGAAGAGGAGGTAGTACAGTGAACAGAATTTTGAGTGTCAGCTATTTAATCCTCCAACTCGTTACCTGCTTGGCTTTTTCCCCTTGCTTGGAAATCCTGATAAGGAGAGGCTTCTGCAAGTCAAAGCAGCCTCCAAGTGCTAAACGAGCAAGTGTCTCTGGAGCAATCTCCTGCATTGCTGAATATCATGAGTCACCAGCCCAGCCCCATTGACATCTGGCTGCAGCACTCAGTTTTGGTCCTTGGGGGCATCCCCAAATACAAATGATTAAACTCACAATTTCTGCATTCCATCTTCAATACAGTCACTATGTAAAATCCCTTGGCTCAGTGAGGTTTTATAGCTCATTGTTGTGGCTAAGTGGTTGATACAGTAGCTTATTCAAATGCTTAAGGGCACAACTGTCTTCGTAGGCAGGTTAGTTCTTGTTTCATGACATTGGCCACAGCTTTCATTATGGGGTTGAGGTTTGGGGCTGTTTCATTTTTACTCATCAGTGGGTTCCAACTATTCCGGGAAATCAAAAAGGGACACAGAAAACAAATGAGTTTGAAGAAGTGTCCCAGGCTATCTGGACCACAGTGTAGGAAACCTCCAAGATAGCTCTGGTGGGCTCGAGAAGTCTTCTTCAACATGATCTCCTCTGATTGCTCCTTTTCTTCCATCTGGCATTTGTGTTTCCTTGAGAGGGGCGTGTTTCTACAATAATATAGCATAAAAACCCCCTGCAGATAGCCACAGGAAATAGAGAAGCATGTTCCCCTTATGGAGGCGGAGGTGTTTAATGCTGCTTCAAAGTATAGGTTTGTTTCCTTGCAGAAAAATAGCCTTATTGGAAGGCAATGTATAGAAATGGAATTTTTTGTCCCTGTAGGATTGTCAGTTGTATTTCAAATGCTCACCTCCTGCTTCAACTCTTGTATTGTTTGTATTACAATAACACCAATAGGACTCCACCAAGATCAGAGCTGCATTGAAGTAGTCACTGAACAAACACATAATAAGAGACAACTCCTGACCTGAAGATCTAAATAGTCAAGAAAGGCTTTAAGGGTAGGAGGAGATACAGGGCACAGAGAGGTCAAGATCACACAGCAACTCAGTGGCTGACTGGGAGTGGAACCTAAGTCTACAGACTCCCCGCCCAGTACCCTAGCCACTACACCACACTGCTTGTCCTACCATGGTCAATATAAAACTACAATCTCGTCCCTTAACAGTTTTCCCTCCCCACACACATTCCCTTTCAGTTTTTCAGAAAGGTTTACAGTAGAACCTCAGAGTTACAAACACCAGAGTTAGGCTTGGTCTACACTATGAGTTTAATTCGAACTTAGCAGCGTTAAATCGAATTAACCCTGCACCCGTCCACACAACGAAGCCATTTATTTCAAAATAAAGGGCTCTTAAAATCAATTTCTGTACTCCACCCCGACGAGCGGAGTAGCACCAAAATCGATACTGCCGTTTCGAATTAGGGTTAGTGTGGCCGCAATTCGATGGTATTGGCCTCGGAGAGCTATCCCACAGTGCACCATTGTGACCACTCTGGACAGCAATCTGAACTCGGATGCACTGGCCAGGTAGACAGGAAAAGTCCCGCGAACATTTGAATTTCATTTCCTGTTTGCCCAGCACAGGAGAGCACAGGTGACCACAGAGAGCTCATCAGCACAGGTAACCATGCAGGCCGATAATCGAAAAAGAGCACCAGCATGGACCGTACGGGAGGTACTGGGTCTGATCGCTATATGGGAAGAGGATTCAGTGCTAGCAGAACTTCGTTCGAAAAGACAAAATGCCAAAACTTTTGAAAAAATCTCCAAGGGCATGATGGAGAGAGGCCACAATAGGGACTCAGAGCAGTGCTGTGTGAAAGTCAAGGAGCTCAGACAAGCCTATCAGAAAACAAAGGAGGCAAACGGTTGCTCCGGGTCAGAGCCGCAGACATGCCGCTTCTACGCTGAGCTGCATGCAATTCTAGGGGGGGCCGCCACCACTACCCCACCTCTGACCGTGGATTCCCATAGAATAAGTGTGTCCACATGGAGTTAATTAGGAAGAGTTAATCAGGAATAGCTATTTCTGAATAACTTTCTGAATAGACAAGCACTTAATGTCATAGGCTGCTAATGCTAATGGAGATGTTTCGCTCAGGGCCTGTGTAGCTGGAGCAGAAGGATCTGAATTCCACCATCCCTGCTGTCCCCAGGATATTTCAAGTGGCTGTACTGCAGTGAGCATCACAGTGCCAGGCCAGAAGTTCCAGGTGGCCAAGGATTTGCTCCAGTATCAACTCAATGTTGCCCCTCGTTCATTAAACAGATGAGTTGAGAAAATAGTTCCCTGCTCCTCTCAGATACACTTCAAAACACTACTAAACTCGGAGTTATGCCTATGCATCGGCCTGAAAGAACAGACCACAATCAATTATACATTTTTGATGCTGGAAAATGAACTCTTGGGATATATCCACAATACAGATCCCTTCCTCTTTAAAGGCATAAAGTGGATGGACTCCCGCCACTGGATTACTGTGCTGTTTGCCATGTGTGTACTCCCTGCACTGTGCCTAATTGACCTTTGCTTATGCAAACAGGATTGACTTTAAAGCCAGGTGGAGATAGGCTTTGGGATTACACAGCAATTCCCTTCAGAGCAGACATTTCCAAATTCCAACACCTTAACCCAGGATTCAAATGCTGTTTGCGGAGTGTTTTGCCTGTGATGGCAATGCATTCAGAGATGAAGGGGTTGAACCACGTTCTCACACCAACCCCCTCATGTCTTTCCTTAAGACACACGCTCCCAGTAGACTCTGTATGACGCCAGCACCCACTCGCAGTGCTCTAATTAAACATCTGCCACCTACTCCATCAGAAATGCTTGCCCAACTCTGCTCCCTCACGCAGCCTTCCCTGCTCCTATTTGTAAAGAACACACTCCCAGCTCCAACTTTTGAGGCAGTAATGCACCCTTTCATCTTAATCCCAGCATCATCCTGCTAATTTTATTCTTTTCTAGGCCTGCAATTAATAATCACATTTCGAGACAGGGTAACAAAGTGCTTTTACAAACAGTACACAGCTTGTTAACCCACTGAAACGTTATTTAAAAAAAAAAAAAGTGGAGATGGAAAGTGTGTTTCCCTGCAGTCCTCTCGCACGCGCCCACTGCACACTATTGCTCTTTTGCTACAAAAATCCTACCCGCAAATGCTAACCAGCCTGGAAATTAACAGCCTCTGCCACACAACCCTTCTTTGATCAAGGTTACCCCACACCACTGTAACATTGCCGCCTCATGAAAGATATACGCAAAAGTCAAAATAACATTCATACCTAGCCCTGTTCATCAGCAGAACTCAAAGCACTTTATTTAGGAGGTCCATAATATCATCCCCTCTTCTGAGGCACAGAGCAGGGAAGTGACTTGCTCAAAGTCACCCAGCAGGTGAGCTAGGAATAGAAGCCAGATCTTCCAAGTTCCAGTCCTTTATGCTATCCACTATACTGCCTCCCCTAGAGCCAGGGTGCACAACCTTGCCAGACTACTGTACCCCTTTCAGGAGTCTGAAACCTGAGCCTCCACCACTCAGGGCTGAAGCATGTTACTTGGCTTCATGGAGCCCTTTGTGGCATGGGGCCCTGGGCAATTACCCTGCTTGCTACCCCCTAATGCTGGCCTTGCACTTGTGACTCCCTCCAAACCCATCTTCGCCAGGTTGAGAAACACTGATCTAAATGAGTTGACGTACCACTCAGAAGACCTCTGCATACCCCCAGGGGTACATGGAGAACCACTGCCCTAGATGATGGATTGGAGAGTATAGGACATAGATCCCTTAGACATGAAATGGGATTTTTATGCTCAACTGGTCATTTGTTATTTTGTCTTATGCATGAAAAGTCAGCCCCTCTGTGCTGCTCCATCAGCCCCACTCCCCGCTCACTCCTTCTCCTGCAGAAGATGTGCTATGTGTCAATGCGTTTCTTAAGAGATCTCAATGGTTTGGGACCCAATTCTATGTCAGTTCCAGGGGGAAGGGCAGAGCAACGTCTGCCAGGGAACAATCTGAGAGTCTGTCTCCTCCCGTCCCCAAGAGGTGTCAGGCCCTGCTCCTGTACATTTCATGGAGTTTAAGCCCAGATCATCTAGTCCAGAAGTTCTCAAACTTTTGTACTGGTGACCCCTTTCACATAGCAAACCTCTGAGTGCGACCCCCCCCCTTATAAATAAAAACACATTTTTATATATTTAACTCCATTATAAATGTTGGATGCAAAGTGGAGTTTGGGGTGGAGGCTGACAGCTCGCGACCCCCCCAGGTAATAACCTCACAACCCTCTGAGGTGACCGACCCCCAATTTGAGAATCCCTGATCTAGTCTGACTAAAGCGCAGCTCCACTCATGTCTAAGCCCTGGAGCAAGAATTCTACTTAATGTCTGAGAATGGCAAACCCAGATCAAATACAGCTCTGAGACTGGGAGGCTCCGAAAGGACGATTTGAGGGCAAAAGGCTGTGGAGAGAGTTTGATCTGAAGGAATTAAAACCAAAGATGGAGCTGGATTGAAACCTCCAGTTCTGAGCTCGGAATCCAGGAGTCAGGCCTGTTTCTACTTAAACCATTCTTCCAGAAGACGCTAGAAGGGGCTTGAGAGACCAGCTTGAAATGGAAGCAGAGGGCAACAGGCAGGCCCCATCCTTCAGCCCTATCTACATATGAGTCATGATGCAGCTAACACAGAACCGAAGGGAAATGTACATATCCCACCACCAGCCTGAGGCCAGCTGCTGCACAATGGTGGGCCAGGTCCTCGGCGGGTGTAAATCACTGAACGGTGCCAATTTACACCTGCTGAGGGTATGGCCTGAAGCATGTGTAACTGGGAGGGTTTATTTCTTAAGCTCGCTTCACTGCCTAACAGGCTTTCCTGCCACAGCACTTCTGAGATGGTTTATGAGAGAAAAACGCGTAAATAAAGAACCCCAGCAGCTGTCACAGCACTTCCCATTGCCAGACTGTGCTTTAAAACAGCCAAAACTCATGCCTTGCCTTCTCCAAGGGCCATGCCTGCCATACGCCATCCGGCACACGTGTGTCTTGCTGAAGGCTGGGATGAGTCGGTGTTAGAAACTCCTGTTACCAGGTGTTGGCTTACTGGCAGAGGAACCTACAGAATCCTTCCCAAGGATAATCGCCCAGGTCTTTGTTGTCCTTCGGAATCCCCTGTGCTCCTTTCGCATTAAGCTTCTGACATGCTAACTCTTGTCATCACCTGCCTTTGGGCCTGATTCTGATCCCACGGACACTGGGGTAAAGCAGGAGTAACGCCAAGAGACAGACACTAGAGTAAGTGGATCCAGATCAGGCCCCGTTTTTTCTCTTCTTCCCCTTCTTAGTCCCTTATTATCTTCCCTCCCCCTTCACTTCCAGCTCTTTGGGGATTTTGGTTCTCTCCACGAACCATCTACTGCAGTTCCTCATTACAGACAATCCCTTTCATCTACAATATCACCTCTCTCAGACCCATATCCCTCCACTGGCTTTTGTAGCCTCCCATTTCTTCTCTTTTCCTCTCCTCTTTAACCTACCCTCCATTTTTCTCACTTTTATTCTTCGCTGATGGTAACCTCTCAGCTGGTTCTATACCAGTAACGTGACAAACTAGCACTGCTCCCTGCTGGATGGAATCAGAACTGCTAGACTGTGTGTCATAGACCTGATAGTGCCAACAGCTAATGGAGATTCATCTTAACCTCAACTAGTAGAGGCCTGTGCTTTTTGGAGCAGGAAGGGCTGAGTTCTAGCCCCACTGTCGCCCTGAATTTCTGAATGACCATAGCGTGTAAGGAGGCACAAAACAGAAAAGGCTAAGAGGACACTACACAGAGTGGAGAGCGTCAGAATGTAAATACTTAGGGAAGGGATTTAACAGCGTCTCTTTAGCCTACCACTTAAAACCCTATTGTAAACACCACAGCAGGTGCCTGGCACTGCCAGCCTCCTTTAATACGGCAAAGGAAACTCTCAAAACTTGATTATTTCACGCTTTACACTTCCAGGGCACCTTTTGCCTGAGGAGCTCCGAGCGCTTTACAAAGGTGGGTAAATATTGTCCCCACTTCACAGAGTGGGGAACTGAGGCACAGAGAGATTCTGGCTCACATTTTCCAGACTAGACTCTATAATTTTTGGGCAGGTCTGATTCTGGGTGCCCAAGTTTAGACACCACCCAAAACCCTAGGCATGGTGACTTCCCCTCCCCCCACATGGGGGGAGGGAAATGGGGTACTGCTCTCTCGACTTCCTTCCTCCTCTTCTAACCAGGCAACATCATCAGCCAAACCGTTTGGTAACAACCCCTGAGGTCAGGTTACTGCACTGCCTGTTGGGGATCTGGGATGGATTATAAATTAGATCAGAAATGAAAGTGAGTTTCACTCAAAGCCAATTGCCCAGTGGACATTTGTTCATGTTCCAGGCCTAGAACTAGACCCGCCGGACATTTCTATCCTAAAAAACCAAGCAGGAGGATTAAAGCAACTAAACCCAAAAATCATTCAGTCCAAAAAAAGGGCACAAACCCTTTACTGGCTGCTTTAATTGGTGCTGCTGGTGATTCCTGTAGAAAGCTGTTTGCCCTCAGTTTTAGCAGAGCTGTTGTGGTTACTCACAGCACAAGTAGCAGCAGCGTGTGACCCGCATTTGCTTTCTGGATGCATTGCTACAGCATGTTGCTACACACCCCTATGCCTGGAGCATGACAGCCCAGCTCCCTTGCACACAATTAGCTTAGTGGTGTCATTTAATTCACAACCAACCTTGCGCAGCGTGAAGCCAGTTCAGAGGAGCATCAGTTGCATGGCGAAGCTACAAAGCTCATGCGTGGGGGAAGATAATCCGTTGTCACATACGCCCCACGTTGTGTACATTTCAGTAACAAGCTGATGGGCGGCCCACACGGGCACCGTCAAAGGCGCTAGGATTGCAACTCCCACGCTGCTACCAGGACCAACAGCATTGTGACATCAACAGAAAATCCCCTACGCCCGGCTGGCCCAAACACATATGTGGAGAATATGTGATTGGTGTGGGTGCCAGCTGATGGCAAGGCACTTGCACAGACTTGAGCAATGAAGGAAGACTTTATGCAGTATCTCAGCTTCCTATGGGCTTGATCCTGCAAGGTGCTGAGCAGACACTTACCAAGTATCCTCAAGTCCCGCTGTCAGTGAGATTAAAGGTGCTCAGCACATGGGCAGCGACTGGGGGGGCACTCCCCCCCCCCCCAAAACTGTATACCAGTCCCGGTGCAGGCAGCAGAGCTCATGCTAACTGCAGAGCGCCCTTTCTGCACCAGAGCTACAGTGAGTGACAGAGCCCTGGTCAACTGACTTGGGCTCACAATACAGGGCTAAAAATAGCCGAGTTGATGTTCTTGCTAGGACTGGAGCCCGGGCTCTCGGACCCTCCGCCCTCCCCCAGGTTTCAGAGACTAAGCGGGAATGTCTCCACTGTTGTTTTTAACCCCGTAGAGCAAGTCCAAGTCAGTTGACCCTCACTGCTGCAGGGTTTTCTTGCAGTCCCCTGACGTACCCTGAGAGTCTTTCCATTGATTTCAATAGGTTTTGGATCAACCCCAGGTGAGCTGAATGGGAGTGCCCTCCAGCAGAAATGCCAGAACCTGTGCTCAATATGTCTCAGGTACTTATCGCTGTGTTTGAAAAGAGCTACCCTGTTTCCCCGAAAATAAGACAGTGTCTTATATTAATTTTTGCTCCCAAAGATGCGCTAGGTCTTATTTTCAGGGGATGTCTTATTTTTCAGAAATGAAAAATGCCTTATTATCGGTGGATGCCTTATTATCGGTGGATGCCTTATTATCGGGGGGATGCCTTATATTACAACGAGAGGCAAAACTGTAAGTAGGCCTTATTTTCGGAGGATGTCTTATTTTCGGGGAAACAGGGTAGCAGCATTTGCCAGGATAGCTGTAAATTAGTGTGTACTAGTAAAGCTAGGCATAGAAGCCTCTGTATGAAGCCTCAAGGAAACTTCACTGTCAACTCTACATTGGTACAATAGTGGTCTGATTCAGACTGGTGCGGAGCGTCGTCACCTCCAAGTGATGCCAGTGACACCGCTCTGTATGTGGGGGATGGAACCACTGAAAGCAGGCTTTCCAAACACTGGAACAGCTACCAAAGGTTGGTCTTACTTCGTTTAAAAATGTGTACTCCGTATTCGGACCCCCAGGTGATAATAAAGGGCCAGATTCTGCCACCGTTGCTTATGTTGCATAGCGCTAAAGTCATGACTAGCCTCATGGATAATGATGCATGGCCATACATAGCCCAATATAATAATACAGTATACTCCTATTCATCCAAAACCCTGTTATGCAAACCTCTGCATTATCCAAATCCCTTCTTTCTCCCCTGTGCCGCTTATGCTAGGGGGACAAGGAAGCGATTGGGATAATGCAGTGGCTTGGATATAGAGCAGAGACCCCCAGCCAGGAGTGTGAGGAGGAGGAGCCCCTGGCCAGGGAGGAGGCCACCCTACTGCTGAATGGTTCCTGCAACACAGTGAGCAGCCTGCAGCCCCGCTGTCACCAGACTGAGTGAGCGGGACAGAGCAAAGACCCTGGCCAGGACTGCAAGGAGGAGGACCACGCTGCAGGGGAAGTCACCCCGCTGCTGAACGGCTCCTGCCCTCTTGATTATCCAAACTCCCAGATTATCTGAACAAAATCCATGTCCCCCCCTGCTAACCAGATAATCCAGAGTGTACTGGCATTCACTGCACCTATATAGCCCCTTCCGTTTTAGAATCTCAATGCACTTTGCAAAGGTTGATAAGCAGCATCACTCCCATTTTACAGCTAGGGTCACTGAATGCTGTGCATTTGGTTTTGTTTTCATATATAGGCCAATTCTCTGTACCTCCCCATCACCTTCAGTAGAATTTCACAGAGTACAAATCAACCCCGAAGTTGGCCCACTATTTTTTCTTCTTGACAGGACAGAGCTTCTCTGCCAAAGCCACTAGAAACAAACAGCCCCAAAGGAAGTATTGTGTGTACCTCCTTCAGCGTGAAAAGCGCAAGTGTTAGTTGCTATAGGACTCACATTGAGACTGCATAAATTCACACTCCATCTCATCTCACCTTTAAATTTGTGTTCCCACCATTTCCTCCTGTTGGGATGTTTACATACATCCTCTGCCAAAAAAGTTGATGTATAGACTTTTTTTTTTTTTTTGCTGCCCCTGATTGTTTTGGAGTTACCTATATCACAGACCTGAACCAGACAGCTGTACTTGTCACTGGAAATTCAGCTAATTCCATTCAACAGGATAAGCCATAGACAAGAAAGACAGACTACTCATGGGAGAAAAGCTGGATTAATATCTATCCTGTTTAAAATCTTTTCAAATACTGGTTATATTAAAATGCTTTTAAATGGATGTTGAAAAAAATAGAAACACTTTACAAAACTATACATTTCATCCAAACCATAGTTTTTCATCGTCATGCTCTGTAAACGTCTAACCATTATAAATACACACGCCTTCCAAAATGCTGTAGAACAGCCAGACCACAAACCTTTTGGTACGATGCACCCTTTGAAAATGTACATTGGCTATCTGACATATGTAGCAAAGAGTGACTCCTGGGAGGGACAATAAACCAGATTATGGTTCAAAGCAGAATTAGGGAATCGAACTCTTGGGATAATGATTTTTATCCCAGTGAATGATATAGTTAGAGGGGCCCTCAGGGAAAAAAATAAATAAAAAAAACTTTCCAATAGGAGGCATAGTATAAAATTGCATGATTAGAGGAATTAATGTTTTTCGTGGCGGTTTTTAATATCCATATTAAGCACCCCTTCCCGCTCTGTTTTAATACAATGCCTCTACGACTCCCATGATGCAAACAGTGCCATGTAACAGGTTGCCTTCCTCTGGAGCCTGCAGAAAACGAGGACGCTTGCCTCAAATCCTTCAGTAACACCAGAGCAGGAAAAAAAGGATTTCGAAACACTTAATAACCAATAAGTCACACGAGTGCCCTTGAAGACGTTTAATGCAACAAACGATCATAAATCATATGTAATAACAAAATGCCTCTTAACACCGTGCCCGTCCTACTGCCCCCTTGATTAAGCCATACAGGCAGCAAATATTTTACAGCTGTGTATAGGAGTCTACAATAGGAGTCTACAATAGAGAGGGATGTTCATGCTATCAGGTAGAATTTGCTATTATTTTTTTCAAGCCCCTGTTACCTTTTTCAGGAATGCCATTCTTGGCCTGTAATGCTGCCCTTGGTCCACCCGTTTGACAGTCATCGTGAGTCAAGGCAACAGTCACAAAGAAAGCAAACTGAAAACAACAAAACAATTCAAAGCCAGGTTTCCACTCAATTGCAGGGAAGCTGAAGCTGCTGCAGACTGGAGACTGGAGCACTCCCCAGTCTAGAGACTAAGGACAGCGGTGAGCAAACACTGCTCCGCCACAGCCAATCAACAAGCAGCTCCGAGGAGCTGATTTGCATGGCCGGCCGGCCTCAGCGCTTCCCACTTCTCAGCGCTAGGGGGAGCTCGCCTGCACTCACAGCGAGGAGAAAGGCTCAGGAGTGGGGGGGCGAGGGCGTGCCTTCAGCCAATCAGGTCTTTCCAGCGTCTCAACGTTCCAAACCCGAGACATTGTTACATGCTGTGGATTGGAATGCCAACTAGTCACCTCAATTTTTGATGATATTTTAAAGGATTCTTTTAACTTTACAGCACGTGAAAGAGATTTAATCAAAACTGTCTTTCAATCAACATATGTTGCTGATGTATAGTGATAAGAAGTTGCTTTAAAAGACAGTCTAAACAAATACATATTTCTGCCCCTGCTTAACATTTCATTTCTAAAAAATAAACCAGCATTTTCAGTTGTTTAATAAAAAGTGCCTTTGCCAACAGTTCTGCCGAAGTGTAATAGGAAAGTATTTTTAAAATCAACATTCCTGATGGTGTTTAAATGTTGTAAGTTGTGAAAAAGTCAACATTCTTTCTGTTTACTGGAAAACATTTAAAAATATTTTCCTTGTTTAATAAAATGTTCTACTACTAGTAACAAAATGCCACTTTGTATTTAGATCATTTTTCTTATTATTCACGTAGTACTTCTATATAAACACCATTCCACAGAAAACAAAAAAGACAAAGAGTTCCCTTAAAGAGTTCCTGGTCAAAGGGCCCAATCTGGCTCCAACTGAAGGCAAAAAGAACAGGAGTACTTGTGGCACCTTAGAGACTAACAAATTTATTAGAGCATAAGCTTTCGTGGGCTACAACCCACTTCTTCGGATGCACAACTGAAGGCAGTGGCCAACTCCCAGTCAGTTCAGAAGCAAGGTAGGGTCCTAAATCAGCCACATACAGGGGACAACAATTAGGTTCTAAGGGCTACAGCCTAGCAAACACTTAAGCATGTGAGAAACTTTACTCACGTGAGTAGTTTCATTGAGGTCAATAGATCTAATGATGTGAGTAAAGTTACTCATGTTTGGAAGACTGGAGCTTAAAATCATGAAGGGATAATGTTGATGAAATCAACAGATTTCTAGAGGCCCTGATCCTGTTACAATGCTGAATGTTTTCAACTCCACAGAAGTTAACAGGGGTTGATAGAAAGTGATCCTTGCAGGCTCAGGCTCTGAGGGCTGTGTCTTAGCTGACCTCAGTAGTAGGTCGCGCCTCAGGAGAGGGAAGGGAAGGAAAGGGACCCAAAAAAGAATGAGGCCAGCCGAGTACTTAGGACAAAAGAAAAAGTGCAGAGCAGTGGAGTCATAGGGACAAAACATGGGGACCCCAGGCAAAGCCCACTCCGAGATCATGTCAAGGGAGTCAGTGGATGTCACCAAGGGAATTCTGCCCACTCCAAAAAAAAGGCCCTACAATCACACAGAGTCTCCTCATGATTGAGCTTCCTCCTCCAGGGTTGATTGATGGGTGAATGCTGTCTGACTGACAGTACTGCGGACTGAAATCCTTCATTTATCCAGACAGGTACAATGGAGCAATGGTCACGCAAACTTCCTCATCTCTCCCAAGTGATGCGCTTCAGCCCTGATCAGGAGGGACAGCCTCTGTGGGTGAGACAGAGGAGAAACCTTGGTGCTATACGAAAACAATAATTGTGCCAGGTTTCATATCTAATACATTTAACAGAAACACCTGCCATCCATGAGGCCACATACCCCAATACATGCCACACACACACTCACCATAAATGTGCCCATACACTCACCACTCACATGTGCACTCATCCATACATATAACACATACACCAAGCACATGCACTTATATACACTCACCATAGACACAATCCCTCCCACCACGCCATGTGTGCATACACCCACATCCACACTGCAAAAGCATGTACATATCACACACATTAATGAATATACACTATGCACACACTCCTTTGCATGCACTCACATACATGCTACACCCCCATATACACATCATACAAGCAAGTGCCAACACACCATACATGTGGATGCACCCACAAAGAGATCAAGCCCATACATACACTATACACACATATGCACACCAAACAGATGCACATATACACTACACTACAGTCAAACACATCTCTCAGCATTACACTCTTTTGTGATTTCCATGACATCACGGCTCCTACACTTCAGTAAAGTACATTGGCTCTGAACTCATTGCAATGTTGTCTCTCCATTAACAGCCTAAAGGCACTAACGACCTCCTCAGTTGCATTGCAGCTCTTCGGAAGCATCTGAATGAACAGGTTTTCCTCCCATAGCCTGTCTCTACTCATGAAGATTCCCATGGGAACTACCTCCCTTTGGCATCTCTCCCAGCCATATGACATTCAGCACGCTTGCTTCACAGGTGGTTTTCCTCTGGAATTCTCTGCTTCCTGCTGCTCCGTGATTTAATGATTATTAATGACATCTGTAGTTCTGCTTGCGAATGCGAGGGGAAATAGATCTCTGACTTCAGGGCATTAGCTGATTGTCACGGGGTTCAGGAGGGATTTTTTTCACCCATTTTCATCCTCTCACAATTGAATCGTCTCATTGTTGTTTTTCCGAAAGGAGTTCATCTACTGGCGATCCTCATCCGTTGACAAAAGGACAGAAAATCTAGCAGCACAGAAATCTCCTGAGGGCAATCAGCAGGAGACGGAAAGGACTTAAGAGTAGACTCATGCCTGGTCTACACCTAAAACTTAGGTCAACCTAGCTACACTGCGAAATTTCACACCCTGGGTGATATAATTAGGTCGACCTAACCCTTGGTGTAGACACAGCTAGGGCGATGGAAAAATCCTTCCGTCGACCAAGCTACCGCCTTTCGGAGAAGTGGATTACCTACATCGATGCAAAAACTCCTTCCGTTGATGCAGGAAGCATCTACACTACAGCTCTACTGCTGCAGTGCCATGCCTCTGCCACTCCAGCCGCTACCGTGTAGACATGCCCTAAGTGAAGTGGAAGAGTAGTGAAGTTGTCTAGTCATTTCAAGGACTATAGTTAATGGAAATTATTTGGTTTTCTCTACAGGAAGAGAGATACTTCAGGAGTGTTCTATGCCTGTATATACGTATAGAGATAGAGCCACAAAGGAACATAGCTTTTAGGTGCCTTGCCACCCAGTGGAATAACTCTTTTGTGATTTCCATGACATCACGGCTCCTACACTTCAGCAAAGTACATTGGCTCTGAACTCATTGCAATGTTGTCTCTCCATTAGGTGCCTTGCCACCCAGTGGAATACACAGCCCCAAGCTAGACATCCAGGCTCCCTATACCCTGCCTGGAGAGAACTAGGAGCCTAAGAATGTGGTCCACAAAAGCCAGTGTGCTGAGCGGGGAGCTGCCAAGGCTAGGCAGAAGGAAATGTCAAGGAGAGCGGTGTTGCCTATGCCACGCCCCCTTAAGTGACTTAGGTGCCTATTTCTGGCCCAGCGGGAGGCATCAGTCTCTGTTTGGGATTCCGAGCTGTGAACCCTCTTCTAGGACTAGGCACCTAAGCTGCCAGTTCCCCTCTTGTAATGTTTAGCCCCATGGTTAGAGAACGCACCCAGGATTTGGAAGACGGGGGTTTAATTTCCCCCTCTCCTTCATGTGGAGAAGAGATTTGAAACTGGGGTCTCCCTCCTCCCAGGTGAATGCCCTAATCACTAAGCTATGGGGTATTCTGGGCCATGTCTCTTTCAGCCTCCTGTTGAAGCGGTTCCACTGTAGATAAATAATTAAATGTTAATTGGCTCAGAGGAATTGGAGCCTCCCCCTTTCCTCCATGCCCTGGTGAGTCCACCAAGAGCAAGACAAGAAGTAATCGGTTTAGTTAGCAGCAAGGGAGATTTACGCTGGATATTAGAAAAAACAGTCTAACTCTATGGATAGTTCAGCTCTGGAACAGGCTGCGTAGGGAGCTTGTGGAATCCCCATCACTGGAGATTTTAAAGAACAGACTAGACAAACATTTGTCAGGGATGGTCTAGGCCAGGAGTAGGCAACCTATGGCACGGGTGCCAAAGGCGGCACGCGAGCGGATTTTCAGTGGCACTCACACAGCCCAGGTCCTGGCCACTGGTCCTGGCCACTGGTCCGGGGGGCTCTGCATTTTAATTTAATTTTAAATAAAGCTTCTTAAACATTTTAAAAACTTTATTTACTTTACATACAACAATAGTTTAGATATACATTATAGACTTATAGAAAGAGACCTTCTAAGAACATTAAAATGTATTACTGGCACACAAAACCTTAAATTAGAGTGAATAAATGAAGACTCGGCACACCACTTCTGAAAGGTTGCCGACCCCTGGTCTAGGCCTACTACTGACTCCTGCCTCAGTGCAGCAGGACTAGATGGCTGCCTGAGATCCCTTCCAGCCCTACCTTTCTATGATTTCACACCATTAAGTGCTGATCTAAGGGTCCCACTGAGGGACACAGCCATCCTACTAAAGAGTTCACATTTGAAAACTGGGGCCATATGTAGCAGGAGTTCCCAAACTGGTCTGCAGATCTGCTCTGTTCCAGCAGAAACATTTCTTCACCTCATAGAAACCCAGCGCAGGACTCTTTCAGGGTTTCTAGAAGTTTTCTGACTGGCAAAACTTAAATCTACATGCATCTCTGTGCCCCTCTGCATGGCTGCTTCATGTCTTCATTTGTCAGGAGTCTCTGGTGTAAATTCAGCTGAGATCAGCTTTGCAAATGACACCAAAGTCAGAGAGGTAGCAAGTACACAAGAGGTCAGAGATGAACTGCACGGAGACCTGTTGAGATTAGAGCACTGTGGGCTGCTGGCAACATGAAGAGTTTCGATACTAATTATGGAGGAAGGCTAGTACTCCATAGTTAAGGTTGCAGCAGGATTTCTCTTTAAAGTCCAATTTAAATGTAAGGGTCTAAAACTAGGGAGAGGAAATAAACTACTTACACACCAAACCATTCTCTTGATTAGGCATCAACAGATAATGATATTTCCTACCTTACATTATTAAATGATGACACAATTACTCAACTGCCATTAGATCCTACTCCTTATAAAACACGTGCTTCAAAATCAGCATATGAATAAGCACCCTGAGGGGGCTGAAGCATCCAAAGAATAGGGCCAAAATCAGGAATGGATTCAGGGCTCCATGCTGTGAGTCAGAAAAGTCCGGGCACCTCACCGAAAAGCTGCTCTCCATTTGTGGGCCAGAAAGGTTGCCCTGCTGAAGCAGAAGCATCAGAAGCAGACAGCCGACTGTCCTCTTAGATCAGATGTAAAGTGGCAGTTAACTACCAAAGACTAGAAATCAGTAAATCCTGGCCTGTGGTGGCTGGGTAGATTTTGAGTTTCTTTGATTTGATTTTGTGTGCGAGTCTGTTGGGACTTGGGCATGAAAACAAGGGGCTAAAAGCATTGGAGGGAGCCAGGCAGAATTAAGGCAGGAACTGTGCAAGATTTCCTTCCCACTCATTGATTTTTGCCAATTTCCTTGCCACTCATTGATTTCTGCCAAGGCACAGTACTAACCTGCTGCGCTCCTGCAAATTCAGTCCAGAAACATACTTACTGGGGAAATCACTTTCTCTCCTGTCTCAATTTTAGAATGGAGCCTGTTATACTTATGTAGTTACGTGCTTCATAAGAGTATTGGGAAGCTACATTTTTTAGGGCCAGATTTTGCCCTGCTGGTCCACAGATCCCTGAGTAGCAGTGGCAACTGCAGATCCTGGACTCGCGAGGGCCCACAAACTGTTACCTCTGTGTGTCCACCAACGTGCCACAAGACACCACCCTTCCTCATCTCTTTTTGGCGAGGAGCGGGCAGAATGCTAGATGCCTGGAGGCAGAATAATGCAGAGAATCCTGCCTGGGGTGAACAACTCCACACCATACCCAATGAGGCACCATGCCTTAAAGGCAAAATTGAATCCTTAATGATTGAAAAATGCTCTAGATCTTCTGACAAAATGCATAATAATAAAAACTCCACAGCAGCTTAATCCAATGAAATGGCAGGGAAAGATCTCATTAGAACCTAACTTTGTGTCATTGTCCTGATGTTAAAGTGCATTGAAATTAAAATCAATCTTGACAAATCTGTTCAGTCTATTCACATCTAACTAGTCAATTCTCCTTGTTCTCTCCCCTCTGAATGAATAGTACAATGTTTGAAAGAGGAACTCTTTTTAATTCTATTTTTTTAAGAGCAAAGTATTTGTTTTTGGTTCCTAAATCACAATCTGCAGTTTGCAACACCAAAACCATGCAGTGTGTGACCCCCTTCTTATCTGAGGAATTGAGGGATAATAGAAATGACGCAAGTAGAATGATATTGTAAGCATGTCAAGCATATACTTCAGACTGAATTTCATTATCTAGCTTTTTCACCAGTACATCTCAAAGTTCTTTATGAAGGTCAGTATCATTATCCCCATTTTACAGATGGGAAAACTGAGGCATAGAGAAGTAAGCAATTTACCCAAGCAGTCAGGGGAAGAGCTAGGACTAGAACTCACACCACCGCTGTTCCAGACTAGGTCTCAATCCGCTAGGCCATAGTGCAGAAATGAAGATGCTTCTACAGCAGCAACATAAAATCTGTGAGCAGGAAGGGGCTGTGTTTGTCTATTTCCTATCTCCCCCACAGACAGGCCTGGCAGCAGTAGCGAATTAGCTTTGGTGCTGGCATAAGTGGGCACAGCGCCTGCTGACTTCACTGGGAATTGTACCTGCCTAACCAAGGCTGAATTTAAAAATCTCACTGAAACACACACATTGCAACAAACAAAGCAAAAGCAAATCATTCATTCCAACAGGGAGAGACTTTAAAAGTGATCTGGAAATGGACACAAAAGGATGGAGTTTCCATCAGATGAGTGGGATTTGGCAGGTCTGGGAGGCACATAGTAATGAAGGCACAGAACTCACTCAGTGGAGGTAATCAGGTCATGGTAAAATCCCTCCTTGGACTGGACATTGCATAAAACCTTGTCTACATGGGAAAGATTTGAATCTAAGGTGTGAATTTAAACTGATATTGTTATACAACCACCCTTGTAAACACTTTTCTTCCAGTTTAGGAGTGTGTGTGTGTGTGTGTGTGTGTAATATCTCTATTTGTTTAACGGTATAATTGGTAAAACTTTCCCATAGACAAGGCCTAAGGCTTCGTTTCAAGGAGACAGAGAAGCAAACAAGCTGGTGGGGGAGTTGTTATGCCAAGTGGTGTAGGAAGAGACTTGAGTAGCTAGAGAGTTTTCACCCCTGGTATTAAAAACAATGGTCCAGTTAAAGTCCTCTGAACAAAAAGTAAAACCTTGGAATGCATTTATCATGCACTCTCCTCTGAAGTGCAACAAAAGATAGGAGTTTTGGGAACATGACACTAGAATGAGGAATCCGAGGAGGTTCAGGCTTCCGCTGTGATGTTTACACAAGGGTGGGGATGGGAGGGAAACAAAGAGGAAATGGAACCTTTCGTTCTTTATTAGCATTTTATCAAAAATGGAGAAAGGGCTTTAACATCTTTAAGACTTGATTATTAGCTCATATTACAGGAATGGTCCCCATTTACGGATGGAAACCCTACAACTGCTAGGTGGAGTGGTTAGTGTAGGCTCAAGGGAGTGCAGAGTTTGCAATCACATATTTGATCTGCCTCAGCTTTGGTCATGGTCATTTTCGTTGATCACCTGTGCATCACAATGGGAATTTAAGCTAACCTACCAACATACGGCCAGTTCCTCGGGTAATTGCTACTACTCAATTGACTTAGATGGAGGTATAACCGCTTTACACCAGCTGAAGATCTGGCCCAAAAGGTTAAAGGGCAAAAAGGTCAGTCATCTTTTTCTTATAGTTTCACTAGTGGCATATTTTGGGTCGTATTGCTCAAACACACACCCAAACGTCATATTGTTAAAATGCATGCACACACTGGTCAATCACACACAAACAAAACAAAAACTGAGCTACGTGGTGCCATTTTTACAGTTACTTGTCATTTTTGGATCAGTCATATTCTTTAAAGGCACACAGACACATACAAAACTCACATCACAGTAAAACAAACACAGGTGCATGGGTCATCTAACTCAGACACATGCAAGTACACACCCATAGCACCTCACATCACTCAGACATGGTCATATACAGGTCATTTTACAGAAACCCACTCACTGATTATATCAAACATTCCTTTTCTCTATCCTTTCCCCATCCCTTAATCCCTAACTTGGGCATCTAGCACTTTTTCCTCTTTCAATACTTTTCTGCCTTTTGTTCTCTTGAGAATATTTTAGGTTTGGAAAAGAAAAAAAAGCCGGGGGAGGGGGTGAGGGGAGAAATGGTTGTGGAAATTGTGACTGTGTTTCATGTGGGGAAACTTTGGCAGTTTATTGGAAAAACTATTTCCTTTAAATCAATACTTAAAAGTATCAAAGTTCACATTCCAGAATACTGGGTATGGTTTGTCTGGAAGTCTTGCAGTGAGTTTATCATGGTTAGAGTCCGTAAATACTAAGGATTAGATTTTATCGGTAAATGTCAGTAAACATTGTCCAAAGAGCCATGAATTTTGGGGGCCTACTTTTCTGAGTGCTCCCTTTGAGCCCGCTGGTAAACAGCACAGAGAGACAAGAAAGGGGTAGAAGCAGGCGAGGAAAATCACGGTTGTCCAGCAGAACAAGATAACAAAAAACCCATTCTGGAGAAAGGGAAACGAGTATAAGGCATTATGATCAAAAGAAGTTAGGCTTCTAACTTCTACTGAGGCTCCTAACTTCCATTTAAATCTTTGGAGGATTCAGCCCTTACTGTCTGTCAGGCAAGCTACTGACCCGCACTTAAAAATCTTGCGTTCATTTTTAAACGAAGACGGTTGAGCCAGAGTCCCCATTTCTGAAAGTCACAACTGCCACCGTGTATCCCCTGCACATGTAACATCAATATTATCCTCCCGATCTGATTTTCCCCTTGCCAGAATGAATTACCATCTCATAGATGAGAATTTACTCAGAGGGGAAATAGAAATAGTTGTTTGAACAATAAAACAAGCAATTCAACCCTGCTCCCCAATTCCGTCAGAGAGAAGAACCAGGCCTCTGCACTACCCTTCCAGCGGGATCTCACAGACTGTTTCACTCTCTGTCTAGTTCTCCATGGTTCTGTTGATTTCATCATTTTCCTTCCTCTCTCACTTTGCATCACTTCACTTTCCCATCCCTCACCCTGTGTTCTTCTCACACAGTTAGTCCTGCAGCCTATTGGCTGTTCCTCACTGCCTGTTCCCCGACTTCCTGTCCTGCTCCAGGGGGTCAAACTGCTGAAACGACACTTCTTTCAGGCTCCTCTCTCGAGCTGCCCACTCCCAGCTGTCCAGTTCTGACTGTCACCATCCAATTGTCCATTTCCAGCAGTCACTCTCAGCTCCCCAGACCCTACTGACATTCCCTGTCCCAACTGTCAGTCACTCCACATTTCCAGCTGTCCACTTCCCAACTGTCAGGAAAACCTCCAAAGCCTTCTAATCACGATATTGCCCCTCTTCTTTTATCAAAGTGAGTGTCACGGACTGACAACATCCTGGAATATTGTGGACAAAGCTGAAGTTGGCCTACAGTGTTTTGAAATCATGCTCCTTCAAACCATCACAGACGCAGAGCTGCCCTGCATATTGTGTTTAAATGCTCAAAAGAGATTTGCATTTACAGATACAAATAAACTCCTGAATTGTTCCATTATCAGTTTGATGTACACATTTCCATAGGTACTGGAACTAGGGATTCCGGTGCACCCCCTGGCTTGAAGTGGTTTCCCTCATACACCGGGTTTACAGTTTGGTTCAATGGCTCTCAGCACCCCTACTATACACATTGTTCCAGCACCCCTGTACTCTTCTGCTTCTAATTATCCCCATTCCTTAATTAATTCCCTATTCACAAGTGACACCACCTGCTCCACTATGCCTACGCAAACACACTGTGCAAGATTCCCTGGACAATTATGTTCCCTTTGCTCTGGCCTGGGAGAGTGACTAATTGTATCTCCCCAGCAGGAATAGAATTGATGTAGTGGCTCCTACATCATTTCCTTCATGTGTAAGAAAGGTCAGAGCATGTTTTGCTATGATTATCCTGAGCTGGTGGACAGTCCCACCCGAGATGCTCTAACCCAGGGGTAGGCAACCTATGGCACGCGTGCCAAAGGCAGCACGTGAGCTGATTTTCAGTGGCACTCACACTGCCTGCGTCCTGGCCACTGGTCCAGGGAGCCCTGCATTTTAATTTAATTTTAAATGAAGCTTCTTAAACATTTTAAAAACCTATTTACTTTACATACAACAATAGTTTAGTTATATATTATAGACTTTTTATAGAAAGAGACCTTCTAAAAACATTACAATGTATTACTGGCACATGAAACCTTAAATGAGAGTGAATGAAGACTCGGCACAGCACTTCTGAAAGGTTGCCGACCCCTACTCTAACCTTTAGCAAGACCAGACTTGGAGGAAGGGAAAGCTGAGCAAAGTGACTTGCTCCCTGGTAGCCTTTCTTCTGCTGCATCGACTGGATCTCAGCTGCAACAGGAAATCTGGCCACTTATTTTATTGTAGTAGTTATGATCCGAAAAGTGACTGTAGAAACGGCAGCCTCTTACTCCACAGATCTGCTGTCTCTGTGCTAATCTACTTACTTTATTGAGTAAACTAAGTTGATTCATGTTTAGTCCTATGAGATGTGTTAGATCTGAACCACTAAAGGGAGACTGGTATGCATTTTGGTCTGGCTATGTAACTTCAACAGAATGGCCAGATAAGATGTATTTGCAAAATATTTATTATTACTGAAATGTGTGGACAGAACCCATTTTGACATTCTGATCCCAGGCTGAGTTTGCAGTAGTGGATGTTAGAAAAAATATCTTACTTGTAAACTGAAGATGTGTAATATGGAATCATAGAGACACCAAAAAACAAAAGTAAACAGGAAAAAAAATGGAGCCACATGATGCCATTTTTCCAATGACTTGTCTCTATTTGGATCAAAACATTAGAAACTGCCCCACCCCACAAAAAGTCCATTTTTGAGTCTTTCCAAGCCCCAAATGACACTATTACTACGACAGCGAAGTGAACATGAAAGGGCAGCAGAATCTGGTAAAACAAGAGAAGGGTGAGTGTGCAGGCAGGCCTTGAGAGAGAAATGTAGGGCTCGGTGTCACAGGAGCCACACCCCTCCCATTTCATCCCAGTTACAGATAATGTGGAAGCCCCCATGAGCAGGGCTGCCCAGAGGATTCAGGGGGCCTGCAGCAAAGCAATTTCGGGGGCCCGTTCCATTAAAAAAAAGTTGCAATACTATGGAATACTATATTCTCATGGGGGCCCCTGCAGGGCCCGGGGCTAATTGACCCACTTGCCCCCCCGGGCGACCCTGCCCACAAGCTCCCTCGTTCCCCCCTCTCTCATCAGCCCGGGGCACACCTGTACATGCACGAATGTCCCTGTGTGCACAAATGTGTAAAAGCACGTGTGTGCATGCACGTACACCAACGGGTGTGTTTGCAAACATGGTTAGGGCGGTGTGGGTGGCACACAGGTGCGCTGAGTACACACACTTCGCAGGCCTGCTTGTCTGGGGTCCTGCTCTGCTCGCACCCTGCGCGTGCCGCAGGACACAGCCACGGGCTGTCGCGTTGCACGCGCGCGGGGAGCACGCATGCGCAGACAGAGGCGCGCGGCCGGCGGGACGCTGTTGAAGGCGGAGTCGCCCCCAAATACCCTGGCTCGCGCGACGCCCTCCCATGAGCTCCGGCACCGCCACACCCCGCGCAGTCGGTCCCTCCGTCCCGCCCAAATAGACACGGCCGAGACCCAATAGGCGGCAACGCTGTCACGTGATGGGGCTGGGTCGCGGAGGGGAAGGGCGATCACGTGACGAAGCGCAGGCGGCGGCGGATAGGGCGGCACAGTCACGTGGCGGGGGCGCGCGGAGGCCCGCCCCCGCGGTCACGTGTCTCTTTCCGGGCGGCGGCAGCTGCGGCCCGCGAGGCGCATGTGCAGGCGCCCGCGCCGAGGGGGCCGTTGGGCTGCAGCTGCGGCGCGGGGCGGCCGCTCCCTGGCAGTCTTCGCTAAGATGGCGGACTTCCTGCCGTCCCGCTCCGCGCTGTCGGGCTGCTTCCCCGGCTGCCTGCTGACCAGCACCGAGGCCGAGCAGCAGCGCAAGTCCAAGGAGATCGACAAGTGCCTGAACCGCGAGAAGACCTACGTGAAGCGCCTCGTCAAGATCCTGCTGCTGGGCGCGGGCGAGAGCGGCAAGTCCACCTTCCTCAAGCAGATGCGGATCATCCACGGGCAGGACTGGGACCGGACGGCCCGCGAGGAGTTCCGCGCCACCATCTACAGCAACGTGATCAAAGGTGGGCGCGGGGCCGGGCCGCGGGGCCGGGAGAGGGGGCGGGGCTGGGGGCCGGCGACCGGCCTCCCGGGACGCTGGCCTGGGGTCGGCACTAGTGTCCGATGGCGGGAGGGGGAAGGTCTGAGGGGCGGCCGAGAGAGAGCGCGAGGGGGGGGAGTGGGTCTTGGGGGGGAGGGGACGAGAGGGGGGGTATGGCCCCCCCCAGGCGAGGGAGTTGTAGGGGGGAGAGGTGAGTGTGTGGGGCGGCGGAGGGGCGAAGTAATTGGTCTCCAGGTGTGGGGGTGGGGGGGAGAGAGCGCGCGCGGGGCTGTGCCGGGGAGGTGGGGGGGGGGGAGAGAAAGCATGGGGGGGGTTGGCCCCCGGCGCAGGGGGGGGGGGGATGAGAGCATTGGAGTGGGTGGGGCACAGAAACCCCACCTCCTGCGGGGGTCACGAAGAGCCTTTATTGGACTATTACCTTCCTCCGACTTCTCCAAGCAGCAGCCCTGTCTCTTACCATCTGATCGTTTGCTGCCTGCTCGGCTTGGTTTTATTTCAATCACTTCACACTTTTATACAACCCAGCACTAGTTTATGCAATAACCACTGAGGGGAGAGTCTCCGGGCTGGCGGGCCACCCTACAGGAAGCAGAGATAGCCTGGGCTGTAACCAGTGACGTACCGTGCTCTCTGATGTGAGGTTCAGTATTGAGGGATTCTAGCTTATTGTGGAGTAGTTCCCTAGCTTTGTTCATGCAAAACACATACAAAAAAATTCATTCTGACATCTTTCAGCTTCACCACTTCCTAGTAAGGTGTCCCAGTGTGGAAAGGAGTAAACAGTGCACTTGAAAGTTTATATATATGTGTGTGTGTATGTATGTGTGTGTGTGTGTGTGTGTGTGTGTGTGTGTATATATATGAGGTGTCCTGTGTTTGTGGAGAGGGATTTGCATATCAAATTGATTTAGTAGAAGCTGCATTGCTGTAAATGTGGAAACTTAGACTGAACTAGTTGTTAAGAGAAGCCCACATATTCATCCTGCTCTGTGCTCCCTCCAGAACCAGAGTGCCATAACTGAGATGTGCATGTGAGTTTATCCGATTGCTGTCATCCTTTTATCTTTTTCTTACCCAAGCCCCTCTAAATTTTTATCTTCACTCATCTCATTTTCAGATTAGACTATAAAGTTTTCAAGGCAACAGGGATAAGATTTTCAAAATATATAAGTGATTTAGGAGTCTTAAATCCCATTTTCAAAGTGTGCCTGTGATTTAGGAGTTAAGTTCCATTGACTTTCAGTAAAACTAGACTATAAGCCTAAAAGTCACCCTTGGAAAAAGGGACCTAGACTCTTAAATTAATTACTCAGTTGAAAATTTTACCCCTAATCTTTGTTCCATTGAGTGCCTAGTATGTGTTCAGGAGCTGCAAAAACTAAATAATAATGCTTTCCCTTACCCTGAGCAAATATGTATTGGGCAGATGCTCGGGGCAGAGTTCTGTTTGTAAATTCAGGTTGTTCTGCTGTAAAACAGTATGCAAATAAGGGCTGCAGTTTAATCTTCTAATACTTTAATTTTCTTTTCATTTGCCAATCTGGAGGGTATGGTTAAGTGTTACCTGAAGAGAATGAACGTTTTAAAAATAGTTTGTATATCACCCTCATGATAAAATCAGACATTTTTCTTATAGAAGTGGTTCTCACATGAAGATATTTTGATCCCATGTGCCTGTCCTGTACTTGCGTCACCATGCTGATTTCCTCTTTTCAGACTTTCTCCTATCTATCAGTAAATCTGATGGTAGCATTAATCCCTCAGTCATGTTATTTTTTAGTAATACTGTGTAGATAGATTTTAAAAGGTCAAATATTAAACTAGTTTAAATTGCTTAGTTCTCTTTTCTTTAAGAATTCATCAGGGTAAAAAGTCAGAGTAGGGAAGTAGTGTGTGTGTGTAATGGCACTAACCATGATTAGTTGTTATAATCAAATCAAAGTCTATATCTTTAAGAACAGAAATCTACATTTTATGAAGTGTTGATTAATGTCACATTGGTAAACGTGTTGACTAACAGTATCTCTGAAATCTATAATTTCAGTGTTGCTACTGTCTTTAGGCATAACTAAAGGAGGTTTTGGAACAAATTGATACATTAAACTGTAATAAGTCACCAGGACCAAATGGTATTCACCCAAGAGTTCTGAAGGAACTCAGATGTGAAATTATAAACTACTAATTGTGGTATGTATTGTTTACATCAGCCTCAGATGACTGGAGGATAGGTAATGTAATGCCAATTTTTAAAAAAGGCTCCAGAGGCGATCCTGGCAATTAAAGGCCTGTAAGCCTGACTTCAGTACCAGGCATATCGGCTGTAGTAAAGAACAGAATTATCAGATATAGAGATGACTCTTCCTCAACATATTGTGTTCATCACGGCTTTTGTAAAGGGAAATCATACCTCACCGCTCTATTAGAATTCTTGAAGGGAGTCAAAAAGCATATGGACAAGAGTGATCAAGTTGATATAATGTCCTTGGATTTTTCAGAAAGCCTTTGACAATGTTCCATACCAAAGGCTCTCAAGCAAAGTAATTTGTCATGAGATGAGGGATGGTCCTCTCAGGATCAATAACTGGCTAAAAGATAGGAAACAAAGGATAAGTATAAATGGTCAGTTTTCACAATGGACATAGGTAAATAGTGGGGACCCTCAAGGATCTGTACTGGGGCCAGTGCTGGTCAACATATTCATAAATTGTCTGGAAAAGGGAGTAAACAGTGAGGTGGCAAAATTTGCAGATGATACAAATTTACTCAAGATAGTTACATCCAAAGCTGACTGCAGAGAGTTACAAAGCGATCTCATTAAACTGGGTGACTGGGCAAGGAAGTGCAGATGAAATTTAGTGTTGAGTACAAAGTAATGCATGGTGGAAAACATAATCCCAATTATACGTAGAAAATTATGGGCTCTATCTTGCCTGTTATCATTCAAGGAAGAGATCTTGGAGTCCTCATGGTTAGGTCTCTGAAAGCATTTGTACAGCAGCAATTGAAAAAACTAACAATGTTAGGAACCATTAGGAAAGAGATAAGACACAATATCATAATGCCACTGTATAAATCCATGGTACCCTGACACCTTGAATACTGCATACAGTTCTGGTTGCCCCATCTCAAAAAAATGTATTGGAACTGGAAAAAATATACAGAAGGACAACAGAACTTACTAGGGCTATGGAACAGTTTCCATATTAGGAGAAATTAAAAAATTGGGACTGTTCAGTTTGGAAAAGAGCCAACTGAGGAGGGATGCGATAGAGGTCTATAAAATCATGAATGGTGGGGAGAAAATGAATAAGGACATATTACTGTATTTATCTCTTCACATAACACAAGAACCAAAGGTCACCCGGTGAAATTAATAGTCAGCAGGTTTAAAACAAGCATAAGGAAGTACTTCTTCACACAGCCCACAGTCAACCTACAGAACTCCTTTCCAGTGGATGTTGTGAAGGCCAAAAGTATAATTGGGTACAAAAAAAGAATTAGATAAATTCATGGAGGATAGGTCTATCAGTGGCTGTTAGCTAAGATGATGAGCGACGCAACCCCATGCTCTGGGTGTCCCTAACCCTCTGACTTCCAGAATCTGGAACTGGACAACAGAGGGTGGATTATTGTTCTTTTCTTTCTCTCCAAAGCATCTGGCATTCGCCACTGTTGCAAGACGGGATATTGGCCTACATGGGCCATTGGTCTGACCCGTATGGCCATTCTTATGTTCTTATCTAACAAGTATAATACAATATATGGAAACAAGGAGATGCCTTAAAGCAGGACACTAGAGACTTCATTGTATTCTGAAATGGTGCTTAGCATAACTAATTTATAGGCCTGAAATCTTGGGCTCTTGCCAGATAAAGTCAACTGCCATAAACTGGCTTCAGAGTTTTGACAAGTGACAAATAGGCCTTGTAAAGTGACGAAGTGAGTGAAGTAATATATTTTACTGGACCAACGTCTGTTGGTGAGAGAGACAAGCTTTAAAGCTTATACAGAGCTCTTTTTCAGGTCTGAGAAACTAACTCCTTGTCATTTGTGTCTCTCTGACTGAAGTTGGTCCAATAAAAGATGTTACCTCACCCAAGTTGTCTCTAATATCCTGGGACCAACATGGCTACAAAGCTGCATACAAATAGGCCTTGTGACATTTTTAATTTGCCAGCTCAGATTGCTTACTCTGTCGTTTAGAATATTATTTACGATCCATACTAGTCATAATAAAAGATAAAAAATCCTTGTAATATGAACCTTACAATAATGCTGGTTCTGTTCTTCATAAGGATCTTAATTTTCTGATTGCAGATATTGACAGCTTTCATAGTATGCTGAGATACAGAGCATTAATAGCTAGGATCCCAGCCCTGCAAATATTTACACATCATGCATATGGTTACATGTGTGTTTAAGTCTTTGCAAGTTCAGGGCCTAGTGTAATAACTAGACATGGCAGATATGGAAAGTATCTAATCATGGCACTTTTCCATTTTTTTCCAAGGTGTGAGAGTCCTCGTAGATGCTCGAGAGAAACTTCATATTCCCTGGGGAAATCCTGACAACCAGAATAATGGGGATAAGATGATGGCTTTTGATACTCGGTCAACAATGGTGGCACAAGGGATGGTGGAGACTCAGGTTTTTTTACAGTACCTTCCAGCAATAAAATCACTGTGGGCAGATAATGGAATCCAGCATGCCTATGACAGACGCAGAGAATTCCAACTGGTAAGCTGTGGCTTTCTTAATACTGTCAATAAAATCTGTATGATGCATTGTTCCTGTATCATTTTTCAGTAAACACTAATTTAAATCTGCCTCCTTCAGGCTGTTATCGTTGATGTATAATGTATATCATGAGGCCTACCTAAAATACTAGCCCATGGAATTACAGATTAGTTATAGCTTTTACTTTTAACCAAGAAAGACAGATCGAGCTGAAACAAAACATAAGGAAGTATTAGTCCCCACTTTGCAGATGACAGAGGCGAAGTTCAGTAAGGTTGACTTGCCGTCATGCTCTGAGTCTGTAGCCGACCTAGAATTGAATCTAGATGGTTTGTCTCATTCCAATGCCTTAACTGCAAGACCATTCTTCATCTTTGGTGCATTGAAACTTTTTAAAAACGATGTGGAGAAGAGAATTAATACCTAGTATTTTGTGATTATTCTTCCTTTAAAAAAAAAAAAGGTGGTGTTATACACTTGATTTTTATTAGAAAAAGGGTTTTTAAACCACTCTTCTCTATTCCAATCTGAGAAATCTTGCAAGCATTCCCTCTGTACATTTCCTGATTCATGAGTGTTATTTTCATGTGATCAGCTATTTTGTTTTGTTGAAGTTCAGTTGGAGATATGGACTTCTAGTTGAATAGCTTGATTCTAGGATGGGTAGGTGTTTGTGTGGGATGGCAAAAGAAACACAGGGTGATTAACCCATTGGAAGTTGCATTTTTAATATAAGTGATATGGAAAGGAGACGAAATTGTCATTGTGTCTTTAAACGAGGAAAAGCCTGGTTCTGATTGAAAATCAAACTCTAGCATAGAATAACATTAAGGTGATTTTCCTAAATAGTAGAAGTTCTGATATAATTTACAAATAAAAATTGTGCATTTGTAACCTTGATCCCTTCTAAAATACTACTTAGTATGCAGGTGAATTTGCCTAGTGTTGCATGCTTAGTAACAATGGGCTTCCATGTCTTCACTTGCTAAGTAATGACTGTAGTTGAGATTGCATTGTGTATCCCATGTAATTCTCGGATTCGTTTTATTTGACTTCAGGGGATTTGGATTTTCAGATTCACTACACATTATGTAAGTAGTTGACCATGCATACTCACTAGACACCAAGTTTAAGGACTAGCCAATCTTTTACTCTCTCAGCCAAATTTAACGTTTCCTCTCCCTCTTTGATTAAAAAATAAATAAAAATCAAAATTTAAGCTCAGACATCTATAAAATTTGACTTTTAAAAGTTCCCTCTTAACACTAAAATGAGATAGCCAGGTGGAACTTTTATCAGAACCATAAATGTGTAGTTTTAGAAGGGAAATTTGGAATGTATAATACTTTAAATTGCAAGCATGATTTGATTTTTGGCTCATCTCTAGTGGAATAAATTTAGAGGAAAGAAGATATGTTAACCCATCAATTTCATTCTTTTACACCAAGTTTCTCTTGTTACTATTGTGCTTTTTAAGTATTCGCTTTTTGTATTATATTGATTGGTATATAAAAAGTTAAACCACTTCAGTCTTGGATACAGGAACTCTGTATTTAACTCTTTGTTTAGTATATCGCTTCTCGGCTCTCTGAGCTGTGGTACAAGTGAAGTATCTCAGGTGACAAAGTTCTGCTACCTACACTGATATTGTGAAACAAAATGAAAATTCAAAGTTAAAGCTGATGCTGTTGGACTAGCCTGTGACAGTGAACTGTTGCAGTACATAGGAATGTCAGAGCTTGCACTTTTTGGCCACTACTGTCGGTAGATTAAGGCTAACATTTTCTTAACTTGATTTTTCACTTGCAGTCTTGTTACAATTTAAAATACACAAACCTAGATTGTTAATTTCATAGTCTTACCTCAAATATGGGAGTTATTTTTATGAACAATAGACCATGATGTCTCCTAAGCTTTTATGGGTTATTGTATACACTGATTTAACATAAGCTGTGAAAACACTGTTATAAATATGTATTGGCCTGAGGCTAGACTGGCTTCTAGAGAACATAAATTGGGTGAGTATTCAGGCAGTAGGAATATTGTGGACCAGCTTAGTAGCAATGCCATATGAGACTAATTCCTGGCAAATGTGCTGTCTGTGTTATCAAGATGTTGGACTGTTGCTAAGGCAAGTGTGATTGGCTGTAAAGGGAGTCTGGTCCAACACAGGAAGTTGAAGTGAAACATGGCTTTACCTTCAGAAAGAATTATAAAGGAGTAAAAGTTTTATCAGTGCTCGGGATTCTCTTCTGGTGTGGAGATGATATTCCTGATAAAGTATTTACTATATATCTATATCTAGATATAGATATCTAGATATTTAAAAAAAAATTAATGAATATGCTCAGTCCTTTAGAGCAAATAGTTCATCTTGAAAACCTTTCATGGAAAATCTTTTCATTAGTCACACTTGGTGTTTTTAATCAGTCTTTAAGCTGAAGAACTCCTCTCCCTTACTATCTTCATTTCTTCCTTAGTCCATCAAGTACACTTTGACGACAGTTGTGACCTATGCACAGTTTTGTTTTGAGTAGGAGCTAGAGTAGGTGCACTCTTCTAAAAGTCACCAGAAAGACTGATTAAACTGTCCCCAATTAGATTCTGTATGAATGTACATCTGTTAAAGAGGCTACATTTCTGGCCTAACCATCTGTATTTTTAAAAGTAAGTTATAGCAACTGCCTTGACTGAATTAAGACTTCAAACTTTTGTTTATACTTGTATTGCTTATTGCCAAAGTTACTTAAAAAAATCTCATTCCAAGGTGTGTATGCCAAGTTGTAAATGAGAACCTAGCTAAATATCAACATATTGAGTGCAATGTGTGTGTAATCATAAGGAGACATGGTTCTTGCCCCAGGATCAAGATCAGCTCTGTCATGTACCAATGGATGATATGCCAGTTTGGTAAAGTACAGGGTTTTTGATGGCATTGCTGAAAGGCTTCGTAGAGGTCTTTTTAGTGGGTTTGATTAAGAGGAGGGTTGTTCAAGCATGTGGCATGGTGTGGGAGGAACATATGGAAGGGTTGCATAGGAGGAAGTCTCAGGAGTAACTAAGGCAGTGGGAGGGAGAATATGAAGACATGAGTAGAGAGGTAGACAGATGAGTTGTGCAAGGCCTTGGAAGTAAGGACTAGAAACTTGAACTTGATGGGAGCACAGGATGAGATGCATACAAGAAAAATTTGCACTTGCCCAGGCCTTGTTCACCTCACAATTTGACAAAGGCTGTTGTGGGGGGATGATGTGACGCCGCTGGAGGAGTTGGATTTTTGGAGATGTAGAAGTAATGACAGGATTTGGTGAAAGTGGAGGAGAAAGGAGTGGAATATGACATTTGAGGTACTGTAGTGAAAGTTTAAAGGTCACGGACAAAGTTTTCAAGAGAAGATGAGGTTCAGTTTTCATTGCCCTGAATTTGAGGTTGTATAGAAACAACAGTTAGGTGGAGATGTTGCAGGTGTAGTTATGAGACTGGACAGAAGGAAAAAGGTTAATGAATAAGAATGGAGTCATCTGTGTGGACATAGTAAACTGAAACTATGGGAATGGATGAAATTTGTGTGCATGAAGGCAGAAGAAAACCAGCTGAGAGCAGAGCAGTGAAGGAAATGAAGTGAGTGAAAGCAGTGAAGATTGCCCAAAGAAAAGAGTGGAGGGGAGAGATCAACTGATTTAAGTGACAGAATATGGAGGGTGAGTACTGAGAAGAAAGGCAGGTTGAGAATGTTATATGAGGTACACCTCAAACTTGTTTGCAACAGTAGAAGAGCTCTTAGGAGAGAGCATTGAGTTTGTCCTTATAACAAATTGATGAAACCTGGGGGAAGGAAGGTTTTGAGGAGAGAATTAGAGCTAGAGATGGGAGCATGGCATTGAAGAATCAACCTTATAGCAGTGCTGGTGGGATGCTAAAACTCAGTTGCAGCTTCTTAATAAGAGGCAGGGTTACTCTGTGGAACTGATGATTTCTAATCCCTGCTTTGCCACTAATTGTTTTGAGCAAACCATTAACTGGGGTTTCTCAAGCTGCAAAATGGGGATGTTACTTGCCTACTTCAGAGGTGCTTATGAAGATCCATCAGTTAACCACGCTTTGAAGATGGAAAGAGCTATGTAACACTTTTATAATGACTAATTATCCTTCAAACAAAAAAATTCATTTAAAAACCAATTCAGGCTGTTCAAGTGATTAATCCACTAACACAGTTTATAAAGCCAGGAATTTCCTAGTTAACTTCTCAGCCATTCCTTGCCTTCATCACGTTCCCTTCCCACATCCACCGCACTCATGCCACCTCTTCCCTCTACTCAGACCATGCAATGCTAACTGACCACAATCACTGGCTGTTGAGAGAACCCACAACATCCCACATTTCTATCACCTAATAAATATTACAAACTTCTAAGCCAATACATTCTATTCTAAACTGTTCCCTCTGTCTACCTGAGTCATGTTGGAAAACATAACCAGCTAAAATCTGCCATATACACGAACAATCTCCTTCAATGCAATACCAAGTCAACATTCCAATCAGTTACAAAACCTCCCTTTGTAACCACTCCACGTGGAGGGAGTGAAATTTGCAGTGTTTTGTGTGGAGGTGGAGGGAGGAAGCGTGTGTTTTTGTGGGTGGTAGATGTGGAAGAGGTAATGTGGAGAAAGTGAAATTACAGTTACAGATTTCAAGTGGTGGCTGACAGTTTAAATAGGGATTTCCTTGCTTTTATGCTTGTGTTGGTGGAATATTGGCTTGTTCAACTTAAACTGTTTGCTCGTTTGGGGGGTGGGGGAGCTCTCTTCAAAGTTACTGGCAGCTGAAGGGGAAACTTCTAGTGCCAGTGCTGTCTTGCTTTTATTACTGAGGAAGGTGCTTCTGTGCAAGAACACAGGTGGGAGAGTGCATGCTAGTAGAAGGATCCCAGGGCAGGTTAAGGGAAAAGCAAGCTCCCAGCATGGTGGAGAAGTACTCTGGTAGGAGTATCTCCAGGCAGGATTTCCTTCTAGGATTTTCCCACTTTTTTGTGACATAGGCAGGACAAAGCTGAAAACTCAACTTTTCAGTCCCGTCATTACTTTGACTCAGATTTTAAAGGATTTGCATCAGGTGAAAAAACTTTGAGATGGATTTAGTTTTGGTATCAGCACTTCGTGAGGTATCCTTTCCCCATTTTGCATACTTTGAGTGACTATTCATCAACACATCCCTTAATAATCTGGAGATATGATTTTTTGCTCTACTTGTGATTTACAGGGATTGGTGGTGTTAGGGCTAAACAGTTTTAAGTGCATGGATGCAGTAATTCCACCTTGGTCTGTGGAGTCACCATTTACAGAGAACTGCAGCTAATACCAGTGTTGAAACAGGGTGGAAACAACTGGATATGCATTTTACCTCTGGATTCCTGTTTACTTGTGGCATTGCCTCTAAGCGAGATCAGATTACGGTATAGAAAACCGGAAAAGGCGTGTTCAGTTAGAATCTTTCTTGCTAGTTTTGCTAGTGTTTCTCTGTAGCTTTACATGTTGCAAAGGAGAGGGGAAAATCTTATGGGATATTGTCCATACTGAGTTCTCTGCCTGATTCAGCTTATTATGAGGAGATAAAATGGTACAAGTAGTCCTGATTCCAGATAGGCTTCTCTCTGGAAGGAGTGAGTCCCTAAATGGCTTGATGAGAGTAGTGAACAGAACTTATGTAACTATTTTTTATGGGACTGGGTTGCTGAAGAGATTGGTATTGAGATAAGTAACCTCTCTCCTCAATGTCACTGGCTTGGAAGTTGGTCCAATAAGATATTACTTCACTCTCCGTTTCCCTCTAATATCTTGGGACCAGGGACATTGCCATTTATGCTACCCATTTTGGGGGTAGGGTGGCAGTAAAGATTGCATTGCCTATAATTTTGTGAAGTGGGGGAGACAAACCACTTCCAAATTGTCTTTCACAATGTCTTTCAGATCTTCAGAAGAGTTTTAAAGTTCTTGAGAATTTGCTATGTATTCTCCCTCTTTAAAAACAAATTGTTGACTTTAAAATATCACAATTTGATTTTGATTATAGGACTTCACATTTGGGTTAAGTCTAGTTTTAGACAATATGAAGAGGCCTGAATTCCTATATTAGAGTATTCTGGGCCTCTGGCCCAAATGTTGGCAATTCTCCAGGCCTCTTAATTTCTGTGGGTATATCTACGGCACAATATCTGCAGTGCTGCAATTACACCACGATGGTGTAGACCCTTACTCTAGTAACAGGGTTTTTTTTCCATAGCTGTAGTAAATCCACCTCCTTAAGGTGGTAGCTAGATTGATGCAATACTTCTTTTGTCGACCTAGCGGTGTTAAGTTGACATAACTATATCTCACAGAGCATGAAATTTTTCACTGCCCCGAGTGACATAACCAGGTCAACTAAGTTTTAAGCATAGACTAGGCTTATGCAAACAACTAGATACTCTGATTTTTATAACACTTTTATTGATCTGAATAATCTTCATTCCAGTGATACTTCATGCTAATTTAAGTGCCAGCTCTCCTCATTTTCCAAAATGGGGCTAGTTTCCCTTTCAGACATACAAGTTCTGCAGTAACTCCATTCTGGCTCTGCATTCCTTCCTTATCCAGCATTCTTTCCTCCTTGCTTATGACTTGTTTCTACTTTGCAATTACTTTAAATTTTGTAGCTGAGTCCTGGTGTGGTATAGCGCATTGATCTCCTAGTGAGAGTTGGTTTTGTTTGCATTGTAGAGCAGTTTGTTCTGCAACACATTTCCAAAACACGTAGAAAATAAATTTCATGCTGCAAGTTGGTAGGCTGTGTTCTGAGCAAGCAATAGTGTGCTCCTGGTGGCCTTGTTAGTCTTGTATGCTGCCTCTTATGGTTGCAATTCTGTATCTAGCCGATGATGTAAAGTCTGTTCAGTGTGGTTTGTCTTTACACCTACTAGTTGTTTCCTTCTGATGCATTTGTTCCTTTTGTAAAGGCAGCTGATAAAATGGTTCACATGCAGTTTGGGATTTATTAAATATGGACTATATTTTGATAGGTATGGACTGGGTATCCAGAATGTTGCAGTTGGCATGCTGCTTCTACACTTGGGAGATGCAAACTCTTCCCAATCGAGAACACCACTGGCGGCTTGCCAGGGGAAGACATTTAATTTGCATATGCGGACTACTTTATAGGGCGTGGTAAATTTCATGGGGAGAAGGATGGCCCAGTGGTTGGGGCACTGGCCTGGGATGTGGGGAGACCCAGGTTTAATTCCCTGCTCTGTCACAAACTTCCTGTATCACTGTAGACAAATCACTTAGCCTCTTTGTGCCTTAGTTCCCCATCTGTAAAATGGGGTTTCTGGAGAGGAGACAGGCTCCACCGAGATAAAATCGCCACCCATTGGAACATCCTGAAAATGACACGCCTACAACCAAGTCAGTCACGGATACATTTCCTACAATCTCTTTAATTCAAAAGAAATCTAACCAATATCTGTTTTATTAATAAACTAAAAAATGTCATCATAGCCCAGTGATATGACACCAAGTGGTAATTAGGAGACTAGGTTTTAATCCTGACTGTGCCATTGATGAGCAGTGTGCTTCTGGGCAAGTCACTTGATCAATCTTTTTAGATTCTCTTAGCATTTTGTCATAGAGAAGTGAGAAGCACCAAAAAGTTAGACTTGTTATAAAGTCATCCTTGTTAAATTTGGTTATAGAAATGAAATTTGACTGTCCTCTTGATTCTGTGTATATCTGTGCAATGGTCAAAAAGCCTGGTCTGAAAGGAAAGGTTTTTTTAATATCTGCTGGTGAAAGGTAGTGACGTATTTTCCAAAGCTACTAGATTACTTGTGGTGGTCATAGTTCAAGGTGTCTCTGCTGTTGATTTCTGCAGTAATTATTTCTGCAACTTGTGAAAGCCTGTTGGAGCAGCCTTTTCCACACTCTGCTTGCAGTGCGGTGTTTGAGATGTTGGCATAATGCATTCAGAGCTGACTTCCTTGTTGGCCACTAAACTTGAAGGTAGCCTGTCTTGTTGGATCACATTACAGGGGTAAAGATGGCAGTGACCAGGGGACTAGGTAGCTTAGGGATTTTTAATTGGATAGAGAACTATATATCTCTCAGTTGTCAGTAGAAATCTAGCCCAAAATGGTGGTAACAAAGCTCACTGTTGCACTGTATAGGTGGAATAAATTTGGTCTCTGTGCAGTTCTAGTCATTCGTGTCAAACAGTACCTCCCTTGAGAACAAGGTTGTCATTTTCAGCAGAGACCAAGGAATGAAAGACTGTGGAGAGTGAACCTCCTTTGCATCTGGATAGTGACTTCCTTGAGGATTGAGGCAAACTGGCAGGGCAGTGTTGGGTGTGGGAAAGCTTGTGCTGCTATTGCCCATGCTGTACCTGCTCCTTGGATAAATAGGATTCAAGTACTCAGAGCTGTCAAACTTGCACCTTCTCATGAGCATTGAATTCACAGCGACTACACGGTATTACAGCTAGTTGCTTTCACATTTGTTGTAGACCCAGACTCTACTAGATTCTTTTTTATTTAAAATGTTCCATGTTCAGTCCATAACCCTTCTACGAACCTAGCGTAGCAATAGAAAGTTGTAACTTTGAGCATCTTCCCCAACCCACAAAGCAAGTGTGAGGAGACCGAAGCGTGGCGGACCTCACTGCATTGTCTAGGAGGAAAGCAGTAGAACAGTTGAAGTGCTGCTGTTGGCTCTGGCAGCAAAGTAGCTGCTGCATTTGTTACTAAATAGTTTAATTTACCTAAGCAAACTGATCTGCCAATTCAGTTTGCATTTGCTGGTCTGTTTACTGATACATTGTGAAATGTATGAGTGTAGGACTGATCTGGAGCTTGTACTTTTTACCAGATCAGTAATACTTGTAACAGTGCTGTTGATCCTGGATATTGAGTATTAAATTAAGTTACAACGAAGTCTTACATTATTCTAACACTAGGTCTCCGTTTATTCCAGTTTTTTTTGCCATTAATATGGAGTAATGAGAGGGAAGGATGGATAATAGGAGCTTGGAACATGCACTTCTGCACTGAACACAAGCAGCTTTGGTTGTCAAATATACTATAGCCAAAATATCATTATTAATGAACATTTGAAGTTTGGAATCTATTCTCCCTACTAAACTAAATTTACTACATTGATTAAATGTGGGGGGGGGGGGGAAGCAAACCTTAATTACAGTTGCTGGCCGTCCCCTGTAGATGCACAAAGACCAAGGGATGGGGGCTTGGCAATTGGAGGAAAGGCCTACGTTACACAGGAAAGTATTTATCTGTGGAGGTATTGGAACTGATGCATGTATTCATGACAAATGTTACATGCATCTAAAAAGAGTAAGGAATTTTGAAAGCTAAAGAATTCAAGGTATTTTCTAAAAATCTCATGACCCATTTGGCCTCACAGAATCCTGAGCCCATGATAGATTTGGATATTTCAAAGCAAGCAGTCTTGAATGCTAAAAGATAGTGAACCCATTCAAATAAAACGCCCACTTTCACAACCTCTTAACCCAGTGTGCCATACTTGCTTTAAATGTCTTCCCTGAATTCATCTGTGCCTGAAACTAAGCATGATAAATTTCAATGGAAAAGGAATTGAGGAAATTATAATGTAGTGTGGAAAATAAAGCTGGAAACATCACTTAACTAAGGCGTTGCTAAGGAACTGGAAAGACTCAAAAATCTCCTTAATGGGCTGCTACAGGATCAGAAATGATACACAGCAAAGTGATAGTCTAATTGTATTTGCATAAACAGACCTGAACTTCTGTATTGTATCCCTTCCCTAGGAGTGCCACAGCAATAGTTTGAAAGTGACTAGAATCTCAGCAGTTTGAAATTGATTAGGAAAACACTGCTTGTCAGAGCACAGATATCATCATCTACTGCTGACTGTTGAAGGGGAGTGGATGCAGAAATTCTAGCCAAGAAAGTGAGAAGCCCTCTGGCAAATTAACATCAGATAAAACGTGAACAGAATTATGCTCTATTTGACTGTCTTACACCGGGTTTCAGATTTTTAATAAGGATTGTTTAAACCTCTTTCCAAAAGCACAGAGGAATTCTTGCCCTAGTACAATGGTTCCTCAACCAGGCGTACGCAGAGGTTTTCCAGGGGTACATCAACTCATCTAGATATTTGCCTAGTTTTACAACCAGTTACATAAAAAGCACTAGTGAAGTCAGTACAAACTAAAATTTCATATAGGCAAGGATTTGTTTATACTGCTCTATATATTATACACTGAAATGTATAGTACAATATCTCTATTCCAAGTGATTTATAATTGTATGGTAAAAAATGAGAATAAGCAATTTTTCAGTAATAGTGTGCTTGTGCCAATTTTGTATTTTCAATATCTGACTTTGTAAGCAAGTAGTTTTTAAGTGAGGTGAAACTTGAGGATATGCAAGACAAATCAGAGCCCTGAAAAGAGTACAGTAGTCTGGAAAGGTTGAGAGCCACTGCCCCAGTATATTAATTTCTGTTGTGAAATCCCATAACTAATGTAAAATGTTGGTTGCCTTATGTGGCATATGGGTGCTGTAGGATTTTCTGAACGTTTTGACTTCGATATTTAGCTTTTTATTTCAAGGATTTTGTAGGCACAGCTCTTATGTCAATTTTTCAATGGTTAATGCACAAAATTAGTGATTTGTCCTGCATTTTGCAAACTGTAATGATTTCACATCCTTAAATGTAATCAAAAGGTTCATAAGTAGTCAACACACTTGTTACACAAAATGTTTGTTTAATCACTTTGGTTTAAGCTTCTTTGTTCAACAAAAAAATTAGAACTTTCCCTTACTCAGTTCAAATAGATTCTCCTAGATGTAGTCAAAGTGACTGACAGAGGTGGTGAAAAGTATTTGGTCTGCGGTTTTTCTCATAAAAGATTGAAGGGGGGAGTGAATTCATGCTATTAAATAGAATCCTCATAAAGGATACTTACCCCAAGTGCATGAGTCAGTCCATATTCTTATGAAGTTCTCCTTTCCTAGTGCACTTGTCTTCTGCATAGCATACACAGCACTAAATGTAACAATTTCTAGTTTGATTGGCAGTTCATAGTATGGGAAGGTGATTTAACAACATTACTGTTCTAACCTTTGTAACTCTTATTCTAATGCAACACACTATAGTGCTAGCATGTTTCCATATGTCAGATTAGTGCTTCTCATACTTTTGGTACACTTGAGAGAGTCCTTGCCAAGCTCTGCAAACTAGCTGCTTTTTGGAAAGGAGCATAGTTCTGAATGATGAGCGACAGACTTGCAGACTCACTGCTGCCTCAGGGTTAGATTAAAAGCAGTTTGAGTTGCAAATACATGAAGTCATGGAGCCAGGGGGTCAGTGCACTGAGGGAAGAAAAAAATGTTTACAGTCTGGTTCCAGTCTGTTTTGCACATAAAACATCTGAAGTTTATAGATGCTTCCAGAGTTTAAATAGTAATTGGGAGGTGGCAGTTTGGTCTTGGATAGTACGTGGTCAGTACTTGTTCCCAGTTGATTTCTGTAGTAGTTAGAGGATGCCCTGGCCTGAAATGTGTCAAATCATTGTAGAATGAGATTCCAAACAGTCATAGTTCAAAAGTACGTATGTGCCATGCCCCATCCTCCCACCCGCTGCAGGCAAGTACTTCCATAAATGGCTCTAAGATTTTATATGGAGGGAGAAGATGAAGAAACTTCTGCACTAAGGAAGTGCAACAATAATCATTTTGACAGAACATCCCATTTCTTTACTTTCATGGGTTGGCTTCTATTCTGGATCTGGCAAACTAAAACAGCTGAGTGCTTAGTATATAGATCATTTGGTATCCTGGCACTTGCAAGTCCTTCACGTCACACCCAGCATATTTCCCTTTTTTTTTCCATATTCCTTGGGCTGACTTGAACCTCTGTGGAAGAGGTTGGAATGGTCTTAAGGGGGTCATCCTCACAGTTTGAAGCAGTGCTGTGGCAAAACTGTGAGCTATAGTGATGTCTTACATCCTTAAGTTTTTGTCAGAGTTTAAAAACTTGCTCCAGGCTCAACAGATGTTGGGCTTTGGATTTTGTCCTTAAACTCTGTGTGCATGTACAAAATCTCTCCACAGCTCAGAGCTGTTTAACTTTTGTTGAAGCCTTGGATTGGTTGGGTGATTCTAATGTGATATGATGCATCTTGCTGTCTGGGTCTCTGGCTTGAAAGTACAGGTTGAACTTCTCTAATCTGGCACTCCCTGGTCCGGCAACATCTATGGTCCGGCATAGACGTCGACTCTGTGGGTGCTCCAGGGCTGGAGCACCCACGGGGAAAAATTAGTGGGTGCGGAGCATCCACCAGTGCCAAGCTCCCCCCTCCTCTCGTGTGCCAGCAGCCCCATGCTTACCAACTCCTCCTCCTCCCTCCCAGCATTTCCGGAGCCCCGTGAACAGCTGATTCTCAGCATTCAAGCTCAGGGAGAGAGGGGGAGGACCTGGGGCTGGTAGCTGGGACCCAGGCGGGGAGGCTATGCTGGGCGCAAAGCCTATGGGTGCTGCAGCACCCCCACCACCACCACTGCTTCCCACACCTATGGAGACCCACTGGCACTCTGCATTGACCTCCCACCAAATTCTCTGGTTTGGCACCAGTCAGGTCCGAACGGTGCCAGACTAAAGAGGTTCAACCTGTATCTCCAGTTGTTAGTGACTGAAAGCTGTTACATGATGGCCGTTTGCAAAACAAGCTGGAGTTTTGCATCTGGTTCATAGGAAAATTGTGCTTGTTCTCACTCTGAAGCAGTAGTAAGTGAGTTTGCAAGTTTTGTTTATTTAAAATAGTTTTCTCCTCCCCTCTTACCACCTCTCCCCTGCCAAAGTGCACACAACCCCAGCTTGTTTGTACACCGCCTGGCAGGTTTCTTTTTTGGGCATTTTAGAGAGAATTAAAACCCTTATTGATTGCCTGTTGGGGAGAGGATAATTAAAAACTGGAACAGCTTGCTTTATTGTCAACTGAGCTGTGGCTATGGTATCTCTGGTACTTAAAATCTTAACTTGATCATATTTCTTTGAACAGAGTTATATGGGGTTAATTAGGATAGTATTCAGTGAACTCTGAAATAATGAAAGTGTTAATTGGAGCAAATCTAAGACTAATTACAGGAGATGTTTACTAAATTCAAATTAGTGAGTTGTTTTGAATAACCAGTGCAAAATCAGTTTTAGGATTTAAAATAACAAATTGACACCTTGGATTAATGAAGTGCTTTTGTTGGACTGCATGTTAAGTTAGAACAGGGATCGGCAACCTTTGGCATGCGGCTCGCCAGGGTAAGCACCTTGGCAGGCTGGGCCGGGTTGTTTGCCTGCCGTGTCCACAGGTTTGGCCAATCGTGACTCCCACTGGCTGTAGTTCGCCACTCCAAGCCAATGGGGGCTCCGGAAAGTGGCAGCCAGCACATCCCTCGGCCCGCGCTGCTTCCTGCAGCCTCCATTGGCCTGGAGCGGCGAACCGCGGCCAGTGGGAGCCGCGATCGACCGAACCTGCAGACATGGCAGGTAAACAACCCAGCCTGAGCTGCGTGCCAAAGATTGCTGATCCCTGGGTTAGAATCACTGTCGTGTCCATCCCTGCTTCTCCTCCTATTTGCAGCAATTTGGATTGCTTTATGACAACTACAGCAGATGTTTCTGTAGAAGAGTAATATCCAGAAAGTATTTGGTGTTTTTAGTATATTTTATGTAGAGTAAAAGCTCAAAAGAGAATAGAACAGCATTTGTTCTCCATGGGACCATGGTTTGGGAACCCCTAGATTAGTCTGATTCTGCAGTAAATGGTGGATGGGAGATTAAACAGGTATTACCAGTTTACAACCTCCTTTTTAAAAGCTTCTTTCCCCTTGTTTCTGCTAACATGGTTAATGTTCAAACTGAAAATGTTAAATTTGTTTCACCAATTACTTGTTTGACCTCCTTTGTTTTCCTTGTCAGTTGCACTTTAACTCATGTTTAGTTTCACTTTTTAGTTTTCATGTAAGTATCAAGTTAGTGTAATGGTTGGATCACAAATCCCACAGAGGTCTCTCTTTAAAAAAATCCAAATTACAGTTTGAGTTTTGGAAAATAGTGCTGTTGCTTATTTCTTGTGAAATCCTTTCAACAAATAATAAATGCGAGGCGTAATCTACGTGATAGGAATCAACTCTACTGTTAAAGAGACACTTTCTGCTGAATGAACAGTGAGCAGTAACAAGCAAAACATTCACATTTAATTCTGTTTTGAGTCTAAAGTTTACCTTGTTCTTTCAGGGCAGATACTGAGATAGGAGTTGTGTTAAAGCAGTCTAGAAGTGAAGCCTTCTCTTCCACAACGGAGTTCTGATTGGGGTTTGGCTTTTTTTCTAAGCATGTAATGTTGTGCACAGAAAGTGCTTAAAAAAGAAAAAGAAAAAAATAAGATGTTTTGAGCAGAGGTGGGACGAGCTGTGATGTGCTTGTTACTGACATGCTTACCCCAGGAAAAGTACTTTGGTGGTGGTAAAACAGGAGAATTTCAGTCAGAGATTCAATCTGTCTAGGGAGCTACACAACCAATCTAACACTTAGTCAAAAATCAGAAATCACCCTAAATTGCATATTACAAACTTAAAAACTGAATATCATACTAATGTATTCAGGAACTGTGACGAGTGATGTATTGTTTTTTGTATCTGATCTCTATATACAGTATCAGTGCTTTAGCTACTTCTAAATTACATTAGACAAAGATTTTTTGTTTACAGTTTTAGGCCTTGACACTGCTACATTTAAAACTGTACAAGCAGTAACCGTGTTTTGACACACTGTATTCTTGAATGGCTTTCTTGCTATTTTGATCAGATGTGACTGGAGCTTTTACTGACACTGCTCTTTGACTAGTCTAGCACTTTTGTCTAACTGATTTTTAAAAAATCTGTTTTAGAGAAGGGACAGCCTCTTCAGAGGCTAGAGGATAATAGTGGTAGTTGGTACACAAGTTGTTTCCCTTCTTCCACTGACTTGTGTGATGTTGGGCAGGTTGCTTAACCTTCCAGTGCCTCAGTTTCCCTATCTATAAAACAGGGAATATTCACCCGAGGCCCTGCGTTCCTTGGTGAAAGGCACTTCTAGCAGTATCCACATGGGAAGCAGTACAAATTTAATAAAAATAGGCAAAGATTGTATACATGAGAGGAACCCACTACTGAACTGTGGAAAGGTGGGAGGAGTGACTAGAGTGAGAGTAGTTGGATATGAGGTGAGGGGGGGATTACGCCATAGAATCCCTGAAAACTCAATGGGAAGTTGTTAATGGATTCTTGGCTGAACTAGGAAGTCAGTGAGTGACTGATGTGGTGATGGTCCTACCAATGTCTGCAGAGTAGCCTACCTATGATGTTAGACATTCTAAAGTTCACATGGCTTCAGGAGGCCATGAGGCTGGAATTGGCATAGCTGTGGCTGTATATGAATGTGGCTTTCAGTGGATGTAGGATCAGGAGTTCAAGGTCAAACTCTCACTCAGTCTTGATGACAAAGGACTTTAATCTGGCCTAGTTTTATTGGTTTAACAAACACAAACCCAAGGAAATTCAGAGTTGAGGTGACTGTCTAACTCAGCAATAACTGAACTATATTTATTGCTAAGATTCCAAAATACTGCAAATGTTACTTAACATTGATGGCAGCAGTGTTGCTTCATGATCAACCCACTTTGAAATGAGCTGTATGCGTTTGGGGAAATGAAAACTAAAGGCCCCTTGCTTTGCTAAACCCACACACACCTGCTATGTATTTGGATAAAACAGTAACCAAAAGCATGCACACTTAAACTGTAGTTTTGAGGTTTATTAAGGTGCTGGGATGCTACAGAATTAAGGATCCTAACTTCCCCCCAACCCTGTTTTCATAACCAGGCTATCTGTGTTAGTTTTCATGGTTTGGGCACTATCTGCACCCCAGACACACCCTCTAATAGTATTAACATTGTGATTACCTGTTGCTCTTAGCGCTGGCCAGGGCTTCTGACTACTTAGCCTTTTCTCCTCTTCAAAGTACAAATAATGTAGGGGAACAGGAAACATTGATAGTGAAGAAATTAATACTGAGTGGGTTCCTTAAATTCCAGACCACTTGCAATTAGAAATGTCCTTGGTTTCTCTTTCTTGCCCTACTCAAGGATAATCCAGTTCCTTGGGGGAAACCTGCAGGTTTCCTCTTAACATAACATAAGACTGGCCGTACTGGATCAGACCAAAGGTCCATCCAGCCCAGTATCCTGGCTACCGACAGTGACCAATGCCAGGTGCCCCAGAGGGAGTGAACCTAACAGGTAATGATCAAGTGATCTCTCTCCTGCCATCCATCTCCACCCTCTGACAAACAGAGTCTAGGGACACCATTCCTTACCCTTCCTGGCTAATAGCCATTAATGAACTTAACCACCATGAATGTATCTAGTTCTCTTTTAAACCCTGTTATAGTTCTAGTCTTCACAACCTCCTCAGGCAAGGAGTTCCACAGGTTGACTGTGTGCTGTGTGAAGAAGAACTTCCTTTTATTTGTTTTAAATCTGCTGCCCATTCATTTCATTTGCTGTTCTAGTTCTTATATTATGGGAACAAGTAAATAACTTTTCCTTATCTACTTTCTCCACATCACTCATAATTGTATATACCTCTATCATATCCCCCCTTAGTCTCCTCTTTTCCAAGCTGAAAAGTCCTAGCCTCTTTAATCTCTCCTCATATGGGACCCGTTCCAAACCCTTAATCATTTTACTTGCCCTTCTCTGAACCATTTCCAATGCCAGTCTATCTTTTTTTTGAGATGAGGACACCACATCTGTACGCAGTATTCGAGATGTGGACATACCATGGATTTATATAAGGGCAATAAGATACTCTCCATCTTATTCTCTGTCCCTTTTTGAATGATTCCTAACATCCTGTTTGCTTTTTTGACTGCCGCTGCACACTGTGTGGACGTCTTCAGAGAACTATCCACAATGACTCAAAGATCTTTCCTGATAAGTTGTAGCTAAATTAGCCCCCACCATATTGTATGTATAGTTTATTTTTTCCAATGTGCATTACTTTACATTTATCCACATTACATTTTGTTGTCCAGTCACTTAATTTTGTGAGATCTTTTTGAAGTTCTTCACAGTCTGCTTTGGTCTTAACTGTCTTGGGCAGTTTAGTATCATCTGCTTCCTGGCTCTCTGAGCTCTGGTCAAGTGAAAAAAATCTTTAAGTTTTATCTGCAAACTTTGCCATCTCACTGTTTACCCCTTTCTACAGATCATTTATGAATAAGTTGAATAGGATTTGTCCTAGCACTGACCCTTGGGGAACACCACTAGTTACCCCTCTCCATTCTGAAAATTTACCACTTATTCCTACCTTTTGTTCCCTGTCTTTTAATCAGTTCTCAATCCATGAAAGGATCTTCCCTCTTGTCCCATGACAACTTAATTTACGTAAGAGCCTTTGGTGAGGGACCCTGTCAAAGGCTTTCTGGAAATCTAGTACACTATGTCCACTGGATCCCCCTTGTCCACATATCTTTTCACCCCTTCAAAGAACTCTAGTAAGACATGATTTCCCTCTTCCACATGTTTAAAGTAGACGTATCAGTCCAATGTTGTTCTGTTGGATCTGCATCCAAACTGGGACAGGTGAATAAAAACATGTACACTTAGGCTATGTCTACACTACATACATTTTAGCGACACAGCTGTGCCACTACAGCCATACCACTAAAAGGCACACCGCGTAGCTGCTGTTTGTCTGCAGGAGAGAGCTCTCCTGCCCACAAAAAAACTCCTCTCCCCCTCCCCCCCCCCCAAACAAGCTTTGTGGGCAGGAGAGCTCTCCTGACAAAGCCCTGCTCACACCTGTGATTTTTGTCAGCAAAACTTTTGTCATTCGGGGGAGGAGGGTTTCAGACCTCTGAAGGACAAAAGTCCTTCAGGTTCCAGTGCAGATAATGCCTCTGGGCTTTTCTACACTGGCACTTTACAGTATTGCAACTTTCTCTCTCACTCGGGGGTGTGAAAAAACACCCCCTGAGCGCTGCAAGTTTCAGCGCTCTAAAGCGCCAGTGTAGACCATGCACCAACGCTGGGAGCTATTCCCCTTGTGGAGGTGGGATTTTTTTAGCTTTCTCCCAGTGCTATGCCATGACCGCACAAGCGTGGCAGTGCTTTAATGTTGCCAGTGAAGACGTATCTTCAAGTTGTGTTATTTCAAAGTCTTAGGGCTCTTTAAAGGCTATCCCTATTGAACAAATAGCAAAACACACATGCTCTACTAAAGTCCTTTAAAATTTAATTGTGAGAACAACTTGGCCTGGTTTTAATTTTGATTACTTGGTTTGCATGTAAATTAACTCACTTTGTTTTTGTCAGTGAATTGGTGCCACTCAGTAACTATTCTGGTTTAAAGGGAGCATTCATTCGTTTGCTGTGCGTTTCAGTCCAAGGAAAAGTTATTTACTTGTTCCCATAATATAAGAACTAGGGGCCAAAATGGTTACTTTCCTTTAAATGCTAGCAGTATACTTGGGCCGTTAGCAGTTTGTTTGTTGTTGAAAGTTTTAGCTTTTAAGAGGAGTTCCCAAGAAGTGTATTAGACTTTGGGAGCTTGCTAATAGTTTTTATAACCCACTGGTGTCTCATGTAAGAAGAATGACTGAAAGCACATCTAGTTATTGCTGCTGTCTTTTGGTGAAGGAAAATTGGACTATGCATCTATGACTTAGGTAGAAACAGGCTGGATTTGTAAAAACTTAATACAACACTGAAAGGAAAGCTGCTGGTTAGAATGTCTGCCTTCATAAGGACATATTAGGTGTTTTCCTCATAATTTGTTTGAAACATAACTTGTGTGATCACACTAAAAATAGTTTGCTTTGACTTTCTTCAGTAGAGATCACAAGACTTCAGGAGGCACACAAGCTGTCTGAATCAAACCTTTCTGAAAATGGAATACTTGACAGTTATGAATCAAGTTATTTAACAGTGAGCTTCCTGTGGTTTACACAGACTTCTGAATCAGAGGGAGGATTGAGGTCTGCAGCTGAGCTGAGCCTGGACAACTTTGATTCCAGTTAAACAAAAGAACACATCTATGAGCATTCAAAGCAATTGGCTGAAATCCAAGAGAATGATAGAGGTCTATTTTAGTTTTGTACCAAAGGTGCAAAGGCTGATGTTCGAACAGAGGAAGATCTTGTAAGGCCACCCTGCAAACCTAATCTCCAGAAAGCCATGCATCTTGCTGTATCATAGTGAGTGTATTTTAAAATACTGCTTTATCACACCACTCGTTGCTTGAGCACATTTGTCACCAAAGTGAAACACTTCAGCACATAAGTTGTCATGCAGAATTCTGTCCTTGGATCAAGTTGTTTTACCTCTTCACTGATATTAGCATCTTCATGTTTATACTTAACCATTCCCTCATTATGCGAGATCCTTGAACTGTGAAAATAAAGCTTAACAGCATCTTTCAAGCAATGTGTAGATATACCACTCTGACAATGAATTTATGTAAACCACGCTTTTGGAGATCACTGCTTGAAATTCCCATATTTTCAAATGTCAGAACAAAGTAGCGTTCGCTTCAATTTCAAGTACATTGAGGCTCCCACTTAAGCTTTGCCTTAGCCGCGCGATAATGTTGTATATGTCTGACCAAACCAATGCCTCGTTTACACTTAAAATGTAGGCTGACATAGCTACATCAGTTGGGGTTGAAAAATCCACACCGTTGAGTAATGTACCTATGTTGACATAACCCTCAATTACAGATGCAGCTAGGTCGACAAGAAAATGCTTCTGTCAACCTAACTACCATTACTCAGGGAGGTGGTGTTCCTATACCAACAGAAAAACCCCATCCATTGGTGGAGGTTGTGTCTGCACTATGTGGTTATGCCACCGTAGCTACAATGCCATAGCTATGCTGGTCTAATCCCCATAGTGTAGACATTTCCCAAGTTAAGGGAACCATGCTAGAATGCGAATTTTCCAACTCATTACATCCCTGATTCTGCTAAGTTGATCCCTATCTCAGTTTTGTAACAGTTCCCTGAAGCAAAACTTGAAAATTCGGTTTGTGTTGGGGTTGAGAGTTTTTTGGTGGGTGTGTTTTTTGGGGTTTGTTTTTCAACTTTGATTTTAAAAAAGTAAGTCCTGAAAGTTTGTGTTAACCTTAAAATATCAAAAATCCAAGTCTTGTCTTCGTTGACTTTTGCTCATGGACTTGGTGGGTTTTTTTTTTAAAACTGATCTTTATTTTCCAGAAATATACAAACTTATTCTCTCATTTCTCCATCTTCTTCTTCTACTTCTCTGATGTACAGGACGTTGTTACATCTTATAAAACTTCACCAAGGTGTCCTGACAACGCACCATCTATGTATTCTTCCGTGTTTGCAAGCTGCAAGCTGCATGTTCATGTAGCCGTCGACAGACACCAGGTAGCGGATCTCAGGATAGATGATGAGCTTTTAGCTTAGTTTAGGAAATAGAGGTATTGAGTTTTTAACAAAGGTTTCCTGTCTCACAAGTGCTCAGTAGGCACTAGAGTTTAAATGAGTGTTAAATTGGAGTTAAAAAATGTCTGTTCCCCTTTCAGTCACTTGGATTTGTCTTTCATGATGACACTTCACTAGTTTTCCAGTCACCATAGACTTGGTGTGCCCTCGACTTTGTTCTCATTTTCTAATTCTTACTAGTGCCGCTCTAGCAGTACTGTGAGCACTCGCTTAGATGGGGCGACTCTTATTCTTGCATCATGTCATTTAGATATACTCTGAGCAGCTGTTGGAAAAAAGATTGTTTGGGATCTTTGGATGCAAACTGATATAAATACTAAAGTTCTCTCAAATGCAAACTAAACTGGGGGAAAAAATTCCTAATCTTTCACTTAGCCATCCTGGGTATTACAAGTAACAATAGTAGATTTAAAGAAAAAAATTAGATGTGACTGTATCCTTTAAACAGAATTGTAATAGTTGCTGTCTTAGTCCTCTTAAATAAGGGCACACTTGTCCTTTAATCCACATAATATGCATAAGACTTTTCTATCCTCTGTATTATTAAAAAAAAAAGGTGTATTAGTGAAGAATATTGTCTTATTTTTGGCCTCAGTAGGTCTCATCATATCCAGTTACTATACCCCCCCCCCTCTCTCTCTCTATATTTATATATACATACACACACACACACAGCCCTGAAAGGAATTATTAAATGTGCCATATTGTCCTTGTACCCCTCTCTCTCTATACACACACACACACACACACACACACACACACACACACACACACACACACACACACACACCCCTGAAAGGAATTATTAAATGTGCCATATTGTCCTTGTATCTTACCTGTACATTCCAAGTGCTCTGTGGGGACTAGATATTCTATTTTTTCATGAGTGATATTTACTGGCTTTGCATGATTGGGAATAGTGTGTTTGAGCAATTCTTAAATCTACCCAAACTTTCTTATTAGACCATTCAGCATGGACGACTAAGTGAACAATGGTGGGGCTGTAGTCAGAGCAGTGCTTAGTCCACTAAAATTGAAGGGGTGCAAGGGAGGCTGAAATGATCAGTAGTCAAGACTCTAACTTTGAGTTGTGTAATGTATAGAAATGACCTGGGTAAGGAGAAAAGACTCTAAAGCTAGAGACACAAGGAGGAAAATGTAAATTGAAGTCCACAAGAACTGAGACTCTTACCTTCTTAGAGGTAATATAAGGTTGAAGCCTATTGTCGGGAAGTTTGCCCCGTTGCTGTCCCATCGGTTGTGTGAATGGATTTCGGTAGATAGGGTGGCTATCATTCCAGCCCAGAGCATGGACTCTCAGGGTACGTCTTCACTAGCAATGCTAAAACGCTGCCACAGCAGCACTTTAACATGGCTTGTGTAGTCGCCGCGGCATAGTGCTGGGAGAGAGCGCTAAAAAATACCTCCATGAGGGGAATAGCTACCAGCACTGGGAGCGCGGTCTACACTGGCACTTTACAGCACTGAAACGTGCAGCGCTCGGGGGTGTTTTTCACACCCCTGAGCGAGAAAGTTGCAGTGCTGTAAAGTGCCGGTGTGGACAAGCTCTCAGGTTAAAGAAGTGGGGGAGGAAAATCTATACTTTTATATAAAAGCATCCTTGTAACTGGAATATTTATTTCCTTTTGTTTTGTTTCATAGCTTTTTCTGACTCTCTCTTAAAATGGCCATCTTCAGGACACATCTTCTGATGCAGCAGCAAACAAGCTAAAAACCCAAGTAGAAGTAGCTTTCTCAATGCAGCTGTTGAAGCTTTTGAGCATTAGTTTGTAAACGTACTGTCAAATGCGTAGTTATAGAGCATTGCCATTACTGTGTGCTAATGTATTTTGCATTCATGTGATCAGGAAATCCCCTCTTCTGGAAAGCAGCTTTTGGTGCTGCTTTATGACCTTTATATGCTGTGGTTTAGGTTGTGTGCTTTAACAGAACAATCACTAGTGTGGCAATAAGCTCTCAGGACTTAAGTGAAAAGGTAGTAACAAATTCATTTAAATGCAGAAGAGTTAAGGCCTCATTAGAGCAATATAGATTCCTTAGACCCCACTATTCTGTTTGATTTAAAAGTTATCTTTGAAGGTTCTTGGGACAACATTAGACTATCTAAGTCCATATTTAGGTACCTAAATAGTCTGATTCCGCCCCCCCCCCCCAAAAAAAAAAATGTTGAGCACCTAACAGGCCCCATTAGAGCCTAAATAAGGATTTAGGAACTTAACTTTAAACATGCTTTTTAAAAAATCTTGTCCTAAATCTTTAAGGTAGAAAAGGTGTTTTGGATTAAGAAAAGATGGAGTCAGGAGACCTGGCATTTCCTGGCTCTGCTGCAAACTTCCTGTCTTCGAGCAAGTTGCTTTTCTATATTTTTCCTCATCTGTCTAATAGGAATGCCCGCCCACCTCTCCCTCACAATTTATGAAGCACTGAGCTTTTGTAGTAGATGGCATTGCAAGTGTGAAGTCATGTAGTCCTGTAGTCATGCTGAACAACCACTGCCTTCCTCCAGCAAACTTTGAAATCTGTTACTGTTTTCCAATACTGTAGTTTGTCAGTTTATGAAAAGTATGTGACATTAAACCCGATATAATATTATATATGATAGTGGTTCTTTAAATACTCGTCTCAGTGTCTGTCCCTTTAAGTACATCAAGCATAGGATGACTCACACCGAAGTCCCTGCCTTGTCTAATTAAAGGCTTGGGTTTTAAAACTGCAGTTTTACTGTGAGTATGGTGTATACTTGCACCAGGTGACTTCTACTCCTACAAATGAAAAAGCTGGCAAAGATACTTAACTTCTGAGCCTGTCAGAACTAGTCAGAAGTTTCTGGTGTCTTGATTACGTTAATGTCCTAATGCCTGCTCAGACTTCCCATTTTAATGTTGTCTGCTCTGGAAAGGACTGACCTTCTCCATCATTTTTTAAAATATTCATTCTTAAGCAAGGGACCTTATCCAAGATATAACTCTGCTCCCTTATCTTTAGTTCTGTTATGACTAAATGTAGTACCTCCTAATCTTGAATATTTTACGTAATTCAAAGTCTCTTGATGCGCAGATTAATTTTATGTACTGCAAAATCTAGTTGACTTCCTGCGCTTACCTTCACTGGCAGAGTAGTATAGACTGCTCTCTAATTGAATTGATGGCCAAGTAAGCCATATTTGGATTGCTTTGTAGTTAAGAATTGGTGAAGTGTAACTTGTTATGACACTAACTATCTCAACAAGGCATTTCAGTTATAACACTCTAAGTTTGTCATTTGGCATCAACCAAAAATAGAATTATTCAAGCATCTATAAATTTTAGTATTTGCACCTGAGGGTGTTCAGAATTGCAATTGCCACATGCAAGGGTTGGTATTGTCTTGAATTTGAAAGATAGTCTGTTCAGGAGAAGAAATATTATACAGAATTGCAGCGTGGACCACTATTCATAACTTCCTAAACAAGGTGTGCTTATCCAGGTGGTCTTTGGCAAGAAGGCTTATATCAATGTTTTAGATTCATCCATTCATTGTGGTTTTACCTTTCCATCTGTTGCTACTTGCTATGCTCAACAGCTAGCAGGGCCTGTAGAAATGGGAGCTGACTTCATTGTGCAGTTTAAATGAGCTTATCTCAGTTGACCTGTATGTACCCAGGCAGCTATATACAGACTACTCAGGAATAGCAACAAATATTAAATGCAATATTTTATGCTGAAGTTGAGTCTGAGGTTTCTACAGTGATTACCCAAATGCACAGCCCTAATAAAAATGTGACCATCCTAAACTTTAAAATAGTTCTTTTTAACTATTACAAATTAGACTGTCCCTGCTTTTTTACATGGTTGAATATTAATCTCCATTAGTATCAAGCTCATTAAACTTCTTTACATACAGTTGCATACAGAATTTAGAAAAGTCGGTGACTAAAGCTTTTATACCAAGAATGTTTTTGGTTTCAGTAACTGGACTTCAGAATGTAAACTGCTGTGACCAAGTATGCCATCTGTGAAAAACACTGATGAGTTCATTTTGTTTTTTAGGGGGAATCTGTAAAATATTTCCTGGACAACTTGGATAAACTTGGAGAATCGGTAAGTTTAATTTAGTTGGGAAGTTTAAATCCAGGTTAGTCTTGGATATCATTAGGGATTTTGTTGATTCAGTTTAAATATGTAACTTGTATGTGGTAATTGGGGAATAGTGCTTTCATCTTGTTTTAGTAATTTACATGTCCTACAGGTTGACTGGTAAAACAGTCAAACATGAGTGGCTGTGGGTATGGATAGGGCCGTACCAAATTCGCAGTCCATTTTGGCCAACTTCATGATCGTAAGATTTTAAAAATCCTAAATTTCATGATTTCAGCTATTTAATTCAAAAATTTCATGGTGTTGTAATTCTAGCGGTCCTGATCCAAAAAGGAGTTGTGGGGATGGAGGGGGACAGTGCTACTGTAGGAGGGGTTGCGGTACTGCTACCCTTACTTCTGTGCTGCTGCTGCTGGCGTCGCCTTCAGAGCTGGGCGGCTGGAGAGCGGCGGCGGCTGGCTGGAAGCCCAGCTCCAAAGGCAGAGCTGCTGCTGCCTGAAGACCTGGGCCTTCAGTCAGCAGCGGCCACTCTCTGGCCACCCAGCTCTGAAGGCAGCAGCACAGAAGTAAGGGTGCCATGGTATGGTATTGCCACCCTTACTTCTGCGCTGCTGCTGGTGGGGTGCTGCCTTTAGAGCTTGGCGGCCAAAGAGCAGCAGCTGTTGGCCAGCCTTCCAGCTCTGAAGGCAGCACCCTGCCAGCAGCAGCGCAGAAGTAAGAGTGGCAATACCGTGACACCCCTAAAATAACCTTGCCCCACATACACAACTCCCTTTTTGGTCAGGACCCCCAATTTGAGAAACACTGGTCTCCTCTGTGAAATCTGTATAGTCTAGGGTAAAAGCACACACAAGACCAGATTTCACAATCCGTGACACATTTTTCATGGCTGTGAATTTGGTAGGGCCCTAGGTATGGAGTAGAATAGGGTGATTGTCCTGTCTGGTAAAACCCGCAGAAAACAGCATGATAGTGGCAAGGAAAAGTCTGTGGATACAAATTGCAGAGTCAAGCAACAACCACGGAACTCTACAGAATATATGAAGTCAGTAATTTTTCCATAGAAAGCACATGGTGCTGCTGTGTTCTGAAAATGTCTGCGGAAATAGCACTGTTTCCATATTTGTTGTACTTAATTTGAAAATCAGATGTGCTCTTTTTACAAATAAAAAAATATGGCTTTTTCTACCAAGCTCCCACTGGGATCTAAAAGTCGAGCTGGATTTACTGGGTTCACATATCCCTTTCAATAAAGGTTCTGACGTTAGCTACTCTCTAACTATTCTGATGATGCATGAGCCATGTTTAAATCCAGCTCAGCTTCTTCTAACACTACTAATAGGATTCAGAAGTGGTAAGCTTATTTCCATGCACACCGGGAGCAGATCTGTTAAATACGGTGGTTTTATTTTTAGTCATTCTTATGACCATAAATGTACATTACAGAAAAAAAAATTAATTTGCTCTTTACAAAGTGGTTATCCAGATTGTGTATTTTGGTGTCCTGAATTTGCTAGTAACACTGTACGTCCATTGATCTGGATGGCTCTGGGACAGTACAGATCTAATTATTGACACTCAAAGATGCCTCTTGCTAGAAAACTGTGCTTAGATGTAAGAAACCTCTAGAACAAGAAATTGTGACTGTACGGATCACTGTTACGTTTTATAATGTGCCTGGCATACAACACAGTTAATATAAATTTAACATGGGATGGAATCTTTGTGTCTGCTTTGGAAAATGTTTCAGCGTTCCATTTTCCATGGGATTGTATTGCCTCCTAATAATGACAGCCATTTTGATTGTAATTTTTGGCTCATGAGCTTGTGTGTATATTCATGTCCAGCGGTCTTGTTTTGCAGAACTTGTGCCTGAAAATTGGCCTTACAATGGGAAGATAACATCAAACCTAACTGCAGAGACACTGCATCTCTGTTATATTCCCAGCCATAGGTGCCAACTCCGGGGGTGCTCTGGTGCTGGAGCTCACACATGCCCCAGGGGGGGGGAAGGGTCCTCAGCACCCCATCAGCCACAGCTGTTTGGCATCAGGGGGAGGGCAGAGAGCCACGGGCAGGCTCAGAACTCTGGGAGGGGGTGGACTGGGGGCAGGAAGAGGCAGAGTGAGGGCAGGGCATTGGAGGGAGGCGAGGAGCGAGGGCGGGCCTTGGTGCAGCACCCACAGGGAAAAATAAAGCCAGCACCTATGTTCCCAACAAATGCTTTGAAGCCTAATAATACCCGATACTTAAGAACATAAGAACGGCCACACTGGGTCAGACCAATGGTTCATCTAGTCCAGTATCCTGTCTTCCAATAGTGGCCAGTGTCAGGTGCTTCAGAAGGAATGAACAGAACACTCGGAGATTGCCTGATCCATCCCCTATTGTCTGCTCCCAGCTCCTGACAGTCAGAGGCTAGGGACGCCCAGAGCATGGAGTTACATCCCTGACCATCTCGACTAATGGCCATTGACGGTCCTATCCTCTATGAACTTATCTAATTCCTTTTTTGAACCCTGTGATAGTTTTGGCCTTCACAACATCCCCTAGCAACAAGTTCCACCAGTTGACTTTGCATTGTGTGTGAAGAAGTACTTCCTTTTTGTTTGTTTTAAACCTGCTGCCTATTGATTTCATTGGGTGACCCCAGGTTCTTGTGTTGTGATAGAGTAAATAACACTTCCTCCACACCGTTCATGATTGTATAGACCTCTATCATTTCTCCTTCTTTAGTTGTCTCTCTCTGAACCATACCTCAGTCATTTTTGTTGCCTTTCTCTGTACCTTTTACAATTCAAATATATTTTTTTCAGATGGGGTGATCAGAACAGCATGCACCTAATTCTTTCTTTTCTTTTTTTGCAATGATTTTGAGTGAGGAGAGTCTAAGCTATCATCTAAACTTAAACTATATGTGGAACCAAAACAAAACCTTTCCTAACTTGATTATCAGGTTAGATCTCGCATCACTTACCGAGTCTCATTTAGAAGTTCCAACATCAGTGCTGCTTGTTTGCCTTTTGCCTTATGGCATCTGTCTGAAGCAATAAAAGGAGTACTAATTGTTTGTCTCTAGTAGCCACCCAGGTGGCTTTTTTAACTTCGTTCAGATTTTTCACACCCATTGTTATGCCTGTCCACACATTACATTTAAAACAATCATTTTGAGGGCTGCTTCTGTTTTGCAGCCACCTTAAAGTTCTTAATCAGAACTATAAAAAGGAATGATAGCAATATACGAAATTCCAGTTAACTATGCCTTAGAGTCTTTAGCTATAAATACAATAAATAACTTCATTTCTTTAGAAATTGCATCTTGAACTAAAATTATTTTAGTCACTTATCAGAATGGTGACTTTGAAAGTTGGATAATAGTATTTAATTGTAAATCACAAATCTTAAGAGGTGTAGTTTTCTTCAAAATCATTATCTTTTGACGGAAATGACTAGATATATTCAGGCAAATGCAAGGTAATTTTGTTATGAAAATGTAAATATAGCTTTGGGTAGGTTCTCTTGGTTTATTCTTTCCCATTTGTGTATTAGAGCACAGCTTTTTGCTGGAGGTTAAAGATTATTTTTGTACTTTGGAACTGTAACAGTTTATGGGTAGAAACGCTCACTACTCCTGTCTCATGCAAACAGACCGATGCTATGAAGTTACATTGTTAATGAACAGATATGACTATGGTCTCTTCTCCTTTAACATAAGGAAGCTAGAGAGATTAGCCTGTCTAAAACCTGCTCGTTCAGATTGTTTGACCAGGTCAACAGAATAAGGAAATCTGTTCTTGTTTACATACATGATTCTAACCAGGCGTGTTTATTTCAAAGCTGAATTGTAATTTTCTGTATTTTTCTGTATCTTTCTCGCTATTGGTCAAGTAGAATATTAATTGTAAACATTTTATATAGGACCTTAGCTTTGCCTAGCATGTTAGATTATGGCTATGGTCCTAGTTCTCATCAAGCTGCTACATGTGCGTGTACATGAGCAAGTATAAATAGCAACGTAGCCAGGTAGCACAGGCGGCAACAGCAGAGGAACAGCCAAGCCACGCAGGTACATACTCTGCACAGCTCTGTCGTCTCTCTGCTTCCTGTGTTACCCCAGCTAGACTGCTATTTGTATTCGTTCTAGCTCTCATTGATCTATCACGAACTTGTGTGCATGAGTAGGGGAATCATATCCCTACCTCAGCATGGACATATCCTCAGAGACATGGTCCCTGCCTTGAACAGATGCCAATCCAGATTAGGCAGACACAGTGAGTCACACTAGTAAGTGACACATTCTGATATTTCTAAGTAGGTTGGGAGAGCAGACGGTTCAGGAGTGGAAGTAGAGGGTGGAAAATAAGGCCAAAGTAGTGGGTTTTGAGGAGGCATTTAGAGGAGTTGGAGTTTGGCTCCTTGGAATGAGAATGTTACAGACCAAACAAGCAAGGTCGGAATAGGTAAGTGTGGGAGAGCAGGAGAAAAGGAAATGGCAAAGCTGAGAAAGGGGGCGGAGTCCTAAGGACAAGGTTGAGAGTGACAGGAGGTGAGATGCAGGCTGAGGAGATGATTTTTTAGCTCATGGACATGGGATGTTTCAGGGAAGCCAGTGATGGAGTGTCATTTGTACTGGCTAAAAGAACAGTAGCGTGATCCAGAACGTTGGCAGTGAGGATTGAAAGGAGGGGACGACTTAAGAAATTGTACAGGAGCAAGAAGGCCTCACAAGTCTTAAATGTGAAATAGAAAGGAAGGAATTGGTGCCCTGTGGTTGCATGTATGACAGGGAAGAGTGGATCAGACTGTGGGGATGGAGAAAGGAATTGGAAGGAGGTGAAATTCAGCTTTTTTTCCTATGCTTAGGCATTGGGAAACCTATGAGGAGATGGGAATTGATGGAATCTTCTCAGTTGGTGGTGCCTTCAACTATGCACAGACTACTTGACATTCACATTGCCCTTTACAGACTGTGTACAATTTGATTAAATGTAGCCAATTGTGAAGTAAAATGTGGTGGCTTTTATATGCCAGTAACACTAAACAGTCTTTAAGAGGGGAAGTGAAACACTTTTTTTTTTTTAATTGAAATTTAAGCTGAATGTTAATGCCCAGTTATGAGCCTAACCCAGGTGTCCTGGTCACTGATGGTGCTCTTGCGGGCATATGTCTCTTGGGAGCTCTAATAGGTGGTCAGGGTCTTGCATTTTATCTGCTGGAAAGGAATTGTAGAAATATGCTTTGTGCCCTGTTTTGTGTATTTGAAATATGTGTTTAAAAAGTCTGCTTGTCTTTTACCTTAGAAATATCAGGAATATCTGGTCTTCCCTGGCTTTGATGGAGGACCTCTTTGAGAGGGAGTTGATCTCAGGAATGTGTCTGATCTTTTGCTCCTTCACAGAAAGGGTGGTAGTGGTCACTCTGCAGCAATGACAGCCGCTCTCCCAAATGTTCATAGGGCACTGCAGTTAAGTGTGTGTGTTTTTATTTAAAAAAAAAAAGGCATTTTAAAATGCCATCTAAAAATCCTTTCTTAGTTTTCAGTCTGATATAATTTCTCAGATTTTCCCGTGTTAGTCTTTTCCTGGCAGACCATTTAATGTTGTAAAGCAAGCAGGAAAACTTATTAACCTTTCAGGCTGCTTTTATCCATGAGAAGGGCAAAAGCCCAGCTTTTTCTTCCATGGGTCACTTTTAAGACAGTAGGTGGAGTTCTAAAGGCTTCACCTTTCCTTCTGAGAAACTAGGTCACGCCGTCATGGATGTATGTCAATACCTAAAGATGAGAGCAAAGAGGGGAGTCTTGTGGTGGATCAGAAAGTTTCTTGGTAACTGGTTTTTATCAGAATCACCCAAACATCTCAGTTGTGGCCAGCTTGAATAAAAGAATCAGGAGTTTAGAGAAAACTGTTGCTGTTCCCTCATTAGTTTCACTTTTTGATTTTCATGCATTAAAACAAAGTGCTCCTTAAAATCTTCAAACCCATTTTTAACCTCCTAATTTGTAATTTCTTTTAGCAATACTTTTGTTTTAAGCTTAAACCCTTTTAAAATTTCATTTTAACAAATGTCTGTTAAAATAGAATCCCCTAATTCCCTATCTGTAAAAGCTTGCAGTGATGTATCTTCTCGTTAATTGTTTTTAAACAGTTTGTCTGAAATTTTATAACAATCCCTTATTGAAAAGAATTAAACCTTCAGGTTTTGTATAGCTTTAATTTAAAGCAAAACAGGCATATTTAGGCATTTCAAAATCTGAACTGTACTACTGTTAAATTCTAGTTTTGTTTATTTAACTATGTTTATCCAGGGGTTTCATAGATTCATAGATTATAGGACTGGAAGGGACCTCGAGAGGTCATAGAGTCCAGTCCCCTGCCCGCATGGCAGGACCAAATACTGTCTAGACCATCCCTGATAGACATTTATCTAACCTACTCTTAAATATCTCCAGAGACGGAGATTCCACAACCTCCCTAGGCAATTTGTTCCAGTGTTTAACCACCCTGACAGTTAGGAACTTTTTCCTAATGTCCATCCTAGACCTCCCTTGCTGCAGTTTAAACCCATTGTTTCTGGTTCTATCCTTAGAGGCTAAGGTGAACAAGTTCTCTCCCTCCTCCTTATGACACCCTTTTAGATACCTGAAAACTGCTATCATGTCCCCTCTGTCTTCTCTTTTCCAAACTAAACAAACCCAGTTCTTTCAGCCTTCCTTCATAGGTCATGTTCTCAAGACCTTTAATCATTCTTGTTGCTCTTCTTTGGACCCTTTCCAATTTCTCCACATCTTTTTTAAAATGCGGTGCCCAGAACTGGACACAGTACTCCAGCTGAGGCCTAACCAGAGCAGAGTAGAGCGGAAGAATGACTTATCGTGTCTTGCTCACAACACACCTGTTAATACATCCCAGAATCATGTTTGCTTTTTTTGCAACAGCATCACACTGTTGACTCATATTTAGCTTGTGGTCCACTATAACCCCTAGATCCCTTTCTGCCGTACTCCTTCCTAGACAGTCTTTTCCCATTCTGTATGTGTGAAATTGATTTTTCCTTCCTTTCGATCTCCAGTAGAAGTTGGTTGAATCAGAGTTCTCTTGACATTGCTTCACAAGTTTTTCCAAAGGTCTCATGTTGAGCAGTGAGCCCTTCATTGACTAGGATTATTAGGAAAAGATCTTTGAATAGATTAAGTGAAGAGAGACTTGCTTTTAAACTTCTCTAGGTTTCAAACATAGCTTTTTTTTCCGAAACTGCCATGAATACCGAAGCATGACATGTCTGAACAGTGAAGTATAACAAAGGGTTTATATATACCTGGAGAACAAAGCTGTGAACATAAAATTTAGCAAACTGGCTGCTCAGAGGTAAATGCACAAATCAGTAAAATGACTTCTGTGAAAATGGAGAAGCCAAAAATGCATTAGCTTTCTTTAGGGATCAGGTTCCACAACTTTGGCCTCTTGGATTCATCTGTTTAAATTCCTACACTTTGGAAACACAACTCTTTGCACTGAGTATTTTCATTCCATTGGATGTCGCTACTCATAGTGGAACGCCTAGAAACTTTCTCATGCTGCCTGTCTCCCATGAGGGAGAAAGATAACAGGGTGCTGTGCAGGCATCAAGGAGTTCCTTGTGTTTGGATTCTTTGTGATGGCATCTAGGGATTCAATAAAAACTTGGGTAGTCTCAATACCTTGTCAAAACAGTGGTTCTGTTCTTTAATTATGAATCATGATCAACTGAGCAATATGCCAAAGAGGGGGAAGCTAGTGAATGAGTGCTTACTGTTAGAATTGGTAGAATCATTCTAATGCAGCCCTCTGGGGTAAAGGGTGGCAGCCAACAAATGCATATTGTATAACAGATGGGGGAAGGAGACTTGTTACAAGAATCTGTAGTGAGGGAATAAAAGAAGCTGGTGGCATGAGAAACGGGTAATGCTCCTTCCAATATTGTTTCCCTCTGCTACGTATCAAGTGACCTTGGTAAAGTTTCAGTTCTCTAAAGCAGTGTTTCTCAACCTTTTTGATACCAAGGACCAGCTTGTTGCCGCCTTAAACTGCATCAGGGAGATCTCAGGGACTGATGCCAGTCCACGGACCGGTCGTTGAGAAACACTGCTCTAGAGGGATTCTCATTTTAGGATTGGGTGTGTTAATCCCAGCTTTAGCGCCTGAGATCTTTTTAAAATGGAATAGTGCATGGAGACTCAGTTCAAAAATAACTTTCCTTCCAGCTTTTCTAGGTCAGAAGTCTGCTAAAGCCACTATGCTCATTATTGTTCCCTAACTGGCAAACTTTGCTTTATTTTTTAGGATTATCTTCCAACGCAGCAAGATATTCTGCTGGCACGAAGACCCACAAAAGGGATTCATGAGTACGACTTTGAAATTAAAAATGTTCCCTTCAAGATGGTTGATGTAGGCGGCCAAAGATCAGAAAGGAAACGTTGGTTCGAGTGCTTCGACAGTGTCACATCGATACTTTTCCTGGTCTCCTCAAGTGAATTCGACCAGGTGCTCATGGAGGATCGGCTAACAAATCGCCTTACAGAATCACTGAACATTTTTGAAACAATAGTCAACAACCGGGTTTTCAGCAACGTCTCCATCATTCTATTTCTAAATAAGACAGACTTGCTTGAGGAAAAAGTACAAAAAGTGAGCATCAAAAACTATTTCCCAGAGTTCGAAGGGGATCCCCACTGCTTAACAGACGTCCAAAAATTCCTGGTGGATTGTTTTCGTACCAAACGCCGGGACCAACAGCAGAAGCCCCTATACCACCACTTCACCACTGCTATTAACACAGAAAACATCCGGCTGGTTTTCCGTGACGTCAAGGATACCATTCTTCACGACAACCTCAAGCAGCTGATGCTACAGTGATGTGCAAAAAGACATTTTTATTTGAATACCTTTTGTGTTTTTAAATTGTGGTTTACAACAGGAATAGAAAAATCCAGGTCCTGTCAGACTTCTCGATGTGTGGCTGAAAGCTGCTGCTGAGCACATTATTGCCAATTTCTGCTGAAATTGAGGCTTTAATCTCTTCCACTGTAGCTTTGAGTTGACTCAGTTATTTTATAGCAAACCTAAGTCCAAATAACCTGTAAGGTGACTAAACTTGACCTCCAGTGCTTGTATGTTGCAAAAAGTATATCTAGAAAATGCACTCCACCGTCAGAATTCCAAGTCCAGACTTCAGTGTAACATTCATCGGAATTACATTAGACTTGTAGTAATAGTTTTTGAAAACGGTTCCTTTTCACCTCTTCCTTAAAACTATAATGAAGACTGTGATAATATAGCTGACTTTGATTTCTCAGGTCCTTCATTGGTTAGATATTCCATTCATTTCTTGTTGGAGTCATTTAGAAACTAGGAGAATGGTAATAAAGCCTTTCCTGCCTTAAATATAAAGTTTTGCATGGGTTTTTGAGTGTAGGGTATGCTTTAGGTCAGGAAATACAGAAAAGTTGGGAACTGTCAGCATTAATACCTTCTGCCAGAAATGTGTAAAGACTAATATGATCAAGAACTAGTAAATGGCACAGTTCACTCTGACTTCATTTTCTATTGCATATTTTAAGTACTCTGCTTGTTAGAGCTATAACAAAGCACAGAGCGCTATGATCTGAAATGTTGATATGTGGGAAGGAGAAGCAAACTGAGCTTTAGAATCTGTGTTCTCACTTTGTCGTCATGCTGAATAGCTTACATCCAGGTACCTTGCCCCAGAGTTTAGGCCGATTTTGAAGTGCTTTTGTATCTTTTCACCATAACTTTTACAGTGTGCCTAGTCCTACATCAACAAGCATTCACTAATGCACAGAAGTATTTGCAAACGTAAGTGCCTCTTGTCTTCTGTCCTTCTGCAGTGTTTTCAGTGGCCTTACATGAAGACAAATTTCCCAGACAGTGGCCTTATGCAGATATGGGTAAATAGGCCGAACACCACTAGGCCAAAAGCCTGTACAGAAAGATGGGCATAACATGTCACAGTAGTAAATGCTAACGTCTGAAAACTTCAGAGAATCTGTCAGAATCGGGTCCAGAAATCCTGAAGAACGGCCATACTGGGTCAGACCAATTGTCCATCTAGCCCAGTATCCAGTCTTTTGGCAGTGGCCCAGTACCAGATGCTTCATAGGAAACGAACTGAACAGGGCGATTTATTGAGCGATTCATCCACTGTTGTCCAGTCCCAGCTTCTGGCAGTCAGAGGTTTAGGAACATCCCTGATAGTCTTGACTAATAGCCACTGATGGACCTGTACTCCAGGAACTTACCCAATTCTTTTTTTAATGCAGTTATACTTTTGGCCTTCACAACATCCAGTGGCAACAAGTTCTACAGGTTGACTGGGTGGTGTGAAGAAGTACTTCCTTATGTTTGTTTAAAACCTGCTGCCTGTAATTTCATTGGGTGACGCCTGGTTCTTGTGTTGTGTAAATAACACTTCCCTGTTCACTTTCTCCACCTTGTTCATGATTTTATAGAGCTCTATTATTCCCCCCCCCCCCCCCCCCTTGTCTCCTTTTGAAGCTGAACAGTCTGTCTTTAATCTCTCCTCATATGGAAGCTGTGCCATACCCCAGTCGTTTTTGTTGCCCTTCTTTGTACTTTTTTCCAATTCTAATCTTTTTGGAGATGAGACGACCAGAATGGACATACTATTCGAGATGTGGTCGTATCATGGATTTATGTATATAAAGGCATTATGATATTTTCTGTCTTCTGTCGCTTTCCTACTGGTCTGACTGCCACTGCACGTTGAGCTGATGTTTTTAGAAAACTACCCACAGTGACTCCAAGATCTTTCATGAGTGGTAACAGTTAATTTAGAACCTCTCATTTTGTGTAATATTTGTCATTGTTTTCCAGTGTCCATTACTTTGCATCTGCCATTTTGTTGGACAATCACCCAGTTTTGAGATCCCTTTATAACTCTTAAGTCCGAAGCTGACTGCTATCTTGAATAATTTTGTATCATCTGCAAACTGTCACCTCTCTGTTTACCCCTTTTTCCAGATTACTTGAATATATTGAACTTGAGGTCCCCTTGAGGGACCCTGCTATTTACCTCTCTGCACTCTGAAAATTGAACATTTATTCCTACCCTTTTTCCTGATCCATGAGAGGAGCTTCCATCTTATCCCAAAGTATGACCGCTTACTTTGCTTAAGAGCCTTTGGTGTGGGACCTTGTCAAAGACTTTCTAAAAGTCCAAGTACACTGTATCTCTGCAACAGCCTTGTCTTCCTTGAATGTGCCTTTAGCACCTCGATTGTACAGTGCCCCCTCCTGATTGTTTGGCAGGCTTCCTGCTTCTGATGTACTGAAAAAATGTTTGCTGTTAGTTTGTCTTTTGCTAGGTGCTCTCTAAATTCTTTTTTGGCCTGCCTAGTTATACTGGTGCACTAGACTTGCCAACGTTAGTGTTCCTTTCTATTGTCCTCAGTAGGATTTGACTTCCAATTTTTAAAGGATGCCTTTTTGTCTAACTGCCTTTCTTATTTTGTTTAGCCATGGTGGCATTTTTTGATCCTCTTATTTTTTTTATCGTAAGAATACTTGAGCCAAACATGCTACAGAGGGTTTTCTAGAGGTGCCATTTGTCATCAGCTATATTCTGCCCAAAGTTCCATTACAACTAACTCTTGTGGGGTTTCACTTTGGTTGCAGGGCAAAATATACTCTTGGCTGGAACTTTGTATGCCAAAGAACATGTTATGAAATAAAATTTAGCTTGGCCAATTGGTGTTTTAAAGAAATAAGTCCAGGTCACTACTGCACAAATCAAGTAGTTCTGTTTACCCCTGCCAGTGTTCTGTTTTTGCTACCTGCCCCATAGAACAGGTCAATTCTTGTGGCAGAAGAGCAATTTCTTAAGGTGGGTTTTGTCATAGATGCACTGCATGTGTGGCAATAGTTTGACATGTTCTAATAGCTTAAAACAGTCTGCATTGAAGATGGGATCATTTTGGAAGGAGTGGGGGAAGCTTGGGCTCTATTCCCAACTCTGCCTCTGACTTCCTGTGACTGTCATTTAAACTTCTCTGTACCTCATTCTCTCATCAGTAAAATGGGAATAGTGCTTATCCACCACTGTAATGTGCTTAGAAATCTGTGGATGCAGTACTATAGAAATGCAAAATGCTCTTTTTATGCCAAGGAGTTCTGTCAGTCTAAACCAAAATTCACTTATTAAAAAAATTGAAACACTGAAATTTCACATCACAGGATCGGTTTGTTAAAATTGATACCCAGGCAGGAATAGCTCCTGTCTCTCAGTGGTGTCAGGCACCCACAAGTCCAGCTGAAGTCAATGGGAGGTGAATGTTAAGGATAAAGTGAAGTCCAAGGGCTTGATTAAGTAAATGTTTCTGAAGAGTCCCTAACAGTGAGTAAATCTGCTTTTCAAAATGCTTCCATACGCTTTGGACTAATCCAAAATACATGTTACTTTGTTTTGGTTAAGTGTCATGTCTGTTCCTCCCAGAAAGGTCTTGTTTACTTAACTAGAATTCTAGCCACCCCTCTCCTTGGATCACTCAGCCTTAAACTTTGACAGGGTAGGAAATTTAGTGTGTGAAACTTCTCTCCATCTGAAACTTACTCAGACTAATTCAATCTAAGACAATTGTATTGAGGTAAATCATTGATGGTATTACCCCCCCCCCCCCCACACACACACACACACCCTTCCCTCCCTCCCTCCCCCCCAAAAAAAACTAACCTTGAAACATATTTGTTCCTATGTGACAGATTGGCTCAAAACTACACTGTGGGCATTTCCATCTTCTTTGTACCCGTTACTTGCAGACACACTGAAAGAAAGCACCGGTTAGGGTGCTTTATTTCTTTTGGGATTTGTTACTGGATGTCTTTCCCCCCCCCCCCCCCCCAAAAAAAAATGTATAATTTGGATGCAAGGTATAGTAACGTAATATTGCTGAACAGAGACTGTCCATATACATACTGAAGCAAAAGCAAATGTGTGATCAAAATCAAACTAATAAAAGTAATTTGAGTATAAACCAGTAAGTATGGTACAAAGTCAGGACTTAAATTTCCAGTAGAGGTGGGAATGCAGGAAAAATCCTAAGGCTTTAATAAATCATAATAAAAAAGCTACTTTTAACAGGACTAATTTTCTAAGGATCATTGGCTAGACACTGCTGCACTGAATGATCAGTAACTGCATTGAGCTACGATTTCTATATACCCCTATCTTGTACAGTCTGTACTTGAAGGTGAAAATGGCATTTTAGCAAATGTTCCTTGTGGCATTGTTTAAATTTGTTTGGTACCTGAAAATAAATGGTGGCTGTTCACCAGGTCTTGGAAAAAATCCACTTACCAATGGAGTAGGTCCCCACATTTCTCAGGTGGAATAAGCCATCAGTTCCTGACAAATGTAAGCTCTCATTTTAAAAAGAAAATTCTGGCCCCTCATCTTTTTCCAGAGAGGCCTCTGGCTAATAGGCTTAGTCCTTTGGCTAATAAGTGTCTGGTAAAGGGATTTTAATCCTGCCATCCAGGATTCTAGCAAACCTAAAATGCTTCAAGTTTGTCTGTAGTATTCTTGACTCTTGGCTAATACTGACTCAGTATTTTGAACTTCACTTAACTTCAGCAGAAACTTTTAACTAATAGGCTTTTATTCCATCCTGCTGCTAATGTATGTAAAACTTTAATAATAAAAAAAACCACACACACCTGATAGTTCTGAAGGCAGCACTATTTGGGATATGGCCCTATGAGTTTATAAGCAAGTTGCCACTTAAAGGGGTGCACAACTATCACAGTCTTCAACTTTCCTGCTGGTTGCCAAGCTAGTCAAGAATCTCTAGGCATTTATCTTTAAAGATGGTTGCAGAAGTTGTTTTCCAACAGCAGCATTTCCTGTTTCAGAATAATCAGTGTTTCGTGCTAAAATAGTCACAATATGACTTTTCGGGTCTTTCTGTATTAGATTCATCTACATCATGGTACCATCAAAGTTTGTTTGTTTTTTTTTAAATTACACAGCATTGCAATACAGTGCCATTTGCAATTTCTTTGCCTTGAACTTGAAAACAAATAATTGAATTGCAGAATATTTAACTGCTTTCCTGCGCTTTCAATAGCAGTGAGAGCTTACCTTCCATGAAGCCTTATGAAAAATATTTTGTAACATCCTCATAGATACTTTATCTAACAATCAAGATTTGTATTCGCTTTGTATAAATGTTTGTGGCTTACAGTTTTTATATGTGTATCTTTTATAACTTTCCAGGGGCTAACAGCATCTTTATATTGTACATTGCTCTCCTTGCTTTAGTTCAGAATTGGCAATAAATTATTTCTAAAGAAGGTCTTAAAGAAAAAAGCATCACTTGCTTTTATAAAATGGTTAAATTACTAATAGATTAAAGCCTCTTACAGTCAGTTGTACATTGCTCTGTACATACTCTACAAGTGTTGCGTTTCAGCTATTAATATTTGCCTTGTGTTTAAAAAAAAATTACTGACGATAAATAAACATATTCAGCCTCATTTGGGTGCTATGAATTTACTTTACCTTCAGTACTTAATCATATTATAATAAAAGGTAAGGGGGTTGTTTAAGGCTTAAGAACAGCAAAGTTTGACTCTGCCACTGATTTAAAAAAATTCACTAATGTATTTTGAATTCAAACTTTTGTAGCAAGGACATTGTAATTTCTGGGCTTGCACAAACTCTATGCTGACGGGCATCCTTCCAAAGCTCTAGGTGCCCTTGACATCCTTTCAGCATAGGAGATACAATGTAAAAATTGAACAAAGCAACAGCATTTTTTCCTCACACTATCACACAGCATTTAATCACCAGTCCTGTGACCAGAATTTCAAAACCCTTAAGATGTTGGACCATCTGAATGGCACTTGGGTGCTTTTTATGGGGTTCAATGGCAAAGCCTTGTATAAATTCATTAGCTTATTCAAAATATAGCTGAAGGGATTTGCAGCCTTCCTTTTGTTGGATCATAGAATACAGCAGTGTCAAGTTTTCACCGTAGTATTTTGTGTAGCTACAATACTAAACTGTTAGGAGGATGGTGCTGATCCTCTCTCCATCAGCTATGGACCTGTACCTGGGATGCTGCATGGCTCCTGTAATGCGGAAGTCCTACTGCACGCAATGGGAGTTAAGCACATTGCAGGACCCAGCTTATATTTGTTTGAAGTGTCAAATATTGAGTCATCCTCTGATTAAATGCATGATAGCTGCCATCTGCACAGAATTTTCTGCTTTGGTGACCTTAAGTTCAGCATCAACTCCATCACCCCACACTAATCTTCCTACAAAATAATGGGGGCGGGGAGGGGGAGGCGGCTGCTTTCCATCTCCTCTTCCCCCTCCCTTGTGAAGAATGACAGGTTTCAGAGTAGCAGCCGTGTTAGTCTGTATCCTTGTGAAGAATGTTCTTTACCATTAAGAGAGAGTATGCGATCTTACCAGTTGACTGTGAGAAAAATACTTGGCCTTGTGGAAATTAGGAGATAAAAGGTGTAGTGCTGGAGATAAAAGATCACTGGAAAAGAAGTTCCTCCCCTCCCCCCGCTTTGCGATAAGGTTTGATCAAGGTCCTCAAGTGTTCCAGTAACTTAGCTGTTCCTGTAGAACTGTTACTTAAAAATGGTATGTCACATCATTGCTTTCACTTTACCACTTACCTTCACACTGAAGAAATGCCTGCACTTGAATGACTCATCAGTGCTTGCTGTGACTTTGATACCTATGTAATAAGAGGGTTTCTGTGTTTTGAACTGCTTTATATAATCTCCTTTACCCTCTCTGGTGTCAAGAATACAGCCTCTTGTCTTGGAGGGCTCAGCTGAACACCTGCTAGAACTCTAAATGACCAGCCATAGTGCCAAAAACTAGCTAGTACCACTTACTCCCACCATCGGAAGACAGGAGTGTCATAGGTCCCTCTTACATCAAGGATTAATTGGGCTTTTCCTTTTGGTTATACGAACTATGTAGATCAGGGGTGGTGGCCAACCTGTGGCTCCAGAGTCACATGTGGCTCTTCAGAAGGTAATATGTGGCTCCTTTTATAGGCACAGATGCCGGAGCTACAGGCGCCAACTTTCCAATGTGCCGGGGGGTGCTCACTGCTCAACCCCTGGCTCTGACACTGGCCCTGCCCCCACTACACCCCTTCCCACCCCCTCTCCTGAGCCTGCTGTGCCCTCGCTCCTCCCTCCCGCAGCCTCCTGCATGCCAAGAAACAGTTGATAGGGAGGGGGGAGGCGGCACTGATTGGTGGGGCTGCCAGGGGGCAGGAGGTGCTGGGAGCAGGGGGGAGAGCTGCTGGGGGGCTGCTGATGTATTACTGTGGCTCTTTGGCAATGTACATTAGTAAATTCTGGCTCCTTCTCAGGCTCAGGTTGGCCACCCTGATGTAAATTCTAGACTTCCCAGGTCAGTGTGTGACTGGTAGTTCTATGCTACTAAATTGATCTCTTCTGAAATGTGCAGGCTGCAAAACTGATCTAAAACAAGAACCATTGGTCGTTAATCATACCAGTCAGAAGAGCTTGCAAGCGCCAAACTGCTACAGTGGTAAATAGGGGAAGTTTGGGGAGGGGAAAGGAATGAGAAACTGAGTGGGACACTAATCAGCCAATAAATGACTAGGTTAGGGAAGAGTCCGGTCTATCTCACGGAGTTGCCCGTTTGAGCAAGCTGAAGGCTTGTTCACTTCTTTATTTAAAAAACAAAAGCTGTACTGCGAGTAGTTTCTCAAACCTCTTCCTTCCTGTCAAAGGAGCACAGATTACACAATGAGGAAACTGACACGAGAGCAACGCTTGCATCAAGCTGCATTGAAATTGCCTCGTGCACAGCTATTTGCATCCAGTTGTGCGGCTGCTCGGCTAGGCGAGCCAGGGAGGCGGGTTCAAACCGACTTCGGGTTCTCCTGGGGCAGGTGCTGACTTGCCCATTGTCCTGTTTCTCAGCTCGAGTGCAAAGTGCCGCAGGAGAAGCGTTTGCTCTGCAGGACAGGTGTGTAAACAGGACCGAAGTCTGCTCTGATTCAGTGCTTGGCTCTTTTGCATCCAATAACAAAGGTGCTGGGGTAACAAGGGGATGAGAACTGCTTATGCTCTAGAGCCCAGCAAAATGAGGAGCATCTATTTTCTGCCTAGAACACTGGGATTAGGCCAAGGCCACTTAATTTCTGTTCACATCGAACAGCTCCCATGATACCTGAAACCTTGTCCGCCCAAAACTGTGCTGTCAACGGATAGTCTTCTCTTGAAAAGCATTGCCTATTTAGTCACCAGCCTGGAAAAAACAAAACAAAACACGTGTCTAAAAACTGAGTAACCTCTACAGCCTCACGAAACACCTAAATTTACTATATGGCTGCAGAAGTTGGCAGCAAAATATTCTTTGTCATGCACCTTTGTATGGATATCCCATAAGTCATTCTTCCAGCCTAGTGAACCTAAAAAACAGCAGAAAAACCCCTAGGTATGGGGGGACAAAATAAAGTTTTTTGTTTGTTTTTTTCAATCAAGGTATATTAAGGGTGCTTGGTCAGAAACTGGAGTTACTTTGTTTTTAAATTAGGCCAATAATTAGAAACAATGGGCTTGAAGCATCAGATTCTAATGTACTACACTTACCTACTCAGGTGTTTAAGCGGAGTGGTATCAGTTTTTGCTGTGCTTCCACAAGCTCAAATCTTAGCAGGGTGGAGGGTGGGCCCATCCGTACAAGGTAGATAAATGGAGTTCTATACAGTTTATTCTGTAGGGGCGTTCTGGATAAGAGCTTAAACAAGGATCCTGTCAGAACTCCGGTGCTGTTTGTAAGAGTGGTGGTTGAAGGTTTGTCTTATTGCATCTGAAGTGTTTTAAAACTACAAGCTTTTAAACCCAGATTTTTCCCTTTTGAGCTATTTGTTTGGATGTGTCATGATTTTATCTTTTGCAGAGTGGTCCAGTGGACAGAGACCAGGCCTGTGATCCAAGAGAATGGGTTCTGTTCCTGATCCTGCTTCTGACTCTGGGGGTGATTGCCGGTGGTTTTGACACATTGTTGCAAACAGTTTAGTTTTTCTCCACTAGCACCTACACTGTGAGCACTGGGTGCAAAACATGCTAGTACATGTAGAGGTTCTTGATAGCAGGATCTGGCCTAAATTAGATTCAGCACACCAAGGGATGACAAAGTATAAAGGAGGGAGGGAAGGAATATGGTGAAGGCTCATGCCACATGCTTGTTTATGTGCACATCTGATTAATATATTTCAAAAAGAAGGAACTAATAATGTGAGCGCCAAAGAAGACTGATGGCTGGGGTGGAGGGTTTTTTAAAGTGAGCATTTTACTGTGCAACAGATCGTACTCTGTTGGATAAAGAGCCTCTTGTGTGTACTGTCTGCAAATAAAGAGTGGACTATAGCCGTAACAGGAACCGGCTTATTCTTTGTACCAGTATTTAACTACTTCAGGCTGGGCTGAGTGACACACTGCTCAGCTGTTTCTCTCCCAACCCCCACAAACTGAGACATGTTTTTTTTTTCTTTGTGCTCATCCTCAATTGCAAATTTTTAAAAAAACAAGATCAAATGAATGACTAGAAGGGTTTGGAATAAAGCACAAGTCCCTTCTGACTCTGGCTGGTTCTACGGTACATGGCTCTGCATTTATGTGATGTTTGTCCCTAACTTGTGTGTAAGAGATTATTTTAATCCCCTGTTCTCCCTTCTTTCTCCCCCTCTGCATTGTTTGTGTGCAGGCTGGGTAAATGAAGAGCAGGGTTTTTTGACAGAAGTTGGGTGCCCTTCCCCACTGAGAGAAGCTCTCAGAAGAACACATGAGCAGCCCCACCCTCTGGCAGGCGAGAATGTGGTGGCAGAGTCATAGAAAATCCTTAAACTTCAGTAAACAAGCTGCAGAAGATTCAAGATAAGGAATCAAAACATCCAGAAGAAATGAGAAATACACCCAATAAAGGCAAGAGAAATACTCCCTGCCCCCACGTGTGCAGACAAACATATTCTGTCAGTCTTGTCTCACTCCTCAGGGCTTGATTAAATATTAAGGACTTGATTCTGCAAACCCTACTTTAGGATACACTGAGGTAAGCACAGCTGTGCTCCACTGCAGGTGGAGGCTAGGTGAAGCTGCACATAAAGGTTAATGGGTGAGGCAGAGCCCCCTCCACAGCAAATAGCAGTGCTCTCTCACAACCAGACTGAGTAGTGAAAGGGGCAGGCCTTTGGGAGACACGGAACATCCCTGCAGAGAGTAAGGCTTCAACACAATTGTCAGCCTACACATAGGGTGGTTGTAAAGCTATAATCTGCCTCTTGGATGGCTGTTTAGTCCAGGCCAGGATTTAGAGATGCCCTGTGTGGGGACTCTGGCTACAACAGGTGGCTTTTGGTTAGTGTGGGAGCTAGAGAGCTGGGAGGATCTACAGTGTCCTGGCTGTAGCCAGCAGCCTCAAAAATTAATATAATTGGCTGCGGTCCCCCATCCCAGGCCAATGGGGGCTGCAGGAAGCGGCACGGGACGAGGGATTTGCTGGCCACCGCGTCGCGCCACCCCTATTGACCTGGAGTGGAAAACCACGGCCAGCGGGAGCTGTGATCAGCCGAACCTGCAGATGTGGCAGGTAAACAAACCGGCCCACCCCGCCAGGGTGCTTACCCTGGCGGGCCGCGTGCCAAAGGTTGCCGATCCCTGGTATAAATCAATACAAAATAACCTTCACTGTCCTTTTTCAATGGGTGACATTGAAGAAAAGTGACATTGTTTTAAACGTACAAAGGTCAATGACAAGTCATCCTGGATGTTTCTCTCTCTCTCTCTCTCTCTCTCTCTGTCAAAGCTTCAGTTACTGTGAGGTTGCAGAAGATTTCTTCCTTAATTGGAGAAGACCCCAACTGCCTAAATCAGCAGGGATGAATGCATGGATGGTATTTAGACACTTTTTGTAATTAAACTGCCTATTATCACTCATCTAAAACATTAGCAAGGTAAATTGTTTTCTTTATTTCCTGTTCACTGCAGTGGGAATCAAGCGTGAAAGTAGCTGGATGACAGCCAACTACTCCACCAGAGCCCAGCGTAGCTTCATTGCTTCCTCCTCCTCCTCGATTGGCTTATAACAGGCCATATCCCTCCCTGGGGTGACTCCATTGAGGTTAGTGGAGTTATACCAGAGATGAATTTAACCCAATGCCTTTTCTTAATACTATGACTTGCCACTATGGTGGAGGTGGTATGTCTAGTGGTTTGAGCCGGGCACTAGGAATCTAGACTTCTGAGTTTGATTCCAGGCGCTGTTGCAGCCTTGCTGTATGGTGATGGGCAAGTCACTTAATAGCTCTGTGCCTTGGTTTCCCCATCTAGTGAATGTAGATAATCTGTACCTCAAAAAAGGTGTGATAGGGGCTCATTAATTCTTGTAAAGCACTTTGAGATCCTTAGAGGAAAGATCCACTCTATACACTTGCAAAATATTATTTAATTATTCATTGATCTAGGAATCCCACAGCATGTCTCGATAGGATTTCACAGGTCCGGTCTCTCATGTTTTCCAGATACCTGCTTTTGTAATAGTCACCAGCGACTGCAAATAGGTTGTCCCTGTAGCTGGAACTGTTTGGAGCACATACTCTTGCCGTTTGGGTCTGATTTTCTTTCCCCTGAGTTTGCATTAAAAGGGATTTTCTCTTTTACTAGACATGCCAAAGCTAAATGCCATTCCATCTCTTGGTGACTCCTTATCTCAGCCATTGTGGGGAAACTCAGTAAGCAGCGATCTCAGGGTGATGGCGGTGAAAAATAGGACAAAGCTTAAAATACTAATAATAAAGATCCAAGATATGAAATGCACAACTAGTTTGTTGTTCTGAGCACAGGATTGGGATCCAGCAAGTCCTGAGTTCTAATCCTGTCTCTCACTATGACTCCCACTTTGTGACTTTGGACAAAGCAGATAATATCCCTGCCTCCGGGCTTGTCTACAGGGGAAAATTAGACCAGTGTAAAATAAGATGTGAACTGCAACTGCTATAGTTATACTGTGTACACTTATTCTGGTATAAGATTGGCTTTTCCTGGTTTAATTTGTCATTTTTTAAGGGGTTTAAACTAATGGGCAAAAAAGTCACTCTTATTTTGGAATAAGAGTGTCCACAGGAATAGTTATTCAGGTATAATTATACCAGTATAACTAGTGAAACGTTCCCATGTAGACAAACCATCTGAGCAGTGAGCACAATTATACCTGCTGGCAGGATTCAGTAATGTTGGTAAAGTCCTTTTGAAGATTAAAAGCATTATCTAAGGGTTAGATCTTCCTTTGTTTGTTTCCTGTTATAAACCAGTCAGGAAACTGTCCACTGTGCTGGGGAAAGGCTGCTCCTGGCAGAAACCAGGAACTCTTAATATTTGGGGGGTTTGTTTGTTTTTGTTTCTTCAGGGGAAATCGCTCAAGGTTGCTTGCATTCAGAAGGCAGAAAGGATCACAGCTGTGGGTGAGAGCAAGTTTCCATGACCGATTCAGTCACTGTTTTCTCTGCTGTTAGCCAGTTTTTGACACAGTTAATGTCAATTGTGTTTGTGGCATTTAAGTGCAAGAACAACAAAAAATTTAAGTACATCAGAAGCAGGAAGTCAAACAATCCATGGGGCCACTGGATGATCAAGGTGCACTGCTAAAGGTTCACTCAAGGAAGGCAAGACTGACGCAGAGAATCTAAATTAATTGCAGACGATGTGAGGGAGATTCCCACACCTGAGCTGATCTTTTTAGGTGATAAAGCGATGGAACTGTCCCAGATTGAGGTGGTGTTAGAGGAGGTTTTGGAACAAATGAATAAGCAGTAAAAAGTCACCAAGACTTGGTGGCATTCATCCAAGGGGGTCTGAAGAAACTCAAGTATGAAACGCCAGCACCACTAACTGTGGTATGTAACCTATCACTTAAATCAGCCGCTATACCAGATGACTGGAGAATAGCTAAAGTAATGTCGATTTTTTTAAAAAGGCTCCATAGTTCAATTGTGTCAATTACAGGGTCATAAACGTAATCTCAATACCAGCAAAATGATAGAAACTAAAATAAAGAACAGAATTATCAGACCTATAGATGAACATGATTTGTGGGGGAAAAGTCAACAGGGCTTTTGTAAAATCATGCCTCACCAATCTATTAGAATTCTGTGAGGTGGGTCTACAAATGTGGAAAAGGGTGAGCCAGTGAATATAGTGTACTTGGATTTTCAGAAAGCTTTTGACAAGGTTCCTCACCAAGCAAAGTAAGCAGTCATGGGATAAGATGGAAGGTCCTCTTATGGATCAGTAATTGTTTTCTATCTTTTCACTAAAGTGTAGGAATAAATGGTCAGTTTTTAGAATGGAGTGCAGTAAATAATGGAGTTCCTCAAGGATCCATACTACGGCCTGTAGTTTTCAACCTATTAGTAAATGATTTGGAAAAAGAGGTGACAAAGTTTGCAGATGATACAAAATTACTCAAGATAGTTAAGTCCAAAGCTGACTGCGAAGAGTTACAAAGAGATCTCACAAAACGTGGTGCCTGGATCACACAATGGCAGATGAAATTCAATGTTGGTAAATGCAAAGGAGCGCATATTGGAAAACATAATCTCAATAACACATACAAAATGATGGGGTCTAAATTAGCTGTTACTACTCAAGAAAGATTTTGGAGTCATTGTGGATAGTTCTCTGAAAACATCAGCTCAACTTGCAGTGGCAGTCAAAAAAGCGAACACAACAAAAAAAAAAGCAGGAACCATTAGTAAGACAGTAAATATAATGCCACTATATAAATACAGGGTACGCCCACAGCTTGCAAACTGCATGCAGTTCTGCTTGCCTCATCTAAAAAAAAGATACATTAGTACTGGAAAAGGTACAGAAAATGGCAACAAAAATTGAGGGGTATGGAACAGTTCCCATAATAGAATTGAAAGAGTGGGACTGCTCAGCTAGGAAAAGAGATAACTAAGGGGCGCTATGCTACAGGTCTATACAATCATGAATACTGTGGAGAAAGTGAATAAATAAGAGTTGTTTATCCCTTCACACAAACCAGGGGTCACATAATGAAATGAATAAGCAGCCCGTTTAAAACAAACAAAAGGAAGTACTTCTTCACACAACACACAATCAACCTGTGGAACTCAGTGCCAGGGGATGTTTTGAAGGACAAAAGTATAACTGAGTTCAAAAAAGGTTAGGTCTACACTACCCGCCTGAATCGGCGGGTAGAAATCGACCTCTCAGGGATCGATTTATCGCGTCCCGTCGGGACATGACAATTGATCCCCGAATCAACGCTCTTACTCCACCAGCGGAGGAGGGAGTAAGCGCCGTCGATGGGAAGCCGCAGAGGTCGATTTTGCTGCCGTCCCTACAGCGGGGTAAGTCGGCTGCGATACGTCGAATTCAGCTACGCTATTCGCGTAGCTGAATTTGTGTATCTTAAATCGAGCCCCCCACCCCGTAGTGAAGACCTGCCCTTAGATAAGTTGCTGGAGGATAGGTCCATCGATAGCTATTAGCTGACATGGTCAGGGATGCAACCCATGCTCTGGGTGTCCCTAGCCTCTGCGTGCCAGATGCTAGGAGTGGATGACAGGTGATGGATCACTCGATAATTGTCCTGTTCCATTCATTCCCTCTGAAACATCTGGCACTGGCCACTGTCAGAAGACAGGATACTGGGCTCGATGGACCATCGGTCTGATCCAGTGTGGCTATGTTCGTATATCTCGGTTGAGGGGAAATAGCTATTGAACAAACTTCCAGAGGAGACTAGGGCAATTCATCTGACTGGTCTTTTGGAAATACTACAAAACTTTTTGAAAAAATCTTTCCTCTACAAGCGTGATACTCACAATATTGAATCCTCCTCCCCCCAAAAGGGTTAGTTGCTCAAATCTGAATAATCAAAAACTAAAACCCTACTGCAAGAGTTCTACTCCAAAAAGGGAGAAATGCCAGAGACTCCATGAAGTTCAGTAAGGACTTGGCTGTTGACATTGATTTTTTTTTTTACACGGCTGGTACTCAGTCTAGGATAAGCTATCTCATTACCAAGCCACTCTCTCAAAGATAACAGTTCACGTTTGTTCCTGGCTGTAAGTCTGCTGATGTCAATAGAGTTACCCTAGCAGTGAATTTGCCCAATATGATTTAGAATTTTAGAGAGTCCCTTCCTCATGCTTTGTTGCACAAGTGTAATGAGACACTCAGAAATAGAGCATCCTCCTCAGAACTTACAGACAGGCATAAAATGATGGCTAGACATCCTAAAGCCAGACACAGCGTTTCTCACAGGGCCCTTCCGCACGTCTCAGGATGCCATGCTAACACAGCTGAAATGACAGGAAATGACATCTGAGTTTGTGGGGGATTTTTTCTTTACAGAATGGCAGCTGCGAGAAACTGCTTTCTTCCTGAAAACCCTCCAAGAGGCAGAGCTAGTTAATTCCTGTAAAAACCACAGATGTATCAGCTGAACCTTTCACAGGGCCCCTCCCCATATCTCATGCTGCACCTTGTAGCTGGGATAACAGGAAATAACAGTTGTTTGTCTGCTGCCTATAGCAGCTTTGATAACACTGCACTCCAAGCTGCCCAGAACGAGGCAAATTCCTGCAAATTCATTAGATTTAGACCTGATCTACACACACACATATTGCACTGATTTAACTAAGTACTAAGGAATTAAGCTGAATCAATATCCGTTAATATCAAATAAGGAATTGAATTAAGCTAAATCAATATTAATTAACCGATGTAACTGTCCACCCAAAGGGGCTGCACTGATTTTAATTAAATCCGTTTAGCAATTGATTTAGTTAAATTGGTGCAGTTTGCCCTAAGAGAAAAGCTCCACGAGTTGTCAGGTTTCACAGAAGGACAGCTGTCTTCTGCAGATTGACAGCAGCAGAACACTGTAACCCACTTCATCAGATGCATGGTGTGAAAAATACAGTAGGAGTTAGATGCCCAAATCCATGGGAGTTGGGCATTAACTGCCAGCCTAAATGCTAGACTGTCATTCCATCAACATAGGTAGTGTCCTGTTAGAGCCCAATCACATGTGAGCTCTCTAGTTTGGCCTTTACCAGTGCCGTGGATCCAGATTTACTAAGGGCACCGAGGCCATAAACTCCTTCTTTCTTTAAAGAGTAGTTGTTGGCAATGCTGTTTCTGAGCCATTCATGTGACTCTGCCCTGTGTCACAAGAGCCTTTTTAAAATCCCACAGCCATCATCAGTCTTGAAGCTCATCTATCTAGGGTCTGAATGCAGAACTCCCATCATCTAGCCCTAAAATAACATTCCACTCACTTGCACCATGGTGCCACAACAGGTTGAGAGAGTTCTGGTATCCTGTATCAGAGGGGTAGCTGTGTTAGTCTGAATCTGTAAAAAGCAACAGAGAGTCCTGTGGTACCTTTAAGACTAACAGATGTATTGGAGCATAAGCTTTCGTGGGTGAATACCCACTTCATCAGACACATGCGTCTGATGAAGTGGGCATTCACCCACAAAAGCTTATGCTCCAATACATCTGTTAGTCTTAAAGGTGCTACAGGAATCTCTGTTGCTTTTTACTAGTATCATATAGTGGCTTCATAAGACATGTAAAGGCTCCCTGGATACAATTAAATGACTCCAAACAACTCAAATACAGCTGCTGGGATTGAATTGAGCTAGCTTGCAGAAGTTTACCAAACTGGTAGTACTTTTAAAAGAGGATGCTTTCTCATGCTCCAGAATTTAACCTTTCATTTATAAAAAGTCTGTGTTTGCAAAGAAAATCTTTGCATTTTGAAGCAAGTACAAACTGGTGGAAGGACATCTGTCTGAGACTGCACCCAGCCTAAAGCAGTACTTCTGCAATGTGTTGGCTGTATAGCTTAATGACAATAAAAAATATTTGTTTTAACTATTGCACTACTGTTCAAAATATGCAAGAAAAAATAATATGATCATCTCTCTTCTGAGAAACTATAGTCTACTGTGGGTAATGTCTCATTTTATTGTCTCAAATGGGAGCATGCCCACTATTTTTCTTCCATCCCTGCTCCCATCAGGGCATCCCTATGGAGGTTTTAAACAACCAGAAAAGAGAAGTACCTGGCCAGGATTAGATCCCTACAGAAATGGTACGGAAAGCCCTTATATAAATCGATGGTACGCCCACATCTTGAATCCTGCGTACAGATGTGGTGGTCTCATCTCAAAAAAGACATACTGGCATTAGAAAAGGTTCAGAGAAGGCCAATTAAAATGATCGGGGGTTTGGAGAGGGTCCCATATGAGGAGAGATTAAAGAGGCTAGGACGTTTCAGCTTGGAAAAGAGGAGACTAAGGGGGGATATGATAGAGGTATATAAAATTATGAGTGATGTGGAGAAAGTAGATAAGGAAAAGTTATTTACTTATTCCCGTAATACAAGAACTAGGGGTCACCAAATGAAATTAATAGGCAGCAGGTTTAAAACAAATAAAAGGAAGTTCTTCTTCACGCAGCGCACAGTCAACTTGTGGAACTCCTTACCTGAGGAGGTTGTGAAGGTTAGGACTATAAGAGCGTTTAAAAGAGAACTGGATAAATTCATGGAGGTTAAGTCCATTAATGGCTATTAGCCACGATGGGTAAGGAATGGTGTCCCTAGCCTCTGTTTGTCAGAGGGTGGAGATGGATGGCAGGAGAGAGATCACTTGATCATTACCTGTTAGGTTCACTCCCTCTGGGGTACCTGGCATTGGCCACTGTTGGTAGACAGGATACTGGGCTAGATGGACCTTTGGTCTGACCCAGTATGGCCGTTCTTATGTTCTAAAGCTGCATAACATAAACCTGTGTTCTTTGGATGTCAGTGCCTAGTGGGCCATCCACCCAGTCTGTGGCCCAGTTCCAGGCAACTGCTCTAACTGAGGTTGTTCAAAAGTTAGGCCGGTCCTTATGGTTCTTGATGCAGAACAAGGCCAGGTTTTAGCATTGCTCAGGCTGGAACAGGGAGCACAGTTGGCTACTCTTCCAGTCTTATGACAGGTCTTATGATTTGGGGGTGTATTTATTTAAAGCCCCAGCTGCTGGCAGCGAGAGATTGCACATAAAGCTCAGCTTGCTTTCTTTTTCAAGTAACTTTTTAACCCTCGTGGCAGCTGAGAAAAGCTCGAGAACACGGCGCGAGTGTGATTTCCAGGCTCGGAGCCGGAAGGCAAAGAAGCAGCACCTGCAATTCATTAAAAATCATGAGATTGTTATGGAAAAATGCAGTTGTTTGCAGTGTGGTCGCTGGGTTGGCCCCAGGCTACTAGAGAGAGAGATGGTGGGTAGGATGACCAGATAGAAAGTGTGAAAAATCGGGACAGGAGGTGGGGGGTAATAGGCACAAGCCCCAAAGAGCGGGACTGTCCCTATAAAATCGGGACATCTGGTCACCCTAATGGGGGAGGCAATATCTTTGACAGGCCCGATTTCTGCTGGGGAGAGAGGCAAGCTTTGGCACCACAGAGCTGTTTCAGGGTCCGAGGGGGATGCTTGGGAAGGGGTGTGTGTTATGGGGTGAGGGGATGCTGGGAGGGGGTGTTATGGGGAGGGGGCGTGGCACTACGCGGGTCGGGGTGTGTGTGGGGGGGGGGCTATGGGAATGCGGGGAGGGGCACGTTGGGGGCAGCTCCGGCCCCTCACCCCCAGCAGCCGCTATAACCGCCCATGAGGTTTGGGTCACTCCGACGCGCTAGGGGCCTGGCTGCAGCCCCGCCGCCGGCCGAATGGGCGGGCTGGGCGCGCCGCGGCGCGGGCCTGGGACTCGGGGCGGGGCCGCGCGGGGCGGGGCGGGGCGGGCTCTGGTCTGGAGCCGCCTCTCCCGACTCCCGCGCCGCTGGGAGAGCGGGCAGGGCCCCGCCCCCGGGCGCTGGGGCAGGAGGGTAAGGCCGCGCCCAGGCCCGGCAGCTTGGCGGGGCGGTGTGGGACCGCACTGGGGGGGTCCCCGGGCGGGATGCTGTGGGGGGCAGGGGGTGCCGAGAGGGTTCTGTGCGGTGCCGTGAGGCCAAGGGGTGCTGGGAGGATTGTGGTGGTAGGGGGTGCTGAGAGGGTTGTGGGGGACAGGGGATGCTGAGAGGGTTGTGGGGGGCAGTGAGGCGAGGGGATGCTGAGAGGATTGTGGGGGGCAGGGGATGCTGAGTGGATTGTGTGGGGTGCCGTGAGGCCAGGGGATGCTGGGAGGGG